>NC_077227.1:577530668-578194834 GCF_027887165.1 Monodelphis domestica | reverse complement strand
GATATCATCATGGGATCAAAAACAAAGAATATAACATTATGGTCTTCTATTATGGACTTTGTTAGTAGTCTGTTGGGCTAGGACAGTGCTAAAAACAACAGTATATATGAATTTTAGCAATGCATTTGACAGTCTCTGATATCTATGAACTGTGTAAGTGTATTTACTTAGTGATTGAAAGATCAGAACTAACAAGTGGTGATTGATTCATTTCACTCATATGAAATCCTCTACTGTATTTCTAAATTACTCTTCTATTGGCAAGGATAAACAAAGAAATAAAACTTTTAATGGTGTCTTGAATAAGGACACAGATGGTACACTTATTAAGTTTGTGCATGACTTGCCAACTATTTCCTGTTTTTATTGCCCAAACTCCTAACATCATCCTTAGCCCCTTCCCCTAAACTTGGATTTTTCTCCTGGGTACCCTGGTTCTAAAAAGGGAGATTTTGAAATTAATTTACTTAGGACTACACATCTATAACATATCCATGCCTTCTCCATAACATGCATAATGGCTCTTCACTTCCCATATCACATAGTTTGAGGCCCTTTTGATGTGCTGCCTTCCCCGTCAGAATGTAAGTTCCATGGGGCCAAGGACTGTCTCATATGTAAATTCAGTAATCAGTCCTATGCCTGGCTCCTAGCAAGAACTTAATGTTTTTATTATCTATCCAAAACACAAAGCTATGAGGGATATATTGGATAATAGAATCAGCATCCTAGAATCTCAATGATTTACTAAAAAATAAACAACAAATGTAATATAGTATTCTAAATTTAAAAAAAAGATACAAATATTTTAAAGCCCATTTAAAGGAATGTATCCCTTGAAAAATTGATAAAGTATTATAGTATTTATTATATAAAATGTCAAAGCATAATCATTAGAAATTATTGGCAGTGGTTTAAGGAAATATTGTCTTGTCTTCAGATTTAAATTAAAATAAATTAATAAAAGTCCTTACTGCTCCAAAAAAGCAGAGGAGATTTATTTACTTTGTAGCACTGGATTATTTACTTTCCAAGAAAAATATTCCCATCTTGTGGATATTTATGGCACTGCCATTCAAGGTCATATGTACAGTGTTGCATTTTTACAACTACAGACATCCTCAGTACTCGGCAACCATCTATTTCAATTAAATTTGAATTAAATAATGGACCCATTACTTGAGCATTGCAGTTTTGCAATTTACAAACTTCATTTACCGCAAAAATAGTTGTGTTTATTTACCCCCCCACACATATATGTGCAAATATATATGTATATATATACACACATACACACTTGTATATATACTTACAAAAATATTATATTCATATAAAAGACAATGCAAGATAGTGAATTTATTTTGGACCATATGTGCATAGTTAACATATATTCTAAAGCCCAGTATGAATAATTACTACATTTTTGTTAGCAGAGAACATCTTATGTAGGAGAAAGAGCAAAGAGCATTAGATTTACAGTGTGGGGTCTACCATTCAAATCCTGGAACATAAATCATCTCTGCGATTAATGATTAAAAAAATTTAGAATCTGTTATGCACTTACAATGGACCAGGCATTGTGCTAAGAAATCAGGCTACAAAGAAAAGTTAAACCACAAAAAAATGCCCCTGGCTCATGGACTTATTTTCAAATGGAGAAAGCAATACATACATACTCATAAACACATATGAATATATATCTGCTTGAGCATTGAGACATATGTCTATACAAGATGTATACAGAATAGACAAAAGATGATGGTGAACAGGAAGGAGGCTGGAAGCAAAAAGATTTCTGGAGAAAGTGATCTCTGAGCTGTCTTTAAGAAAGTCAGGAATTGTAAGAGTGGAGAGGGCATGTAGCACGACCTATGTTAACACTTTATAAATATTTATTTAATCTTCATAACCTCCCTGTAAGGTAAATACTATTATAATCCCTATTTTATAATTCAGGAAAATGAGTCAGAGAGAGGTTAAATGAGTTCCCCTGGGTCACACAGCTAGGAATGTATCTGAGGAGCTGCTGTGAATTTAGGTCTCAATGACTCCAGGCTGAGCACTCTGTGCACTGCCCTTCCCCTGCTATAGAAGTAAGAAGAGAGATGGCAGGGGAGAGCAAATTTAGGCAATAAGAACAGTTACTATAAAGGTATGGACATGGGAAATATAGTGCCCTGTGAAGAGAAAGCAAGTAGGACAGTATGTCTAGTCTGCAAAGCAATGCTTAATAACCTCCATCTACAAATTGTTAAAAATATTCAGCTAAATAGACTTCAATATAATTTGTTTCCTTTCTAATCTTAGGTATTTTGTTTCATGCATTAACAAGCATGATTCTTAGAAGCAGTCCATAGGCTTCACCAGTCTGTGGAAGGGGAGTGTGACACAGAACAAAAGGTTAAGAATCCCTCCTATAGAGACTATGGAGGGGAGGGAAGCATAAGAAGACTGGAAAGATAGAGAGGCCCTGGTTGTGAAATGATAGCAAAGTTTTTCTTTGAGTTTAGAGATAATAAGGAATCATTGGGGATCATTGAATAATGAGGTGACATACATTGACCTACACATGCAAAGGACTATGTACAAAACAAATCCTGGGATAAATTGGAGGTAATCTCCAAAGGAAGACACTAATATTTGGGGGACCTGGAAAATCTTGAAGAAATTGAAGATAAAATGAAGAAGGAGAAGACTCAAGACTTGAGAGATAGCGAGTGACTATAAACAGAATTGGGATATGAAGGGACCCTTTGATTGCAGTAGCAAGGAAACCATTGTCACTGGATTGTGGACTATATGGAAGGAAGATGTAAGAAGATAGGAAAGGTAGGAAAGGGTCAGGTAGGAAGGGTTTTAAAAGCCAAACATAGGATTTTCTATTTTTATCATAGCTAAATCCTTTGATCTTCATACCACTCACGTGAGTCTGGCATGAATTAAAATTTAATCTTGACTACCGTATTGGCCTGATGCTTTGTCATAAAGGTAACTGCATTTTTTTTAAAGTCCTTACTTCTATCTTAAAATCAATACCAAGTATTGGTCTAAGGCAGAAGAACAATAAGGCTTAGGCAACAGGGTTTCATGATTTGTCCAAGGTCACGCAGTTAGTAAATATCTGAGGTCAGATTTGAACCCAAGATCTTTCATCTCTTGACCTGGCCCTCTATCCACTAAGCCACCCAGCTGCCTTGAGTGACTGCATTCTTGAAGGCTATGTATGCTGATGGGATCTCCCAAGCTAGAAAGATTTGAGTACTGGTTTCATGACATTATCTATCTGTCCTTGAAAGATGAACATAGCTAATTATGGATCTACTTATTAACAAAAAGTCAGCCTCTAAGTGATGAACATTTTCCCCCCACTATAACTCATGAAGACAATCTGCTCTGAGATGAAGGGCTTGGGGTATCAGTTGATGGAGGAAGGACAGTCACCAATGAAATTAGAGATCCTTGAAGTATTGAAATAAGTAAATTAACAGTGTGAGGCTTATTAGTCACTCATTTTACAATGAATTATTATTGGGTTAGAAATCTCCAAGGGATATGGCCTTTTGAGCTGCCTTGTGAACTGCCACTAAAACATGATAGCTCTCCAGTCCCCTATTGCTATGATAATAACTAGCTTTGCTTTGATGTTCTTAAGTTTCCATATTCCCTTTAGCTTCTCAGCTGGAGATAAATATGTATTAATTTCTTTTTTCTGCCTGATTTTTTTTCTTTAAAAAACATTTTCCAAGAGGGATGGCTTTATTAAGAAGCTACATAGTCGGACAAACACTAGATATAGACATTTTTGGAATTTTGGTTCTACTACAGCCTTCCTTTGTGACTTCAGGCAAGTTACATAACTTTTCTCATCTTCAGACTTAGTCTGTTAAATGAGATATTTGACTCAAAGCTCTCTACGATTCCACTGACGTTTTAACACTATGAATCCTACATTCTTCCACATTTTGAGCTCAGTCCAATATAGAGGATACTACACTTTTAGATTTCTAACCTGTGTCAATGGTAGTAATCAACGTAATTTCCTAAAGGAAGCAACCAGATCTGTTTCCAATTCCTGTCACAGACCTAGCTCTGTGACCTTAGGCATGTTATTTCTCTTGTAACACCATCCTCTCTCTCCCCAGAGAGAAAGTCTTGCCACCACCTGGCTCACAGTGGTGCCTTGAGGATTAATGAAGCAGTGTTTATAAACTGCAGGCTCCAGGAGACGAGCTCTTAACATCCCTGTGTTCCTTTACTTGTTTCTACAATGCTAAAAGGTACGTGTGAACAATGTTTAAAGGTGGGATGGATGCACCTCTTCTCCAACAGGAATGGAATTGCTATTATTATTTGTTACGAGCCATTAATGGTTCTGTATATTGGATTTTATCAGCCTCCTCCAGGTGATGAATGGGTTTACTAACACTACTCACTTCTTCTCTTGGAGTATTTCCAACCTCAGCAATGAACATTTCCCTATAACCCAGGCTGAAGAGTTGGGATAATTCTCTGGCTTTATGGCTTGTAAGAAGAAAGAGCCTTTAGTACATAGTTGGGGCACAATAACACCTGTCTCCAATGCACAGAATGACAACAACAGACGTGTAGATTCTCATCCCATTGTCCATATATAGAATGGACTTTGAGTTTCCTAAAGTCACTCACAGAGCATGTTCAGCATCTTCTTGACAGCAAAATCCTAATGAGTGGTCAGTGGCCACAGAATGTATAAACTGTAGCTTAAGAACACAATACTGTGCATGGTTCTGATACAGACAATCTTAACCTGCTCCTCTTCTAATTTGTACAGGTTAAAATATAGTCAAAAGAGTGACATGAAGGTATATGCGAAGGGCAGCCAAGCATGGAATCAGTATGATATGGATTCAAATGCTACCCCTTGTGACTTTGAAGATGTTGTTAAACTTCCCCAAGTTTCTTCATCTGTAAAATGGAGATAATGAAAGCTCCAGTCAAATGAGAATTATGAAAGCCAAAAATGTAATAACAAATTAAATTATTATATAAATGTGTCCTGTTTGTAATACTACTACTAATAAACTATCTTATGAAGAAAAAATCATTTTGCTTTCTATTGTGAGATTCAGCTTAATATTGACAAAAACAGTTTTTCTTAGGGGGTTTTTCATAGTTTTTATACAAAAGGTATATGAGGGGTGAGCTAGGTAGTACAGTGGATAGAGTGCCAGGCTTTGAGTCAGGAAGACCTGGGTTCCAATATAGCTTCAGACATTTTCTAGTTGTATGACCCTGGGCAAGCTATTTGACCCCAATTGTCTAGCCCTTTTGGCTCTTTTGCCTTAGAGTTTTTACTGAATATGGATTCTAAGACAAAAGATAAATGTTTTACAAAGGAAAATAAAAGTATTTTGAAAGGTTTCAAAATGGGAAGGTCTCTTAAACAATTGTATAAAAATACTTTAGGGTGCATTATGGGGATGGAGTGAAGTGAGGATGTTTGTGTGGGTCTCTGTGGGTTTGTATGTGGGTATACATGACAGGGGTAAACTTGGGTAAGGGGGGCAGAGAAAGGAAAAGGCAGAAAGGCAAAGAGAGACAGAGACGGAGGAAGAGGAGTATAAAGAAAAAAACTGAGAGAAAGGAAGACAGGGATTACATACCTATGAACAAAGGCAGACAAAAACAGGGAGAGAGGCAAAGGAAAAAAAAACAAAAACAACCAGAGACAGAGACAGAAAATGGAGACTGAGAGCCCAACTCCTTGTACAAAAGCTCCAGTTGGCTTAGAGACTTATAGAAAAACCAGTCTTGCAGAAAAACAAGAAGGGCAAAAGAGGTGTGGGTATGATAAATAAAACACTCCTCGAATCAATGAATAAAAAGTAACTTGAGTTGTGGTTTACTGTAGCCACTGAATTTCCATGGTTTAAACTTTATCCACCCTAGAGACTTGGAGTAATTTGATGAAATTTTGTGTATTTCTGGGTGCTGTGGTCTCCTGTAATTTTCAGAAGTGGTGAAGTTAACAATAACCAGGTTTGCATTTCAATTTGCTGCATCTGGAATAATGCCTGATGTGAAATCTGTTTTAACCCATATTTCAATAGTGAATCTTGAGTCCAGCAACTCTGTTGTCTCTCAAGCTGTCAAGGCAGACTCCCTGGGGAGATTCTAACCTCTTCCAGGGGAGGCTCATACCAGCCTCAGGAACATTCTTTAAAAGGAATATTTTTACTCTGTTTCTCAGAAATTGGCAGGACTCTGCTGCCCAATTAAGATTCTCCCTGCCTTCCCTTGAGTAGATGCAATCTGATAAGCCAAAGCTCAACAATCAAACTTGGGGGTTGTAAAAACAAAATAGAATTTCTTTTCTGTCTTCTTCCTAAACTTCCAAACCATTTAGGAAAGGACTCACTAGCTCAGATGCTGACATGAGCTGGCTTCTGTCATTTTCAATGTTTTCCAAAAAGAGAGCTGAATCCTCCAGACTGGGGAAAGCTCTAGCTAGCTAAGTGTGTCTAAAGGACACGGCAGATCTAAAAATATCTAATGAGCAACATTAATGCAAATGTTTGTCAGTTTCAGAAGGATGGTCCAATGGTACTAATTCAAGCTAAAAATACGTAAAGCAACATGTTAGAAATCAAAACAAGAGACTCCTTAGTACAACATTAAAGTCTGGATTTAGGGGAAAAAGATGCTCCTTTATTTGACAAGTGTTCCCTAAAAAACATACGTTCAGATATACATACATACACACATTTATACACACTCAAAGATAATGCATTTCTTTCACATAATCTGATGAATAATGCATTGGGAAGAGTGACAGGTTTGCCATGAGCAGTGTATTTGAGAATGTGGGGGCTTCACATCACCTTAATGCTGCCCTGTCTACTACATGGCACAACCTTCAGGTTTGTGACTTGAACATCTGGCCTCAGATGTCAAAAGACTTGTGCAGTCAGCCCAGCAAATTCAGCTATGTATGACTGGATTCACTTTGAATTCCAGAATTAATGTGTGCTCAACAAGCAGTTATACTTCAATAACTAACATTTCAGCATGAAGAAAACTGGACTGAGAATTATGGAATTGAAATACTGTTATCCTACTTTCCTTCTTTATTGGCTCCAGGTTCATTTCTTGGTATTACTGAGGAAATTCCTGTGTTCTTCCCTGTTTCCCCAGACTACAACTACTCAAATGGGCTGATGTATTTATCTCTTGCCCCCTTATTACAGAACCCAGTCTTGTCTTTAATAAGCAACCATTGCCATTTTCAAAACTGACAGTGAGACTTGCAAATGATCACCAAGAAATAATTATATCACAATTATGGAGAATGGCACCTGCTGTATGACCACTCAGGTAAAAAATGACTCATGGCTCTAAAGATTAAAATAAAGAAAGCAAGCACAATGACATACCCAAAGTGACTTAAGTTCATTCTCACGGTGGGTGGGATAACAGAATACTGTAGTAGAACTCAAAAATAACTGGATTCTTGAGCAATCCTGCCTCTGACAAGTAACTTCATTAGTCTGTGAGCTCCTTGAGAGCAGGGACTGTCTTCTGCCTGTCTTTGTATACTCAGTGCTCAGCATGCTGCTTGATATACAATAGATTCATAATAAATGCCTGTTGGCTTACATCTAAGACTCACTTTTCTCAGCTATAAAATAAAGATGATAACATTATGAGTGCCTAATATGTGGGGTAATTGCTTATCTCAAATGATATAGTGTACGTATAAGTGCTAAGTATCATGAACTATATTTCCATTTAGTCATTTTTAGTTGTGTCCAACTCTTTGTGACCCCATTTGAAATTTTCTTGATAAAGATGCTGGAATAGCCTGCCATTTCCTTCTCTGGGTCATTTTTACAGATAAGGAAACTGAGGCAAAGTTCAGTGACTTTCCTAGGGTCACACAGTTAATGTCTGACACAGATTTGAACTCAAATCTTCCTGATTATAGGTTTAGAACTTTATTCTCTATGCCACCTAGAAACCCCATTCTATAGCCATGCTTATTATTAAAGGTAGGGTGAATAGAATGTGGATAGAGTGCTAACCTAATGATGTCAGAAAGACATGATTTTTAAATCCTGAGAGATACTAGTTGCTTGACTATAGAAAAACTACCTTACTTCTCTCAGTCTCTTTCTTCAGCTATAAAATCTTGATAATGGTAGAAGTTACCCCAAAGACTTGTCCTGAAGATAAAAACAAAACAAAACAACTGATTCATGTAAAGTGTTTTGCTATACTTAAAACATATAAATGACAACTATTACTAAAATTGAGATTTATTTCTAATGCTGTATTACTTATATTTCTAAATAATGCTTTATTTAATTTTGTAATTGAGACTTTTTCAAACCTCTTTCTTCATTCGTTTATTCATGACAATCCAGGGAATCCTCCCAACCTCAAAGCAACTTCTAAACTGAGATAACTGAAATTGAGATAGTGAACTCCATCTTGCCAAGTAAATACAGAAACAAGTTTAAGCCAAGTATGTCTGGGGAGGGCAGTGCCCTTGGACACATTGAAATGAGCTGTGCAGTTAAAACTTAACCAGATCCAACTTGATCTTCCCATCTGTATCACAAAGGGTTATTAGAATCTTATGAAGAGTGACTACCCCACCACACACACACACACACACACACACACACACACACACACACACACACACATCCATGAAGTAATCAGGGTGTGACTGGAAAATATTAGCCTACCTCCTTATTAGATATTCTCCAATTAAAGATGTCTAGGCTAGGACTGAATAATGAGTTTCCAAAAATTGTATTTAATGACTCAAGATGCCGAAGATCTTTGTCTCTGATCACTGAAAGGTCAATTAATCTATTAGCCTTTGCTAGACTGATCAATAAACTGATTTTCTTACCCAGATCCCAGTCTCCCAGAATTTTAATCATCACACTATACTATTATCATCTTTATTATCATTAACTTAAAAATATCTTATATTCAATGCAGTTCAGATAGAAATCATCCTGAGACAAGTTGTTCTCTTCCCCAGACTTTCAACTCCAAGAAAAACAGAAGTCATAAGTATTTACAGTGGTACTATTTAAAACATTATTCTTCCTTTACAGATTATTATTATCATTATTCAGCTTGTGCTTCTCATCTTTTCTGATGTTTGGATAAAAATGACTAAAGAAGTTTCCTGTCCTGGAATTATTATTTTATATCCAATAATCTTCAGACTATTATATAGATATACCTTATACCAGACTTAGAGCTCTATTTAGAAATAGGCTTTAAGAAATGTTTTGAAATCTCTTGAAAGCTAAGAACAACTCCATCCACCTCTATACTGGAGAGGTCTCCCTTTATAAATATGTTAGAAAATGATAAGAAATCTATAACAGGTCAGAATATATATATTCTGACTATAATAGTCAGAAATCTATAACAAGGTAACAGTAAATGCTATGATATTTCATTTTCCCTAGTGGATTCAATGGCTTCAGAGAAAACCAAAATATATATAAATGCATATATATATGTATATATATGTATTATAAAGAATATATATGTTCTTTATAAAGTACTAAGGTATATGAAGTTAGAATTAGGTCTCTGCTAGACCAAGATCCACATCATAAACCACGTTTACCATCATCCTTTATTTGACAAGTCAGAGCAAATTACCAAGGAGTATGGCATTAAAACCCATCTTCCTGATTCAGTCCCTCCTCTGAAGAGAAGTGAAGAGGCTTTATTAGGTGTAACAAATGCCAACTCTCACCCAGTGCTCTGACAGATAAGGTCAATTATATAGATGGCCTTTCCTCCTGCTGTCTGGAACACTGTGGGTGGTCCTGCCTCACTTAGTCCACTTTTCATTAGTGAATAAAGAGTTGCTCCAGAATGTGACAGAAAAATCAAAGGTTTTTGAGGATCTCCCATCCTGTCATTTCTTCGAGAAGCAGAACTGGATGCTAGGCAGCCATTGCCCGAGACTAGACATCAGAGCAAAGCAAGACAAAGTAGCTAATTTTCAAGCACCTACTCTTAGGCTTCTTTTGCTGACCTGGAGAGAATTATAAACCTGATCGATAAAAGTTAAGAATGAGAGATGAAGAACCACATGTGTTAATGTTGTCTTGAGTTATGATTTTGTACTTCAGTTTTTCAGAATGCATTTCTTTGGTAGGATTTAGTCATAGCAGCATTTATGGAGGGCTTTAACATTTGTAAAGCTCTATCCATATATGTAGTATCTCATTTGAGCCTTGAAACAACTCTGCATGGTGGGTGCTATTTTCCCCCATTAATTAACTTGCCCATCGCTAATAAATGTCTAAGGGAAGGTTCAAACTAAGGCCTTTCTGACTCTGAGTCAGATCCTCTGTCCACTGAATCACATATGCTTCCCTGACCTTTTAAGCTTTATTTACTCTGGAATAAGTCATTAAACCTCTCCTAACCTCCATTGTTTTATCTATCCTATGGTGATGGTAACTATATTCACTACCTTCCTTGAAAGGTTGTTGAGACCAAATGATAAAAGATAGTTAATGTATTTAAAGCATTAAATAAACATCAACTGCTCTAAAATTTTAAAATGCAACATATAGTAGAATATATCTAATTTTGAATGAATCAAGTAATGAAGAAACTATGTGCAAAAAACAGTACTAAGCACAGTGGAAAGAAAAAGAAAAATAAGAGAGCCCCTCCTCTAAAGAAGATCACATTCTAATAAGGAAGGAAGGTTTCAGATGCATGTTCATGGAAATGCCCCATAGTCCTTAGGAAACAATTGCAAAGTAGATGTTAAAGCCTTCTACTTCATTCTCATGGAACCTCTGCAAAAGTGTTTTTCATATTGAGGTTTGGACTTTTATAGGCAATTTTGAAAGGGTCAAGAGATGAGAGGTGTGGAGTTCCAGCTTGTTCTTTGAGGGCATCTCTCTGACAGGAGAATCTGAGGCAATAAGAATTGGAGCCATCTGCATCTCTTAATGGTCTCTTCCAATCTCATTCAACTGCACAAGTATCTCCCCCCCTTCTAGACTATTTGATGTGACTGCAAACCTATTGAACTCCCAATAACTGTTAGTGACAGCCATGCTTTTTTTGAGAACAGCAATAAATATTTTGGACAGAGCAAGGATACTTGAGTTCAAATCCAAGCACCAATATATATTAGCTGGGTGATCATGGCCAAGACATTTTCCCTCCTTTTGGTTTAGTTTCTTCATCTATTAAATAGGGATTTTTAAAATTGCACTAGCTAGCTCAGAATCCTGTTTGAGAGAAATCATTTGGTAAAACTAAACTATTACGTTTAAAAGTTATTCTTAGTGGGACAGTGCTAGAGAACAGGAAGGTTATTGAATCCTGATCTAGAAAAAAGAAGGAATGACTATTCTACCTCCATGTGATATAACAGAACAACCAAGAGGAAAATCTTGTCTGATTTAATTAGCAATTGGCTTAAAATATGTGGTTCCTTCCTAGGTTAGTGCTTAGAAGGACACATAAAAAAGAAAGAGATTAGCTTTAACATGTCTCCCATAAGTCTCTATTTTCCTTCAATGCTACATTTTTCTGATGTTACCAAAACACTTGGGAAAGGCAAAGTCAGACCAGTCTGCTGTGTGTGGGCTGGAGGTTAATTTTACACTTAAACTAAAGGAAGATGAGGAATGTCCTTGTGGGTGGGAGAGTGGGTGGGTGGCAGATGTCTTACTCTGCCTTTTAGAAATCTAAGTTCCAAAGTAAGGCCCAAACGTGTCCTATCCTTGAGAGAAATGGCAGGGAAGAAGACTGTAAAGAAAGATTGTAGACAAAAAAGGAACTAGGCCAAACAGCAATTAAGAGAAGAAATTAACTGAGAAAATGCCAGAGGGCTTTACCCTCCCTTCTTTCTTTTCCCCTACACAATTCTTAAATTAAATGTTAAAGGAACAGAATTTCTCAGTTCTTTGCTCTTCTCTTAATTGCCAACTGCACAAGAGTTTAGCTGACACCTGATGATGATATGCTCCCCATTTGCCAGTTTCCACTTCAAAAGAACTAGTTTTTGGAAAAAGTGATATCAAAGTTCCTGATCAGTAATGACTTCTACTTAGTAGCACAGAGGGAGTTTTATTAACAGAGCTTTGTTTCTTGTTTCTATTCTTATCACCAGTTATCTGTTTTTCCCTCTCTAAAATTATTTTAATTTCATATCTGTGTACCAGCAATACAGATGTGCACATGTGTGTCCATATATCAACACAGATATGTGTATGCATGGAATAAACACAGATGTACATATATATACACACACATATATGCATGTACATATATAATGTATTTCTCTGACTGTATCTATCAGAAGATTGTAAAGTTTGAGGGCTGATTCATTTTTATCTTTGCCTCCCTAATGTCCCCACACAGTGCCAACAAATAGTAGGTATTTAATAAATATTTGTTGAATCCACTTAACATCTCTAGGCAAACTATTCTCACTTCATAAGACTTTTCTTGTCCAATTTGATGAAGTAAAGAGAAGTGCACTGTTAAGCCTCAAGTCTAAGCATGGCTCTGTCAGAGACTGTAAAAATACCTTACCCTTCCTTGACATCTACTTTCTGTTCTTTTGGTGGAACAAACAGTTGTTATCCTGAACAAAAAGCACAAAAAGAAATGAATACACACTTTTAAACCTCAAAAGCTCAATCATTATGCAGACAACATAGCTTTAAAATGAAAATATACAGACAGTGGACATTCTAGTGATTTTTTTACATGAGGGTTGGAGCCCAAAAGCTATCAGCTAAATACATTATTTCTTTTCCTTTTCTTTATCTTCCTTTTCTGTCCTTCCTTCTTTTTTCTTTCATTCTTCAAACAACTCTGGGAGAGGATATTTGACATAAATGTATTCTAATATCTGTGCCTAATTCTTTTAAAAGAGGTGAATTTTTTCAAAGCTTAGGTTAGACATTTTCCATATTATTAATTAATATCATAGCTTATAGGCAACTAAATAGTAAGTCTTGAAAACTAATTTTCTTTCTTTGTGTGTATGTCCAATAGATATACATTGGTATAAAACAGTAGGGACCAGGTCATTAAAGGAATTTTGTATGATACCCTACACAATTTACATGTGTAAATATGTTGTTGTTTTTTAAATGCTGGGGATGAGAACCAATTCTCTCCTTGAAATAACAAACATAGCTCATATTTCTCTAGAAGGTTTCCAAAATCTTGTCTCCTCATCACCCTGCTATTACCATCCCATTAAGAGGCAAATCAGGCCTCAGCATGGGAAACTTATTCTACAGTCTCAAAATGAGTTAAAACATAAAGTGGTAAAATCATTTTTTAAAGGTCAAAGAGGTTAGTCTTAGTAAAGACTCAATATCAGGTAGTGCATGCCTCCACCTCTAACTTCAGCCCCCTTTCCATAGTACCATGATATTTCCCTGCACAAGGCTGTTTACTTTGAGAAAAGAAGCCTGTTACATGGTAGATATCTTCAATTATTGGAAACACCATTATGAAGGCTTCCTCCACTGTATTCAGTACATATTTTGATTCAACATTAATGGTGTCATGTTATCTCCCTCATTAGACTGTGAGATTCTTGACAGTAAGAACTGTCTTTAGGATGCCCATCAATTGGGGAATAGCTGAACAAATTGTGGTATATGTTGGTGATGAAATACTATTGTGCTAAAAGGAATAATAAAGTGGAGAAGTTCCATGGAGACTGGAACAACCTCCAGGAAGTGATGCAGAGCGAAAGGAGCAGAACCAGGAAAACATTGTACACAGAGAGTGATATATTGTGGTACAATCGAAGGTGATGGACTTCTCCATTGGTGTCAATGCAGTGTCCCTGAACAATCTGCAGGGATCTAAAAAATACTATCCACAAGCAGAGGACAAACTGTGGAAAGTAAAAACACCAAAGAAAAGCAACTGGTTGACTACGGGGGTTGAGGGGCTATGACTGAGGAGAGACTCTAAATGAACACTCTAATGCAAATACCAACAACAGGGAAATGGGTTTGAGTCAAGAACACATGTGATAACCAATGGAATCGTGCTTCGGCTATGGGAGAGGGAAAGGTGGTGGGAGGTGGTGCGAGGAGGAAAAGAAAATGATCTTTGTTTCCAGTGAATAATGTTTGGAAATGACCAAATAAAATTATGTTTAAAAGGAAAAAAAAAGAAAAAAAAAGAACTGTCTTTTTATTTTTTAATGCTGGTGGTATATCCTGAGCACTTATCACAGTACCTGGCATGAAGCAGGTAATAAATAATATTTATTACCCCAACTGAAAAACAAGGATGAAATTTGTTCATCTTGATATCTGGGGAAGAATTAATATAAAAGGAAAAAACTTCAAAGAGGCAAATGCAGGCTCCTTAACAATTAGAGCCATCTAAAGATCAAATTGGCTACTTCCACCATTGTATATAAGTTAGACTCTGAAGTCTCTTTCAACTCTGAGATTCTGTGGTTCTGATTTTCACCTTCTATATATTTTATTTATATTTGATATATACTTGTTTATGTGTATATTATCTCCCCTGATAAAATGTAAGCTCCTTAAAAAAATGTAAGCTCCTTGAGGGCAAGAATTCTTTCATTCTAGTCTTTCTTAAGAACTTTACATAGTTCTAATTTATAGTTGGTGTTTAATACATGAGTATTTTTTGAAATTTATTGATTCTGAATACCAGCACTTTTTCTGTTTCCTAGAGTCACACAACTAATAAATTCATAGCTAGAATTCAACTCTGACTTTTCTGATTCCAAGTTCATGTTTCTTTCCCTCATATCATAATGCAAGGTGAAGTTAAACACAATCAAATGAAAACATTCCATACATTAGTCATCCTATATAGTATAAGACAAAAAATATAAAGGCAAAGAGGTTTAGAAATGACACCTATGGATTTTAATCAAGCCTAATCATAAAATCTATTACAGTATGATGCCCGAACAATAAACTAATCAATTTATTAACTGAATACCTATAGTGTACTAGATTGTAAGTTAGACCCTCTTAAGGCAATATAAAGATGGCAATGTTACAGTCACTACAATCAAGGTTCATATAATCTCTTAATTACAGAACAAACTCATCAAGTATTTAATAACAAAGTAATACATTACATTTTAGTTCTACAATAGAAGAAATGCCATGGGGCCAACAGAATTAATGGAAGAGATAGGAGGTAATTGAGTAGTTGAGAGAAGAAAGAAATCACAGTGGACAACAAAGGATGTCACGGAAGACTTCACAGAAGAGGAGGAAATTGATCTTGGATTTGGAAGATGTAGAGGATTTGGAGGGACTTATTCATTTCTCTATTGCCTTCAGTGTCAAAGATTTGGAGAGACAGATGGCAGGTGGAAAGGATCTTTGTTGAAGAAACAATCTGAATAGCAATGAAAATACAATGACTGGATATTGGAAGGCATATTGTGAGTATCAGCCTATCATATTACTATACAAGTTTGTAGAGAGTGGAGGCATCAGAACTATGAGTAACTAGCTAATTCTCTAACTTCAAATAAACTCAAATTTCCCACCAATACATCCATTCCATCTTTCTTGTGTTCTTTCAAAAAATTCTCTGTCTCTCTGCTGCATGGGTAAAATTATGAAACTTTTCTGGCTCTGGAGGTAGATAAGAACAAGAGTCAAAAACTTTTAGTAAATGGGAAGTTCCCTACAAGGTGGTCTGTAAGTCAAGTCTATTGCAAGTAACAGTTCCAAAATGGAATGGAATGAAAGTGAGTGAAAGGAAAAGATGAGTAATAATTCTGTCCTCTTATCCATATAGAGGGAATTTAGATACAGTTAAGAAGGAGCTCAAAAAGAGCTCATATTCTCTGGGAAAAGTTCAGACAAATAATTATAGCTGACATTTATTTAATGCTTTTGCAGTTTACAAAGAGACGTGCATACATTATCCTTTTTGATCCAACAAAGCTGTATGAAGTAACACATATTTTTTTTAATTCATATTTTGCAGAAAGGGAAATTAAGGTTAAAGGGTTGCGAAGCTGACCCAAGGTCACAGAGTAAGTGGCAAAATGAGGAACTAAATTTAGGAATTTAACTTCAACATTTTGCTCTTATTATACCACAACTGACTAAAAATGTTCATAAGAAGATTGCATTTGAAATTCTTTACCTTTGACATATTTTCCACTATTAAATTCATATCCAAAATAATCAATGAAAAAGAAAGAATATAATTGTAGTACTGATTCAGTCAGAAAGAAAAGAGGGAGAATAATAAATCCCTTTCAATAGATAGAAAATAAAATACTTGATCAAAGCTTAATTTGAGGGGTTTTTTCCCCATGTTGTATCTCAATAACCTAAAGTAACCACTACTCTGTCTGGAGATCAATCAAATAGACCCTAAAGGGATAAAAGTTTTATTTTGCCTTGTCCTATATGCAACATAGGTTGAATCTAAATTACGGTGTATCACAGATTCTCCTTTTTAGAGAGTTGATCCCTAATGCAAGAAAGTACAAAATAGCTACAGTTTACTATGTGCAGAATGAATGAGTGGGGGGCATGTAGATGGTACACAGTCTTTAGTGATGAATTCTTGGCAGATTGTTGCTACAGTGGAGGCCAAACACAGATCTAAGAGAAGAGGGCTCAGGTGACCTACACAGCTACACTGACATACTTCCTTGATCCTCGAAAGCACACCTGGAATACTTTTTTTTTCCATCACCACTATTCTAAAACAATATAAAGGTAAGGAAGGAGAGGGGAAGGGAGAAGATCAATAATATCCAATAGTAGTAGCAGATACTAAAAATATCTTAGCTAAAGTTTTATATTGTTGAGTCATATTCACCTCTTCCTGACTCCATTTGAGGTTTTCTTGGCACAGGTAGTGGAGTCAGTGACTTGCCCATTATCACACAGCTACAAAATTTTGAAGGCCAAATATGAATAAGTTCTCCAAGCTTACTTATATTCTGCATCATGTAGAAGGAGACTGTTGGTATTCAGCCATTTCAGTAGTATCAGACTCTTTGTGACACAATAAACAGTTTTCTTGGCAAATATACTAGAAGCTTTGCATTTTCTTTTCCAATTCCTTTTACAGATGAGGAATCTTAGGTAAACAGAGTTAAATAACTTGTCCAGTGTCTCACAGCTACTAAGTGTCTGAGGCCAGATTTGAACAAAGGATAGTGAGTCTTCCTCAATCCTGGCCCATCATTCTGCCCACTGTGCCTTCTAACTGCTTGTCGAAGAATAGCTTATCCTTGCTGACCTTCAGAATATCAGATGAATGAAAAACTTTCTGACAGTTTGCAAGAAGTACAGAGTAGAATTATGAGGTCTACCCCAGGAGAAATGCTGTCATCACATGGACTTCCTTGGAATAGCTTACTTTTAAAAATAAAAAGGCAACACAATGACAACTTCAAATAGTTTTTCCATCTGAAATGACTGAAAAACATGTTCCTTCTATTTCACTTCAGAGGATGAATGAGCTAGAACTTGTTTATGTTTATTTGCCCATGTTACATGTGTTTCCCTGAATGTTCACCTCCTCTTTACCTGACAAAGGGAAAAAGTATCTGGATGTTGCCAAAAAGAAAGAAAATTAACTCAAATGAATTAACTTGAATGGAAATGATGCTCTCTGCCACATTCTTAACATGATCAGACTGTGCTGAAAAACTGAAATCAACAAGATCTTCAATGTGCTCATTAGAGTTTGCTAAGATTGTGTCAAGAACAAGGAAGACTCCGATGCTCCCAAAAGAGGAAGAAAATCCTCAAGTCCTCTACCTTTAGGAGAGTGCTTTCTATTGTGTTTCATCTTAATAACCATATTTTGGTAGAGAATTTGACAAACTGAAAAACATCCAGAGAATAGTGAACAGGATGATCCATGGAATTGACCAAATGTCATATCCATCCAAGAATGTGGCACATTTAACATGGAGAAAATAGTACTTCAGGCATGAAATATACATTACATTAATTATAAAGGATGATTAAGCATGTTCTCCTTGGCCTCAGAGGGAAGGACTAATAGTAACATGTATAATCTTAGAGGGGTAGATATTGGGTCAACATAAGGAAAGTATTCTCCTAATTATGTCTGTCCCAAAGTGAGTTTTATATTATTAGAGGTCTCCAAGGTGAATCTGAATGTTCCCTTATAAGGGATTTTGTAAGGAGATTTCTGTTCTGAGAGGTGCTGGGCTGGGTGACCTTCAAAGTACTCTCCCAGACCTGAAAGAGTATGGTTCCATGGAAATTCACTAGAACCAAACTATTAGCCTCATACACTATATTTATTAAAAATAATACTAGTTGTCATGTGTATTATATTAAATGGATTACACATCTTTTAAAAATATTCAAATTTGCTGGTTTAAATAATACATAACAGTAGAAACATGATGCTATAAAATTGTATTTTATATATTGTATCTTACATCTTATAAAATTGTACTCCATTAAGTTGGAATGGATAGGCAATAGACAACCCTTAGATCTAGGCAACCAGAACTAATGCTTTGAAGGACCTATGTCAACAAGCCCTAGTTATTTCTTTTGACTGGTATTGGAGTAAAAACTTATGTACTATGAAGCTGAACTTATCATAGACAAAGAGTTGGCAACTAGCTGCCTCTGCCCTAAAAGGGTAAATTTTTCCATCATCTCTTCCATATTTCACCTGTTTAGATGCCTACTCTTACTTGATCTTTACAGATAAAAGTTGTTTCCACACATTTTTTCTTGAACTCTATGTATTTTGATCTTGCTCTTATCATAACCTACCCACATTATAGTTATCTATATGTAGATCATAACATACAGTCTCCATGAGGGCAGAAATGGTATCTGTTTCTTTATAGGTTCAATAGCTAATCAACAAGCAAATTAAGATCTTATTATGTGCCAGGTATTGTATTAAGTGCAACAGGTACTATTATAAATTGGGGAAGTCCCTGTCCTCAAGGATCTTACACTCTACTGAAGGGGAAACATGTTCATAGAAGAGCAAACACAGAGTTAAAGAGGTCATAGTGAATATTCCTGAAACATTTAGGGAAAACATAAGGAAAGATCACATGTAATCAGCCTGAAGAGACTAGAAACTTTCAAAACCCACAACTGAGGATTTTCTTTAGTTTTTCTTCTTTATATATATAATTGTTTTCATATTGTCTTCCCAATGTGAGAACCTTAGACTATGTCCTTGAGGGCAGGGACTTTCCTTTGCCTTTGTTTGTATCCTAAATCTTTAGCGCCCCATTCAGAAGATCAGGGACAGCTAGGTGGCACAATGGATAGAGTTCTGGAGAAAGAGAAGATCAGAAAATTCAAATCCTATTTCTTCATGATAACCCTTCAAAAAATTGAAGGCAACAATTAATTTCTTTCTAAGTCTTCTCTTGCTCAGGATAAATATTTCAAGCTGCTTTAACATATTCTCATTCAACATGCTTCATCATGGTTGACCTCCCAGGGACCTACTGCAGTATATAATTATGCTTTCCAATATATGGAACTATATATATATACTGCTGGAGATAAGAATTGACTAGTATATAGCAGTGGTACCATTGTACCATCATCTCCCTCACTCTGAATATCAATGCTTCTATGAAAAATAGTTTTGGAAGTAGCTAGGTAGCACAGTGGATAGAATGTTAGGACTGGAGTTAGGAATACCTAGGTTCAATTCTGGTCTCAGACACTTCCTGGTTGTGGAACCCTTGACAAGTCCCTTAGCCCAGTTTGGCAAGACCTTATCCTCTATCTTAGATTTGTTACTAGAACAGAAATTAAGAGTTAAAAATGCCATCAAAGCATCACTTCAATGCTTTACTTTTGAATGAAAATGATATTAGATTCTTAATGGCAATGCCATAATGTAAATTCTGACATCCTATTAACATGAAAAAATTTTTGAGTACAGACATGGTGAAGTACTTTGTCTGTTAACTGCAGGGAAATCTAACTACTTACTGTAGACCACAAAAACTCTATATACCATATACTAAGTTATAGAAAGCTTACAGTTGGTTTGGGGGAAGAAAATCTACAGAACCATGAAATACCAAATTAAAACTGTTAGCTTTTTTTTAGCTGCCTAACACACAATTGACTCATAATGAGTTGGCAGTCCACTAAACTTCCAAGATTTTTTTTTTTGGCATGAACTTTTATCTCACCAGACTTCTCCCATCCTTGTCTTGTACACTTGATTCTTAAAATTCAAGTGAATAACTGTATACTTATGTCTATTAAACTAGATTCTTATTAGTTCGTGCTCAACATTCTTGCCTTAAATGTATTTTTGTTCATGTTCTGTGAACATGTGAGGTAGCTGTTCCTTCCATTATTGTTTCATCTTCAAATGAGATTAATGGGATATCTATGCTTTAATAAAAGTCAATATGCAATATCAGAAGGCCAATAATTTTTTGTACTGTTTCTTGGCTTTTTTGACTAAGTCTCATTGGCTGATTCCTGTCTTCTCAGAAAATTATATATACATATGTATATATGTGTACATATATACATTTATATATGAGGAAAGGTGAGTAATGAGGAATATATATATATATATACATAATTGGATAGTAACTAAATAAATTATATGATAATACATTGTGATATTGCTATTAAAGGTATAAATAATAAGCATAAAATATATGAAAGTTCTAGTAAGAGAGTCATGTCATCATGTCAAAAACCTTGAATTTAAACCCAGGGGACCTTGGGCTCTGGTTTAGTTCCTCCATTTATTACTTGAATGACCATGACCAAGTTATTTAACTTCTGTGTGAGACTTATCTCTTAGACAAGATCCTGAATCTGATAAACACCAAGGTCCCTTCTAGTTATAAACCTATGATTATATGTAATACATAGAAAGATAGTCACATATATAATGATATGCATGAAAAAGTAAAATAAAGAAGGAAGAAAGAGAACAGAGATAGGGGAGAAAAGGGAGTAAGAATCATTGGGGAAGAGGTATAGAAGACAAATATACAGAAAGAAAAAAAAGGAAGGGAAAGGGAGAAAGAAATTGAAGAGGATGAGAGGAAGAGATAGGAAGAGTTGGGAACCAAATTGATTTGGAAGAGGGAAGAAAAAGAAAGAGGGAGAAAAGACAAGTAGGGTAGAAGAGAAAGAGAAAAGATTAAAGAGATGAAGGGAAGGAGAGAGGGAAATAGAAGTAGAAAAGAACAAAATGAAGGAAAATTAAACTTCTGACAGATATAGACACATAACTTTTTTGTGACTATTTCTTTACATGTTGTTTCCCCCATTAGTTTGCAAGCTCTTTAAGGACAGGGACTGTCTTCTACTTCTTTTTATATCCCTTGCAGTTAGCACAATGCCTGGCACATATCAGGTACTTAATACATGTTTTTCAATAGTTTATTAATTGTTGGATGAATTTAAACTAATTTGGACTATTTTGGTAATGCTAATAGTTTCTTGTAATATTTTATTCCTTAATTTTGCATGTTGATTTGATTACTTTTGTTAATGATTGTGTATAATTTAAAAGAAACGGCAATTAGTACCTAATTCCCACAATATTTTACATATGGATGGTAATGGACAAGTTGGATTCTGGACTCTACTTCCAAGGATTCATTTAAGGACAATAAACATAGCTTTAAGGAATGATGCAAAGCAATCCTTACTTATAAACCAATCTCATGGCTATAACCACAATTTATTTAGCAAGAGGATTTCTATTTAATCAACAGAGGAATCATAGCAAGTAGACACCCAATTCAAATATTGCCCTTTTAAGATTCCATTGAATATTCTTAAGTTTATATATATATATATATATGCATATATATATATCTTATGGCCATCATAAAATCATTAGTATTATATTTTTCCAAGGATCCAAAATCACTTAATGCATGAATATTTAGCCCTAGTAAATCCTCCCCAGGTCTAATGATTCCTAAAGCATCTCTACTATTGGTTTCAATTGATGACCTAGGGAACAATGACAGCCAATATATATGAAATACCATGTCAAACACAGCATCCAGGTATGTGGCTGCAAGCCCCTTAATAGATTACCATTGCCAAAGCCCAGTCAGTGTTATTTGGCTTGCTTAGTCTTTGAGCAAGTTCTTCCTCTGAACTATTACAATTATGCCAGAACAATGGGGACAAGAGATGTCCAGGGTCAGCGGAAAATCACATTCAATGTTTGGCAGTGTAGGGAGTTGGGCTGTAAAACACTGGATGTGATTTTTAAAAAATTCAATTTTAGAACTGAATAAGATGAACAATTTAACAGTGACCTACATTTAAAATAATGGATAATTTCCAACCTCAAGAACTCTCACCCAAACTTCAGATGAGTCACAAAAGCCAAACTGAGTCTTTTTACTCCCAGAGCCTGATTGCATAATTAGGTGCTTTTTGGTTCCTTTGGTTCCTTAAGTACTCAAAAATTACGGTGTCAGCTCTTGCATCTGACATCCTCCTCTCTGTATAGTTTACTTATTGGGATCACGGCTCCTGCTGAATCATCTACACATTCTCACCCATGATACTGTGGCCTCTTGACATTCAGAATTGAAGAGAAGGTTATAGAAGAAACATATTTTCTTATTTTTTGCCTAAAGATGGCTCTACATTTTTGATAGAACAGTAACATAAGAAGAAACAATGTTGATTTCCAAAGCAGATGAGATTACAGCCTTTTAAAAAGACTAACAAAAAT
The DNA here is from genome assembly GCF_027887165.1 of Monodelphis domestica. Lineage (NCBI taxonomy): Eukaryota > Metazoa > Chordata > Mammalia > Didelphimorphia > Didelphidae > Monodelphis > Monodelphis domestica. Next base: position 578,172,079 of record NC_077227.1, on the reverse strand, counting down.
AAATGTTTTTTCTCTCTTATGTTTCCATCCTATACAACACAATGTGTTCTGACAATCAGACATGTGGGCCAGTTGCAAACTCTATGCCCCTTCCTATGGATACTTAAAACAAGACTTAAAAATAACAAGTGTATAGGGGATGATGAAAGATTGTCAAAGTCCCCAATAGGAATTAGAGGCTGATCCATTACCATCATTACTCCAACTCTAGTAAAAAATCAGAATGTATGTTTCATGCTATGCCTCCCAACCCCAATCATAAATAACTATTCAACCTGTCCCAAGATGAAAAGAGATAGAAATTTAGAGCACTGCTGTAACGGATTTCTGCTGCACATAAGATTCCTCTTTGTTCATTTCACCCTTATTAAGACTTTTAAAACACAAGAATAAAATAATAAAAATGATGAAAAATAATAGCACCAACAAAAACATCAATAATTGAAATTATTCTAAGGATCCTAGAGCAATCCCACAGAAGTTGAGAGTTCATCCTAATACGTTTTCTCAGATACTAAAATAGTTATTTTTCCACTTATGTGATAGTAAAAATAACACCAAACATATTTAAAAGATAATAGCAGGTTAGCAACTTGCCCCAGTTATGTATCTATCTGAACTTCAAATAACAATATAATTAAAGAAAGACAAACAAACACTAAGAATGATTTCAAAGCCTCAAATATCTATAGTGTGGAGGTTGAGGAAATGGTAAAGTAATAGAACACCAGGCAGATGATTCACAATGGGGACTCCATATGTCCTGAGATTATTACAGAAGCTGTGAGAGGCTGGTAGGTACCCTGAAATACTGTCCAACTGAGTTCTGGTGTTACTTGTGATTCAATGTGTATCCCAGACAGTGTGATAAAAATGTGCCTATAGACCTATGAAATAGAAGAGATAGCATAGTGTTACAGTTTGGCACAACTTAAAATCATCACATAGATCAGTTGTCACAATGGACTGTAGAGTGGGTAACAAAGAAGAAATACACAGAAAGGAATCCAAATTACAAAAGCATAGAAGAAATTCTACATTATCTTCATCAAAATGGAAAACAAAAGTTAGAAGGTCAAAAAGGATACAAGATGGCAAGGTAGCACATTCAGGGGGGAAATATCAATATCAATAAAAGACTGATAAAAATAATAAAAAACACCTTTTTCATTTCATATCTCTGCTACAGAATGATTAATACAGAAAAATATTTTTACTTGATTTCACATGTAGATTATATATCAGATTGCTTGCCACATTGTGGAGGAAGTGAGGGAAAGGATTTGGAACTTAAGATTTAAAAATAAATGAATGCCAAAATATTGTTTTACATGTAATTGAGGAAAACAAAATATTATAAAAAGAAATAAAACCAGAGAAAAGGAAAACTAGACAAATATGTTCTATTATGGCATGGAGCTCACTATAAAGATGAAAGAGATCAAACAATAAAAAGAATGTTTAACTATCATTAACATAATGAATGCCAAAATAATTAACATGATGAAAGTTGACAAAAATTCTAGTTTCTGTTCAAAATTAGAAAGCCTTGGAGGAAGTTGAGGGGGAAAAGATAATATCAATTTGAAGCAATGAATAAAGGCAATACATACAGTCACTTTGGTCTTTTCCAGGCAAGATTCATTGATCTTAAAGGTATTAAGAAGACTGACTGAATGTGTTAAGAAATATATTGGTATCTTGGAAGCAAAACTAAACTGAAAATATGTATTTAAGATAATTTAAATTTGTAACATGGCAATTTTAATGGATATTTTAGAATTATAAAAGAGATTATAATATATTTAATATATTTAGAAAGTAGGTTCCTGAAAATCTCCCAAATAATAATAAAACAAATGGTCCCTTAACATAAGGCAGCTATACAAAAATGAACATTTCTTCCCCAAAAAAGAGAAAGAGGATTCATAGACATTTTTAGGACAGATAATGAAAAGATCAAAACCCACATAAATATTAAGAACAAGCAGACATCACTTCAGTAATTTGCAGTAAAAGCTGATAAAAGGTACATCTTGCAAACCTTAAAATTTCTTAGACTTATAAATGTTGGAAATTTCACCATTGGGAAATTTCATACTTGAAAAATTTCCTACTGATAGTCTATTGGAATGTGAACCCCCTTGGCATGGGAGGGTCTTTCTCCTCCCTACTTAAGATTACTTTAGGACAGAAACCTTTTGCTGAACAATGCTTAAGCATAGAACAGGAAGTTTTTTGAGTCATGATTGATTTTAGAATTGATACAATAGAGATACTTGGAATGATAGAACCAGGTCTTGGAACTTCCAATCTCCACCCTGCTCAGGGTAACAGGATTTAGGAAGGGCTGCAGCAAAGGATCAAGATTTAATTATTTGAGAATATGACCTTCAACATACATGTGCAAAGCCACAGACCTCTGGGCGGTCCTGGGTTAAGATAGAGCCACCATTGGCATAGGGAAGACATGGACAGTGATTGGTAGATGTGAGAACTGAGGGGAGGGAACTGAGATGGTTTCCTTAAAGATAGTGGGGTCTGAGGCCTGAGGGGTGGTTGGAGAGGTTTTGCTCTGAGAGGTTGTGCTCTGAGAAGCTTGCTCTGAAGGAAGCTGGAGGTGGAGGCCCCTGAGACTGTTTCTCCATTTTGGTCATGTGAGTGATAGGGACTGATCTCTTTTCTTTGCCTCAGCTATCTAAGGGCTTGGGCCTTTTGGCCCAGCCTAAACAGAGGGGGTATTTATGCCCTATTCCCTTCTCTCTCTCTTTCTCTCTCTCTCTAAAATACCTTTCTTCCTCCTGTTTGTAATTAAACTCCATAAAAGGTTGACTGCTGACTTGAGTTTTCATTAAGGGATTACATAGCTGAATTCCTTGGCGACCTTAAATTAATATATATCAGTCTTTTAAAGTGATTTCCTTGTCACAATCTATTGAATCTGATGGATATAAGTAAAAGTCATTAACCTCCAGATGGAATTTATGCAATGGCTAAGATATAAAATGAGAATCAAAAGTCATTCTTTGGACAATAATGATGTGAACTTAGTTAATATACACGTTTACAAAGAAACTTTGAAAAATGGCTGTGTCAAGCTGATTTATTTGAGGAAACAGAAGGATTTATTAGGCTAATTCAGGATTGAGTCTTTATCAGAAATTACCTAAGTATCATCCTTAAGCACATAGTGATAAGTATAGATCATGAAAAGAAACTGGAGGAAACTTGTAAACTATGCAAACAGAAATAGTGTAGGTTGTAAAAAAGTTAGCACTTACCAAATAGCTAGCAAGACATGAAGTAGTAGGAAGAATTTTATGTTCAGAATTAGCATTCTACATCATGGACTAACAGTTGACACATCCCAATACTACAAATATAAACCACAAATATTCTAGCAAGCTCAACCAGTAAACCATAATGGAACTGGGCCATTATCAGAGATTAAAATTATCACAATTACCTAGAATACTGGGGGCTGCAGTAGCTAGTTGAAATAGCAGCCACCACCAGAAGCAGTGCTCTGGAGAAAAACAAGATGGAGAAACACCCAGGAGGATTCATTTTCTGGGGCAAAAGGAGGGAGTTCTCAATGGAACTCAGAAAAAATATGGTGCAATTAACAGGAGAAAGAGATGAGCTGGTTCAGCCAAGCTCTAGCAGTATAAGAGCAGAAACCAACACAATAGTGGGAGGAAAGTGACCTTTTATAGTTCAGCCAGAAGAGAGGCCAGGTATGACCTAATATAGGCAGCAGTTGGAGGAACCCAGCTCAACAAAATCCAGCCTTGGCAAGATTGGGTAGACTCCAAATCCAACCAGTTGAACTGAAAAATCACAAACCTCCACAAAGCAGGTAAACCAAGCAACCTCTTCAGAATGCTCAACCTGAGGATGAGAGCGCTGAGCTGATCCTAGTCACAGTACAAGCACAGGACAGTACTCCCTCCACCACAGAGAAAAGCTTCAGTAGATAAACAAAATCAAAGGAAAAATTAGCCCCACATGACCGAGAAAAAGCCTAATGTTAAAAAATACCTCAATAAGAGAGATGACCAAAATACAAACTTAGAAGACAAAGATACAAAAATGAATACATGAATACAAAAAGGAAAATGCAATAGGATATCAAGCCCAAAACAAATTCCTGAAAGAGCTCCAAAAAAGGACAGAAAATAAATAATAATAAACTCAGAGGAAAAATTAGAAAAGAAAATTAAAGAAAAAATTAGTAACAGAACAAAAACTTACTGGGAAAAATTATTTCCTTAGAAAAGGGAATACAGTACTTCAAACAGGAAAGTAAATTCCTGAGGGGAAAAAAAAAGCTATAAAGTCACAAAGAAAATATCTCCCTAATAATTAGAATTGGATTGCTAAGGGCTTCATGAAATAGAAGGAAATTATAAAATAATTATAAAAAATTAAAAAAGAAGCAAATTTGAAATCTTTTAATATTAAAAGCAACTGACCTAGAAAATGGATGAAGGAGAAATAATCTAAGAATCATTGGATTGCCTCAGATTAAAATAAAAAAAGAAGAACCTGGACATCATCTTGAGACAATTTATCAGGGAAAATTACCCTGATAGTCTTGAACAAAGAGAAAATAGAAATTGAAAGAATCCATTTATCATCTCCTAAAAGAAATCCCAAATTTAAAAATCCCAAGGCTGATATAGCCAAATTCCAGAAATTCCAAGAAAAAATATTATAAACAGCAATAAAAAATAAAAATAAATATTGTGGGACCATAATAAGGATTACATAAAACCTAGCAGATAATACATTAAAGGATTAGAAGTCATGTAATATGATATTTCACAAGGCAAAAGATCCAGGTTTACAAGCAAAAATCACCAACCAAGGTAAACTGAGTATGATACTTCAGGAAAAGAGGATATTTAATGAAATAGAGGAATTCCAGGCATTCCAGATGAAATGGCCAGTGCTAAAAAGAAAATTTAATGATCAAATTTAACTATCAAAAGAAACATATAAAGGTAAACAAAGAAAAACTCAAAGGAATCAGGGGTGGGTGCTAAACTAATCACATCTCTGCATGGGAAAATTATAGGTAGGATACTTGAAATTTCTACAGTTAAAAAAATTCTATACTATAAGGGATACTCAAAGAATTTCATATTTTCAAATCAAACAAATCAAACCTGGGAAACAATGAGTTTAAACTGAATACATTCCTTGCATGAGAAAATGATAAGTAGAATATTTAAAGATATTTATGGTACAAGAGACATTTATGATATTTAAGATACTCTAAAGTAATCAAGGGAAACAATGGGTTTAAACTTATTACATTACTAAAAAGGTGATAACTAAGATGTTTAAGATACCTGTTGATATATATACCTAAAGTACTTAATATACTCTAAAGATATGTAAGAATTTCATCACTATTAGGGCATTGAATAACAGCCTGGAGTAAGTTGAATATAATGGGATATTATTATTTTTTAAGTCAAGAAATAGGAGTAATACACTAAGGAAAGATCAAATGAAAATTAGAGATAAACTATTTCATATTAGCATGAGAAAATCAATACAACAGAAGGGAAGATAAGGAGGTGGGCAGTACTTGAACCTTATTCTCATTGGAATTGGCACAAAGTGGTAATAATATCCAAACTGGTGTATAAATATCTATCTTACCCAATTGGGAAGAAGGTGAAGGGGAACAAATAAACAAGGGAAGAGACAAACAAAAAGGAGGGGGAACTCAGGAGGTAGTTAAGCAGAAACAAAAATATTTGTTAACTAGGAAAGGCTGAAAAGAGAGAAAGAGAAACTGGGTAGGGAATAAGGTGGAGAGATCAAAAAGAGGAGAAAAGGACCTACTTACATAAAAAAAAATACTTTCAGCAGCTCCTTTTGAAGTGGCAAAGAATTGGAAACTGATGGTGTGTCCATTAGTTGGGGAATGGCTAGGAAGCTGTCATATATGGTTGAAATGGAAAACTATTATGTTATAAGTAATGATAATTAGGATAATTTCAGAAAACCTGGAAAGGCTATTATGAACTGTTGCAAAGTGAAGTGAGCAAAACCAGGATAACAGTGTATAAGGTAACAGAAATATTGTATGATAATTTATTATGAAGGACTAAACTATTATTAAGCAAAACAAGGTTCCAAGATAGCTGCCAAGGTATTCAGGACTTAAAATAATGTTTTCCACAGACAAAGAAGGAATTGTTGTAATCTGATTGCAGATCAAAGTACAACAATCTTCAGTTTATTTCCTCCATGAGATTTAGTATTATAATATATGTGATGTGTCATGGCATGGGTAATATAGAAATACTACGTATTCCATGAAAGCATTGATATATCCTATATCAGGTTATATACTGCCTCTGGAGGTTGGAGGGGATTAGGGGAAATGGGAACATGGAAGGAGAGAATCTGAATGGTGAAATGTAAGGAAACAATTGTCAAAAATTGTTTCTACATGTAATTGACAAAAATAAAATTCAATAAAATATTGATAAAAAAGACACATTGCTTAACACTAGAAAAAATTATAAAGGAAATAAAGAGAAGAATGAATGCTTCAATTTGTATTCAGATTCTATCAGTGTTTTTTTCTGTTAGTAGATAGTCTAAGTCATTCTATATTGAACCTATTTAATGGTATGGTCTTGACATTGTCCTAGATAGTTATAATAGGAAGAAAAAGTTTCATGTAAAATAGAGAAGTCATCCGCTTAATCTTTTAAACTCTTAATTAATGATGTAACTAATCCTTCATGCTTTTTAAATTAAGATGATTAATTAGTAGAGGTCTTATCCTAGGCCATGAAGAGAAACAGTTTAAAAAAAAAAAGTATATTCAGGTGTCTGAGATGATTGTATCTACTATCTAAGCAATTTAGAAAGTAGGCTTCACACCCCCTCTATATTTCTACTCCAGTGAAGATGCTAGATGGAAATTGATGTGAAAATCCCAATAAAACTCATTTATATAATGTTTTAGAGGGTGCAATGCACTTTCAGATCCATTATCTCATTCAAATCCCATAATACTTCTGTGAGACACCCAGGGCAGCATTATTATCATCATCTTGAGGAAGAGAAAACTAAGATCCAGATAGATGAAGTGATTTACTTGAAAAACAACTAAGTGTTAAAATTAGAATGAAAACCAGAATCTCTTTTCTCTCATCTATGGAAAAGATCCTTGATATTATTAGACTGTTTACCTAGGAGAAAGCTTTCAAAGCTGAGAAGGAATTTCCACCATCCCATTTACAATAAGAAATGGAATTATTTGGAGGTTTGAATGTAACTCAAGTTCAACCTTAGTCTTTGAGTGGATTATACCTATAAAGATTTTTAAAGGAGTGAGCAAAAAACTGAATCTATCTTAAAGAAATAAAAAGTTAGCTTCAAACTAGGACCCTATATAATTAAATTTTTTCAATCAATGAACATTTACTTCTTTTCCTTTGAACCTCTTCTTTTTTGATACTTCAAAAAGTACTGCTCTCTCTATATTTTCCTTTTTTACATACAAGTGGGCTTTTCCTCCTTTAAAAAATCTCACTGGAGTATAAGTGTAATCTTTTAGTCAAGTTTAGTGATTTGGAGAGGGTAGTTCCAAATTTCTCTCCAGTATGTTTGGATAGCCCCTTCCTAACTTATAGAATCATTGGATACCTGAAAATCTCCATTCAAACAAAAAGGATTTATTGAGAAAAACTTCCTATATATTTATCAGTAACAGAAATTCTAGCCAGAGTGCTATGCTAAAAGTGAGGTATTTGAAGTCATAAAGTCTGAATATTCAGTTCTCCCAATTTTTGTTAATTTGCACAATTAAAAAAATCCTTCCTTAGCCTCGGTTTCTGCATCTGTATAATGAAGAGGTTGGATTAGGTAACTTCGAAGATCCTCTCCATATTGAAAATCTATTGTCCTAAATTAAGATATGGTCCTCACCCTCAAGTACTCACAATCATCTTTTAAGCCCTGGAGTAATAGGAACAACACATACAAAGAATTTTAAATGAAGTAACTCATTAAAAGCTCACCAAATCCTTTGAGGTAAGTGCTAATATTATCACCTCAGTTTTACAGATGAAGAAATCGTGGCTGAGAGATAGTGACTAACATGAGGTTACACAGATAGTAAATATATGAGAGAAAGGACAGCTATGGGGCTCAGTAGATAGAGAGCCAGGTTTAGAGATAAGAGTCCTGGGTTCAAATTTGATCTCAGATACTTCCTAATTTTGTGACCCTGGGCAAGCCACTCAATCCCAGTTACCTAACCCTTAAATGCTCTTCTGCCTTGGAACTAATATTTATATATTTATATAAGTATTCTTTCATATACAGATGAGAGAAGTGATTACCTCAGACTTTTTTAATCCTTTTATTCCAAATTAAACATGCTATCAGCCCAGGTGCCAATAAGCTGCTTAGCTGAACTAAATGGCATCTAAGGTCCCTTCCCACTCTTAATCCTATGATGGAATGTTAAATATCACTGGGAATCAACAACAATGATGTTACTCAATAGACTAAAAGCCTAGGTAGACACAGTTTCAGACTTGTGAAGGCTATTCCCCAAAATAAGCTATCTAGAGCATTTCAAACTATTATTTGATTTAAAGTAAATCTGACTATGCATTTTCACTGGCTGTCCTCTGTGTCTGAATTCTCCCTTCTCAGCTGCCTTGTGGCTTTCCTAGGTTCTTTCAAGTACCAGCCAAAATTCAACCTTCAGCATGAAACCTTTCTCAATCCTCCTTAATAGTAGTTCATTTCCCCTGCAATTATCTCTGATTGATCCTGTATTTATCTTGTTTGTACATATTTATTTTAACATTGTCTTCCACATTAGCTTCCTGAAGGCAAGGATTAGTATTTTCTTCTCTTTCTTTATATCTCCAGGAATTATTAACACATTGCCCAACACATAGTAGGTACATAATAAATACATGCTGACTTGAACTGAATTGAAACTAGGATAGAAAAAGCAATCTGAAAATAAATGTATTTCCAAAATTACTTCGTCTGACTGGAGCAGAAAGAATATAGTTCTTAATGGTGATTTATGCTCCTGTGATATGCTAGAAGAGGGTCCTGGGAATTTCAAAATAAGATCAGGAAAACATAATCAGAGAACTTTTTGGATATCAGAGAAGCCTGAATGGTAATAGTTCTTTTTTTCTTACCTGGAAGATCATCTCCAAAATGAAAAAAAAAATCAATTGTAAATACCATCCACCTGGGAACTATTGCTACTCAGTTGAAGAATAGTTCACCAGACAGTCAGGCCCTTTCTGGTGACAGAAGCAAAAAGAATTAGATTAAGTCCAGATCAGGCTAGAAAGAAATCAATGCATCTGGATAAACCTTGGTTATGATGTAATGATCCCTACAACTTGAAAACTTCTTCCTAAAGCATCGTGTTTATCTTAAAGATTTTTTTTCTCTGTTCCAAACTGAGAAGTCACTTCTTTGTTTTCACCAGGAAAAGCATCTGGACTTCTTTCCTCTACTTGCCAAAATGTTCCCAGAAAGAATAGTCTCTTTCACTAAGAAAGAGATTGAAATAGACTCAAGAAAAAACTACTGGTTGACAAATTCCGTTGTCTGAATTGAACAGTAAGAGGTTGATGGCCAGCTGTCTGTCTTAGTCTAAATGGCCAAGCCATTCAAATTCATTATGTATTTTGTTAACCACTAAGAGACAGAGTGAAAAGTAAGTCAGAATATTAAAATTAAGGAAATATACATTAAACAGTAATGAGACAAACTTCTTTCTCTCTTTTCAGTTTTCTTAGGTGTTACTCTTTTAGATACATTCTAGTCTAATTGTGTTGGCCTGCTTGTTATCTCAACTCTTTTATAAATTCCCAGAATTAGCTCTTAAAATTGTTACAGGATTTCCTTTTGTCTCTCTCACTCCCCAATCCTTTTGCAATCCATATTACAGCTTCACTCCACTGAACTTCTTTCCAAATAAGCAAAATATGGTGGTCTTTTTGCAGACTTTATTCATATTGAACTATTTGTTCAGATTCCAACTACTGACCACTGTCTTTCTTCTCCATGTTAGTTGTGACATTTATATTTCTAGTTCTCCTATTCATATAACCAACTTTCCTGCTTCCCCTCGACTGGTCCATCATACTTATCATCCCCCTTTATTCAAAAATTCTGTCCTAAGTGATAACACATGTACAATCCAGTGGAATTGCTTGTCAGCTCTGGGAGGGGCAAGGGAAGAAGGGAGAGAAAATGAATCATGTAACTATGGAAAGTTATTTAAAAATTTTAAAAAATTAAATAAAAAACTTTCTGTCCTATATATATATATATATATATATATATATATATATATATATATATATTTCTTCTACAGTTTTCTCTTGGTAAATTTAGCAGGATTGATGTGCTAAACTACCACCTCCATGTATGTATCCTCACTGTCTCCTCTGAGCTTCAGTTCTGCATGATAAGGATGATGGGAAGAAATGGCATAAAGTAGACAAAAAGAAGGATTGGTTTTGGCAAGGAGGTGGGCCATATTTTCATCAGTGTCTGTAGCAGGAGAAAAAAATGAGAGATGATACTGAAGGAATTTAAGGTATAAGTCTAAGAGGAAAGGAAGCTTATGAAATATGGCCCAAATTTTTGTATTATATTTGATTTAAAGTCTTTCCTGAAAGGAAGAGGGATATATATATATATATATATATATATCCTTCTTCTTCCTCTCAGCAAATATATATTATAATATATAATATTTCATATTTTATTATCTGTTATATTCAGTTATTTATATTTTAATATAATTATAATAAATAGATTATACAATAATAGAAGACATATAAGCCATCTATCTATCTATCTATCTATCTATCTATCATCTATCTATCTATATTTATAGTTGGTTGATTGTTTTGTTTTGTTTTTAAACTCTTATCGTCTGTCTTAGGATCTATCAGTAAGACTGGGCAATTGGGGTTAGTGACTTCCATAAGATCATACAGAGAGGAAGAGCCTGATGACATATTTGAACCCAGGACCTTCTGCCTCTCAACCTCATGCTCTATCCACTGTGCTACTTAGTGGTTCCCTGGGCACATATAATATTAGGAGAGAAGCCATTGTTAGAAACTGCTCTAGACTGTCAATTAGGGAAAAGTAAAAGGAACGTCATATAGCAGTAAGGATTGAATTGAAATTAACATAAATTTGAAGTGGACCTAGTCAACAGAAGTTTGTGACTTTCTCTCGAATAGTTCAGTTAGTAAAAGAGTAAGAATAGATAAAGCAGATGGCAGAATTAGAACAGGGCTAGGGACTGAGGAGTGATAAGTATTTAATAGTAAATGAGGTAAGGCATTCAAGGTAAAGGGGAGTGTAAATTTGAACTGATTTAAAATTTCAAGAGATTTAAAAGGACAGAAAAGGACTATTGAACTGGGAGAAAAGAAAGGGGTGAAAGAAGAAATAAAGTTTTGTAAGGACAAATAATAGAATTTGAAGGGATGATGCACGGGGGTAAAGGGAAAGATAGGAGACTGAGAAATTTTACAGTTCTGGATCTTGAGGGTGGAATAGTTATGTTTGATGCTTAGAATTATGGAATGAATCACAGATTCATAGAATCACAGAATCTGAGAGTTGGAAGAGATTTCATAGGTTAGTTAGTACATTGTCTAAATGAAAAGAACTCCCTTTATAGCAACCTTAAACATGATAATAATGTAGAGGACTTAAGGTCCTTATTATTATAGAAGTATTCCCAAACTATGTTCTCAATAAATCTGAGTAGGAGTTCTGCTTGTATTATATACATAAGACTTGGCACATGAGTGAATTTCTTTTTGGAACTCCTGCTTCTGGAGTATGAGGTAATTATTTCTTCTTTAATAAATGAGATTTTAAGCTAACAACAATAACAATCATATCATCACCATTACAATATTTCACATTTACATAACTATTTATTATTTTATGGAGCTTTTTTCATTACAATAACTCAGTGAGATAGTCAGGAAAAGTATCACTGTTTTCCACTTCACAAATAAAGTAATGGATTATAATAGGACCATAGATCTTTTACTTCAGAGGTCATCTAGTCCAATGCCTCATTTTAAAGTTGGACAAACTGAGGTCAAAGACCTCAAATAGGTTAAATGTCATGGTCTCACTTAGTGTCATATTAAGATAAGAGATGAAATCATCTGTAATGTAGAGTTAGTCCTCTTTGTATGGTATCATGCTAGAGATGAGTGCCAGAAAGCTGTAAAGTGACTCATTAAAGAGCTCTTGGATAAGCTAAATAAAACTAGGATTTGAGTCTAGATATCATATCTAAGTCGAGTATATTTCCACAACATATTTCTAAATACCAAGTAAGAAAATCTGAATGCTAAAACTTTGCTTATTTAAGCTTCTGTATAGTTATGGTTTAGTATAGATCTGCAGCTATCGTTTTGAATCTTCAGATGGCACTCCTGGATCAGTAAGGTGAAAGGCTGACCACATCCACAGAAGCACTGTACTGAGTTTATTTTCAAAGATCAGGAGAATCAACAGATTAATCAACATGGGAAAATGAAGTAGAAGTGGGTTTTAGAACCAGAGGAGGAGATTAATTAGATTCCAAGATGTGAAAAATGATGACTGCCTATATAGTCACCAAAAACATTGAAAAGTTCTCTACATCTGTCCTTTTTGAACTCTGCTCCTATGGAGGAATTACTTGGACAGAACTACTTTAAAGCCACTTAATAACTAAACCTCATGAATTTTTGTTTAGCAGTTAAACACTTTCTCCAACTACTCAGTCAATCATTTCCTGGAAAACACAAACCTGACCCATGAAAGAGGAAAAAAACAAATAAACAAACAAACAAAAAAACCAAAGATCTTGCTATTGCCATGGTTTTTATTTTATTTTGTTGTTGTTGTTGTTGTTTTTTACTAAGGCTAATTTTTATACTTTGTGCTTGATATCAACCCCCCCCCCTTCAAGAACTTATTCTGTAATAACCTAATCTTCAGCATGCATCTTCAATTTCTGACTCTATTGGCTCTTTACCATATGCCTACAGATACACATAACTTCCTTCAATCCTCCTCCCCCTACAACAAAGACAAAATTCTGATTTCATCTAGCTTCTCATGCCATCTCCCTTTGCCAAACTTTGAAAGTTTCCAGCATACTTCTACACCTACTCTCTTCAACCTTTTGTAAAATAACTTCTTATTCAATTACTGCTTCCAAGACTGATATGCAAAGGTCACCAAATGACCTCTTAATTTTGAGCTATAATTATTTTTATTCTTCATTCTCATTGACCTCTGTAGCACTTAACACTACTGATGACATTTTTCTTCTTGATTTCTAAAAGACTATAATTTAGGAACTCAGTCAATGTTTATCTAAAAAACTTTCATTGAAAAATGAGATAACTTCAAGAGAAATAGTCTATGAAATAATAAATTCATAGCAATGTTTTTTGAAAAAAATGAGTGTGACTAAAAATGTACTACATAAATATAATGGAATATTACTGTACCATAAGAAATAATAAATATGGACAGATTCATTGAAGGATGAAAAGATTCATATAAACTTAAACTATGAAAAATAATCAGATTCAGGAAACAAAATGTACCTGACTACAATATTATCATGGGAAAAATATTGACTAACCTGGGCTTTAAGAAAAGTTGAGAAAATATATCTGCTCCCTTCTTTGGAGCAGAAAGTGACCATTAAGGTACAAGGTGCAGAAATGAGGATCTTTTACTGTCCCAGACAATTTAGTTCCTACTCATTCTTTGAAATCTACTTTAAATTCTGCTAACTCCTCCAAGAAGTCTTCCTTATCTCCCAGTTGGACTGGTATTTCAGCCCTTAAATCTCACCTAGTAATTGACCTACATTTAATCTACTTTTCTTAAAGTTCTTTGTATATGTTTGATATAATCTGTAGTGAATAAGTTCCAGAAGAGACCCACTATGATTTGATTCTACATGCAAGCATAGGAGATACTTAAAAATGATTTATGGAATAGCAAAATTGAATTATCTCCTGAAAAGATGACCATTAAAAAACCAAGGTTGCATAGGAAATTTAGTTGTCAGATCTCTGGGTAAAGGTCATAAATGCTTATGACCAAACAAGAGCTAGAGAAGATTACAAAATACAAAATAATAATTTTGGTTATATTAATTTTAAAACATTTTATACAAAACCCCAATATAACTAAGATTAGAAGGGAAACAATGAACTGGGGAATTATTTTTATAGTAAATTTCTCTGATAAAGTCCTCATTTCTTGAATATATGTGTAGAAAAATGAGTCAAATTTATAAGAACATGTCATTCCTCAATTGACAAATGGCCAAAGGATATGGTCAAGCAGCTTTCAGATGAAGAAATCAAAGCTATCAATAATCACACAAAAAAATGTTCCAAATCACTTTGAAGAAATGCCAATGAAAACAACTCACATCTATAACATCAGCTAATATAACAATAAAACATAATTATAAATATTGGAGCAGATATGGCAAAATTGGAACAGTAATAAATTATTAGTGGAATTGTGAACTGATGTAACCATCCTATAGGGCATTTTGCAACTATGATCAAATTGCTATAAAACTGTGCATACCATTTGATCCAACAAGGCCACTATGAAATTTGTATCCCACAGAGATTTAAAAAGGGGGAAAGAATCTATTTGTATGAAAATATTTATAGCAACATTTTTATGAAGGCAAAAAACTGGAAATTGAGATGTTTACCAATTTGAAAATGGCTTAAATTTGGTATATATGATGATTATGAAATACTATTGGTCTATGAGAAATGATGAACAGGATGATTTCAGGAAAAAAAATTGGAAAGATCTACATAAACTGATGCAGAGTGAGGTAAGCAGAAATAGAACATCATACCCAGTAACAGCAATATTGTATGATGATCATCTGTGAAAGACATAGCTACTCTCAGCAAGATAAAAATCAAGGACAATTCTGAAGGACTTATGACAAAGAATGCTCTTTACCTCCAGAAAAAGAACTGTTGACATCAGAATGCAGATTAATGCATATTCATTTCCACTTTGTTTGTATTTTTATTTGGGGTTTTGGTTTTACATGAGTATTCTTTTATAACAATGACTTATATGGAAAAATGCTTTGCATGATTATACATATATGATCTAAATAAAATTTCATATCATCTTCAGGAAGAGGAAAGAAAGAGGAAGGAAGACAATATGGATGATAGCATTTTGGAAAAGTTATGTTTCAAATTGTTTTTACATATAATTGGTAAAATAAAATATTTTTAAAAGGCTGGAAAATTCATTTGCTAAGGGAAGTAATTAAGGAGGATGCTTAACCAGTTGCAGAGGAATACTAAACAAATCAGCATCAGGAGGAAAGACAAAGCTTACAGTGAGTTAGTAAGGCAACTTTGCAACTCCCTCTTTATTAGAAAAGGAAAATGAGAGGGGAAAAGAAGAGGCATTCATTCAGATACAAGGAATTATGTTATAATGCTTATTC
The DNA here is from genome assembly GCF_027887165.1 of Monodelphis domestica. NCBI lineage: Eukaryota > Metazoa > Chordata > Mammalia > Didelphimorphia > Didelphidae > Monodelphis > Monodelphis domestica. The sequence goes on along the minus strand of NC_077227.1, from coordinate 578,156,505 downwards.
CCCATCTTCTCATCACATATTCAGGGATAGGGGAAATGTGAGTTTAGATGGAACACTCAAAAAGTTTGTCAATAGTTCTCAGAAAGTATTTAATGACTTCACTTTAGATAACATAGTTATGGGATGTCAGACTCAGTTGTCCTTTTGGTAAAATAAGTATGCTTATCCAGGTAATTTCCAAGAGCTCTTTCAAATCTCAAGACTAAGCCTATGCCAAGCAATTTTAGAGTTCAGATGTTACAATCCACCTGATGGCATCATTAAAATTCCAAGAATAGAGCTTAGTAGGAAATAAACATCTCTAAAGTAGAAACCTTAGAAATAACAGCAAACTTCATGCTGAGATAAAGACATGTATTTTCAGAGCGAATTGCTACAATGAGGCAAGAGAGATTAATGGAAAGAACATTGGATTTGGAGTAGAAGACTTGGGGTCAGTCTGGGCACTACTACCTACAACTTTTTTCACCTTGGGTAAGTAATCTCCACTGCACAGGTTTTTGGTTTCTTTTATCTACGAAATGAGGGGTGTGCTAGAAGATCTTTAAGGTTTCTTCCTGTTTTAAATCCCATGACTCTTTTCCAGATAATCTCAAATAAAATTATTGTGCACTTGCAGAAAAATGCTACTTCATTTTCCTAACCTATCCTGCTGGTGGGTGATAGATACAAAATTACATTCTAGCAATTATGCTATTCCGGGACTTAATTCAAGGTCCTAAACATTATTTGTTGACCCTTATTGAGGGCAAACAATTTTTATAATCATTTTTGAGGGTGAATTTGATTTATGACAGCATTGGCACAGGAATAAAAATAAATCTCTGACTGGGAATCAATCTGGCTGGGGCATTGAAACATTAAATTATGTCAATAGTATATGTCAGAGTCAGAACTTGAACCCAAATCTTCATGACTATGACACCAGCTATCTCTGCTATTGCATTAGGCTTCTCAAAAATTTCTTAATACCCTCAATTCATTTCTGTATGTTCTTGTTGTCTAGCAACGAGCAAGTGTATTGTACCAGATGCAAATTCAAATAGAAAAAACAACCATTTCAAGTAGAGATTCCAAGACAATTTATCATTGAAAGCAATATAAATATTAGCATTTGTGTTATAATTTAATGTTTGCAAAACAATTTTCAAATAGTAACTTATTTATCCTCATAACTCTTAGAAATCTGTGCTATTATTACCCTCCTTTTACAAATGAAGGAAGTGAGGCAGACAATAAGTTAAATGACTTGCTCAGGGTCACATAGATAATGAATTGTTATAGGTTGGATATAAACTCATATTTTCTTGATGTCAGATTCACTATTCTATCCACACTATCACCTGGTCATCTAAGATGTCTCCCCCGACCCATTTAGAATCTGTTGTGCAGACTTCAGATCTGTGTTTTCCTACAAAGATCATAACTCCTATTTTTATGATGCTTAATAAACCTATGAAGTAGTCATTGGAAATTTCATTACAACTCTTTTACTAATGAGAAGCCTAAGCCAAAGAGAAATGAAATTATTTTGCTTTATAAAGGTAGATTTGAAAGAGATTCCACAAATTATCTGGTACCAGCTCTGACAAAAATCATTCATTTTTTTTCTACACTACAACCATTAAGTGTCTCTGCAGCCCTTTTTGGAGGTCTTTGGTGACAGGTTACTCATCACCCTTTAAGCAGCCCATTCCTAAAGCTCTGGCTTTTTTGAACTAAAATCTAGCATTTTGTAACGTCCACCCAATCATTCTAGTTTTGTTGTCTAGGATGAGACAGAAAAAATATAATCCCACTTCCATATGGTAATCCTTCAAACATGTGAAAGCAACTCTCACATTCCCACTCATTTCTCTTTCTCATGATAAACATTACCAGTTCCTTCCTTTGTGTTTCCAATAGCATAAATTCTGTTCTGAAGAATTGAATTTCATAGATGACCTGATGGAACTTGTATATTCAGTCACTGAAAAAAATGCATCTTTGGTTTGTTGAAAGGATTCTTGCACATATACAATGCTTTTAAACTTATTTTAAGTGGCTTAGTGGTCTTTTAGCTATTTAACAAAATATTCCAGATACTAAGCTAAAAAAGGGCACTTTGGCAGAGTAGAGAGATGTATTGTTAAGTTAGATAGACATGGTTAAACATCACCTTAGTTATATCCTGGTTTTAGACAAGTCTTTTAAAATTGAAGTGTTCTAGAAAAGTTTCTAAGGCTATAAATTGAAAATAATGTTATGATATATTGGTAGAAATAGTTGGGTTTTTTTTCACACAACATCTCCTTATATTAATGAACTGAAGGCCTTCAAGAAAAAGATGGCTGACTGGTACTTGAATATATTGAAAAGGAGACTTTCCAGCATGGAATGGCTACTGAGGTCCTTTACAATTATGAGCTTCTGTGATTAAATGATTTTGAAAGAAGAAAGATGACATAAATCTGGGAAAGTGAAGATGACAGCAGGTTATACAGAGTTTTAAATTCTAGATAATCAAGTTTGAGTTTTGGCAGTTGGCAATAGGGAGCTCCTAAGCATTTTTGAGCTGAGAGTTACCTGACAACCTGGGCAAAAAAAAAAAAATATATATATATATATATATATATATTATGAAAATGATAATATATCTATATATGTACACTCTATCTATTATATATATAAAGATAGATAATAGAATGGGGGTAGGAAAACCTGTTTGAAATTTCCATTCCTCTTTGAAGATTATTACAATATGATTTGGTACAGTACTGAAAGACTTATGACAAAGAATGCTATTCCCCACCACCAACCCAAAGAAAGAGCTTTTGAACTCAGATGCAGATCAAAGCATACTATTTTCCACACTAGTTTATTTGTGATTTTATTTTGGAGTTTTGGTTTTATATGAGCATTCTCTTGCAAAAAACGACCAATATGGAAGTATGTTTTGTACAATAATACATGTGCAACCCATATCAAATTATTTAACATCTCTGGGAAAGGGGAAGGAAGGGAAGGAGGGAGATAATTTGGATTATATAATGTCGGAAAATATACATTGTAAACTCTTATCCCATATAATTGTGAAAATAAAATATCTTTGAGTAAAAAAAGAAAAGAAAAAATAGTGTATTAGTCCAAATTGGGAGGGGGGGACAAGGATTAGTGGCATTGGGCACTGCTTTAGGAGATGTCATAGAGAACAGATATGACAAATGTGAGAAAGGGAAGAATAAAAAAAATTCAGGCTCATAGACTAGATGAATGTCATCATGCCCCCTCCCCCCTTAGGAACATGTTTATTATATTGGTAAAAAAGAAAAGCTAAAGCTCAACTTTTTTATTTTGAAGTTCTGATGACATTAACAAATAAGGAATTATCTGAATATGGTCAGATTTATATTTTTTTGTTTTGGAAAATTTTATTTAATTAGTTTAGAATATTTTTCCATGGTTACAAGATTTATGTTCTTTCTCTCCCCTCTCCACACCCCTCTCTCATAGTCAACACGCAAATTCACTGGGTTTTACATGTGTCATTGGTCAAGACCTATTTCCATATTATTAATATTTGCATTAGGGTGATCGTTTAGAGTCTATATCCCAGGCAAATTCCAATTGACCCACATGATCAAGCAATTGTTTTTCTTCTGTGTTTCTACTCCAACAGTTCTTTCTTTGGAAATAGCATTCTTTCTCTTAAGTCCCTCAGAATTATCTTTGATCATTGCATTGCTGCTAATAGAGAAGTCTTAATACATTCAATCAGGCCACAGTGTATCAGTCTCTATGTATAAAGTTCTCTTGGTTCTACTCTTTCACTCTATATCAATTCCTAGAGGTTGTTCCAATTCACATGGAATTCATTGACTTTATTTATTTATTTTAAAAGAAATAAATAAAGTCAATGAATTCTATGGTATTCCATCACCAACAGTTACCACAATTTGTTCAGGCATTCCCCAGTTGAAGAGCATCCTCTCATTTTCCAATTTCCCTATCTCTATACACAGAATGACTGCCCTCCACACTCAGACTTCTGCCTGGAAAGGGAAGGAAAAACCAGCATAGTGATGACAAAAAATGTCCAGGAAAAACAACTTCCCAACATCAAGAACAAGAATAAGCTGTGAACCTGGATAATTTTTATGGAGGAAAAATCCAGACTACAGAGGAAATAGTAGACTAGGACGAACAATTAAATGCATTTAAACCTTTCCAAAAAAGTAAATTGGCCACAAGGTATTGAAGAATTTAAACCAGAGCTTATGAAAAAGATGGAAGAACACTGGCAAGAAAAGTGGGAAATAGTTCAAAAAAGAAAATAACAATTTAAAAGACAGGAACTCCCAATTAGAAAAAGAAGTTCAGAAATCAAATGAAATGATAAGCAAATTAGAAACCAAAAATAAACAGCTGGAAGCCATGAAAAGCAGGATAGAACAAACCAAAGAGGAAAATCAAAATATTATAGTGGAAAACCAGTCTTTAAAGATCAGAATTGGGCAATCAGAAGCCAATGATCTGTCAAAACAGCAAGAATTAATAAAGCAAAATGAAAAGATTGACAAAATAAAAGTAAACATGAAATATCTCACTGATAAGATGACTGACCAAGAAAATAGGTATAGAAGATACAATTTGACAATCATGGGTATACCTAAAAACCCAGAAGTAAACAGAAATCTTGACATCATTCTATAAGAAATTATCTAAGAAAAGTGCTCTGATGTTCTTGAATAAGAGGGCAAAATAGACATTGAAAGAGTTCATAGAACACCCTTCACACTAAATCCTCAAAAGACAACCCACCACCAGGAATGTAATTGCCAAATTTAAGAGCTTCCAAACTAAGGATAAAATTTACAAGAAGCCAAAAAAAGACAATTTAGATATCAAGTATCACCAATCACAATCACACAAGATCTGGTAGCTTCTATGCTAAAGGACCTCAAGTCATGGAATATGATATTCAGAAAGGCATGAGAACCCATCAAAATTGACTCTATACTTCCAGGGAAAAGTATGGGCATTCAACAAAATAGAATATTTCCAAATATTTGGAATACTTGGAATATTTGGAATATTTGGAATTGTGGGGAGAGTAAACTCAATAGATACTAAAAAAAATAAGAAGAAAGGAACAAAAAGAGGGGGAGCTGAAAGGGAAGTATAATAAGGGTGGGGGCTAGGGGGACTGACTAAAAGAAACCACTGGTTTAAAAAGATATAGCAAAAGAAGAAAGGAAAGGGTAGAACTAGGAAAGGGTATCAAAATGTTGAGGAATACAGAGGTGGTTATCATTATCTGAATGTGAATGGAATTAACTCATGCATAAAACAAAAGGAAATAGCAGAGTGGATTAGAAACCAAAATCCTACCATATGTTATCTATAAGAAACACACATGAGGCAGGTAGACACTCACAGAATAAGGATCAATGGCTGGAGGAAAATCTATTGGGCCTCAAATGAGAGAAAGAAGGCAGTAGTTGCAATCATGATATCTGACAAAGCCAAAGTAAAAATAGATCTGATTAAAAGAGATAGGGAAGTTAACTATATCCTTATAAAAGACAGTGTAGACAATGAGGAAATAACAGTACTCAACATGTATGCACCAAAGGGTATCTATAATATGTAGATAAATCAAATAAAAAAAATAAGAAAGAGGTAAGAGATGTGAATGAAATCTTAGAAAAATTAGAGTTAGTAGATATGTGGAGAAAAATAAATAGTGACAAAAAGGAATACACCTTCTTTTCAGTAGCACATTCACAAAGATGGACCATGTAGTAGGCCATAAAAACATTGCAAAAAAGTGCAAAAAGGCAGAAATAATAAATGCAAACTTTTTATATCTTAATGCAATGAAATAACAATTAGTATGGGTATATGGAGAGCCAAATCAAAAATTAATTGGAAATTAAATAATATGATCCTCCAAAACTGGTTAATTAAAGAACAAATTATAGAAATAATTAATAATTCATTGACAAAAATGACAATGATGAGACATCTTTTTAAAATCTACAGGATACAGCTAAAGCAGTACTCAGGGGAAATTTTATATCCCTGAGTTCATATATTAACATATTAAGGAGGGCAGAGGTCAAAGAATTGTGCATGCAAATCAAAAAACTTGAAAGGTAACAAATTAAAAATTCCCAGTTGAAAACTAAATTGGAGATCCTAAAAATTAAAGGAGAAATTAATAAAATTGAAATGGAAGAACAATTTAATAAATAAGACTAGAAACTGGAATATTGAAAAAAAAACAGACAATTACTGCACTTGTTTTGAGGAATCTCAGCAAAATGCCATGACATGTCAAAATAAGACTAGAGACTGATTAATGCAGGGTTATTTACTTTTATTTCCTCTTTCTTCCAGTAATTTCTTAGTATGGCTAATATATTCAAATAAAGAGGATAATTTCTGTGAAAAGAGCCTGTAAATTCCCCAAAGCAAAGTTAAAAACCCTTCCTGACAACATAGCATCCATGAAAAAAAAAAAAAAACACTATTTAAGTGATCAAACCGGAAACCATCATTTCCCAACCAGAATCTTCAGACCACTTGGTGATTTCACAGCTAGGACTTTACCTCAAGAAAGTCAATGACAAAAAGAAAGCTTACAAATATACCAATACATTTATGGCATCAATCTGTGTGTGTTTGCCCATTTGTGTGCATGTGTGTACAATGAACTAGAAATATTCCCCATCAGTTGGGGAATGAATAACTAAACCAACAATCAGTTGAGGAATGACTAAACCAATTGTGGCCCATGAGTATAGTATTATTATTGTGTTATAGGAAATTATAAATCTGATTAATGCAGAGAATTATGGAAAGACTTAAATGAACTGATACAAAGTCGTTAGAAAAGACAGGAGAGCAGTATAAACAATGACTACATCAATGTAAATGGAAAGAAAAGCTAGCACAAAATAATCAGAGAGGAAGCTACAAAATTATAAAACTCAAATATAAAACACCAAATAAGGGATATTGGAAGTTTCCACTTCCATGGACATTAACATTGACTATACTCTCAAAATTTAAATATATATGTGTACAAACACACATACACACACCCACACACATATATATTTATGGAGGTTTTAAAATATTTCTATTTTATTTCTCATTTTTTTTCTTTTCTGTTCAATTCTTTATTTTAAGAATAATTCTCTGCAAAGGAGAAGAAAGGACTACACAAATCTAGTTAATATAAAGATAAAAAGATTTCAATAAATATATATTTTCCAAAAACCATCCAGGAAGAGACATTTAACCACAATGGGTGTATTATTTATTGGAAAAGGAAATTGGATTGGAAAACTGGGGATAATGGGAGGTTTGTATGGGGTATGGAGGAGTTAAGGGGAGAGAGGGAACACTGCTTGGTGAAGCAAAGGAGAGAGATGCCAGGTAGGTTTTCCAACCTATTTTGTCAAGAATTTGGGAAAAAGAAGGCAATTGGAGTTTCAGAGAAGTCAGGCCTGCATACATTTCAAAAGCCTGTGTGACTGTGAAAAGTAACCATTTTGAGAGCAGTGCTGAGTGCAACTAATCTGCCTAGTGATACCACACCCAAAAGAAACCACTCCTCCTGGAGGGAGGAGGTGACTCTTAAAGGGCCAGACTTAAAAACATTTTTTTTTTCTGTTGCAAAAAGCTTTTCAAGATATAAGACAGCAAAGAAACTATTACTTGCCATGGGTTATCTAGCTTGGATTGCATATTTCTTGTATATGTTTTACAATTTATTTTTTGTCATGATTCCGGATTATATTTATTTTCTGCTTAGCATCTATGAAAGTTTACAATGGCTGAATATAAGTATGTATCACTTGATTTCATTCATTCCCACATATGCTGGAGCATTATTCTTCATAAAACAAATTATACTATGCCCTAAAAAAAGGTGTGCATCTAATTTTTGGAAAAAAAGCAAAAGATAATGAAATGGCTGTGACAATTTTAGCCATGAAAGAGGAGATGATGCAAATAAAGAAAATGATTAAGTAACAGAGTGAAGAGATACAATGTGGCAGATGTATTAACACACAAGACATACCTAAAAATGACAATGTAGTTCAGCAAGAAAATACAGATGGGACTGAAGGTGGAATACCAATATTGCCACTAAGAGATCAAACAAGCCTACAACCAGATAGCGGCATAATTGATATTAAAACACATAAACCATTTACAACAGCTGACCTTGAAAGTCTGAAAAGCAGATGCCTTCCTGGTTTTCAGAACCAATGAGATGTTTAAAGGAATTTAAAAGAGCAATTAGGCTTTATGATCCAGATTTCCAAGACACTGAAATTCTTCTCTCAGAATTATTTTCAAAAAGGGAAAAACAATTCCTTAATGAAACTAGAAAAAATCCAAATTTAACATCATGGCCAGAGGAAGGAACAGACTTAGAGTTATCTAATAACGAAAATCTACGTTACCTAAGAAAGGCCAGAGAAGACTTATTAGAGGCAATGAAAAGTTTTTCAAAAAGACCAGATATTTGGGGAAAATTTGAGAAATTGAGACAGGAAAGTGGGGAACATTCATCAAAGTTCCTCGATAGAGTGATTGAAGTAGCAGAGGATGTGCTTGGATTTGAAAATTTAACTTAACAAAATCTCCAACACATAAGGAGACAATTTGTGAAAGGCAGTAACACACCTATTAGATCATATTTTAAACTTCAATGCCCAGATTGGGAAACACTGTCTGGAATATTTAAGAAAAACTGCTACCTACATATTTTCAGGTCATAAAGAAATGCTAGAGGAAAAGGATGAAATAATAAAAGAGCTTAAAGCCAAGATCAAGGAGGCAAATAGCACAAGTAAATATAAAGAAATTGAAGAAATAAAAAATCTAGCCACTCTGCAATCATACAAACCCACAAGAAATTACACACAAACCAATCAAAGAAGAAATTTACCCAGATGTCACCTCTGTGGAAAAATGGGTCACATGGTCTGAGACTGTTATTTAAAGGCACAATTATTCCAAGCTAATAACAAACAAAGGTCTTGGAAAAGCAATGTAAAGTATAGCAGCAATAATACACAAACAAATACAAAATGTTGTGATTGTAATTGCAAGAAATCATTGCAAGCACCAAATTTAGAAACCATGGAGAAATATATCCAACAAGGAGCTAAACCACATTATTTGCAAGTTGTCTCAGGTGCTGCCAAAGAAAGTCAGTTATGAAGCCAGGTGCATGGGGTAACATCAAAAAGGAAAAATGGGAAAGAAAAATAGGAAAAATGAAAAGGAAGGAGACTGCATGCAGACAGAATGTAGGTTGCCAAAATAAAACTAAAGAACAGATAGAAGAAGAGATCCATCAGTCAACATGAGAAGTGGAAATCTGAAGAAACTTGATAAGTATTAATTCAACACAACACTATTAGACACAAAACAAAAAATCACGAACATATTGAGAGACCTTGTTTATATAAACAAGTTTCTCAAATTGTATTTATGCAAAATGTAAATATGTACATAGTTAGTTCCATAAGTTCTTTGGCAAATAGAAAGATCAATAGATATTACTATTTGGCTGACATCATGATGTGGAACAATGTGTATTGTTGTATTATGTGTAAATAATATCTGTAAATAAGGTATTAATTTTAGTTAATGTAGAGTAAGTAGTATTAGCCCTAAGATTCAAATTTCTTGTAATAGTTTTGTTCAATATTTATTGTACTGAATTCATTGTAAAACCCAAAACTACCCTTACCCTAACTTTCCTGCTAAGAATTCCTTAAAGTAGATTTACTAAATTTGTAACTATCATATAAATATGTGACCTTGGGAAGGTCACAACAAAAAAAAGGGAATGATTGTGGAAAGGAAACTAGACTGACAGTTTGTGGGGGAAGGGGCCAACTGGGAGTGGCAGTTGGGTCTTGTGACTAGCACTTCCTTCCGGCGGTGTGGGACTGGCTTCCGGGTGTTGGAGGAGAGAGGAGCTTGTTCAGCCCAGTCTGGTGTGGTGTGCTGCCTCTTCTTGGTTCAGCCTGAAGATTCAGGCCCATTCACCTCTGAAGGTTAGACCTGTTCTTGTTTGCTTTCTGCCTACCCCGAAGATTCTAAAAGACAAAACTAGACTGATATAGAGTGGACGGGAGTGGGAGGACCCTCCTCCAGCCTCTGGGGCCTGGCCTCAGGTCGGAAGCTGAGAAAAACTCCAATCCCAACTAGTTATTAAACTTTATAATATTTGAATACGCAGTCAGATACATGGACTATCATTTCTGGTCATAGAGGGAGCTGAACTTCAGTTTCAGTCATTCAAAGACAAACAGACCTCATTGGACCCCTGCCGTTTCCTCTCAGCAGGGGGCATCTCCCTCCTTTGCTTCACCAAGCAGTGTTCCCTCTCTCCCCTTAACTCCTCCACACCCCATATAAACCTCCCATTATCCCCAGTTTTCCAATCCAATTTCCTTTCCCAATAAATATTACATGGGGTAGAGGGAAGATCTTTTCAATAAATATTCCTTTGGTAAAGTTATTAATCTTAATTGGTTAGATGGAACTAGGATGCTAATGACAAGAGGTTATCAATAACAAAGTAAAAGAACTTCAGGCTTTAAATGTTCTTACCAAATTTTTGAGCATTGTGCCTGCTATTGCAAAGCTAAGAAATGTTCATATGTATTGTAGGACTGTGAATAAGCAGGAGGAAAAGATCCCAATATTAAGTTTCTTATTCCCATCCTTTCATTAATAATTGACATAATCTTTACACTAGATTGCTAGTCAACCTGACATTTTACTCCTTTCAAGTGAAAAACAAAACATAATTTGATTTTTCTCTCTTTCTCTCTCTCTTTTTCAAATGCAACTAGATTTAGAGAGGGATTTTTAGAAAAGTCTTTCAGGTGCCTTGCTCTCCTTACCTTTTGATAAATAAAGGCTGAATTTTTTTAGGCTTTTAATACCAGTGCAACTATTTATTAATGTTATCTGAACCTATGAATTTTGTTAATTTAATGGTCAGGGAACACCTGGAGTCAGAAAACTGGTATCTACTCTGATCCATCATTCATTAGTCATACAAGTATAGAAAGGAAACATTCTTTCTGAGTCCTTACATCCTACCTATAATATTAGGAGAATAATAGTAATACTGTTTTACCTCACAAAGTTATTATAAGAACTGAATTAGATAAAGCGCTGTAGAAAACTTTTCAATTATACTTCAATGCTTCAAGAATCCATGTTTCAACAGTGTTGATCCTCTAAATTCTGAGGATCAATTAACAATCTAGCATTTAAGTGCTTATTATTTCCCAGGCACTCCATTAAGAGGTAGGGACATGAGTACAAAAAAAAAAGAAAGAAAGAAAATATCTTGGTTGCAAGAATTTTATATTCTAATAGGAGAGACAAGTATGCACATATGCAGAATAAATATTATGTGAAAAAGTACAACTAGATACACAGTAGTTAAATAAAAGTTAGATTCTTGTTGTTGAGTACTTTCAATTGTATTCCATTCTTTAACACCTTCCTTGGGGTTTTCTGGGCAATGATAATAGAGTGTTTTGCCATGTCTTTCTAGATATAGAACTGGGGCAAAAGGGTAAAGTAATTTGCCTAGGGTCATAGAATTAGGAAGTATACAAAGCTAGATTTGAACGCAGTTCCTTCCAAGTTCAGGTCTGGCATTCTATCCATTGAACAAAGCTAGCCAGTTTGAATGGGTTTCAGAGTAAATGATGCAGAATAATATCCAATGAGGCTACAAGGATCATCCATCTATACCTGGAGTTGCAAATGGATTTAACAACTTGAAATGAGGTTTTTATTTTATATTAGAAGCAATAGGAAGCTAATTGAGTTTATTCAATCAGAGAATGATTCATTTGGATCGAAGCGTAAGGAAAATTAATTTGATAGTAGCTAATATTTATATGCTGCTTAAAATTTTGGAATGTGCTTTACTTATAATGTCATGTTGGATCATCACATCAACCCTAAATGGCAGATGCTATTTTTATCTCTCAGGAAAGTGAGTCTCAGAGAAAGTAAACAATGGGTCAATAGTCACAAGATTTGTAAGATTAAGAGACAACATTTGAACCATGGACCACATAATGACCAATGATCTTAAATGCTGTAAAATGTGAATTTATTACTTCTTCTGTCATTGTTGACATCATTGTCATCTTCATTATTATCAACAAATTACACTATTATACCAATTTATTATATAGCCACTACTACAGAAGGGCAGATGTGTTTACAAAATTACTAACAAAAAAGCTAATTTAATTTTACTTCAGAAATTTTTTTTCTTTGTAAGACTTTAAACATGTGTAAATTAAAATTATAAAACTGTGTGAGAAGAGTTTAAGACACTCATTCATATTACCTTTAAACTAGAAGATAACAATGTGGGTACTTCAGTTTTAAAGCGAAAGACTATTATATAGTCAAAGTAGATGTAATTTGTTAAAAATTCTTACAGAAATTAATTTTTGCTGATCCAAATTTTAATAACACATAATGATAGCAATGATTAGTATCTAAAAATGTTTTGAAATGTAAGTACTTTCTGTATTTTCTCTTTCTGTACTCATAATCACCTAATGAGGGAGCTGTTACTATCTATTATCCATCTTACAGATGAAAGTACAAAATCTGAAAGTAGTTAAATGACTTTTCTAGGATGACATGGCTGGTAAATGTATGCAGTGATTTGAACTTGGGTTTTTCTGACTCTTAAGCCAACTTCTATTTTCTTGATCAACAAGCTATATATGATTGTAAATGTTATTTTTAGAAATATATTGCATATTGCCAATGAATTATCTTATATTTACATAGCAAAATATTATTTTGAAACACAATAGTCCAACAGTCCTATGCAGTACTTTGAACAGAAATAATTCCCTCATATTACTGGGATTCTTAGGTCATGAGCCTAAGAAAAACATCAAACAAAAAAAGAAAGGAAGTATGAGAATGAGCACAGACTTAAACCTAAGACTCAAAGTTCCATGATCTCTCCATTCTATTGACCTGTCTCAATTGGTCATTAAATAATAGCTCTGCTAAATTCTCATCATGATTTTCTGACTCACTAGGAAATCCTTAATTTCTCAATTGATGTTTTTTTTTTATTAATTTTAATTCAGAATTAAAATGTTCTATCTTATTCATTCCCTCTCTAATTGGTTGTACTACTTATCTATTGCACTACATTGGATCAATTCATTGCTTAATAAATGGTGGAGGTAGAAGAAATTCTTTTTCAAAAACATTAACAAAGTTCAGGGATCACTAAAAGATACCATGGCAAAGTCACTTGTTTTCTCTTAATGTCTGAATAATAGATATGAGAATCTGGGTGAAAATATTAACAAGTTTCTCTCTTCATTGTCATTTATCTATGGAAGTCAAGCAGCAAAAGCATGCAAAATGAATTTTTTTCAAAAAGTATTCATCTGACAAGGTGAATTCATAAGTTCCATAATGTTATGAGTCTTCTTGGAACATGAATTAACGTATAATAAATAAATAAAATGCACCATGGTTATAAAAGTATTTCACTGTGATTGTTTATATTCAGCACTAGTGAAAAATACTTGGCATACTAAAATGTGGATTCCCATTTTTGAATCTTGGATTCCTTATTTGTAAGTTGTGTGAATTTTCTAAAGTATTTTAAATATCCAGTTTTCAGAAATGAATTGTTTCAGGTATCAGAGAGAGATGTAGAACCAGAATGGTGGAGCACCTGTGAGGCCTTTGATAACCATTAGATTCTGATAGTTTTCACATTCTTACTATAATATAAGGAGGTTAGAATTAGTGTCCTTTGAAATATAATTTAAAGGTATCTAATTCAAACCACCACATTTCATAGAAAATGAAACTGATGTCCAGAGAAAAAACTTTTCCTTTGGACTCACAAGCAATAAATGGGAGAGTTAGGAATTGAAGCTAAATCTCCTGACCTCAGATACTGCTATTGTTAATTTCTGACACACTTAGCTATAAAATTTTGGAAATGTCAGTAGTCATTTTTCAGACAGGATTTTAAAAAATCAGTTCATTCTATTTTTTAATTAGCAAACATTTTTTCTCCAATTTACCCCCTATTTAAAGGGAAAAAAAGAGAAAATATTTGGCAAATATACATTGTCAAGTAAAACAAATTCCTACATTGTCCATGTCTAAAAGTGCATGTATTATTCAAAATCATGAACAGCCAATTCCTTTGCCAAATGAATCAGGCCAGGAAGAACTCGCTTTGATGAAAATATTAAAAATATCAACTCAGTAGATTGGTTAATAAAAATGGGCTACTCTTTTACTGAAAGTGTGACCCATTTTCCCTCATTTCAGCCCTCCCCATACACAAAAAGATATATAATCAAGGAGCATTATGCACTGTCCTTCCTTAGGATGCTTTTCCCTCACCCCTGTGTAATGGAAGGATTTCAGCAAGTGTTTACATATTCATTTCTGCTGGCTGATACACAATTAATTGCTTTGCAGAATGCATAAGCCAGTATCTTTAAAATTAAATAAAATTTTAAAAATCTGTTCATGGTGAAAGAACAGCACCATGGACAACACCACATTGCTTTAGGAACTAAAATGCAAAGTATTGCTAGAGAATAGAAATATTTCTTGAAATGTATTACCCTGCTAAGAGCTTCTTCTAAGAGATACAAAGCACCCATAACATCCTTACACAAAAGAGAATAAAAATAAATAAAGGTCCACATTTATCTTTAAGGTACTGTTATCATTCTTTTGGACTTGTGCACCTGTAGGGGGAAAACAGCTTATCTTAAAACTCTAGAAAGATTAAGTCATAGAAGAGAAATTATAAAAGCTACCCAAGCATGAATGTTATGGCTGGGAAAATGCATTCCCTCCCCAAATTCCAAAACTAGGATTAGGGGCTAGCCTTTGAAGCTTGAAAAAAAGTAGGTTTAGGACAAATAAGTCAGATTACTTTAATGCAATATGTAGAGAGTTTAGGTAAATCATTACCCAAGAGGAATTTGCAATTCTAAGAGTTTGAAAAAAGAAATATATTTTAAAGTAGTTAAGATAAATTAATGGATGATAAAATCATAATTAGTTTCCAAGGGAATCTGTAGATACATTGTGGTATATCTTCGTCTTTTCTTTAAGGAAAAATATAGCTGTTAATTTTTTTTTTTGCTACTCAGTGCCATTGTCCCCAAACAAACACTTAGTGACTGAAATTTCTTGCCTCCTTTTTAGAATAAATGGTTGTAGAAGAATATGAGAAGACAACCCTATCTGGACAACACTTTTCCAGAAAGCCAGTATGGTATAACAGAAAAAGCACTGGATTTGTAGTCAGAGGATATCGTCTTGAATACCAGTTCTGCCACTTGCTGCCTGAGATAACTTGAATGAGTCACCTTAAATCTTTAGGTCTTGATTTTCTCATTTGCAAAATGAATAGCTTAGATGAGATGGAAAATGACTCATGATCCTCCCAGATATAAATCTATGTTTTTCAGGGTTCTGCGTCTTCAAAAGAAGTAACTTTTTCCATATTTGCCTTCTTATTTGTCAGGGGTTAACCATCCTTTTCCTTCCTGGGGGAGTTAATTGATACTGTGGATAGAGGATTGGGCCTAAAGTCAGGAAGATGTTTCTTTCTGAGTTCAAATGTGGCCTCTGACATTAACTGTATGACCTAGGATGAGTCACTTAATCCTGTTTGCTTTTGTTTCCATATTTGTAAAATGAGATGGAGAAGGAAATGGCAAACCACTGGTATATATTTATGGAGAAAAGCCCAAATGAGGTCATAAAGGGTCAGACACAACTGAAACAACTGGACAACAACAACAACAGCAATAATATTTTCCCCTGAGGTCAATTCTGTATCACTAATATAGAACAGGGATAAAAATATAAAAAGGAAAGGATATGGAATTACAAACAATTTTGCTTCTCCATTATGGAAATCAACCAATATGCTTATTTTCACAATTAAAATGAAGTATGAAATAACAAGTAAATGATATTTTTATTGATATCATATATTCTCTGAAACTAATGTTTTTAACTAATAAATATTGGTCAAAGTGCTCTGGGGAAACAGATTTGTAGACCTACTTGCTCTTAGAATTTTTTATTTGCTTACTTGTCTATTTGAGAGCTGACACATTTATGCATTATTCCTTATTCAAACTGGGGAAGGACATGAATTTCCTGGGGAAGAGGCTGTAGACTCATAGGCACAAAGTATCAAATATACCTTTTCCATTTGCATCATGAAATCCCACTTTATTTATTGAAAAAAAGTTTTCCTATATAAAGTAACAGATTGAATATAGGATCAAAGATAAGAATCCAGTTAACTCTTATTAAAATAGACATTAAAGAGATGCAAAAAATTAGATGAAACAATGTCATTCTTCACAATGTAATTTTTGTTTCAGAAAATATAATTATTTTCATAAATATACTATGTTAATATCTAATGAGTTTATTTTAATAAATATATATTTTAAATATGTAGTTTAATAAATATGTATTTTCATAAATATACTATGTTAACAGCTAATGAGTTTATTTTAATAAATATATATTTTAAATGTGTAGTTTAATAAATATATATTTTAAATATGTAGTTTATTTCAATGAATATATATTTTAAATATGTATTTTGAAATTCTAGTACAAGTATTGGTAACTCTACCAATGAAAGTCTTTGGGATTGTCCAAAATTTTTGAGAGTTTGATTGGTCCCAAGACTAAAATTTACAAACGACTGTCTTGGACTATACTGTGAGTTTAAGTGACTTTTCCATGATCACACAATACATTTTAGAGTTAGGACTGCCTGTCTCTAAGCTCAGTCTTCAATCCTTTATTTGTTCCAATTTATGCCCTCGAATTTATTCCTATTTAGAGTATGGCAAATACTTTTTTTGAAATGTAGATTGTTATTTATCCTTTGTTTCAGTGTAGAGTGATGTCTTGACTGCTTCATGAATAAGATTTAATTAAGTAAGGCAGAAATGAATAAAATAGGCTGCTTCACTCTTCAGAGTCATACAATAAAAATATATTGGCAAGACAAGAGTCAGGACAACTGGCAATGGTCTAGAATGCTGTCTGAACTGTAGGTATACTAGATGTGAAATAAAGAGTTTGTGGAAAGGCAGATTTAAAATTAATTGGAAACTAAATTATCTAATTCTTCAAAATTGGTGGGTCAAAGAACAAATAAAAGATGTGAAATAGCATGCCCTAATATGTTTTTCTATTGTACATGAAAGGAATACTTGATGTTCATCTTGAATATTCATCCCCTACTCCTATTCTGACTTCCACTCCACTCAGATTCTTTGCAACTGGAAATCAATGATATCCAAGGGGATCTCTTTCATTAAAGAATGAAATCCAAGGCCAGTGTTCAGAAATATGATTAACCTATCGATTTGCAAATGAAGGGTGAGAAAGAGATGGGAAATCTACTGTTAATGTAAAAATGATTTTAGAAGTGTCAGTATATAGAAATTTTTAATAAAATGTCAAATTGCAGGAGATTCAGAAATATGTTGAAGTGAGTATTTAAAACTAAAGTCAACTCCTCTTCAGCATCACAAAGATAACAAATGTGTGAAATAAAGTGAAAAGAAAAGAAATAAAAACATGCAGGGAAAATCACTTAGCAAAAAAAAAGAAAGAAAAAAAAGAGTGAATAAACAATGTGTAAGGAAGAAAAATAAAACTATGAATAACTATTTTCAAGTAGAAAAATAGGGTCTCCAGAAGTTTACAGTAAAAAAAAAACATGAAAAAATAACATAAGAAGGCAGTTAAGTGATAAAATGGAAAGAAAGCCAGCTTGGTGTCAGGAAGATGAGTTCAGATTTGGTCTCAGACACTTAGTAGGTGTGTGACACTGAGTAAATCATTTAACTCTGTTTGCCTCAGCTCCCTATTTGAAAAATGAACTGGAGAAGGAAATGGCCTCTGCAATATATTTGCCAAGGAAACCCCAAATGAGGTCACAAAGAGTTGGACATGGCTAAATATAACTGAACAATAACAACAACAAAAACAATATAAAGACTTTCAGAAGATTAAAGAGACAGGGTTAAAAACATAATGACTATATATATATACATATATATATATACATACATATATTTATAATGTAGAAAGATAAAAAACTCACAAAACAAATAGAATATGAATATGACTCAATAGCTTGAAATGGCTGAAAATCAATGAATTATTTGATGAAAATATTTTGATAAAAACAGATGAAAATCAAGAATAGGGAGGTTGAAGAATAAATAATATTTTTTATAAATAATAAATTTAAAACTTAAAAATTGTAATAAAAAGAATGTTTGAAAACAATTACAACTTAATCAGGGGTATACAATAGATCTTAGACAACTTAAGAAATATACATCTCTCAAAAATACTAAGAAATAAGTGTTTTTAATACCATTTTAAAATCATGCAAGCAAAATGCTGTTAAATATTTTAAATGGAGAAATTATAAGTTTATGGAAGTCATAGGATGCTATCAGAGAGGAAGTCCAGATTTTATTTACCTAAGAAAATATTTGTCTGATCCTGAATTTCATGTGACAAAGAAAATCCTACTAAGTATTCAGGAAGGAGCATATCAAATATGGTAAAAAAGCAATTCAAATTTCAGGATTTGAGAAATGAAAACTATTATTGATTCAAGTTAATACTAAGTAAAAGGAGTCAGATGTCACCTCATATTTTGCCATTAAATCTTAATTTTCTATGAAAAAATTTACATTTTTATGTTTTTACATAATCAAAATTTTCTTGACTTTTATACAAATGAAGCCATTTTGTGGCATGTATTTTGACATGTAAGCCTTAATAATATAAGCAAAATTTAAAGCAAGAAATGAACATGATATTATTAATTATTATTCGATGCATTTACAAATAGAAAAGCTGATGTCTGTTTGAATTATTGCCTTGTAAGGATGTCAATGGGAAAATAATGGCTACATTTGATGAGCAAATTCATAAAAGGAAAACAGAAAGAAGGTATACAGACAACCTTGAACAGGAAGGGTATAGGAATGCAAAGAGAATAATTCTATATTTATCTTTGGTTCTAAATACAAGGTGGAGGCTAATGAAGAGTTGGTAGACAGAGGGTGATTTCTAAACTGTCCTATACTGATCTAAAACTAGGATTAAGTTTACTAAATGTTAGAATAAAAATATGTCAGTAAAAGTAGGAAAGTAGGATTCAGGTACAAGTGTTTTCTGTGGGTGCAGTGAAACAAAGCTTTGTCTGTCTGACTGTCTGTCTCTTTCACACACATACACACATGATCAGGTAGGTGGTGAATTCCAATTCATTATAGTGTATGTAAAAATGGAGATTTGAACCCTGGACTTCAATTCCCAGTAGTTCTTCGTGGCTCCCAGAGTTTCCCATAATCCCAGGTGAGGTCATCACCTGGGCCACAAGGAGAGAGGGGTTTTTAAATGGACTTTGCCCTCTCTCTCTCTCTCTCTCTCTCTCTCTCTCTCTCTCTCTCTCTCTTTCTCTCTCTCTCTTTTTTTTTCTCTCTCTCTCATTTTTTGGAAATATAGAATAACTGAAAAATAATAGTGACTGGGGTTCATATATGATACTTTTAGGAAATTTGATTATGTTCTTGACAATAAGAACTACAAGATTAATGTTAAAAGGCCAAAATTATAAGACATCTCTTATAGACCACAATGTAATAAAGTTACATTCTATAAATGAAATATGAGAAGGAGATGCAGATTTAAATGGAAATTAAAACATAATATCCTAAATAATGAGTGAATCAAAGACCAAATCATAGAAACAATAAAAATTATATTAAAGCTAATGACTAGAGTGATACAATATGCTAACATTTATACTATATAGCTAAATCAGTGCTTGTAGGTAAATTTATATTCCTTCATCCTTATATAACCAAAATAGAAAAAAAAGAGAAGACTAATGAAATGAGCATTCATTTTAGCAAGTTATAAAAGTAACAATATAAATTCCAAAACCATTGAAATAAATGAAAATTAGAAAATTATAGGTGAAATAAACTGAAGTATCTTTTTTATTTGACTAATTAAGAAAAACAATAAAATACATATCTCATTTAATTAAAAACAAAAACAAAAAAAATAAACCAAATCTCAAATAAGAAAAAAATGAAACAGAGGGGAAATCAGATTATCTCAAACTATTAAATGCAGTTACATTTCAAAAACAATGAAGTCATAGTGAATTAGATGAATACCTAAAAGTAAAACATATAATGTTCAAGTTTTTAAAACATAAATAATTAACCTAAATTATATTATTTTAGAAAGAAAATTAAATAAATGAATGACTTTCTAGGGAGCAGGGAAGGAAAATGCAATTCCAGCTACCAATGGTCTCTTAGGTTTAATTCTATCAAATACATAAAGATCAATTAATTCTGTACTATAGTTTACAAAAATAGAGAAATGTGGAATTCTGCCAAATTCCATCTTACACATAAATAGTGTCTGGGTATCCAAAACAGAGATGGATAGGTTAGAGAAAGATTTATAAACCATAGCCAATATATGACCCAGTTTGATTTATACCAGAAAGGATGTTCTGATATTAGGAAAATAAATAGAATAATAAATCACATTGAAACTAACATAATAAAGTATCATTACATTAATAGAAAAAATTTTCAAATAGCAAATTTTGGAAACAAATTACATGTTCAATGATGAGAGAATGGCTATTATAAATCTAGTAAAATACTATTGTTATATAAAGAAAATATGAAAATTCTAAAACACAAAGAATGAAAAGGCAAATAATCTACTACAATCTACTTTTTTTTAGAGCACAATTTCTTCTTTTAATAAACTGTATGATTACAAAATTGTTTAATTGCATGGATAATTGTAATGAGTCACAATCACTTTTGTGTTTTTTTTTTGCTTAACTGTCAAATTCTTTCAGTATTAGGTATTTTTATCTTTATCTCTGCCCTGTTAAAAGAAAATTTATCAGTGAGTAATATATGATCTTGTAAACAAACCAAAAATTCTAAGACTATCTACAATCATAAGGAAGATAAAAATAATTATAGACAGCACTTATGTATGAATTTAAGATTTGCAAAATACAAATGCTTTTTCCATTGATCCTCAAAATAATTCTGTAGTATTAGTACTATTAAATATATTTTGCAGATGAAGGAAACTGATGCTGAGTAATATTTAATGTGTTGCCCAAAATCACTTAGTTGTTTTTTTTTTTATATCAAAGGTAGGCTTAAAACTCAAGTCTTAATGACTTCAAATCCAATGCTCTGCCCACTAAACTACCAATCTTCCTTAACAGTGAGATCATCAGCTTCCCTCTTGTCTTTTTCTGCCTTCTTTATTCAATTGGTATTGTTTCTTCATTTTTAGGTCCAAGTTTTCAAGAAGGATCTAAAGTTATAATTCATCCTATGGAGAGTGATTAGAATGGTGAAGAATCTGGAAACTATAATATACAAGTACTGCTTAAAGAAATTAGGGCCGTAGATCTTCAAGTAGTACAAAATATATAAAATTGTGATGATCATTGCTTTGGATTTGCAAATAAGACCTTTGCTGTTGTGGTGTTAGAACCTGTTTTACTTATTTTCCACTGGATTAAGAGGAGTACCAGAACTGGCAGTTAAGGAAAGGTAGATTTACCTAGATATAAGGAAAAGGAAGAACAAAATTAAAAAGAAATTCCTTCCAGGGAATCAGGTCTCTTCAAAAGAACTAGATTGCCTTGAAGGGAGAATGAAAAGTATATGAATGGAGAACTTAAACAAAAGTTGAAGTATCACATCCTGTGGGTGTTGTAAAGGGGATTTCTGTTTCAGGAAATGGTTAGACTGTGTTATACGCGATATCTCATAAGATCATAGATTTGAAGTTGTAAGTGAACTTTGAAGCTATATAGTCGAGGCCCAGAGAGCTTAAGTGTTTGACCAAGGTCATCCACAGCAGTAAGCAAGAGAGCCAGGAGTTGAACCCAGGTCCTCTAACTGTGGAGTCAATGTTTTCTTCACTGTGCCAATTTCTTTAAGGTCTTCTTTTCTATCATTTTCTGAAGTATATTTAGGGTCTTTTTCAATAGTAAAAGCATTTATTCAATAGAAATAATATAATACTCTATTTTGAAATTCCCTGGCTTCCCACTTTATTTTTCTGTCTGTAAGGATGTAGCCAAATGCTGTTAAGTGTATGCTTGATAGTATAATATGTTTCTATGTGTTTGAATGTCTTGTCTTAAAGAAAAGATGTGTCCAAGAGGTAAGAAAAAAAGCAGGTGAACTTTCTTAAGAGAGACTGTCAATACATGTGTAGAATGTCGGGATCTTACTTTCTCTATTATGTGATTTCATCTAGCAAGTTTGACAAGATAATTCAAAAGGAGACACACACACACACACAAACACAGAAATCCTGCATCCTATATAAGGTATCCAGTCAGTTGTATATTCTCCAATTGAACCAAAAGCTGTTTTTGTCAGTGTAAGAGGAATAAATCATGGAAGATGTATTTCACCTTTAGCAGAGCAAAGTGATTGTGAGAATCAACTCGTTCATCATCTTCTATCAGCTAGAAATTTAGTAAATAGCATCAGAATAGGAGTCGATAAATGTGCTTAAATAATACCCTAGCTTTTACTTGCTCTGCTTTTAATTTGGTAAATAAATGCCTTCCACTGGGCATGCACCCTAGAGTCCAAGCAGTGACGTGGATTAAGTACTCTGTTAGCTCTTCAGAGTTGAATGCATCTCAGAGGTCTAGCTAACTCTAATGGCCCTGGAACATTCAGCCTAAATCTCCCTGCTGTTTAATTTCAAACATTAAAAAGGGGCATGTGGGGGTAACAAAACTGTGAAGTTAAAAATATAGCCCTTTTTATAGTTTTAAATCTGTTAACTGTACAAATAAGAAATGTGAATCTTCAAGCTAAAGGATACAAGCCTAATGATATCTTCATGAGATTCTTTCAAAGTATTTTGCTAATTAAATCAGGTTGAGTCCAAAATTACTCCCTTAATGGCTTAACTAAAAAGAATTTTTGACTAGCATTGGAGGAACAACTTTATTTCACCTACATCTTATAAGGAAATAAAACAGATTAGTTGAAAGGGTTATGCCATCATCATATTAATAATAAATAACAATGCCACTGATGATGGTGATGAGAATAATATATGTATTATGTTTCTCTAACTCTTTCTGGTTTCTAAAGTTATTTCACCATTACAACCCCAGGAAAAGGGAAGCTCAATTCTAGTTATTCTCTTTTTATAGAAGAGGAAATTGAGGCTCAAAAAGGTTAAATGACTTGTTCAGAATGGCATAGCTATTGTCAGAATTGTGATTCAAGCCCCAATTGTACAGATTCAAGTGCCTAAAGAGATTTGTTTCTCAAGATAATAATGTTTTAGAAAACATTTTTTTCTGTCATCAGATCTAATAAGGAAAAGAACCCATCACAAATATGGTCATTATCTATCTCCTTTTTCTGTTCCTATCCACTTTAACTACCAAAATCAGATGTAAAGTATCTATGATGAATTAATTATAAAAAATACATGAAGCTACAGGCTTATGAATTATTAGTTAATTGTTTCCTGAGGATCAGTTCAGGGACAGGGCTTGTAGAAGAAGATCTAAATGTTCAAGGGTAGCTTCCTGTTTCCCAAGAAGGAAAGAGGATGGAACTTTCTCAAAGTAAAGAAACTTTCAAAACTTAGCTCCATGAGCATCTAACTAAGTATTCTTAGATAAATTATTTGGATATTACAAAGTTCTTCCTCCAAATTATTAAATCACTTGAGATTCCCGAACTCATGGGCTTGTTGTAGAGGCCTCACAAGCCAGAGGGTTACATGGTATTTTGAGAACAGGAATGCTTTAATGTTGAGATTTCAGATAGGGTGCAAGTCAGCACTATTTTGTGCCTTAATGAGAAAAATCACCATGAAGAGAAGAAATTAGCACAGGAGACCTCATATTTTGCTAGAAGTTGGGATGGAACCAAGCCTTGGAAGTTTTAACTTCCAACTGGCTCTTTAGGGGTGCAGGTAAGGTTGGCTCACCATGGGTATTTGAATAAAATACAAGAGAGCACAATGTTGTGGAGCTAATGAAGGGAAATGTAATTGTTCAGATGATAGAGGCTAAAAATTAAGACTGCCATGGGACTATAGCAAAGGGTTGAAAAGTGGGGAAAATATTGTAATTGTGCCTTGAATTTATAGAATACTTTAAATTTAAAAATTCATTCCATTTGGCTTATTTGATTTTGATTTGGATAGGTCTAGACTCAGAAAGACCTTGGACTCATGACAAATGGGAGTTAAGCATTGTGGCTTGCATCAGTTGATGGAATATATACACTGAATAAAAGCAGTAATCTTTTGATATGTATCCACTTCAAAATTATTTGTACTAATGAAGATGTGATGCAAAAGTTATTTCTATTTAGTCTAGAAATTTTTGGAGTTACAATATATGTCCAGAAATCCATGAATGTAAATACCATTTTCTTAAGTATATTGTGTGAAGGGTATAGACTGTATCTCATTCTTCACATGGAAACAATAATGAAGTATAGGTCCAGTGACAGTCTAGATGTTTGTTGGCCTCATCCCTTCTTAGATAAGACTGCAGACTCAGAAGCAGCCACAAAAGGTAAAGGTTGATCATTTGGTGATCTTTTCCCAACTACGGCAACTCTGTAAAACTGTTATGTCAAAAAAGGGCTATGATGTCTGTGGGAATAGGGGAAAAATCATTCTGATGAAATAAAAAATTCCCATGAGTACTAAAGCAACACAGTGCTAGACACTGATTTTTATATAATAAAACTTTGATTCAGTCATTAACACTACCTATACCATTCCATATAGATTCATAATTAGAAAATACTATTAGAAGCAGACAAACTCCAATACAAAAACCCAAATAAGGGCTATCCTGATCCTTCATTTCATTTCAATACTATTCAAAGGCTTGTAGTCTCTGGGATATCTTCCAGGTCTTATAAGGATGTAAAGGCTTTAAGATTAAGATCAGCAACAGATTGTGTGTTTGTCAGTTGACTGGCATAGCTAAATTTAGAGAGACAGCACCAGGCTAATGATTACCAAGTTATATGTTTGATCAGAGAAACTCATAATATTTGTCTTCAAAAGTATAGAGAATAGGTTTTGTCCATTCCATTATTGCTAATGTTGAAATTCTTTCCTTTCACATCACTAGCTTCTGATTTCATTCAGTTCCTAGCTAAAATTTCAGCTTCTCTTTCTTTTCTTTTCTTTCTTTGTCTTTCTTTCTTTTTTCTTTTCTTTTTTTAAAATTTTTTTTGGTAAACCATTACCTTCCATCTTGGATTCAATACTGCAAATTTGTTCCAAGGCAGGAAAGTAGTAAGGGCTAGGAAATAGGGGTCAAGTGATATGACCAGGGTCACACAGCTAGGAGGTGTCTGAGGCCAAATTTGAATCCAGGACTTCCCATCTCTGGCCCTGGATTTCAATTTACTGAGCCACCCAGCTGCTGCCTATAGTAAAACTTTCTTAATATTTCTCAATTCTAGGGCTTGGCTTTGCTGATTGTTTCAAATATGGCAGTTGGTTCCAGCCCAATAGGAATACGCAATACAAATTCAAATAATGCACACACTTCAAACAAATCTTGTTTATTTTTTCTTTATGCATAGTTGTTTAAATGTTGTCTCTTCTACTAGACTCTAAGTTCCTTGAGAGGAGAGATTGTTTGTTTGTTGTTTTCTCTTTGTATTCTTCAGTGCTTAGCATGTTGCCCAGCACAGAGTAGAGACATAATAAATATCTTCTGACTGACTGCCTGAGTAAGTATGTGAAGGGGTGAATGAAATCCCAGTATGACTTTATGTCACCTTAAACATGTTATGGACATAATATTCTCCTTCAGATGCCAACTTTGGGCCTTAATTAGTATTCTGTGGTTCTTCCCTCACATGATGGAGAAGCCATATTTTCATCCAAATAGCCATATAATCTTGTGCTTCAAAGGCATCACATGGGAAAAAAGAAAGGAATTCTTCATTTGAATAAACCCTCTTTATGTCATTCCCACTAGTAGCCATTTCACTTTTGCTTGAACACATGATGTGACTGGGAATATATTCCATAAAAGACATCCCAATCCATATGTGAATAGATATAATCTTGAGGAGGTTATTTTGCATATCACTTAAAGGATTATTGAATCTTACATTCAGAAGTAAAAGATATCTTAGTGGCTCTAGAGCACAATTCTTTTATTTAACAAAAGAGGAAGCTAAGGCTAATTAAGTGCTTTGCACAGAGTATATAGCTAGTGTCTGAGGCAGTATTTGAACATTTCTTCACTTCAAGTCCAAAACTACATCTGCCATGCCACATTTCTGATCTGAAATTGAGGTTATCTTCCCTTCAGAACCAGAAGAGATCATAGGGACTACTTAGTCCAACTCCCTCCTTTTAAAAATGGGGGAACAGTCTCAGTAAAATGACTTAGCTCAGTTCACTCAGGTAGAAAATCACAAAGCCAGGATTTTAACCCATGTTCGTTGATGCTAAAATAAATATTCTTTTCATTGTCTAATAATGCCTCTCAGTGAGTTTAACTTATTCCTGTTCTGCCCTCTGCTCCTAAGGAAAACAAGTCTAAGCACTCTGCAAATATATTAAGACAAAGAATAATTCCTTACCCAAGCCATCTCTTTTCTGGGTTAAAAGGGAGTAAATGAAATCCCATTAAACACCCCTAATTCTAGGAAACAATCCTCATATATATCATAGTTATGAGATTTCCATGACATGGAACCCTCTCAAGGGTGACCAGGTTATACACAAGTGTGACCAGGTTACTCTTTCAGAAGCAGAGGTTATATTATGCAGCACTTCAAGTCATGATTCCAAGAAGATGACCTCCTGCATATATGTATAAATATATATGTCCACATACACTCAATAAAGAAAGCCCAATATTGAGAACTAGTCTCTGAAATGATAATTAGATTTTTTAAAATTGCCACACAATATCCAATAAAGATTTTTTTTGCAATCTCAGAGACAAATGTAATCCTAACAATCCATTATTCACTACATTTAGTATTTACTAGAATTCTCTTAGAAATTAAAAATAACAATATAATAATCACAGAGCATATAAAAACGTATTTAGCAGGGAGTAGGGTTTTTAAGCTAGACTTTGTTAGCCCTCTATTCTCAGATTTCCAATAAGCCCTATTAGCAAGTGATTCAAGAATGACTTTCTTTTTCCCCTCTACCTCTGAAATTCCTTACCTTCCTTCAGATCTCAGCTCAAATTCCATTTCATATTGGGATTCATTCTTTATCTCTTCTTCCTCAAATATGCTTTTATATATCTGTATTAATGATGTACTTAACTCCTCCATCATCCTTAATGTAAGCTCTTTAAAGGCAGGAACTGTTTTGTCTTTGTTTTGTCTTCTTATCAATAGTAGCTAAGACAGTGCCTTGAATGTAGCAAGAGTGTAGCAATATATGTTTGTTTATACTGCTACAATCCTTCACCATAGACTTATAGGCAAAAGAACATATAGAATAAGAAACACAGACTGTAAGACTTGGAGGTGAACTCATCTTCATCTAGCCTAACCTATATCTTATCAGGAATCTCTTCTAAAACATCCTTGGCCAAGGACTGATTATCTAACTTCCACTTGCCCGTCACCAGCAAAGAAGAACTGATGCTTCCTGAAACATCAATTCCAGTTTTGAAGAGTTCTAACTTTTAGGAATTCTTGTAAAAATTAATCTGAAATAAGCTTTTCTGCAGATTCTTCCTACTTCTAGTTCTACCCTTCTGAGTCAAGTAGAGTAAGTCTAATCTCTCTTCCATGTTATAGATTTGAAGATAGCAGTGATGTCACCATCGTGTTCTCTTCTCAAGGCTACACCTCAGCAGATTCTTGGATCAGGCTCCATTTGTTGAAATGTTATGTTCATTTCACATCTGAATAAATTTCCTTTATTTGTTCTCTAGAACACCAATGTCCTTTTTTTTTAAATGAGGCACCAAGAAGTAAGCATAGTGCTCAGATTTTGGCCTGACCAGTATGCAGAGAATAGCAGGGCAGCTGGTATCTTCAAATAAGAGAACCTGGTATACTTTGCCATCCACCAAGAATCCCTTCTTAATTTGAATTATGTGCAGAATTCCCTTTTTATCACCATGGTGTGTTCTTTTGGAAAGCATGCATCTTGTTTTATACCTCATTTGAGGTGTGTGATAAGAGTTGATGAACAGTTATTTCTCTTATGAAAGATAATGAGGTATGGTTGAGATAAACCTTATTGGAATATAGGGTTTTATGAAAAAAAAGAAAGAAAAAAATAATATAGTCCCTTATGCTTTTAACTTTTTTCCCTTCATGTTTTTAATATTGTCTTCATTCACTGGGTAGCTTTGGATTTTGGTGTGTTTGCTTTACTTTCACTATCCTTTTCTGTGTCTGTACCTTGCTCTTTTTCACCATAAAAATTCTTTATAGTTAGGTGCTTTTTTTTTGTTGTCTGCTCATTTTCCCAACATTTTTTATAGGTAACTTATGTTCTCTGGGACATTAGGGTTCCTCTTAAACTTCAGTCCTTCCTTGATGCTACCCTTAGCTTTATTTCTGGATTTCTACCAATTTCAGTTCTTCCAAATGGTACAATGGCCTGATGGTTGGGAGCTCTGAGAGCCACCTCACACTGCTGATTCAATTAACCATTGATACTGATGATAGCTTAAATTCTAGCCTCAGGTTTAGGTATATGTAGGTTTTTGGTCTCACTCTAGACTTTATCTGGTCAGGCACACTGTAGATTGCCTTGCCCTGGGGCTCTGCTCTGAGTTTTCAGCACTATAATTGGGCCTACTAATTACTCCAAATTGGGATGTATGTCCTAGCCCCAGGCCCAGACTGGGACTCCCGGCTTCACTCTGGGCCCATACAGATCAGGCTGCCTTAGCACAGACTACCATAGCTTAGAACTCTAGACTTCACTGCAGGTTTGCTTATATTTCAAGGAATGTGCATTGGCTTGGACCTCTGTTTGCTCTAACAGAGTCTCAGGGTCTGGATGTTGACTTAGGCTCAGGTTCAGAAACTGGCACAGCAAATGCAGGGTGGGACTTGCTGTTGGCTTGGTCCTTAATACTTGTTTTCCAATTTTTCTCTTCTTGAAAATTGTATCACTCTGTGTCTCCTTGTTGGTTCTTTCACTTCTGTATTCCTTTTGTGGTAGTATTGCAAGATTGGTTGGAAACAATTCTCATGGTCGTTTTCTGTTTTCTTGCTTTTAGTTTGCCATCTTATCTATGCCTCTTACTGATCTCCATTGGATATCTTTGAATCAATTCCTTCCTAGATACCACCCTCAGCATGCATCTTCTCTAGGTACACTTGGTCCAAAATGACAGTTTCTCTTTGGTGACCTTTCTACATCTTCTACAAGCAAATCATAGGCTATGTTGCTGAATTCATGTGTGGTAGCTCAACTATCCTCTATGCTAAAAATGTTGCTATAAAACAGTTTTGCAGGTCTTTTATATTTTTCCTCTGTTTGTTGTCCTCTTTCTATTTTCATCCTTAAGTATCTTTTCAAATAGTATAAAGTTCAATTCAATTCAACAAGTGATTATTAAGTATCTATTACATGTCAATATTGAGCTAGACCTGGAAAGAAGGAAATGGAATAAAGACTATAGTTAAACCCATTTTGTTCTCTTGAAAAGTTTATATTCTACAACAGTGCATTCCTATTCCTTATTCTAAAGGAATAGAATTTGCTCTCATCAGAAGTTTCTTGATTCAAAATATAATCAAGGTGTTTGAACTTTCTTCCAATGCTTCTTGCAGGAATATGAGTCCACCTTTCAAACCTCTTTTACTTTAAAAGATGATCTTGAGGTATAGGCACCATCCCTAAATGCAGCCAATTTTAGAGACAGTGAAAAAGTTTTCCTGACCATTTACCTTCACCTAACAAAAATTAAAAATAAGAAAATAAAATTTTCATCTATTTCAATGTACTGCTAGACTAGACGCCAATCTTAAAATATAATAACCCTGTGAGTGGTGACTTTACAATGTTAGTGATTAAAAATTTTATCTTCTTATATGAGGAAGATTTGATAGGGAAAATAAGGGACAGCATGGGTCAATTCATGTATCTAAATTTGAATAGGATGAGATTAGAGAGCAAATTATCCCAGAGGAGAAGAAAAGGTTTAGTTTAGCCTTCTTCTTAAATTTGCCTAGGGCCATCCCTGATTAGTGAGATTAGAGCAGCAAATGTATAACTTAAGTTGCAGTCTCAGGTAATGCCAGAACAAAATAATCACCCAACACTTCTGACCTGAATCCTACTTGTCTTGTCAGGTATTTTATATAACGGTGATTTTTATGGACCTCCTGGGTCTTCACATTATGTACTAAAGCATGAAAGAAATACACAGATTCCTTCCAAGGAAATGGAACACCAATCTCCTTCAAAAATCCATACTATTAATGCCAGTCATTCAATTAAGATGGCATCAGTATGATTTTCCACTCATTTACATCCTAAATTATAGGTTATTACAGTAAGGGAGAGGGTTGAGGAGGGAAAGGAGGAGCATCTGGTTCCCTAAGGGAAAAGTGGTATGTTCACAAATGCATCTGCTACTCCTCTGTTCTTGAGATACTGTTTCCCCAGACTCAAAACTAATTGTATCCAAATTAATGGGGATTACAAACACTTCAGTCTGAGATTCATTTTCATACTCTTTCCTTGATGCTTTGCAAAGCAGCATGTGCCATCCCTACAACAGCAAGCACCCCTGTGTACAATGAGAAAGCCATTAGTAGAAGAGAAATAAAAAGGAAAGAGGGTTGTTTTAGTGAGCTATAATGAGGTGTTTCCTAGGAGGTTGGAGCTTGTCCTTAAACTCCTAATCAAGAGAGTCTGTATGAACCATTCTCCAAGATTGTGAATGTTATTAAAATGTATAATAATGCAAACTCTACAGCTTTTCCAGGGCAGTTCTTTAATTTTAACCACTTTTCTTTTAAAAAAAAAAAACTTAAGTAAAAAATCAAAGTCAGATGAAAAGAAAAGGTTGGCCAAATGATTCTTCATTAGTTGGTTGAGAAGATGTGAAATATTCCTCCCCATGGGAAGTCTATCCGGCCTTTAATTGGCATGACTGGTGATGCCAGAGCATCCCAGCTTCCCTGAAATCCACATGCAATTTGTGTAAGGCTTATTGCAAGCCACTGATGTTGCTTGTGAAGCTCATTGGTTAGAAAGTAGGTGCTAATGAGTCAGTTTGTTGTGATCCCCACAGCTGTATTTTGGGAGTCATCTGGAGAGGTAGAATTCTTCTACTAATAAGTATTCCTTCAAGATTCCCAAGTCACTGCTGCTACTTCTTAACAGCCTGTTCACATAATGTCCCACCTGGACTATATGGATGGCGTAGGAGTCATTTGTAGGAGTACAAATCACAAGAGTTGTGTTCGAAAGGAGAGGGCATGCATGAATTCATTCACAGGGTGAATAAGGAAAGACTTCAGTGAGTGATCTCAACCACTGAAAGGAATTTTCAGTGTTCATTGTTCATCCTGGTCTTTTCTGTGGTACCAGTTTTGGTCCTAGGGGAATAAACTTGCCAGTTTCTCTACTCTGCTTAACAGAGATTATCTGCTTGTTCCTTAGAGGTCTTAAGAGTTCAATTACTTTAAAATTTTCTTTTCAAAAGGTGGTTTAGTTGATATTTTCTTTCATCTAGATTTTTTCCCAGTAACTCTTCCCTACTCCATCCCCAAGAATCATCCCAATTTACATTCTCTCTAGAAATAGAAAATAGGTATCTATGTCGACACAGAGATATAGATAGATGGCATATAGATATACTGTTATTTTAAAAGCATTTTTAAAAATGGCAGAGAAAAAAAGTAGAATCAGGAATATGAAATTTAACACTCATGGGTAATACTCTGAAAAGGAACAAAAATAATGGGTCTCCTTATTGGAACCTAGAAAGTTCTTTATAATTTTACATTGTTTTGACTATTTTATAGTCATGGTTCTCTCCTTTGACATTTAATTGTATATTTTTTCCCTTGGTTCTGTTCACTCTAAATAGTTTCAGTTTATGGAATTCTTTTGTTTCAATTGTTTCTTAAGTAGGACAGCTAGGTAGTATGGATACAGTGCTGATTTAGGAAGACTCATTTTCCTGAATTCAACAGACACTCAATAACTGTGTGATTCTGAACAAGTCACATGAGTTGCAGCAGAAGTGGCAAATCACTCCAGTATTTTTGCCTAGGAATTCTCTAAAGAAATACTATTGTGATGTAAGGAATGATGATCTGGAAGATTTCTATATGAACTGGAAGAATCTCAATGAACAGATGCAGAGTAAAATGAAGGCAACCAAGAGAACACTGTACACAGAAAGAAACTATGGGAGTAGAAATGCAAAAGAAAAACATGTGGCTTATCAGCTATTACTTTTATATATAGGTATATGATTTGAAGTTTTGGCTTTAAAAGACTATAGCAAAAATGAATAATATGGAAATAAGCATCAAGTGATAACATTTGTACAACTCAGTGGAATTGCCTGTCAGTTCTGGGAGGGGGAAGGAAGAGGGGAAGGAAAAAATGAAACATGGAAACATGGAAAATATTTTTAAAAGAAAGAAAAATTAAAAAAAGAAAACCCCAAAGGGATCAGAGTCAATATAATGAAATGACAGAACATTGCAGCAATACCCTACTATATTCATACACCATAATTTGTTTAACCATTCACAAATCAATCAACCTTGATTTTGCTTCCAATTCTTTACTATAACCATAAAGAGTTGCTATAAATATTTTGGTGGATATATCACCTTTCTTTTTGTCAATGGACTCTTTTTTATATGTTTAGAAGTAGAATATCCTGTTCAATGAACATGGAAATAGCTACTTTTATTTGCATAATTGCAAATTGTATTTCATAAGACCAATTATAAGAGTCTGATTTGGCACCAGTCAGTGACCAGCTTATTGACCTGTAATCTATTTCCTTTCCTCTGAAGGCCTTCCTACTACCTCACAACTCCCATCAATTATAGCCATTCCTTCCAGCATACACACAGAAACTTTCGTTTATTCAGCTAGGCAAGTGAATACACAGAAGCTAAGATTCCATATGGAAGAATTTATTCCAAGAGTTGTCACAGCACTGATGTAGCAAACACTGATGTGCAGGTCTGTGGGTAAGGATAAACCCATTTTCTTGTGTAGTTATTGTTCTTGTTCATTTATTTGGTCATATCCAATGCTTCATTTTCTTCTTGTTTATTCAGTCATATTCAATTCTTCATGACTCTGTGGACTATCCACAAGATTTTCACTAGGTCCATCTCTCTATCCACTGAACCACTTGGCTTCTTCATAGGCAAAGAGGGGATTAAGTGACTTGTTCAAGGTCATACAGTGTCTGAGGCCATATGTTAACTTAATTTAGGTCTTTCTGACTCCAAGCTGGGCACTGTATCAACCTAGTCATGCTACTAGGTATGTGGGTGGGGGGAAGCCAGGTTCATGATATGCAGTATATAAAAAATATAGGTAGAAGGGGGAAAAAGAAGAGGAAAGACTAAATAATGACTCAGGAAAAGTCTCAATTCTTCCCCATACCAACCTCCTACATCCTATCCCTTTACAACTTCCTTTAACCTTTTCATTTTCTCTGTTTGTGTGGCACATATGAGAGTCCCAAACAAGTTGTTTGATAGAGGAGAAAACAGTCCTCAAAACCACAGTTCAACAAAGAAGAGATAAGTCTTTTTTCTTTCTTAATAAAATCTCTTCAAACTAGGGGATAAATATGTGGAAATGAGGACTAAGTAAAGGACCTTTAATCATTAATATATCAGTTAACATTAATTATTAATATTATTAATTCCCAATCCATATGTTAGTTAAAAGAATAATATTTAATATTTAATTGATAGACTATATTGATCATAAAATAGTATATAGTTTGGCAGCAAAATCAACCTCAAACACCATGATATATCGTGTGAAGCAGGTTCCTGTTTCTGGCATCTGAGGCTGAAATGAAAATTCTGGCAACAGCACTCGTAGAACCTGTAAGGGAACAGGTTGCATCTCTGATAGCAACTGCTCCCTCAGGGCAGTGAGATTGCTGTTAGCAAACGAATAGGGGCAGGGGTTACTATAATAAACTACTGAGATTATTTTAGGAACACCATGGGTATGAGCAGCCTCAGAGATCTGATAATGGGGCAAGAAGGAACCGGATACAAATAAAACAATACAGACACTATAGTTGAATCTACTCCTGCTAAGATAATTCATCCCTGCACAAGGGAGGTGTGTGAGTGTGTGTGTGTGTGTGAGTGTGTATGTGTGTTGGGGAAAGGGGGGGGGCTTCTTCCAGCTCCAGCTGATCCAATCAGTAGCAATCTAGCAGCTGCTCTAGAATGGGGAAAGTTTTCAGTGGTTTGTGAGAAATTAATTTAATTCCACCCTACTCACCAATGTACTGTTCATTGGAGTAGAAAATGAGCATGCTTAAAATACAGAAACAGGAGTCAAAAGTCTAGTGCTTTGAACACCATCATTTCTCTCCCTTAACTCCTCCTGCCCACCCTCCTCTATATCTTTGAATCTGCAAGAAATATTTTTATCACTTTATTTGAAAATATGAAAACTGAAGCTTAATCTGCAGATTCTGTCTCTTCAGGAATCATGCAAAAAATAAAGATACATTTTCTATTTTGAGAAAGTAATGCAACAATTGAAAAGTAAATAAATGTCATAAGAAGAAAATAAAGGTATTTACGTATAAAGGAAACAATGTATTTAGCTAATATAGGCTAGGACCATCTTTTTAAAAAAGCATACTCATATATTCAAAATTCCAAAAATCTATACTTTTGACCTGTTACTTCAAACAAAATCAGAATGGAATGCTATACTAGCTGTTTCATTTTATGTTATATTGCTTTTCTGTACACAAACTTTTTTTTTCAAATTGGTCTGTTGGAGAAAATAAATCATTCGTACAGTTTTGATTCTTGGTCACATCAATCCTACTTAAAATATATACCCAAACCTAAAACAAGCAGCTGACCTCATTGTGCCCCACTGAATCTCATGTGAGAATTCTTGTATGTACCTGTCCTCAACAAGAAATCACTTGGGATGAGTTCCTCTGTTTCTGAAGACCTATACCCTAAATGGTTAATTTTGAAGAGAATTCTAAGACAAAAGGACCCCTCCCAATATCACCAAGAGTAAATGAATAACTGATATGGTTCTTCAACCACAGAAATAGACAATCACATCACAGTCCTATATTTATCCTATTGGCACTTGACATAAATTTGCCGATGCCTTGGAAGCAAAACAGAATGTGGCATTGTTATTGTCAGTAAATCAAGGTCATTTATATTTCTCCTTTTCCAGCTGTCATTGTCTTTACAGTAAAATCTCAGCATTTAATTTTCACACCTTTTTCTTTAGGAGAAAGAAAATGTCAGGGATACAAAAATTTGTTACATACCACAAAAAGAAAAGACAGTCAAGTCACCTGTGTTTTCTTTACACATTCATTCAATTAGCCATTTGTGAGTTCATCATCAATTCATCTGCCTCCTAGGATTGACTTATCATGCCTGATATGTAGAACTGTTGATTCTCTGGCAAATCAAGCTATTGATGAGATACAACTGAATACAAAAACAGGGAATACATGCTTCTCTAGGGTAGAGTGGATAGAGTGGCAGGCCTGGAGTTAGGAAGACTCATCTTCCTGAGTTCAAATCGGGCCTCAGTCACCATGTGACTCTAGACAAATCACTAAACCCTGTTTGCCTCAGTTTCCTGATCTGCAAAATGATCTGAAGACAATGGAAATGGCAAATTAGTATCTTGGCCAAGAAAACTCCAGATGCAGTGAGGAAGAGTCAGACATTACCAAACCAACTGAACAAAATTTATTATGCATTTTTATATCATATACACATATGTTCACAAATTTAGGTGCATTCATCTATAAAAGGATACACAAGGAATATATATATATATATATATATATATGCATATATATAATATTAGAAAAACAAAAATATATGCACCATGGGTATATGTGTGGTTCATTATATATACTCATATATGTAAAAATATATACATATAGGTACTTATGTATGTATATGTATATAAATAAAAATATATTTGTCTCACATGCATGTGTGTAATTTGTTGTCTACCACTGGAATGAAAACTCTTTTTATTCACTGTATTTGTATCCTCAGTGCCTAGCACTGTACATGGCACAATGACTGTGCTTAATAATTGTCATGGATAAATATTTAAATCCACAAAGAACAAGAATATTTTTATTTCTGTCTTTACAGCAAATATCCTGTTTTACTTTCTCTCCATTCACAAAGCTATTTCCCTAGTTCTTTGCACCCCCACTTCCACCCCTGACTATTGCAAAGTCTTCAAACTGGCTTCCTTGACTCAAATCTCCCAGCATTCACATCCATCCTCCTCTCAGCTGCTAGGGTGATTTCTCTAAAGCCTAGTTTTGACCATTACCCTACTCCTTCTGGGAACTTAATGGCTCTCTATTTCCTCTAGAATCAAATTTGAAGGACTCTCTTTGGCTTGGAAGATCTTTATAACTTGGTTTCTTCTTACCTTTCTGTAGTCTTCTCATACTTTGTCCTTACCTCTGCATCTAATTTTACTTGGCTTTCTTAAAGACTCAGTTCAAATATGGCCTTGTACAAGGGGTCTTTCTTGGTCTTTTCCCTCTGTCTAGTCCCCCATGGTTTTTCTTCTAAGGTTGCCTTTTACCTCTACTCTATTTTTAACTTGTGTCTACTTATTTATGTGTTGTCTCTTCCCTTAGAATGTGATCTTCTTGGGAGCAGGGTATGGACTTGACTTTCTTTGGATTTCTGTTACTTAGCACCGAGCTATATTAGAGCATCTAGGTGGTTCAGGGATTCGATCACCGTGCCTAGATTCAGGAAGATACAAGTTCAAATTTGACCTCAGATACTTATACCAGTGTAACATTTTTTTGGCTTGTTTTCTTAATTATAAACATCAGAAAATAATAGTTCTTATCTCCCAGGGTTGTTGTGAGGAAAGAAGATAAGTTATATAATACTTATATATATAATCCAATAAAAAATTTAGCTAGTAGTAGTTATCATGGTATGGTAATGGTAATGGTAACCGCAGCAGATATAATAGTAATAGTAGTAGTAGCAGCAGCAGCAGCAGCAGCAGCAGCAGCAGCAGCAGCAGCAGCAGCAGCAGCAGTAGTAGTAGTAGTAGTAACCACTTGTTAAATAGAATGAGACTTGTTTAGGGAACTGTAATATAATTTTAAAAAACAGCCTTTTATTTTCAGCAATGTAAGAAAGAAGGCATATTAGGGAATTGATAGGGTTCAGAAGGGTAATCAGGAAAAAGTTTGTACTTTTCAGAAATGCAATTCCAAATTCCTAGAAATATTAAGTAGCAACTACCTGATGACTTAATTTCATTTGGAAACAGTTACTAGGAAAATAATAAAAATAACTAATTATTAAAAATTCAATCCAGTCATCAATATAAGAATGAATGAAAGAAGCAAATCTGCAGTCTCTTAAAAGGTGAGTCAGGGAACAAGGCCATCAGAGAGTATGCCAGTCAAGGCTAGGAATTGGTGAGCAAAAGTTACCATGTCAGTCCCTTGTCATAAAATGGCCAGATGGAGCTGGTTCTGGTTGGTAGGCAGGGTTCAGAAAGCCATAGTTAATTGACAGTAAAATTATCAATGGGTGGAAGAAAAATTGAAATTCTTCCCCCAGGGCATACAATATTAAGCCCAATGCCATTTAATGTGTTCACTGGAGTGGCTTGGATAAAAGAACTTGCAGACTTTGGTGCTAATCTGCAAATAATGAAGAGAGATAAAAGAAAACCCCATAGATGGAACTAGATTGCAAGTGGAATTACTTAGATGATTTCTTCCAAAATGGATGGAAGAATCTTTTGAATATGTATAATTATCCATACCCCTAACCCTACATCTTTGGAAGTCAGGACAGGAGAGCCCAAGTTCCAATAGATTCTACCAAGTTAGAAACATTTGAAATATAATCCTGAAGAGAGATAATTTCACTGTTCAAAGACTGGCCTACTTAAAGTCCAGAAGAGTTTGTTGAAAATAAATTCATAGGAATTAATTAAGCAGTTAATTAATTAATTAAACACTAGGATAGGCATATACTCTTGCTGACAAGCTACTGACAGTTATATGAATTGCCACATGTGCTTGTTCTCTGACATACCAGGAAGATGAACATTTGAGAAATGTAGATACACATCTAATGGTTCTGCTGTTACTTAAATTCCTTTTTTTTAGGGGGAGGCACATTAATACTAAAAAGATATAAGAAGAGGAGGAGTAGAAAACTGGTGGGGAACAGATGCACATCTTTTGGGGAATGTGTATTCAAACTATACCATATGAATTAAATGGAATGTCATTGTATTGTAAAGAAATAATGAATGTTAGTAGTTAAGTGAAATTTGAGAAGATTTTTTGAACTGATAGAAATTGAAATAAGCAGAACTAAAAATACTACATTGTGATCACCACGGTAATCATTATAGCTACCACACTTCGAAGATCTGAAAACCTGGTCAAATTCTGCCAAACACACAAGCTGTTTGGCTTTGGGGAACTTTATATTTTTGCAATTGCTCTACAGATGATGAAATTGAGGCTGAGAAAAAGCTTAGTGATTTGCCAAGGTCACACAGATGTTAAGTGATTAAGAAAGAATTTGAATTCAGGTCTTTATGATTTCTGGATAAGGAAATGGAAACCACTCCAGTGTCTTTGCCAAGAAAATTCCAAATGAAAATCACAAAGAGTCAGACACAACTGAAAAAGGCCTGTAAAATGTGGATAAAAATAGTACCTCCTTCACAAGATTATTGTGAGAATCAAATTAAATAAGACATGTTCAGAAATACAATTATATACTCATCTTGAAAGTTAACTACCTTAATTTATTCAGCTTATTAGCAGTGGTCAAAAATATTAGGTAATCATTTTAATTTAAAACCCATACTTTAAGAGTCTCTTATATAAAAGGTAATGTGCCAGATAATGAGGCTAAAAGGATAGGAAAGGAATTTATTAATAGGGGAAACACACACACACACACACATAACCAAGGACATTTAAAGAAGTACAGAGGAGATGCACAGGTAAAATGGAGGAGAGATTCCTCACTTATGCAAGACATTGTGACAAGTACTTGGTAAAATATGTTTACTTTGATTCTCAGAAGTGAAAGAGGTGGAATGGAGCCAGAAGATGGAGAGGGGTGACAGATTGGCCCTCCCCTCTCCCCCCCCCCCCCCCCCCCCGTGAAGAAAGCACAAGTTGTCTTTTAGAGGGACATAATATAGAGTCAAGGACTGAAGATGATTCTCCCTCCTTGAGGAGAGAGTATAACTTTCCTCCCCAAGCTTCAGATCTCTTCCTAGGTATTATGAGATAGGCAACTTGATCTATGAAAAATAATTCTTTTATTCTAAAGGGGACATGCAAAGACAGGGAGAATGGGGTTGAGTAAGGAAAGTGGGAAGTGGGAAAAAGGAGATCCCTAAGAACTGACAACTGACCCTCCTCCCTAAATCCTGAGGTTCAGGCTGTTTGCCTTGACCATCCTTGGTCAGTTATAATCCCTGTCCTGACTTTTATCTACCCAA
The DNA here is from genome assembly GCF_027887165.1 of Monodelphis domestica. Taxonomy (NCBI): domain Eukaryota; kingdom Metazoa; phylum Chordata; class Mammalia; order Didelphimorphia; family Didelphidae; genus Monodelphis; species Monodelphis domestica. Next base: position 578,116,569 of record NC_077227.1, on the reverse strand, counting down.
CTTTAGGGCACAGAGAGATGAAAGTCTTCTTCGGGTGGATGGCTTTATAATAAAATCCCATCCACAACTTTTTTCTCCAGCTGGATCCAAGGGGTTTAGGTTCAATGAGAGGTGGTCAATGCTCAGGAGGTCTTCTGTCTCAGAGATTTCTCTTGGACTACTCACTCTTGAGGAGCTCCCAAAGAGAAGTGAAATAACTGCTTTGAATCTTCTCAGCTCTTCTTTTTCTTCCTGGAATTCTATGTCTTCTGTGCTCCTCCCTCACTTGGGTTGCTCTTTTGCATGCTGAATCTGATTTTCATCTTTTACAGTACTTATATGTATGTATGTGTATATATATATATATATGCATGTATATGTATACATGAGTTGTCTAGTGTCATGTAAGGAATAAACATTAGCTTGCTCAGACTTTGGGAAATAATGGAGGATAAAATGACCTAGAATACTTTGGTCCATTGGGTCACAAAGAGTCAGGCAGGACTGAACAACAACCTATGTATACACATGTATCTAGAGACATGTATGTGTATACATATATGAGTACAAAGGTATGCATGCATACCTCTACACCTATACTTATATATATATACTTATATGCATATATAGATATGAATGAAAGAAATTAAATTATGAACAATACAAAGTGTTAAGAGCTTAGAAAAAAGGTATAAATCATAGTGGGTTGTAGAGGATCAGGGAAGGCTTCCTAGTGGAGACAGTATTTGCATTTATCCTTGAAAGTCAGATAATATTTCAATGGATAGAAAGGCAGAAATTTGAGATGAAGTGGGGAACAGAGTGAAAAGAGGAAGAAAAACAGTGACCCTATGGTAATTTCAGAATTGAATTTTTTCATGGCCCCATTTTTGTCATTCTCAAGGCTGGTCCTTCTGTCTCCCCTCACATGGTTTATACAAAGATCAAAGCAATTCTTTAAACTGAACAGGTGATTTGGAGTGCTTCAAATAAGTATGTCAGGCTAAGTTCATTATTGCCAACTTTCTGGACAGTGAGACCTTTTCATCAAGGCCACTTTATTTCCCTTTTCATTTTCTCATAAGATTCAGATGGCTGCAGAATGTCAAAGGGCATCCTCCTCCCCTTACCTCCTCCCCACATTTATTAAGGGCTTTTCTGTTCAACACACAGTATTAGCTCCTGATTTTATATTCAGAATGGATTTAAAGGCTTCTGGTAATGTCAGAATTTTTGCAAGAAGAAGAAGGGGACAGCAAAATAAGTTTTATGACATTTTTCCCCAAGGTTTGTTAAAATGAAATTCGCCATATGACCATTTCTACTTAATCCCAACACAGCAAAAAGGATTCAAGGGCAAACAAATAAAAATAAACTAAATGGGACCATTCTCAGAAATCTTGGAAATTTTTGTGGGTATACCTAGGGAACACTGATGTTTTGGCATTATCTTTACAGTGATTCTTACAATTAAACCTGGATATAAGTGAAAACCATTGCTGAAACACTTTGTATGCAGCTCCAAAGACACATTCCCAATATTGTACATTTCCAGCCACCCAATGTAAACAAGTGACTGCCTAGACTGGAAAACTCAATTGCACTGGAGCATTTTATATGCTGAATATGAATCCAGTGAGACCTGCTTGAATTCTTTGAAGCTCTCTCCATAGACTTCATGCCTACCTTTCCTTGCAAAACAGTTTTCCATAGCCCTCAGTGAAACAAGAGTTAGATGCATTTTCCAGATTACAAGTTCTGCCAGGTAGAACACAACTAATTCTGCATGTTAAAGAGTAGATCTCTATATAGTTCCCTGCTATATGTGAGGACAAGTAGCCTATTCCAAAGAATGTGCTTTTCAACTTAATTCACTTAATTAGGTGTGCATTTAGTGCCTACTGTGTGCAGGGACCAGCATCAAAGAAAGTCATCCTACAAACCTAATTCAAGAAGTTTATAATCTAGTAGAGAGAAAAGAAATGTATGCAGAAAATTAAAATACAAGGGACAACAAGAGATGTGCAAATAAGAAACCTAGATATGCTATCAGAAAATTGATGAAGAGTTCAAAGAAGGAGAATTTCATGGGCAAGCAGGCTCTTCAAAAGATAAAAGTCCATTTGGTGAAGAAGAAGCCTCATTCTAGGCAAGAAGGAAAGCATGAACAAAGGACTGGAGAAGGCAAGTTAGACCTTGGGGCTGAATTTTAAGCCATGTGAAGAACATTATGAGACATTGCTAGAAAAGTAAATTAGAACCAAATTTTATATGTCTTTGGAATTAGCCAGGCATTTCTATGGGAGCCTTTGAAGATGCACATCCATTTTTTCTCATATTTGCTATTTATTTTTATGATGTTTTTCTTCATAGAGTGTCAAAACACTTCTCTTATATGAAAGCTTTCATTTTCATTTTCTGCTCTTAAGACTGATTTCCTAATACTCGTTCTCACCTGAATGCTCTAAATTCCAACCAGAATGACAAAATGAACATTACTTCATACAGAACAGTCCATCTGTATCATCTCCATTCTTTGAGTTGTATCCCTCCCATACCTGCAAAGCATTCCTTTTTTACTTCTTACTTCGGGAATCCCTAACCCTCTTCCTCACCTCCTTCAAGAGGTTTTGTTTTCTTTTGCTGACTGTCACTGATTGGTTTACTTTTGGACCAAACTTCTCAATTCATTTGTTGTAGGAAACAGCTGTTTAGGAAACTCCTTTTACCAGCACAGATACAAACCTTTTTTCCAAATAAAAGTTTTATAATTTCTAGAGTCACTGAAAGTTTAAGTGACTTGTCCAGGGTCAAACTGATATAATGTGTTAGATTGAAAACCTGAGACCAATGTTCCTTTATGTCAAATTAGATCTATTGAATATATAACATACCCTTTCTGCATGAGGCTTCTTATGATATCCTTATTAATGGACCCACTTAAAATTACTTGATTTGGTTAATTTTTTTCATTTACTTAACTACATGTATGTTTCTCCCAGGTTTCATTTCTCTCTTTGCATCTTGATAGTCTACCAAAGCAGGCATTCACCAGGCATTCAAAGTATTAAATCTCATTCATACCAATATTAATGTATATCATCAATAAGGCCTTGAGCAAATCATTAAAGCATGAGGTCAAAGATCTAGAACTTAAACAACCTCAGCAGTCATCTATTCCAAACCCTTCCTTTAATAGAGGTAAGGAACCTTTCCCCAAGGCCCTTTTCATTCCTATTCCAGTGCTTTTCATTTGTTAATAATTTTCATTTATCTTATAGTTTTCTTTGTATATATTCATTTGCCTATTTTTCTTCTCCATTAGATAGTAAGTTCCTTTAGAGAAGGAACTGTCCTTTGCCTCCTTTTACATCTCCATTACTTAGCTGGGTATCTGGCAAAAAGTGGATGCTTAACAAATGTTTATTTATTGATTGAAGTGAAGTCCAGGAAGGTTGTTATTTCCCTAAGGATTTGGAGACAGACACTGAACTCAGGTCCTCTGAATCAGAGACAGTGCCATTTATACTGTATTCAACTATCTTTTAGAACCTCCACTTTTTTATCTATAGGAATAAGACCTGCAACTGTGATTGCATTAGTTTAGGAAACTCTAATGAGGAAACACCTTCTGCCAATGTTGGCTGACATCTAGTCTAGTCTTTGAGAACTGCCTCCAGCACTAAGTCACACAGCCAATAGATGCCTGAGATAGCTTTCCTTGAGTTGAGGCAGGTTATCCATTCATTAGAATGAAGATAACCATCTTTGTACCACTTAACTTACATTCCCTCCTTCCCTGCTCATCAGCTCCCAGAGAGTAAACCTTAATGGAGTATATTGTTGTTCATTTGTTTCTATCTTATGTTACTCTTCATGACCCCATTTGATGTTTTCTTGGCAAAGATACTGGCATGGTATGCAATTTCTATCTCCTGCTCATTTTACAGATGATGCTAACAGGGTTAGGTGATTTGCCTAAGGTCTTACAGCTAGAAAATGAATGAGGTCAGGTTTGATATCAGGATGATCAATCTTCCTGACTTAAGACCTGATGCTCCAGCACACCGACTTGCCCATTAATGTGGTATAGAAATACACTATTATATTCTGAAATGGCTAAAATCCTCTTTCCCAAATTAAGGAAGGAAGAAACAAGGTAATTAAAAGTTTGTTTGTTTTTTGATCACCAGGACTAATTTTTTACAAATTCAGTTAAATAAGCACTGTATTAAACACTAAGCTGAAGCTAAAGTCAAAAATTATCATGATGAATTCTGCCTTTCTAAACATGCCACAGTTCTTTCTGGACACTGGCTCTGATTCCCTAAAGAATACCAGTGGGTAACTCTCTAGTTGTAGGGTGCATCTCTACTCCCTCTTTGTCAAAAGCGTTGTGTTTTCCTCAAAGCAATAATATTTATCTTTTCTGGACAAGAGCATGGTAGATAGCCAGTAGTATACAGTAGTTACAAATAGAACACTTTATTCCCATTAGTGTCAGTGTGGAGAAGTTAAGTATACTCTAAATGTTGCACTTTAGTATATTCTCAAAATAGTACCAAAGCTACATATCGGGAGGCTAATGTCTTCTTTTCCATACTGATGACTTTGCAATTGTTTGGCTGAGGGCTAGATGACCAGGAGTGCAATGGAACCAGCTAGTGTCAGAGTTAGTACAGTAGAGAGAAAACACATTGAAGATGAGATTGAAAATGGGACAGTTTCATTTGACAAGTGTTAGGCTGACCGGCTCTTGTTCTGACTCACTTTTATGGCAAGGGAAGGCACCTAATAAAGATGCAATGAAGTTGCTTCTTCATTTTTCCATATATTAATGGAATTATATTTTCAATATACTAATATAATTATAAAACTTGGAAAACATCTTGAAATATTCTATTTTTCAATCCCCTGTCTTTAGGAGTAGTAACACACAGTAAGTGTCCCAAGCAGATAGGAGTCATCCTATTTTTAAAGCCCTCCAGAGATTGGAGGTTCCATAAACTCCCTTTGTAACCAGTCCAATGTTTAACAACTCTCACTTCCAAGAGATGTTCCCTTATATCACTTAATAGCCTCCTTGTAGTAGCTTAAAGCCATTTCCTTTTATTTTGTCTTCACTGAAAATGGAGAGCAGCTGTTCACTGTCCTCAGGTACTTGAGTGCCTTTCTCTCTGGAATAAATAACTCCTTAACCTTTTCTTGTAAGCCTTTCTTTATACTTATTTGATCATCTTGGTCACTCTCTCTTCTATATCTTCTACTTATTCTTTGAAATGCTTCAAGTTGAGTCATTGAAAAGCCTCAAAAAAGATGTAAAAATTTAGAGGCCAGACCCAGAGCCTCAGCCCTCCTGCCTCTACCTCTTGACCTCTGGAGGTCAAAAAGCATAAGACTGCTGGAGGGGCAAAAATCTGTCCCTTCAAGTCCTTTGGGTGAAGGTATGGTCGAATGAGTTTGGGCTGGAAGTGAGGAGATGTCATGAAATCAAATACCAGTTCTATCACTAATTAGCGCAGTTATTTCACTACTCCAGGCTTAATTTTATTCCTCTTTCAATAAAGGAGTTGTAAAAATGGAAAAGGATCAGCATGATATAGTCTGGATTAACTTGGTCTTTGAGTAAAGAAGACCTGAGTTCATATGCTACTCCATATACACAGTGGCTGTGTCATCCTGGGCCGGTAATTTAAGTTGTAAAAATTAAAATGAAAAAAAAAATTAATCTTGGTGGTCCCAAAGCAATTAAGCTAGGCAACTGAGATAATTAAGTTGAGAAGCAATTGTAGATCTGCAGGGATAGGGGATACACAAGTTTTCAATGCTGCCAGGCACTTTTAGACAAAACATGTTAGAGAAAGGAATTTTCTCTAAATAAAGAAGTTGAATAACTGGAATAAAAGCAACATGCATAAAGTTAGACATAAGGGCAGGCAGTTGCTTGGTAGATCTGGCTCTGGTGCCCTCTCTGATGTACTATCAGGCTCTGGTATCTATTTTAAGCAGATGTTTTCTACAATGGTGATTTTATACTGTCAGTAGCCACACCACAAAAATGTATTATGTCTTATGTGCCATATATATTTGAACTCAAATGGATTAAAATAGCATTTTGGAATGCAGTCAGCTGGCAATTGATCACAGAAAGGTACAGGGACTCAGGTGGTGATTGGGCCTCCAAGTCACTACCAATAGCATAGTTGAGGGAAATCGTTCTGCTTAGCTTGCAGTATCCCAGAGCTGGGACACAGATCTAAGAATAAAGCAGGAGTAGATCAAAGGTAGAAGCTCCTCATATTCTCTTAGAAGGAGGAAAAACCTCAGTTCTCCACATGGTCTATGACTTTTCAAAAAGTTTTCTCTGCTTAAAACAGAGATTCTTAACACAGAGTCAATGAACTTTAAGAATATTGGTAACTATATATATTTATTAATATATATTTGATAACTATATATATGTCATATATATATATATACTTTTGCTTTTCCTGGATTACATGTTGGAACCATTTTTAATAATTTTCTGACATTTTGTGATCGATGTTCTCTTCCTCTCTCCCAACCCCCCCCCCCAGATGGCAGGTAATATGATATAGGTTATACATGGGTTATCATACAATACACATTTCCATGGTTGTCATGTTGTGAAAGAAGACATATGTTGCTTACTCTATAGAAAAATTCATGCAAGAATGAAATAAAGAATAATATGTTTCTATCAGCATTTAGACCATCTCAGTTCCTCCTATGGCAGTGGATAGACTTTTTCAGATATTTTTATTTCAATATAATTGGTTTTCTTGGTCATCTTATCTATGTGATATAATTAAAAACATCATTCAGATAAGGTACAAGGGGAGCAAAAAACAAACAAAACCAAAAACAAAGATCCTATTAATTCTTTTGTGACTTAAATAAAGGACAACTCTTAACTATCCCAAAAGGTTTCCATGTTTTAAAGCAGGCTGCAGAAGCCCAATAGATTAATATTCACTCAGGCCTTTTGTATCCTACTTCATATATTGGGGTGTCTTTCATCTTTGGGATGAATCAGCAGCCAATTTAGGAAACTAAGAAAAACCACCCTTACACCTGCCAATCCTCCCTGTTTTTGATCTGCCCCTTCAATGCCTTCTCCCCACAACCCTGGTGTTTCCTATGTTGCATTATCTTTTCTGTCAGAAATTTGAGAAACTTATTCATTCTCAATTCAAAGACAATGTCATACACGTGGAGAAGGGGGAGTTGGCATTTTAAAAATAGGAGGAACAGAGGGTGATGATTAAAGTCCCTGAAGGTAGAATTTCAGACATCTGTAAGGGAGATATTTAAGTATAAAAAGGAAGTTCCCAGCATCCCTCATGCCACCTATGAAATAAAGACCAGCCCTTTTAGTGACTTTGAAGCACAAAAATATCAGTTTTGGCCCCCCTTAGAAAGGGACCCTAACAGGGTTCCAGACAAAAATCCCACAAAGCCATTCCACTGTACCCCTGCACAACTAGCAGGGTTTCAAAAATCTATAACTCAGTTTTGTATTTTTAATGGTTACTGACCTAACACACAAATTCTTTTCTTCTTTGAGACTTTCAGGGTGTGACCCTGGAGTCCATGTTTTGGGACAGGGTTTTGGGAAGAATGTGACTTCTTTCTTATGACTCAGGGTTCCATAAATCCCACCAGCATCCTGCCCTGGTCATGCTAAAGAATGAATGAAACCAGAAATCTTCACATACTATTCTTCCACTATTCAAGAACCCCACTTCTAAGTAACTTCAGCTAAACATGTAATATATATGGTATCATACTCAGAGTATTTTTTAAGTCATTCATGATGGAAGAAGCCAGAAGAGATGATTTTTTAACCTTGTTTTACTGCTGGCCAGCTGTGTGACCTTGGATAAATGTCTTTTTTAGACCATCATTTATTTCTTCACATGTAAAACAGTGGGTTTGAGCTAGATAATAATCAGGGTTCCTTTTCATCTCTATATCCTGGAGTTAGTTTTTAAAATGTAGGATACTATATGGATAATCTCTAAAGGGGTTCCTCTAATTTTGAGCCCTTAAAAACCAGGCCACTCAAGTAGCGGGTCCCACAGGTTCTAGAGAGAAGAAAAGGCTTCCTGTTTGATCTTGGTCACAAAACCTTATCATCAGAAAGTTGGCAATTAGGTGATTGGATTATCCTTTTTTTTCTTTTTTTTTTATTCCAGCTATCAGCACTCAGAGACTATCCACTAAGGCACAGACCACTGAAGGATGAATTGAGTGCCTTGTGAAATGTGTGGCTTGCATTGATTTATAACAAGTGCTTCTTAATCTTCATTTCCCAGTCAGACAAAATTAATTAGCCTAATAGAATGGGAAGGAACAGCATGGTGAGGAAGGGGGCCCACAGAGTCTCAGTGGCTTCCTTACAGTGTTTTGACATGGGGTCTTTTGGAAGACAGCCCATCTCTTGTGAGATTCTCTTTCATTCTCTTCAAGGAAGCAATCACCTTTATTGCTCCTCTTTGTCTTGTGTTAGGTGGTTCAGTTGATGGAGTTCAGTTGATGGAGCTGAAATCTGGTTTCGGACAAGTACTTGTTGTGTGACCCTGGGCAAGTAATTTAACCTCTGTCTCAGTTTCCTCAAGTGTAAAATGGGGAAAATAATAGCACCCACAATCTAGGATTAGGGGTAGCTAGGTAATGGAATAAGTAGAGTACTAGACCTGGAGTTAAGAAGATTCATCTCCTTGAATTCAAAACTGTCCTTAAAACACGTGTCAACTACGTGACCTGGAAAAGTCATAGCTAGAGAAGTGGCATTTCATTCCAGTATCTTTGCCAAGAAAACTCCAAATGGGGTCATGAAGACTTGAACACAAAATGAACAATATCCTATGGTTGGTATAAGTTCCAAATAAAATAATATTTATAAAGTGATTATCATGTTACCTGGAAGATACTAAGCATTTAATAAATTTATACATTCTTTCCCATTTCTCTTCATTACTCTCCACTTCAATTTTGCTTCCCTCCCTCCCTCCCTTCTTCCTTCCTCCTTGTCTTTCTTCTCATCCACTTTGATTGCTAAAAGAATAGGATTTTTGCAATTGTATATCACCAAAGACTTTTTCATGTTTTCCATCGTCTCTTTGAAATGAAACTGTGCTTTTTTCCCACTCCAACCTCCCAGCACACACATTCCTTTCCTGATTATTGACACTATAGAGTGTTTTGTTGTTGGTGGTCTTTTTGGTGTAATATGTGGGTTTGTTGTTTTGGTTGAAGGCTGAAGGTCATGGTTATTTTTTTTTTTTTGGTCTATCAGACTCCTTGTTTCCCAGAATCTGGGTAGAATAGTGTTTTTCTTTTGTAGCTTATTAATTTGCCATGTTAGTCTAATACAACATGTATAATATATATATATGTATATATATACCTACTTATAATATACTTACTTATAATATACCTACTATGTGAATGATGCTAAAGTAGGCTCTGAGAATAAAAATATAGAACTGCAAACATAAAAAAAGGAGAGAGAAACCCATGTTCTCAAAGGCATTTTATTCAGCTGCGGGTAGGAACTGGAAACAATATGTCAAAACATAAGAAATGTATATATAATATATATATAAATATATGCATAAATACATATAACTAAAACATGTATATGCATTTATGTGTGTATAAACATACACATATCCATATAAATGATAAGGAAAAGTTGATAGTAACAAGAAGGAATAGAATGTTTTCCTAAAGGAGACCATACATGAGCTGAGTCTTGAAAGAAGCTAAGGGTTTTAAAAAACAAAATTATGCAAGAGTATCAAAAACACTCTTGTCTGGGGGTATTTGTCTATATACACTATGAGTATTTTTTCTTAAGAAGTATCCAAGGAGAAGCTTTATAATTGCTCCAATTGGGAGCCATTTCATTATTTTTTTTCCTTTCTCTGTCTTATCATTTAGTTTCCCTGCCCAATCATCTCTTCGGTAGAAAAGGGAAGGAAGAAAAGCAACAGGCATATTAGGATCTTTACAAATATTATTGAACTTATCTTCATGAGCACCTTGGGAAATTGACAGTTAAGGAAACTACTGCAGTCAAAGTCCCCCAGTATCTGAGATTAGATTTAAATTTGAGTCTATATGACTATTAGTCCAATGTCACCTAGGTGATTAGGTGATTCACAGAATTTGTACAGAAGAAAAAGGATGAAGACAAACAATCTGAATGTTTTGAAATAGAGGCCACTTAGATTTGAAGCTAACCTCCTTGTACTAACCTCCTTGGCTCTGCTCTAGGTCAAGATACTATGGGATACTGACTCCAGTGTGGGACCTTGGACAAACTGCCCACACAAATGTACATGTACTTGCACATGTAGTGCTTAATAGTGCTTAATAAATTCTTGTTGACTTGAAATAGTTTGCATTTTTCTATAAAGCTCTGTGTCTCTTTGAGAGAGAGACAGACAGATTCAGAGATACAGAGACAAGAGAGAGGAAGAAAGACACGATGAAAAATGATGGTGTCTTGGAAGCTTTTAGGAGTTCCTCATGCACTTCAGTCTAAAAGGTGAAACATTTCCATGCTATTTTTCTCCTTCAATATAACACCTTTTAACAACACTGATAAAAAGTGTGAATGAGTAGCAAAGGCCTTTAGTGGAAGGGAATGTCATTAGGGCAAATTATTTGCCTCTCTGTCACTTGGCTTTTTCTTGTAATTGTAGTTTACTACAATGTAAGAAAATCACACCCATACACAAAGCAAGCTTCCCTAATGGACTTTTATCCTTTCAAAATACAGCTTTGCCAAACCTTCCCTTGATAACAGTTCTGACTCTCCCATTATTAAAATGAGTGGATTCATTCCAGGCTTGTCTTTATCCTGTCATGGTTGGAATGAGAAAAAAAAATCAGGGCGATCACTAAGTGGGAAAGAGCTCTTTAGAGTTTTATGACTTGGGTTATAACAGGTAGGGGGGCTGATATTGATACCAAACCATTCATTTCATGGGGTATTAAATGTACTTAAAAGTGATATAGAAGGTTTCTCCCCCCAAAATTAATGATTTCTTTCCACATCATGAAATGAGTCAGATGTGAGAATGATGTGAGTTATCACAAAGTTTCTTGGGTACTGATCTGATTCCAAAAAGTCCTTGGAGGCAGAAAATCCTATTACCTAGAAGGAGGTCTTTTAGCAGAGGCTGGGTAACATTACAGAAGAATTCTTTGTCAGGGTTGAAGGAGCTAGCCTCTGCAATCCCATTTACCTCTAAAAATCTATGAAGTAAGAAGAGTTTGGACTTCTCTAATTTTATAATGCAGTCTATGGTGATTTTGCTTACAAGGATCATCACTGTATTTTATTCACATAGTACTTTAAGATTTACAAAGCCTTTTACAAACTGTTTCTTTTGATACTGACAATAAATCTGGGAGGTAGGTATTATTATTATCCCCATTTTACAGACATTTAGACAGACAGAGGTTGAATGACTTGCCCAAAATCATAAAGCCATTAATTATCTGAGGTGAAATTTGAACTCAGGTCTTTCTGATTCCAGGGTCAGAGCTCAATCAGCTGTGCACCAAGGGTGCCAAGTCGATTGCTTTACTTATTTTGTGAAACTACTGGGCATTCAATGATGATGTATAGTGACATAATTTTTAGTATGAAGCAGTTCTTTGTTTACCTGAGACATCTTTCCAAATGCTATGAAATATAAAATAGGTCTTCCTTTTCAACAAAGTAAAGCATACCCAATTAGCAATTAAAAAAATAAAGGCAGAAAAAAATACCTGAAATAAACATTTTTAATTACACACTAATTCTGTGCCATTTTCCCAGGCAGCATAAAGTCTCCCAGCAGTTCACCTAATCACACTTATTCTTGCTCTGAAAAGCATTAGTGTAAATCATTACATTGTTTTATGCCAAACATTGGCTCCTATATTAGCCTTTGTCTGGAGTTCTTTCTTGTAACAAGTTACACCTGCATCAGAGCAGTGCTTCTCTTGGCTTCATTAACACTATTTTGTTATTAATATTGGTCTCAAAGTATAAGAGTAGGAATGCTGCTATTCTGGTAAACCTAAGAGAAGTCATGAAGTGCCTATCTATATTTTCATAAGAAATATTTATTAAATAATGGGGTCCACTATTATGCATGATTTTTAACTTTACAGGAAGGGCCTTGAACCTACTGGTCACATAAAATGTGGTCATACTATACTCTTTTCATATATGGAGAATATCTCCTATGAAAACTGAGCCTATTGTGGTAAATCCTTCTTAAGATTCCAAAGTGCAAAAAAGTTCCTTGTTATTTTTCTTTTTCATCTCTTACTCAAAAATATATCCTATTTGTGAACAAACCCCCCAAATTGGTGAGATTTTCTTAGAGTTGAAAAGTAATGAGTGTTTGAAATTAGTCTCCCTTCCCCACCAACAAAAGGACTCCACTTCTTTCATCCACTGAGTCCCAGAAAGATAGGCTGAAATTCAGATGTTTAAGAATTAAGGAGTATAAACATATCATTGTGTGGGAACTATAGTGGTGGATAACACCAATGCAACCAACATTAAAAGGGAAATAACAAACTGGGGGGAAATTTTTAGCAAGTTTTTCTGACAAAGACCTCATTTTTCAAATATATAGAGAACTGAGCCAAATTTATAAGAATATAATGCAATGGTCAAAGGATATGAACGGGGGCAGTTGGGTGGCTCAGTGGATTGAGAGCCAGGCCTAGAGATGGGAGGTCCTGGGTTCAAATCTGGCCTCAGATACTTCCCAGCTGTGTGACCCTGGGCAAGTCACTTGACCCCCATTGCCTAGCCCTTACCTCTCCTCTGCCTTGGAACCAATACACGGTATTGATTCCAAGATGAAAGGTAAGGGTTTAAAAAAAAGGATATGAACAAGCAATTCTCAGATAAAAATTAAGACTATCTTTAGTCTTATGAAAAATTACTATTAATTAGAGAAATAAAAATTAAAAAAAAAACTCTGAGATACAACCTCATTCATATGACACTGGTAAATAGATTAAAAAAGAAACATGATCAGTGTTGGAAGGGATATGGCAAAATTGGAATACTAATACACTGTGTGTAGATCTATGATATGACCATTCTGGAGAACAATTTGGAATCATGCCACTAAAGCCATCAAATTGTGTATACCCTTTGACCCAGTAATACCACTACTGGTTTATAATTCAAAGAGATCAAAGATTGGTGGAAAATAGCTACTTGTACAAAAATATTAATAAGACCCTTTTTTTCTAGAGGCAAAGAAATGGAAAGTGAAGAGATGTCCATCAATTAGGGTACAGCTACACAAGTTGTAGTATATGATTATAATGGAATATTATTGTGCCACAAGAAACAAAGAAGAATACACACACACGCACAGAGAGACAAACCTGATAGGATTTATATGAAGTGATGAAAAATGAATTGAGCAGAATCAAGGGAATGTTGTCCATAACAACAATAATGATGATCAACTGTGAATGACAGCTATTATCAACAATGCCAGCAACCAGGACAACTCCAAGGGACTCATGATGAAAAAGACTATCCAACACCATAGAAAAAACTGAAAGAACCTAAAAACACATTAAAGCATACTATTCTTCACTTCAGATTCCTTCCTTGCATTTTCTCTAATGAAAGCAATATGTGTCTTCTTTTAAAACATGATGAACATGGAAATCTGTATTGTATAACAGATGTACAACCTATATCATGTTCCCTGTATCTTGTGGAATGGGAAGACATGGGAGGGAGGGAAAGAATATAGATTGCAAAATGTCAGAAAATTACAATTTGGATTATTAGAAATTATATCAATATATACAAATTTAAATTTAAAAAGTCCTTCATAATCTGAGGAAAAAAGCAAAAGAATACAGGATGGGAGAATCTATGAGTAGAGTCATGGAATCAGGACTTGGTTCACACTTAAGCTCCCATCAGTTATAAACTGTTTAACTTTGAATATATTATGACACCTTTTTAAGTCTTAGTTATATTTGTAAAATTGGATAATGGCCAAAATTAGTTACTTTTATTATTGAATATCACCAATCAACAAGCTTGGAAAAATTTTAAATTAATAATTCATTTTCACTCATTGTTAATTTCTTATCAAAATTAAATCATGGCAATTAAATATTGAACAATATAATCTTAGAAGATTCAAAATTATCAATGACTACAGAGCAATGGAATGACACATGATGGGTGTGAACAGGTTAATTATGACTCATGTATGTAATGCAGTGTGCTATAATGGAAAGGGCATTGCAATTGCAATTATAGAACTGGGCTTGAAATCCTGGTTAAACTCTTTACAAAGTGGATAGCTTTGAGCACATCATTTTACCTTCTTGGGATTCAGTTCCTTTTTCTGTAAGATGAGGTAATTGGATCAAATGATTGCTAAGGTCCCTGGAAGATGAAAATCCTTGCATCATCCTATGTGAGACCTCCTATTTCTCTGTAATCTTACTTGTTTCTTAAAGTACAATAATATTCCATTAAAATAATGTACGAGAATTCTTTTAGCCATTCCTCAATCAAGAAATAATTACCTTGTTTCCAATTTTTGTCACTATATGATTCTATAAACATTTTCATGTAATTCAGGCCTTGCTATGCATCACTGATCTTCTAAGAATATGTGCCTAGCAGTGGAATTATCATAGCAATGGCTAAGGACATTTACATTTTTTTTTTGCATATAAACACAAATCACTGCCAGATTGGTTGGACCAGTCCATAATTCCACCAATACTTCAGTGTTCTTGTTATCCCTTAACTCCAACAAAATTAACTTTGTATCCATTTTTATCTTGGCTATTTTCCAACCAGAATTAGAAATTATATACATTCCAAATTCTATATTTTGCAAAAGAAATTTTTATCTTCAGGGATACTTTATATATTTAACTTCTTATATGCATGAGTATACACATAAATACAGAAGTATATCTCTATATCTCTATACACAAAATACAAAACAAATTAAAATGCATATCTTCAACAGTAGTACAACTTTATGTGATACTCTGCAAACCCAACAGATCTTGGCATGTGATAGAGTAACTCAAAATTCAAGTATACGTTTCACCTGAGATATGAAAACTGCTAGGAATGACTTAGTCCTGCCCTGGAGGTTAACTCAGACACAGGGAACTATGGCTAGAGTCCATGATGATTTGGTTTTTTTTTTTGGCCCCTAAAACTTATAGTATCCTAAAGCACAACTACAGAGGGCAAAGTTCAAGAGGATATAAATCCATAGTGAAATTGTATTGATGAAGTAAGAAGACTTATTTGACTGGCTGCCAAGTCACAAATTTCACAGAGAACTCTGGAATCTCAGAGTTAGAATCATATTTCATTGAGTATAATTCCTATCTGAAGCAGGAATCCTCTCTACAACACAAATTTCCATAGAACTTCAGTGATGAGGTGCCTAGAACTCCCTGCAATAATTTATTCTGCTTTGGAAAAAATCTCTTATCATTAGTATGTATTCCCCTTTACATTCAGCCACAATTTGTTGTTTTGTAAGTCCATCTATTTTTTCTTTTCCTAATTCTGTCCCTTGAGGATAATCAGAACAAGTCTAATCCCTCTTCTACAAGAGATCCTTTCTAATATCTTAGAATAGCTATTGTCCTTGCACTTCCACTCTTTTCTTCAGCAATATAAATGTCCTAGCTGAGTGAAAAGATGCTTTGTTATCACCCCTTAGGTTGAGGTTACCAGTTAGGCTGGAGTAGTCCTTCCTGTAGGAACTCCCTGACTTCCACTCAAATGAAAGATATGTGGGCTAATTGTTCTTGTTGGGCTACTCCTCTGTCCCTTTGCATTTACAAACTACCTTATTAATGATAATAATATATGGAAAAGAAACTATTCTTAAAATCTTTTCTCATTTCTCTTTCTTTACTGACAGAATTAACTCCATCTTTTGAGATTTTTGTTTTACCACAATGGCAATATATGTCTAAAATTATAATATAAAATAGTGGCAAAATGGATTTAAATTACATAATTTACTTAAGTGTCAATTTTACTGAAACATACCTATTCTGTAAAGCAAGGGGGATTGGTAATTCAGAAATACATTCATAGTTCCTTAGAAATCCTTAGAATGGAAATAACAACTTCTTATAAGGAAAAGGGTGACGATTCACTAAGGAGAGAAGGTATGTATGAGAAAAGATATGTATGAGAAAAAGTAGCATAAATAGGATGGACTTCTCCATGTTACCCTGTAAATTTTTGCCCTGTCATGACTACCCTTATATTACTGATGATAGTCAATTCTGAGGCTGTTTTAGATAGACATTCCAACAATACTTTCAAAGCTCTTCTCTGGACTTTTTCTGACCTCTTCCCAAACCATTCACATTTCTATTTTTCCAGGAGTTCTTAATTATATGGAACAAAATCACTCCTTTTCCCAATCTTGTCTTCCTTAGTTGGGGGACCATTTGTCAGAATGACACATCTATTCCTGAACTGAGACACTATAGCAAATGTAACTCAGCTGATAGAGAGTGTCCTTTGGTATTCAAGGATGGCCTACATCTTTAGTACTATTGCCATAGGACTCATACTCATTGTGCTATCACGTATTTGTTTCTACCAGCAAACTCTGCCACTTACCTTGTTTGTGTCCCTTTCTTATTTCTGACAGATATTCTCTCTCTCTGTTAGTTTACCAATATCATAACTTTTTTACATATCAATACAGTTTTTAATAATTGTTTTCTGACATATTGTGATTCATGTTTTCTGATTCCCTTTCACAGATATTACAATATAGGTTATACTTATGTTATCCTATAGTTTATATTTCATATTCATCATTTTGGGAAATACCAATGTCATAAATTTGCCTGTAGGAAAAGACAGATATTTCCCCCTCATTTATAATATTTATTTTATTTTATTTAACATATACCTATGGCTTTTACTACAGAGAGTTATAGAGTGAATACAAATAAAAATAGGAAAAATACACATTTCCATGATATTTTCACTTAAGCCCAGCAAAAAAAAAAACATGTAAGAAATGGGCCTAAAATTCATATTTTTTTTCCAAAAAAGTTATATACAAATGCCAACTCTACCACTAATGTGATATTGGGAGGAATCACATTTGTAAAATCTGAACCTCAGTTTTCTTACGTGTAAAATGTAGGACTTGAACAACTAGATGATCTCTAAAGAAAAATTGGAGTTTTTCTCAATTACATAAGAAGGACATGCTTATTACATTCATAAGAAATTACATACTCAGAGAAATAGAATTAGGAGAACAAAATGAGATTAGGTAATAAGTAAGTTGACTCACTTGGATAAAATATAGAATATCTGAAGGGAAATAAGAAATAAATTTGAAAATTTATCTTGATATAAGGTTTCAGAGGGCTTTGAATGCCAATCTAGGGAGCATGCGTTTTATTCCTTAAAAAGTAGGGAAATGCTGAGCTCATTTGAGCAATGAAGTGACACAGTGGAATCTCTACAACAGGAATATTACTGTGATGGCTATTAAATATACTTAGGAATGGGAAAAGACTGGAAGCAAGGAAGCAGTAAGAAATATTTGTTGTTATTCAGTCATTTCAGTCATGTCCAACTCTTTATGATCACATTTGGGGTTTTCTTCGTAAAGATAATGGAGTAGTTTGCCATTTCTTTTCTCTCATTTTATAGATAAGGAAATTGAGGCAAACAGGGTTAATTGACTTGCCAGATTTGGACTCATAAATTTGAATCTTCATGTTTCTAAGTCCAGGGTTCTATCCACTGTGCCACCTAGCTGTATAGGTAACTTTAATAATTTAATAATTTATTCTTGCCCAGGAATGATTTTCTTCTAGACCTTGTATTTGACACGAATTAATCCATTCCTATCTATGTAGAATGGTATTGTCAAGTTCTTGTTTTCTTCATGCTGTAGATACAATTTCACATGGAAAAGAACTAGGTTCAAATTCTTTCTCTGGCACTCACTAAGCAACTGTGTGTGACCTCAGGCAAATTAATCTTTCTGAACCTCCTTTTCTTTGCATATAAATCAGAGATGATATTTTCAAAAGATGTACTTTCCATGACTGTAAGTGAAGTTCAACTGAGATAATACATATATATATAATATTTAATATAACTGGAAAATTAGTTCCCTTTTACTATCATTATTGCCTTTCTCACATCACTGCCCTTATAGTGAGGAGATATGGATTTGCATCTTTTTCTACTACCAGGACAATATGTGTTTTATTTTTGTAACATATTCTCCCTAGTCTATATTGAATAGAATAGTATTCTTGGACAGAGAGCACTGTGAGTCCTGTCACCTAAGAAGAAGAGAAAGAAAAAAAGAAAAAAGGAAGAAAGGAAGGGAAGGAGGAAAGAAGGAAAGAAGGAAAGAAGGAAAGAAGGAAAGAAGGAAAGAAGGAAAGAAGGAAAGAAGGAAAGAAGGAAGGAAGGAAAGAAAGAAAGAAAGAAAGAAAGAAAGAAAGAAAGAAAGAAAGAAAGAAAGAAAGAAAGAAAGAAAGAAAGAAAGAAAGAAAGAAAGAAAGAAAGAAAGAAAGAAAGAAAGAAAGAAAGAAAGAAAGAAAGAAAGAAAGAAAGAAAGAAAGAAAGAGGAAGAGAGGAAGGGAGGAAGGGAGGAAAGGAGGAAAGGAAGGAAGGAAGGAAGGGGGAAGGGAGGAAGGGAGGAAGGGAGGAAGGGAGGAAGGAAGCTTGGGTCTTAAATGTTTTTTTATTCTGCTCCTTTCTCTAAGGAGGTGCCTGCCCTGAATACAGGTTTCATAAATGTGACATTGTGACACTGTTTGTAAGCCTGCCTGCCTCTGCTCAGAGACAAGAGTATTATAAATGGCATACTTTCCCTTCATTGATTTACACTGTGTAATGTGATGGCCTGGTCTGATTAATAAATATAGGTGACAGGGAGCAGAAGCAGCAACACTGGGCAATGTTAACTCAGGAAATAGCACTGACTACTAGAAATTGATAACGACAAGTGTACTCACAGGCACAGTGTTACCTACTCTACTAAAGGTATAAAGGGTGAGTTGAGGGGTTATGGATGGAATGTTTTAGGCAAGGGGGAAAATTTAAGATGAAATTAGGCACAATTTAATAAGTAAATAGAATAATAAAGGAAGAAGCTGGGTAAATAGAATTCAAAGTGTATTCCATCAGAGTTGACACAAAATAAGTAATCATTAGATGGTGTGATTTGAAGACTTCAGAAGTTTCTTCATTGAGTGACCTTCTTTAGGGAAAGAATTTCTGCCATTAAAAACATTCCTTTGCATTAAGAATTAGGAGTAGAGATAGAGAGGAGGCCAGATCATATGGAGGGACTGTAGCAAGAAGCCAGAGGCCAGAATGATAGAACTAAATGCAGGTTCTGGGTGACAGAAAGGAGATGAAAGAAATTAAGAGATTATAGGAAAGGGAGTGCACTAAAGCAACATTTATTTACTTCACAGTTGTTTTCTTTTCTCTTTTGAAGGCTGACTTTCTTATTATAAAGATACATTTTGACATTTTTCATGAAATCAGAAAGAGAAAAAGCAGGATGGATAGCTAGGAAAATCACAGGAAGCTAACTCAATTGCTAAAAGTAAAAAAAAAAAAAGACTACTCTTTAGAGGATTCTGATGCCCGGACAGGGTCACTGAATCTGTTTGACCATATTTGTGGTCCAAAGGACTTTTAGAGAGTTTCCTAAATTTAGATGATAGCATTTAACATGACCTGTCTGATCCTGGCGCATTGGTCGTTGTCATTCTTTATCTGATTGTTGCTCTAGATGTCAAACTGATAGGGTGTCTCTAGGGCTCATTTGGACTTTCTTTTTTGTATTAATTTCAGATTCTGATTTTAGGGTGTAACGTGAGATTGGAAAAAATTAAATCAGATGAGGGTTTACATTTTCCTGAAGTCATTCTGAACAATAAAAAGGGAAGAGAAATCCCTTGCAGTTTAGTTTTTAAGATGCAAAATTTCTGGGCCTCTCAATGACCCAAATGGAGTAAGGATAATAGAACAGAAAAGCAATCATAGAAGAGGCTGATGAGAGAAAGACAGAGAGCCAGAGCCTGAGAGAGAAAGGATGCACATACTTCTCTGCTTAAATCCATTATTTACAAGACAAAATTAAGATCAATATTCCTCACATTTCACGAAGAGAACACTGAGACTGCTGGAAGCAAGAGTTAAGAATGATAGTGTTTGTTCAGTATAATGCAGACACTGCTGATTCCTTCATGTAAGGATTTGGTGGGTGTCCTTGCCACATATTTTTAACTGCAGCAACATTCTGGGAGGTCCCTTGGTACCAGACACACTTTTGTCTTCATTTGATTCTGGGAAAAGTACACTAGTCTTCTGATTCCATGTGGAGATGGAGTTAGACATCTTCTGGTCCTAAAACAATCTCTGCTGTCCATATTTCTTGGTTAATTTACTCCATCCCTCCTGACAAAGGGCAAAAGGGGCTGAATTAAGAAGCTTCTCCAGAGATTGGAATAAGAGCTTTCCTTTGTTGGAATAAATACTTTGAAATATAAGAAAGAAAGATGGAGCATTTACTTTGTTAAACTCACATAGAAAAGAGTGAGACAGAACCACATCTTTATAATAAATGAGCTTTTATAAATGTCCAATATTGTGATGGAGTGGTTATCTTGGGCTCTACAAGCCCTGCATGAACCAAATGCAAGTACTGCTAGGTCACATTAAACTGGAAAGGTTTAGCAAAAAGACTCGACAATGAACTGTGTGATTGTTGTCTGAAAAATAGTCAAATTCCATAGATGCTCATTACCAGAATGATGGTGCCAAGTAATGATTTTCAAAGTATTATTTTTATTATTTTAGTATTATTTTTCTATAGCAATTCATGAAACCATTTTCTAAGGTGAAGGGGATGTGCTTTCCCTCTGTGCAGGATATACTCTTACCTAAGGAACTAGAGAATCTGATTCCAAGTGCAGTGGTGAAGTGGAAAAGGCAGAATTTGAAATTAGAAGGGGTGAATTCAAGTTCCAGCTCTGTTACTGATTTGCTATGGGACCCTTGGTGATTCATTCAATTTCTTTCTGCCTCCACTTTCTCATCTGTAAAATGGAGCTCAAATGCTTATCCAAGGGACTTTACAGTGTTGTTGTGGAGAAAGAACTCTGTTAAAGTACCTTAAAATAATATAGAAATGTCAATTAGTATCTTAACACTTTGTAGCTCAGATGTTGACAATGAACCAAGTCATTCGATAAACATTTATTATGTACCTATTCTGTGAGAGGCATCATGGCAGGTGCTAAAGATAAAAAGATTGAAATGAAACACTGCTTGCCTTTATGGAGTTTACATTTTACTACACACAGAGAAGTAAGTACAATGTAATGTGAAGGAGGGGAAAATGTATTTTTATATCCATTGGTTTCTTGATTGATTAATTGCTGTCCTTCATACCAATGGGGACCAAAATCACCTCAGAGTCAAAGAGCAGTGTGTCTAACTGTGACTGATCCAACTAACACAAGCTTCAAAGGCTCTACCACAGGTCAGGCACAAATAGCAAGGTTATTTCATAGTTATGAATGGAAAAAAAAAACTATTTCCCCATTGCTCATTTTGGTTAGAAACAAAGAACACCAAAAATATTTTGCTTCTTTGATGTCTATTTGAGAAGACAATGATTTCTCACCTCTCTAGACATGTTTGTGTAACCTTGGTCTGTTGATCTTCAACCAATCTTCAACCAATACAATGTAATTTCACAGAGACAAAATGGCAAGCGGTTGGACCACAGACTCAGGAAAATGTGTTCAAATCCCATTGGAGATACTCTTATGACTCTGGGCAAGCCATTGATATCAGCATCAATAAAATGGATATGACAATATGACAATACTATTTCCATTGCCCAGTGTGCAGGGTTGTTTAAAGGACCAGATGAGTTAACTAATATGATAACAGGAAGTAGCAGGGGATATTGTTTCTGTGGCATTTTATAGTGTGACAATGACATTATATTTGTTTCCTCATTCAATCCTCATAACAGCACTGTGACATAAAGATGGTTATCATCATCATCCCCATTTAAATGATGAGTGGTAAAGTGTGATATTGCTATAATATGGTAGTTACTATCATTAAAAAGAGTCACTCTAGAAAAAAGGAGGAGAAAACAGCTACATAAGAGTCAATAGAGCTCCATGCCTAGAGTCAGGGGAATCTGTGCTCAAGTTTGTTCTCAGATACTTCCTAGCTGGCAAATCACTTAACTCATATTGTCTAGTCCTTGCCATTCTTCTGTCTTGGAACTGATACTAAGCAACAAATAACTTATTTAGAAAATTGTCTTTTTATGTTTGTTTTTTGGATTGTGAATAGGCATTGATGTTGATGTTATTTTTGTTTTAAAACTTACAGACTAGAAAATGAAATAAACTATTTTAATCTGTGAAAAAGTAAGGATTTAATTAATAAATAAATAAGATGTTGCTTAGCTGATAACACTTAAAATGTTTTTATTCACCTTTGTGATATAAAAAATAAAAACAATATACCTCCTAACCCCAAGAATTGGAGATAATAGAAATGACGAAAGCATCAGAGGATATAAGTAAGGTCACTACATATAGAACTGCAAGAGACCTTAGCAAGTGTCCAGTTTATATATTTTATTTCTCTTTTATTTTTTTCAAACTGGTTTTTTACATAATTTGAGACCCAAATAAGAACATTGACTTGCCTAAGGTTAAACAAAAGTAGTAAGTAAAGAAGTCAGAATATGAACTCTAATCAACTGACTCCAAATGGGAGTGTGAAATAGGGGGATTTGGGTAAAGTACAACTTGGGAACTCAGGAATCATGAGGTTTTTTTTCCCTTCCAAATTCATTCTGACATCCTAATTCAGACATTGGCAATCTGTGCCAGCTCCTGCAAGGCCCTGGTCAAAGCTTCCAACTGGGCAAAGTGTGTGTTTATTCCTTGCCATGTCTCTGTTTAAACCTTTCTAACTAATTATTTTTTGAAACTTTTGGTAACATTTTCATTGAGAAGGCAGTGCATTTTTCTTATTAACTTCCACTTAAGAGCACTAGTTCAAAAATAAATTTTACAATAATAAGGATTTGTATGGAATTTTATATTCTAGAACATATTTTCTATAGAATTTTATTTTATTTTTTTAAACCCTTACCTTTCATCTTGGAATCAATACTGTGTATTGGTTCCAAGGCAGAGGAGTGGTAAGGGCTAGGCAATGGGGATTAAGTGACTGGCCAAGGGATACCCAGCTAGGAAGTGTCTGAGGTCAGATTTGAACCTAGGATTTCACATCTTTGGGCCTGGCTCAATCCTATGAGCCATCTAGTTGTCCCCTCTCATAGAATTTTAGATGTTAAATGGACCTTTGGGATCATTTAGTGATATTTCTTCATTTTACCATGGAGAAACCTGAGCCAGATAGGCAAAGTGAACTCTGTTACAGAGAATAAATAATAGAGCTCACATTCAAGAGCAATGTTCTTTCAAATATTCATTCTTTATTACATTTCTTCCTTATAACTTGCAAATGTCTTCTATGCACATCTAGGTTGAATTGATGCGTATGGACCAACCTGATTATACTATTCAAGGGAAATAACATATATGGAATGAATTTACTTTGGAGATGTATATGTATGTATCTGAATGTCTGTGTGTATGTGTCCACATGTGGAAATCTGTCCATACCTCAGCACTCAAAGCTTGCTGTAGAAATTTGATTTGAGACTGTGCATCCCGACCTCTTCATTTTGGACTGATTCGTTATGAACAGAACAAGAGCTCTCACTCTCTAGAGAAGAACTATACCAGAGAAATGATGTTCAACAAAATTCTAATTCTGATCACAGCTTACAAAAGCACTTTATCTTTGCGTGCCTTTGAAGTCAGGGTGGATATTGTCTCGATCTTCAAACCAAATGGCTTGAAAACGTGCCATCCTGCTTAGCATTTTGAGTATATTGCTGGGCTTCTGGGACACTATGCTGAGTCTGACCACTTATAAGTCATAAGATCACAGAGAATTCATAACTGCAGTGCTGTGAGGTTCCATTAATTGATATGTAAAATATGTGATATTCTCCTGGTGAAAATTTTCCTCCCAAAGTCTGAAGAATTTCTTTTATTGTCAGTGGTAGAGAGATGAGCAGGTGGGAGAATGGGTCATACAACACAGTTCAAAAGGTTCCACTAAATAGAAAGAGACAGATTTAGAAATATGCCTTTACACACATATGTAATAAGTACAAATACTGATTATATACAGATATATAAAGTATACATATAATGTATAGTGTGTGTATATGTCTAGGAACATGCAGCAAGTCTAGATTTAGCATTTGATTAGTAAATAGATACATAAGTGTATATATATATATAGTAAATGTAACATATATATATAGCAAGCATATATTTTATATATATAAGGTATATATATGTGTATATACATTTATACACAAATTCTTTTGTAGCTCTGTGAGTGTATGTATAGGGGATGGGGAAGTAAAGGTAATAGCTGACATTACTGTAGAGCTTTTGGTGTTCACAAAATACTTTTCTCACTAAGTTTCTGTAAACGAAGCTTCTTCGATTGTTATTGACTCTTATCAATTTTTGTAGATGAGGTAAGTTAGATCCCAGAGAAATTTAATGCTTCAGGCTCCATCCTATTCCTCACACATGAAACTACCTCAAAATTGAATTTCTACATAAGCTGTCTGACCTCCATGGCTGGAACTCTTCCTTTCTGCATCTCCCATATCCTCCTTCTGATTTCTAGGGCTTCCCTCAAATCTCAGCTAAAGTCCTACTTGAAAGCAGACTTAATTCTCCTTAATTTTTAATTCTTAATCCTCAATTCAAGCAGACCAATTCTCCTTAATCTCATGGCATTCCCTCTGAAATTATCTTACTTGTACTGGATACTCTATGTATCTTTATTTTTTTGTACATAATAATATGCATCTTGTATGTCAAGTCATTCAGTCTTCCAGGCTTTGTGCTAAGCATTGGAGTTAAAGAGAAATGCAGTCCCTGCCCTCAAAGTGATGACAATCTAAAGGGGGAAACAAAAAGCAAATAAATTCATACTAACAGGCTATCTACAAGATAAAGGGGAACTAATTCACAAAGGGAAGGCACTAAAGTGAAGAGGAATTGGGAAATCCTTTCTGTAGAAGATGAAATTTTAGACAGGGAAGGCAATAAGTAGAGTTGAGGTAAACACGTATCCCAGGCATGGAGGACATACCAGGAGCTAAGAGATGTAATTATCTAAGTTGGTGTCTTGTTTAAAAACCTAGAAGCCAGAATCACTAGACAGATGGTACATGAAGGGGTGGGAGTGATGGAGGAAAGGTAGTAAGGAACTAGGTTATAAAGAATACAAAACTGAACATTTTATACTTGGTCCTAGAGGTGATAGGGAAATGCTATACTTTATTGGGGTATTGGAGGATATGGGACATGGTCAGACCTATGCTTTAGAAAAATCATTTTAGTGGATGAATGGAAGATGGATGGGAGAGAGGAGAAACTTGAGGTAAGCCAATGCCCAAAGTGCTATTGTAATAGAACAAGTATACGGCTATATGGACCTGCATCAGAGTGGCAGTGGTGCCAGGAGAAAGAAGGAGTAATGGGAATGATGCTGTAAAGAGAAATCAACAGGCATTGACAACATATTGGGTTTGAGAATGGTGATGGTGAGAGATGGAGAGAAATCAAGGATGACAACAGGTGCAAGCCCAAGGACCAGAGAGGAAGGTGAGTGATGAAGAATTTGGGGTTAGCAAGGGTTGTTGTTGATAATGATATGTTTTAGAAGTTGAGCACCTTGAGAGCACTGAATGCTTTTGACTTTCTTTGAATATGAGATAGTGGACCTAGGACATTGTAGATGGTTAAAGAAATTCTTTAAAATTAACACGAGGTCACTTGGCTAGCAAGTGTCAGTACAAATTTAGGAATCCTCCCACTACAAAGCATTATTTACCATATTTAAGGGGTGCAGAAGCAGATGTCAAGATACTCATTTTGGCATTGCTCCTATTTTTCATCAGTGACAGGGGGGAAGTGAGTGCTAGAAAAAGAAGAGAACTGAATTCAGGGTTGATCTAAGATCCTCCACATATTTTGCCCTATGTGGTTTACCCTAACAACATGAAAGCAGGTCATCCAGCGGTGCTATGGACTGAGTCCCTCATCTGTCCTAAATTCAGATAATATATATACCTAAATTCAGATAATATATATACAGATGTGGAAGAGAGTTCTGAGTGTAAATGTGACTAGATTAAAATGTAATTGAGAAAAAAAATTAACAAAATAAATAAAAATACAATAGAACATAATCATGTTACTATGTGGCTTTTCTAAGTCAATTTGTTATTCTCTTCAGAGGTCCTTAAGTATTGGTCATTGGCTCCATTTTCTCTTTCAGTTTGTCACCACTGGCATAAAAGATGAACTAATTCTGGAACTTAAGGATCTGGGTTCAAATTTGGCTTTTGGTGCTTCTAAATATATGACTTTAGCTAGTCCTTTAACCTCCATGAGCCTCAGTGTTGAGAAGGGAAAGGGCTCTATAACCTCTGAGGTCTTTCTGAAGCCAGCTCTGGGTTTGTAATCTACAATCCTACATTCAGTATTATTCTGTGGCTATGAAAAGAAATGTTGTTAGAAAAGGTACCTGTGAGCACCAAAGATGTGACCTCTTCTCTCATTTTACCTTATATCCAGATTTATAACATCTCTCCTATTTTCACCTTCTTGCTATTCACACCACCCTAGTTTATGACCCACGTTACCTCTTACTAAGACCATTGTAATAGCCTTCAAATCAATCTCCCTTCCTCAAGAATCTTACTCCAATTCTTACTCTTCTCAGCTGCCAAATGACTTTTCTAAAGCTGACCTCATCTTCCCTCAAACTCCAGTGGCTGCCTATTACCTCAAAGATTAAATAGAAAGTCCTCTGTTTGGCATTTAAATGTCTTCACGATTTATCTCTTCTTGTCTTTGCAATTTCCCTCTACAAATTCAGTGATACATTTGATCTCTTATATTCCTGCTTTTTCCCTGGCTATCCCCCAAGTCTGGAATGTTCTGCCACCTCACCCCTACTTATTCATTTCCCTGACTTACTTAAGATTCAGCTTAAATCCCACCCCATTTTCTACAGGAGGCTTTGTTCTTTAGAGTTTAATGCTAGAGCCTTCCTTTTTAAAATCCCCTTCCATTTACTATGTATGAGTAGATATACAGAGACAGAAAGACATAGATAGGTCGATAGATAGATAGACATTTGTCTTTTTTCTTTTTTGTCTCTGTGTGTTTGTGTGTGTGTATTTTTTTACAGGATAGCCAGATGCCACAGTAGATAGAGTGCCAAGATGGAGTCAGGAAGACTAATATTCATGAGTTCAAATCAAGCCTCAGATACTTTCTTGCTATGTGATGCCAGACAAGTAACTTCACCCTCTTTGCCTCAGTTTCCTCAGCTGTAAAATGAGCTGAAGAAGAAAATGGCAAAAAACTCCAGTGTCTTTGCCAAGAAAACCTCAAATGGAGTCACATGAAAAGTTGAACATGACTGAAACAACTGAACACTATACATATTTACCTAAATGCAATATTATGCGATATAGGGGCTTTTACCTTGAAAATTTTCCCATTTGCCAAATTAAATTCCAAACGAAATGGTACTGTAACAAGATAAAGGGCAGGGTGGTATAGAATGGAGGCAGCATAGTATGGCAAAAGAGTCCTGGGTTTCAAGTTAGAAGACATTGTCAAATCCTGACACATACTTATTCTTTAGGTGGAGTGTCGGGTAAGTCACAACCTCCCTTTTATATCAGCGTAATAATGTGTTGACACGGATTTCTAAAAGAATGTCTAATACTAAAGTTAGTCTTAATTTTAAAAATAAGGAAACTGAGGTCCAGAGAGGCTATAACTTTCCAGAAGAGTGATATTCTCAAAGAAGATAGCTACTGTAAAGATTTCCCTTCTATATTTCTTCCCTACTTTTTGTCTTGCTATAGGATGCATCTCTGATTATAGTAGGCATCTAAGGACTTGTATTTTGCAGTAATGGAGGCAATCAGCACAGATATCTCAAAGTGTCAAAGCCAAGGCAGGTTTGTATAACTGTAAGATGAGATCAACATCCATACGTATAGCTAATTGCTGCCTTCCTGAGGCTACCCACTGAAGGCATTTCTCTTTCCCTAAGGCCACATGTGTTTTACAGGTACCAGACCTTGACACCCATTTACAAGTATGCATAGCCACTTTATTTATTAGCTAGTGCTTTAGATGAAAAATAAGCAAGATTACTCAGCCATGGAAATTATGCATTGGACCCTCTGCCTTGCTATTCATTTATGTGCCAAGTCCTTAAAGAAATTACTCACGGATTTACAAATCACTTTCAAAACCATATGCCCACCATTCCCCCCTTTTTTATCTTCAGAAGTGCAAAATTTTATTCCTAAGAACTTAACATATCACCAAATTAATACCTTATTTATTCAGTGCTACTAAACAAACCACCACCTGAAAGAGACACCCTATAATTTATTTAAGAGCTTCCCAATTACAAGTAGAGATGTAAAAAATAAATTTTATAAAAGGATAGTGGATTGGAAAAATAATTCAGCAGGCATCACCCAGGAAAGGTCCAATATAAACTGATCAATTCAATTTAATACATAAATATGATCTCTGATGAAGTACCAAGCACCGTGCTGGTTATCCTGAGGTTTGAAAGACAAGAGAATGGTCTGTTGAATAAATAGCTAATAGCTGACATTTATATAGTTCTTGCACATGTTTTATTATATCTACATTGAGTCTCATAGTGACCATTGTGTGGTTAAGGCAAGTCAACAAACATTTTTTAAGTCACTGCTCTCTTCCAGTCACTGTGCTAAAAACTGGGTACTACAGGTAGGTAATTGAGGTACATCTATTCTCATCATTATATGGAGGTCAGGTGACTTAATCAAAATTACAAAACTCATTAGTGTCAGGTTTAGAATTCAGGTGTTCCCAACTCAAAGGCCTGCTTGTCCTCACATGAAGCCAGGCTACCTCTTTAAATATGAAAAGACCTTGTCCTTGATTTGTGTGTAGCAATTTCTTTGAGTGTGGTTTGGGTTGGATGGGGAAGATATGAGAAACCAAACCAGTCGGTCCAGGATCACATATATGTATACTATATTAATATATAATTAATAATAATATAATTATATTATAATAAATATCTATTATATATAATTCTATATTATAATAAATAATTATATATATAACATAAATATATAATAAAAATAAATAAAGATAGACATGATCAAAATTAAAACAAATAGATTAGGAACAAATGTGTTGTACAGAAATAAATAAGAGCAGAGGCATGGCTTCTCCAATCCCTTGTGTTGCTGATAAATCCCCTAAATACTGATCACTTAGATGTCAGGGTTGACCTCTTTTTCCCTTGGGAAGATGATTCCATCCTTAAAAGACATGTCTGCTAAAAGAAAGTCCCTTTTTTTCTTTTTCTTTTTCTTTGTGGAAATGCCCCCAGCATTTCAAGCCTCTGGCTCTGAACTTGACTGAAGAATTCAGTTTACAGGCTTCAGCTGTGGAATCCACCCAAAGCATTATTTGGAGATAGTGAGAGAAGAGGATGTAGTATTTCGGGGTGTTGGAGGGGTAAGATTGGCTGAGATGTGGGCCAGAAAATGTCAGATGTTGTAGAAGGACTTCTGGATATTTTTTTGCCGACTCAGACTTGCTATCTCAGCTCGACTACAGTTACCAAGAGGATGTCATCTGTTGCCTACAGATCCTAGGAGGGGCTGGCTCAGGGATGGGAAGCTGGTATTGAGAAAAGTAGATTGGGCAGGGAGTACTGCTTCTGGAAGCTCTGCCTCCTTCACTATTACTACCACTCAGAGAAAGGATGTATTTATTCTCTGGCACTCAATCTAAAGAAGCATTCTGCTGGGAAAGTTGATTTCAAATGCAAAACAACAATAAAAGAAAATCCAACCAAATTCAGAGACTAATATAATTATGCTAAGACACACCAATTCTCCTTCTCTCTCTTCAAAAGAAACAAATGGATTTTTTTCCCATTTAGTCTGTTGAATTTGCAAATGCTTTTTAAAAATAACCCTTGAGACTGCTGGAAACCACATCTTCAGGAAAGACAATATTAACATCACTTCTTCATGGCTGTCATCAAATAGTATTTACTGTGTTCAAACATGCACATTCCTGGACTCAGCTGCTGTAAGAGGCAGCAGTTAAAGAGAGGAGCAAACCCATGCCTTCTAGGAATGTTTTAGGGGAATTCCCTCCACCACTAATGAAGATTGGCATCTCTGCTGCAACTCAGACTCAGAGAGTTGCCAGGGGCACTGAGAGATGGAATAACTTGCCTGTAGTCAAACAGATTGGGTAAATCAGGGGCAGGCCTTGAACCTAAGTTTTTCTGACTCTAAGATATGCCCTCTCCCAACTATGCAATGCTACCTTATATTCCAGAATCTGTTTAAAATAGTCTACCATCTTTTCACATGAGTAGAGGGGGAAAACATTCTCCTAGAAGCACTGAAAAGGAATTCACACAGATGTTCATATAACCTCTTATCATTCCAGGAAAGGGGGGAAAAAAAGGAACAATCATTCATTTCCATTATATGAACCAGAGAAAGTCAATTAATCCAAAGGGGAAACAATAGTAATGATAACAATAATAATTGCTAGTATTTAAACAGTATTCTGAAGTTTGAACAATACTTTAAAATATTATGTAATTTTTCTCAACAGTAAACCCAAACAGTAGTTATTATTATCTCATTTTATAGATGAGGGAACAAACCAAGGGAGGAGACTTAGGCAAATATAATTGCAATCCAAATATGAATTTGAGATGTATCTGTAGGTGTATTTTTAAAAAACCCTTACTTTCTGTCTCAGTAACACTCTAACACAGAAGGGCAATGGCTAGATAAATGGGGTTGTGACTTTTCCAGGGTCATAGAACTAGGAAGGTCATATTTGAACCCAGGTCCTCTCAACTCCAGATGTGGATGGAGCTCTATCTACTGTGCCACCAAGCTGCGCCCATCCTTCACTCTTTTTTTTTTTAACCCTTACCTTCCATCTTGGAGTCAATACTGAGTATTGGCTCCAAGGCAGAAGAGTGGTAAGGGCTAGGCAATGGGGGTCAAGTGACTTGCCCAGGGTCACACAGCTAGGAAGTGGCTGAGGCCAGATTTGAACCTAGGACCTCCCGTCTCTAGGACTGGCTCTTAATCCACTGAGCTACCCAGCTGCCCCCCATCCTTCACTCTTAATGATGAACAATAATGAGAAATATAATTTTGAATCTACAGAACCTTTTCTCCTCTCATTTTTGCTATATCTATCTAGTCTACCCATTCCCCAATTTTACCCTCCTGTTCAATATCTTAAAAAAGTGATCATTCAATTTCACTTAATTTCAATTTATCACACAAGTATGAAACACTTGTTATATATAATTCATTTTTGATAACCACAGCACAATGAGCTCACTCTCTCTCTCAATGGAGCCCATTCTATTTTGATCCTGTTCTGATTATTACCAAATTTCTTTTATGATTAGGCTGAATTTATCTTTTTACAAGTTCTGCCCACTTTACTCAGTTATATCATAAGGGGAGGAGCAGAAAAAAAAAAAACTAATGCTTTTTCCATGTGACATTTTAAACCTCAGGAAGACCTCTATCACATCCTTCTTTGTCTTCTCATCTGGTAGACTAACTAATCTCAGTCCCTTCAATGCATCCTTTTGTGGCACGGTTTCCTTCACTAAACTGGTTCCTTTTTCTATATGCAATCCCTATTAAAGTCTTTTTTTTCAATATTTGAAGTTTTATAAGAGAATAATCCTTTAAAGTATGAAATATTATAAAGTATAGAAGAGAGCTTGAGTGACTTTAGGTCATTTAGTACCATCTCATTCTTTGAAAAATGGGGAAAACGAGACCCAAAGAGAATGAATACCCACTAATGTCATGCTCTGAAGTCTTACTACATCCTCAAGACATGTCCAAGCATAGTGAGTTTTAGGTTTTAGAGGTATTTCAATCAGTAGAAAAAATCTATTTTTTCATAGTCTCCGACTCTTGAGAAACCCAAGTATTCCTACTATTTATTGTTAGTCCTAACATCTATTATTAGTCTTGTTACAACTTTGTTGTTTGGTTGTTTTTCAGCCATGATTGACATTTCCTGGTCCCATTTGGGGTTTTCTTGGCAAAGATACTGAAATGGTTGGTCATTTCCTTCTCTTAGCTCATTTTATAAAGGAGGAAACTGAGGCAAATGAGGTTAAGTGACTTGTCCAATTAGAAAGTGTCTGAGACCAGTTTTGAATTCAGGAAGATGAGTCTCCCTGACTCCAAGCCCAGCACTCTATCCACTGCACCCCTTAGGTGTACGTGTCCTCCAGACCTGGAGCTCTATTTGCTGTGCCACTAGCTGCTTCTTCATGATGAAAAATAATCATAATAATACTTTTGAATCCTATGGAAACTTTTCTCCTCTCTTGTTTTTGCAACTCTATCTAGTCTGGCCATTCCCCACTGTTGTAGCGAATGGTACTATTCTCCATGCTTTCCAAAGGAAGAGAATGAAACAGAGAATTATTCAAAACAAAGAGGAATACCCCTTGCGGCCTAGAACCCTAGCATTAAGAAATAAGCAATTTGTTCCCAGTCCACCCAACCACCTATTTGGTGTTTTAGCTCATTTCCCATTCCAATGACCATTTACAGAAGCCAAAATTTGTGATTATCCTTAATTTTAGCTCTACAATTCAAGCCCATCTGTTAAAACTGCCAAAGAAAAGGCTTTTTTGTTTGATATAGTCTTAGTAAGATGACTGGGTATGTCCCTATTGGGACATTTATTGGAGAAAAGTTTTCCATTGCTAAAGAAGTCAGAGCAAGAAAAAGGAAGAGGGCAGGAGAGTCCCTCGGTGAAAGAGCATGACCACTCGTGCTGTTAATTCCTCACTACTAATGAAGAGACTACAGCTTCATATATGTCATTGGTACTTTCCAAATTACATCCAGATCATGCTGTTTGCGCTTTTAATTTGGCGAGACCCACTGGCAGCAATGAGATTGCAATGGGGGAGGACTTCTAATTTATGTAAAGCATTACTGAAAATGATCTATATGACAGTTTGATATAAAAAGCTAAATGCAAGTCATTACTCACTGAAGATAATTTGAAACAGTATCGTGTCAAGGGAGACATTAGATTACAGAGGATAAAAAGTAGGAACAGGTATTCAGATATTTAGTTGTATTTGCATAATCATATAAAGTAGGTTGTGATGTTCTCTGGGGCCCAACTAGTAAGACAATAAGGAGAACCACTTTTGCAAGCAAGAAATGTGTAAACAAATAAAATAATAACTATATATGCACACATAGACATACCTATCTATGCGCATATCCTTAAAAAAAACCACTAATGCTTAGATTTTTAAAAGAAAAAAAAAGAGTGTTAATTAATTATATCACTTCAGACCAATATATCCCTTCTCCAAGAAGCAAAGGCATAATATTTCTTCTTTTTTGTGCACATAAATAAATATGGTCTGGTTATTACTGGGGGAGTTAGAGACATCTCAAGGTCATTTTGGCAGCTAGATGCTGCAGGAAGATGAGGTGTTCCCCATGGCTGATCCATTCATCTTCCCTTCCCCATTATCAGGGTTACCTGACTCAGCACAGTTTTTACATCAGCAACAGCTGAGATTAGAGGAAACCAAGAGAACACAAACAGTGTACATCAGAGTCATTCAAAGCCAATATGGATTCATCTAACATCCGAGAAAATGAAACATCAAGATTCCTAGAAGTGAACTCTTTAGGGGTCAGGAACTACATGTACCTGATATCTCTACCTAAAAAAATCAGTACATTCGAAAGACATTTAAACAAGTACTTTATGGGTAATACCTTCTCAATTTTTTTTTTTTTAAAGAAAAGAGCATTGATTCAGAAGAGCTAGGTGGATCAGTGCAAAAAGCTCCAAGCTTGGAGATGGGAGGTCCTTCATCCAAATCTGGCCTCAGACACTTCCTAGTGTAAGAGAATGTTTGCCATCTTGGAGAGAAATGAATTGGAAAGGGCTGCAGAATCCTACAGCAGTGGGGGATAGGTGGAAAAGGGACTCAGAACTTTACAGAGGGAGGAGAGCTGAGCTGAGCTGATCCAGCATTTGGGAAACTGACTTCTGTCTGGTATCACATACCAGCAAAGTTAGTTCCAGCTGGCTCCTTGATCCAGTGATCTCTTTCCCTGTGATTCCTGACCCAGATCTCCACAGAAGACAAGCTGATTGGACAGGGCTTTGAAAAATAAGCTGTACAACAAGGGAGATTTCCATCTACCTCCTTGAATCTGAACTTGACACACTTACTGTGCAGCCAAGAACCAGAGTCCTCTTTATTCTCACCCTAAAGGGTCAGGTGAACCAAACCTGATTTGCTTTGGTTTGGGGGAGAGGATATTAGCTACTTAGGGACCCCTTCTCCCTCCTTCCTTCCAGAACACTAAATCTTTACCTTCCGTCTGTCCTGTAACATTTTCCATTTCCCTCCAATAAATTTCAGTTAAGAAATACTCAAGAACTGACTCAAATATTACTAGAGAGAAACTTGGGAGTAAGGGGGAGAGAGGTGACTTTCTCTCCCCAAGAAGAAGAGAACTTATCACCATAAGCCTCTTCAATAAAATCCTTCAGAGAACCCAGCAATAAAAGCTGAAGGTTGCCTTAGAGGAGGGAAGACACAATTCCCTTTATTACCCTTTTCCCTTTATCACAAATCTCTTCCCCATTTTACCCACTCTTACACTAGCTACATGACCCTGGGCAAGTCACTTAAACTGGTTGTCCAGCCCTTACCAATACTTAGTATTGATTCTAAGACAAAAGGTAAGGGTTTATTAAAAAAAAAAGGTTATTAATTCATGGAAACTGACTTGAATGGAGCATAAGTAAGAATCATACCTCCACAGTGGGTGTCCTGCTCTCCTAATCAGTGTCTTTTTATATGTTGTCTTTCTCTACTAGGTGTGAGCTCCTTGAAGTAGGAACTGTCTTTTGTCTTTCTTTGTATGTATGCTCAGAACTTAGCATACCTTCTGCCACATTAGCTGCTTAATAATTATTTGAGTATGAAGGACCTTCTTTCTCTTTCAGACCTAAAATCATCCTCTGAGATATTAAAATTTATGTTTACTCAGATTTATATCTGAGAAAAATATTGGATGAATTTTGTGTGTGTATATGTTTTCCATAGCTATCCTCTATTAATACTCATCCTCACTACAGAATACTCCCCATGGAAATCTCCCTGGAGGTAAAGGAAATTAGTTAGACAAAACAAACCATCACAATGTTCAAATATGGAACTTTATGCAACAATATAAACCTGGAATTCTCCATCTGTCTATCAAGGGAAGGAAGTATACACACACACACACACACACACACACACACACACACACATTATCCTTAACCAATGGTCAATCCCTTTATTTTATTAGGAAACTTAAGGCAAAGAGGGATTACATGACTTGCTCAAAGCCACAATGGTAGTAAGTAGTATAACCAGGATACACACTAAGTTGTCTTCTCTCAAAATCCACAGCTCTTTCTACTGTAAAATTTTCTTGTCCATAGAGGTATGATGCATTTGCAGAGTACTAATACAAGAAATCAACAAACTTTGGGCATAAATCTCTATCACTAGCTAACCATGAAATCTTGAGCAGGCCACTAATTCCTTGGGTCTTATCAATCATATGGTAGGTTTAGATAAGATAGTCTTTTGTTTTTAACCCTTTATCTTCTGTCTTAGAATCGGTACTAAATATTGGTTTCAAGGCAGAAGAGTGATAAGGGCTAAACAACTGGGGTTAAGTAACTCACCCATGATCACACAACTAGGAAATATATTAGGTTAAATTTGATCCCAGGACCTTCCATTTTGGGGCCTGACCATCTACTGAACCACCAAGATGCTCTCAGTTGGTCTTTTATCCCAGCATGAGCATTCTGCAAGGGTATGAAAATTTGAATCAGCTATTTAAATTGAAATGGTAAGCCTCCTACTGGTAGGGAAGGGAGAATTCCTATGACTATATCCTATGACTAAAAAGAAGTTATTCTTCCTTTTCCTACAGCAAAACCCTGTTATATCTATGACAAAATGGGAAGTGTCTGTGGTAGACAAAGAACATGATACATCTAAAGGATAACCCCCGTCCCCAAATGAAGCAGCTCTCTTGACTCATGAGATGTTTATCAGCCCTCCCCTGAGGTTTACAGTACATAGGTCACCTTGGATTTTCAAAATACTATGCCAAGAGTACAACTTTTGGCAGGTCTTATCAAACTTGAAAAGTTTCAAGTACAAATCTGGTGACAGACACTATTATCAGCCAGCCAGCCTAGCTGAGTGCAGAGGGAGTTACCTGGGTACCAAGTAATGACATCTTTTGGCCACAGAAACTTATGACAGTATAATAATGTATGTACAGGGTTACAGTGGCATTGGAGGAGGGGATATTCATCCATTGGGATAAATCAGAGATCTGTGGTCTTCCTAACCGGATGTTTATCAATGAGTTATTTTATCTTTCTTTTAAGTATACACTCAATTTCATGTCATCGCACTCTCTCTGCTATATTTCATCTTCGTTTTATACTCCAGTTGTGCATTATGGAATTTTAAATGATCAAACATGAAAGGAAAATACTGTAATTTCTCTATACACATGTTCTATCTGTAAACAACACTATGAGGTTTTAAAAAGGCTATTATGTTTGAATATAACAACTCAAAACCTGCTTACTTTCCCTTGGCAACTCCTCACACTATCCCTCCTCCCTACCCAAATCAGTAAGGAGAACATTTTGATGCAGTATTTGAGCCAGATTAGATGACAACGAAGAAGAGCTAAAATCCATTACAGACCAATTACATCCGTCAGCTGAAGCAGTGGGCTTTCACTAGTGAACATCAGCATTTAATCCATAAAGGGGAACTAATGAGATATTTGAAAATGGAATCCACGCATCAGTAAATTAGGAAAGATTTTGCTGGGATTAATGAACTGCTAAGAATGTTGTCAACACACTAGAAAGCTCTTTTCTTTGAATTTGTTTACTGACCAAAAGAAACAACCTCACCTTTTTCAAGTTTTTTTTTCTTTTTCATTTAACTTGGCTTCCACACTGTGAAGCTTTTGCTTCTCTTTTCTTTTGAGTTTTCTTTACTGAGGACACTTAGTCCCTTAAATAGGTCATGGGAGACAAGTTGGCAGTGGAGTCAGGAAGAAATGAAATCAAGTGTAGCTTCTTAACATATTATTGCATGAATATGGAGCAATCACTTTCCCTCTTTTTGCCCTAGTAAATTCAGGTCAAAAAGTAACAGATTTGTTGGTGATTTCCAAAAGTGGGAGGAATTTGCACACTAGGAGTTTCCTATGCCAATAAAATCACTAATTCAAAAATCCACTTTTCCCCAAAATAGAAAGTTTGCACTTATGTATCTAAATATTCTCTCTCTTTCTACCTTTCTAGTCTGCTTATTTCTGTCTCTCTTTCTACATCTCTGTTTGAGCATCCCTTTAACCATATTTTTAAGATTTCAAAGATCTATGATTTAATAAATATGGTTGTTCCATCCATTAAATCCTGTGTGTATACACCCACAAATATCATCCTTCCTCAATGCTTTTAGTCTTCATAATTTGTTGCACCTGAAAAAAAAAATCACCTGTTGGCTTACCCTCTGGTGGCTAGTTTCACTCTGCATAGCTAAGCCCTCAAATAATAGAATCCCAGTCTCTATCCTGAGGCTATTTGCAGGTCAGGTAATTAGACCAAATTCATACTTTGTTGGCATTTCCTTTGGGAACATCCAAAGTCACCTGAACATCAGGATAACACATCAGAAGATGATCTTATCAGATGATATCTCCAGCATACCACACATAATGCTGCACACATGAAGCTATTTTGCTGTGATAACATTAATTATATCATTATTATTATATTATGATTAGTTATAATAGAATTATTGAGCCACCTCAAGCCACTTGAATCCTCACTGTTATAGCTTTGTGAATAGTGGTGAGCCCTCTTTATTAAGTCAAAATCATTAGCTTCAGTTGAACATAAAATGATTTCCTGAACTGGCAGAGGGCCTACATAAATAAAAGTAATGTGATAACTGAAATCTGTGTAGCTTTTTTTAAAGTTTTATATACATTAGCTTGTTGGTTCCTTATAAACACACAATGACTTCAATGTTAAAGATATATTATTATGCCCATTTTACAGAAGAGGTAACTAAGACTGAGAAAACTTAAGTGATTTGCCAAGGTATAAATACAAGTACTAGGAAGCATATGAAGAAGCTTTTCTTCTCTAAATTCTGCACTGTCTTTCTATGAGTTTATATATATATATATATATATATATATATATATATATATATATATATATATATATATATATATATATATATATAAATGCACACAAACTCTCCGAGATACACACACAAATTCATTTTTTTTATTCAGCTTCAGATTTTCCTAGACAGTGTCCCATAAAACTGAACTTCTTATCAGGCTGAGACAATAACTTCCAACATCCTATTAAAGAATTTAACTGTGGTTGCAACATTCATGATACGGTGCATAACTGTTCTCAGCTACCACAGTATTATTTTTTCAGTGTGAAAAGAAAAAGAAAATATCTACACTCAGCAAGAAATAGTCTTGTTTATTATAAAAAGAAGAAGAAAAACATAATGACCTTCCCTACAGGTTAAATAATGGGTACTGGAAATCCTTACTCATTCATAATTGTGCTATAATATAGTTGGCCAGAGTGCAAATGATGCCCTATTTGTCTCCTGCTACCTTAAAAGAGCCTTAAAAGAACCAGGATTTAGCATAATGCATTCAAGATTCAAAGAAACTTGGTTCTACCTCCATTAGAAAAAAAAATAGAAAGTCAGCTATTTCACAATCTTATTGTACTTTCAATATCAACTATGAATTTCATGAGAGAAAAATTTCATTGCATACTATAGATTTCATATTTAAGTGAAAAAGAGCTGAAAATGCTTAATAAACACTTCATGCTGGACTGTGAACCCTGATTTTCTTAAGATGGATCCAATATTTCCTCTGTCCAGTGACAATCTTACACTTCCTTTTGAGGAACGAGAATGGGAAGCATAGGTACAAAGGATCATAGAAGGATTTTGTGTGTGTGTGTGTGTGTGTGTGTGTGTGTGTGTTTAAGGGTATTTTTGTTTGTTTTAAGGACCTTAGAAGTTCTGACCTCAAAGGGGTATTTCATTCTGCAGTTGATACCCTTTCAATGACTTTTACCAAATCACAAAGCAAATTAATGTTAGAACCAGGACCAGTACCTGGTACCAATTTTCCAATAGCAGGATTCTTTCTCTTAAGAGGAAAAAAAAGTAAAAAAAAAGGATGAAATCATTTATTCAATAGTTAAATGAATATTGATCAAGAGCCTATGATGTGTAAAACAATGATGACCTGAATCTCTCAGGAATTTTGAAAATCAGAATGGCCATTCAGCACTTTCTAGAGATTCTGTTTGTACATTAGATATGACATACTGATTTGTACCTTTCACCTCATCCCCAAATGATCATGCCTGACTTCAAAGGAGGCCAAGGTAACATATGTCTTATTTAAGAGATGACAGCATTGATCAGCAAAAAGACCAGAATGAACCTGCAGAGGCACTACTCCTAGAATAAGTTGATGTCTTTGGAGGTAAGGGGATTTCTTAAAACTTCCAAACCCCTAGACATCATCTTAAGGGCAGGGATTTATAAACTTTGAAATCGACTAAGAATACTATCAATTCACATAGTTCCCAAGGAAACATACCATACAGGGTTACAAAAAAGTTTCTCTAAAACAATTCACTTGAGGGGTAGGTAGATGATTCAGTGGATAGAGAGCCAGACCTGGAGATGGAAGGTCAGAGGTTCAAATCTGGCCTCCAACACTTCCTAGCTACATGACCCTGGGCAAGTCACTTAACTCCAAATGCCTAACCTTTAACACTCTTCTGCTTTGAAGATGATATTTAGTATAAATTCTAAGAAAGAAGGCAAGGGTTTAAAGAAATTAAAAAGTAAAAGTAAAATAAAACAAGTCAGTTTAGTGAAGCTTTATCAGGGTAAGGATTGGTTCTTGTATCTCCAGTGAATATTGCAATGTTCCCAAATGTATCACTCTATACATCAACATGCATTTTGCAATAACCTATTAAGTATTAAGAACTGTGGTGTATATGATAGCTAAAAAGGCAAAAAATAATTATTCTCTGACCTTGGGGAACTACTAGGGGTGTCACTAGCTACTATCTAGATTTATGTTCTCTCTCCTTTCAAATATAAATATACATGTATCATACACATGTGTAAATGCATGATAAAATATACATGTGTATATTAAAGATATATGCATGTATATATATGATATAAATGTGTGTATATATTTATTTAACAAGAAGCTTTTTATTTGGTAGGAAAACAAAATAATATAGTGATGGAATGGCAGAGATCATGATGTTAAATTACAAAGAATTTCAGAGGAAAGAAAGATGGCAGAGGATCTTTCTTGTATTTCCCACCTCAAATTTTAAAAATAAAATTATGTTTTAGTAAGTTTTAAATTGGAAGTGTGAAAGTATGCTTGGCCTCAAGCTGATACTGTTTTTATCCAAGGAAACCATGAAGTGAATGTGTGTTGTGTGTTGTGTGTGTGAGACAGACAGAAAGACAGACAGACAGACAGAGAGAGGGAGAGGGAGAGGGAGAGGGAGAGGGAGAGGGGGTGGGGGAGGGGGAGGGGGAGGGGGAGGGGAAGGGAGAGGGAGAGGGAGAGGGAGAGGGAGAGGGAGAGGGAGAGGGAGAGAGAGAGAGAAAGAGAAAGAGACAGAGAATTATAAAACATTTTGAGGGAGGGAGCCATGAGCCACTTGAGAAACCAAAAAGTCCTCAGCTAGGTCTTGCTTGAGTTGCTCTTTGAAGAAAAATAAAGATTCTAAGAGGTAGAAGTGAGGAAGATATACTAGACACAATAAATATTTATTGATTTAACCTGTCAGAACTCTTCATTCATGGCTGAGCTTAAAGCTACTGTGACTGTACATATTTTGGAGTCTAAAATCATCTCTGAAGTATAGTTCACAAACAAGGTCCCATTCATACAATTTTACTTTTAATCAGAAACATATAACATACATTACAAGATTATTTCATTGTTGTTGTTGAGTCATTTCAGACATGTCCAACTCCTTGGTGACCTCGGTTGGGGTCTCCTTGGCAAAGATGCTAGAGGGGTTTGCCATTTCCCTCTCCTGCTCATTTTACAGATGAGGAAACTGAGGCAAACAGGGTTAAGTGAGTTATCTAAGGTCACGTAGCTGGGAAGTGTCCAAGACCAGATTTGAACTCAGAAAAATGAGTCCTTCTGACTCCAGGCTTGGCACTTTATCCACTGTGCCACCTAGCTCCCCACTTAGTTAATAGCAAAAGTGTTTAAATAATTACTCGTATGAATAAAACAGTTCCCCTTAAGCTTTGAATTGATTACTCTAAAAAGTCTATATACAGGGCAGCTAGTTAACACAGTGGATTGAGAGCCTGGCTTAGGGACAGGACATCTGTGGTTCAAATCTAGCCAAAGACACTTCCTAGCTGTGTGACTCTGGGCAAGTCACTTACCTTCCAATTGCTCAGCAATTACCACTCTTCCGACGTGGAACCAACACACAGTATTGATTCTAAGACAGAAGGTTTTAAAAAAATGCATAGGCATAGTGCAAAGATAAAGCACTCATGAAGATCATGCAAGGGCTTTTAAACATGAGGAATATGTGTAACCAGGGCACTTCTGGGAAAAGAGAACATGAAAGCGAATATGCCCCCACTCCTGCTGATTTCTTCTATTAGTATCATCATTCTACTTTCAAATGAACCTGTCCCCTGCCACATTTTGCTCATACTCCTCAATTGTGTTGCTCATGATTGCTTTTCTCTGCTCTCTGTTGATATATATGGTATAGTCTGCCAGGACAGGCTTGCTCTTGAACCCTCTCACTGTTTGACTCCAGGTACAAAAGGCCACCTAATGCTCAAAAGCAAGTTCTCTGGCTACACCTCTTTTACTAACAGTTTTTTTAGCCACTTTCTGAATGCAGAAAGGCTATGGTTGTCCTTAATCGGGATTCTCTTTCTCTCAGGCATGTTGGGCAGTTTCTATGAAGCTTTTTTTCTCATTTAAGCTTCTCTCAACCAATGGTTATGAAGATCTTTTGCTCTTATCCAAGGTGAAGAACCAGAGTAATGCAGCCTATGTTAAAAAGAGTCATGCTGCCTTCCGGTCAAGATGGCAGCTTAGAGAAAGCTAAAGTTCAGAGCTCCAGAAACCCTTCCTTACTGATCTCAAACTGAATGCTCCTAGGGCACCGAAATTCAAAACAAACAACAGAATAGACCCCTGGAACACTCCTCCTGGACCTGGACCAAAAGGTATGGCCCCCAAAAGTCAGAACCCGAGATCACTTGGATCTAAGGGGTAGGCAAAAGGAAGGTCCCAGGACCCATCCCCCCCCAACCCAGAGCTCTGAATCCGAGGCAGCAGCAGGAACCTCAGGGCAGGCAAAAGGGCCTTGGGAGCCGGCTATTCTGAAGGCCGCACCCTGAAAATAACCTGAGCCAGTCGCGGGGGCACCCAGACAGCAGGGAAACAAAGAGAGACGAGGGAGCCTGTAGCCCCCTGACCAGATCCTTCCATCTGAGTCTCACCAAAGGTCCCTGCCTCAGGGCATACTCAGTCTGAGGTTAATCCTATCACTAGCCCTCAGAGCTTCAGGAAGCCACGGGTCCTTCCCCTCAGAGTGCAGGCTCCTCTGGCCAGGAAAGGCATTGAAATACATCTGAGAGTGTCAAGCCAGGGGCAGAGCATAGAAGTAAGGCAACAGAGAACTGTAAGTTCTCAAGTTCTCAAGTAAGGGAACTGAGGAGGGTAGTAACAACAAAACACCGAAACACCAGCAATCCTGGGCTTCCTGGGGAAGACAGACAATTTTCCTGGGGCTAAAGCCACCAAAAACCAGACAGATAACAAAAGAGCCACCCCCCCCCCTCACTCAGATAGAGATGGCAAACAGCACAGAAGCAAAAAAGTCTCAAAACAACAAGAAAAACAAAAAGGGGGAAATTTTGGACACATTTTATGGAGCAAAAATACAAAATAGAGAGGAGATAGAAGAGAAAACACAAGCAAATGCTCTGAAACCTTCCAAAGGAAATGGAAACTCTCCACAAACTTTTGAAGAATTTGAATCGAAAATGATCAAAAAGATGGAAGCCTTCTGGCAGGAAAAGTGGGAATTAATGCAAAAGAATTTCAAGCAACTACAAAACTGGTTTGACCAAACTGAAAAGGAAAACCAGGCTTTAAAGGTCAGAATTAGGAAACAGGAAGACAATGAGCAGGTAAAAGAGCAAGAATCAATAAAGCAAAGTCAAAAGATCAAGAAATGAGAAGAGAACATAAAATATCTCACTGACAAGGTGACAGACTTGGAAAATAGAGGAAGAAGAGATAATTTAAGAATAATTGGACTACCAGAAAATCCAGAAATAAACAGCAAACTGGACATCGTAATACAAGATATAATCAAAGAAAATTGCCCAGAGATTCTAGAACAAGGGGGCAATACAGCCACTGAAAGAGTTCACAGAACACCTGCTACATTAAATCCCCAAAAGACAACTCCCAGGAATGTAATTGCCAAATTCCAAAGCTTTCAAGCAAAAGAAAAAATCCTACAAGAAGCCAGAAAAAGACAATTTAG
Organism: Monodelphis domestica; assembly: GCF_027887165.1. Taxonomy (NCBI): domain Eukaryota; kingdom Metazoa; phylum Chordata; class Mammalia; order Didelphimorphia; family Didelphidae; genus Monodelphis; species Monodelphis domestica. The sequence goes on along the minus strand of NC_077227.1, from coordinate 578,072,463 downwards.
ATATAAACGAATGCCAATCAGGGTCACACAAGACCTTGCAAGTTCCACTCTGAATGATCGTAAGCCATGGAATATGATTTTCAGAAAGGCAAGAGAGCTGGGTCTTCAACCAAGAATCAGCTATCCAGCAAAACTGACTATATAATTCCAAGGGAAAGTATGGGCATACAACAAAATAGAAGATTTCCAAGTTTTTGCAAAGAAAAGACCAGAGCTCTGTGGAAAGTTCGATATCGAAAAACAAAGAGCATGGAACACCTGAAAAGGTAAATATGATGGAAAGGGAAAAGGAGAAAATTGTTATCTTTTCATTTATTCAAATTCTTCTATAAGGACTACATTTATATCAATCTATGTATATTAATATATGGAAAATGTAATGTGTAAATAGGGGGAAAAGAAAAATCAAATAGAATAATCTTTCTCACACAAAGATTCACACGGGAAGGGAGGGGAAGAAAACTCCTATAAGAAGGAGAGGAAAAGAGTTTTTACTTAAACCTTATTCTCAGGGAAATCAACTCTGAGAGGGAAAAACATCCAGATCCATCGGGATCTTGAATTCTATCTTACCCAACAAGGGTAGGGAGAAGAGAAAACTAAGGGGGGCATGGGGGAGGGAAAACAAAAGGGGAGGGAAGGAGAGGGGGGAGGGGGAGGGAAAAAGGGAGGGGCTAGAATGGGAAACATATCAAGGGAGGGGACAAGGGGGACTGATTAAAAGTAAATCACTGGATTAAAAGGTTAGAGCTAAAGAAGAAAGGTTAGAATTAGGGAAGGATATCAAAATGCCAGAGAATTCAAAAGTCACATTCATAACTTTGAATGTGAATGGGATGAACTCAGCCATAAAACATAGACGAATCGCAGAATGGGTTAGAATCCAAAACTCTACCAAATGTTGTCTTCAAGAAACACACATGAGGCAGGTAGACACCCACAAGGTCAGAATTAAAGGATGGAGTAAGAGCTTCTGGGCCTCAACTGACAGAAAGAAGGCAGGAGTTTCAATCATGATATGTGATAAAGCCAAAGCAAAAATAGACCTGATTAAAAGAGATAGGGAAGGTAATTATATTTTGTTAAAAGGGACTTTAGATAATGAGGAAATATCACTAATCAACATGTATACAGCAAATAATATAGAATCCAAATTTCTAATGGAGGAACTAGGAGAATTGAAGGAAGAAATAGACAGTAAAACAATATTAGTGGGAGATTTGAACCAACCATTATCAAATTTAGATAAATCAAATCAAAAAATAAGAAAGAGGTAAAAGAAGTGAATGAAATCTTAGAAAAATTAGCATTAAAAGACATATGGAGAAAAATAAATAGGGACAAAACGGAATACACCTTCTTCTCAGCACCACATGGCACATTCACAAAGACTGACTATACACTAGGTTATAGAAACATGGCATACAAATGCAGAAAAGCAAAAATAATAAATGCAGCCTGTTCAGATCACAAGGCAATAAAAATAATGATCAGTAACGGTACATGGAAAACCAAATAAAAAACCAATTGGAAATTAAACAATATGATACTCCAAAATCATTTAGTTAAAGAAGAAATAATAGAAACAATTAATAATTTCATCGAGGAAAATGACAATGGCAAGACATCCTTTCAAACCTTTTGGGATGCAGCCAAAGCAGTAATCAGAGGTAAATTCATATCCCTGAGTGCATATATTAACAAACTAGGGAGAGCAGAGATCAATCAATTGGAAATGCAAATAAAAAAACTCAAAAGCGATCAAATTAAAACCCCCCAGCAGAAAACCAAACCAGAAATCCTAAAAATTAAGGGAGAAATTAATAAAATAGAAAGTGATAGAACTATTGATTTAATAAATAAGACTAGAAGCTGGTACTTTGAAAAAACAAACAAAATAGACGTCAATCTAATTTAAAAAAGGAAAGAAGAAAGGCAAATTAACAGCATCAAAGATGAAAAGGGGGATCTCACCTCCAATGAAGAGGAAATCAAGGCAATCATTAAAAATTACTTTTCCAAATTATATGGCAATAAATATACCAATTTAGGTGATATGGATGAATATATACAAAAACACAAACTGCCCAGACAACAGAAGAAGAAATAAAATTCTTAAATAATCCCATATCAGAAAATGAAATCCAACAGGCCAACAAAGAATTCCCTAAGAAAAAATCCCCAGGGCCCGACGGATTCACAAGTGAATTCTATCAAACATTCAGAGAACAGTTAATCTCAATACTATACAAACTATTTGACATAATAAGCAAAGAGGAAATTCTACCAAACTCCTTTTATGACACAAACATGGTACTGATTCCAAAACCAGACAAATCAAAAACAGAGAAAGAAAACTATAGACCAATCTCCCTAATGAATATAGATGCAAAAATCTTAAAGAGGATACTAGCAAAAAGGCTCCAGCAAGTGATCAGAAGGGTCATCCACCATGATCAAGTGGGACTTATACCAGGGATGAAGGGCTGGTTCAATATTAGGAAAACCATCCACATAATCGACCATATCAACAAGCAAACCAAAAAACATCACATGATTATTTCAATAGACGCAGAAAAAGCCTTTGATAAAATGCAACATTGATTCCTATTGAAAACACTAGAAAGCATAGGAATAGGAGGGCCATTCCTAAAAATAATAAACAGTATATATCTAAAACCATCAGCCAATATCATCTGCAATGGGGATAAACTAAATGCATTCCCAATAAAATCAGGAGTGAAACAAGGATGCCCATTATCACCTCTACTATTTGACATTGTACTGGAAACACTAGCAGTTGCAATTAGAGAAGAAAAAGAAATTGAAGGGATCAAAATAGGTAAGGAGGAGACCAAGTTATCGCTCTTTGTGGATGACATGATGGTCTACTTAAAGAATCCTAGAGATTCAACCAAAAAGCTAATTGAAATAATCAACAACTTTAGCAAAGTTGCAGGATACACATTAAACCCGCATAAGTCATCAGCATTTCTATACATCTCCAACATAGTTCAGCAGCAAAAACTAGAAAGAGAAATCCCATTCAAAATCACCTTAGACAAAATAAAATACCTAGGAATCTATCTCCCGAGACAAACACAGGAACTATATGAACACAACTACAAAACACTCTCCACACAACTAAAACTAGACTTGAGCAATTGGAAAAACATTAACTGCTCATGGGTAGGATGAGCCAATATAGTAAAAATGACCATCCTACCCAAACTTATCTATCTATTTAGTGCCATACCCATAGAACTTCCAAAAAATTTCTTTACTGATTTAGAAAAAAAACATAACAAAGTTTATTTGGAATAACAAAGGATCAAGGATATCCAGGGAAATAATGAAAAAAAAAATTCAAAGGAAGGGGGCCTTGCAGTCCCAGATCTCAAACTATATTACAAAGCAGCAGTCATCAAAACAATCCAGTACTGGCTAGGAGACAGAAAGGAGGATCAGTGGAATAGACTTGGGGCAAGTGACCTTAGCAAGACAATATATGATAAACCCAAAGATCCCAGCTTTTGGGTCAAAAATCCACTATTCGATAAAAACTGAGAAAACTGGAAGATAGTGTGGGAGAGATTAGGATTAGATCAACATCTCACACCCTACATCAAGATAAATTCAAAATGGGTGACTGACATGAACATAAAGAAGGAAACTATAAGTAAATTAGGTAAACACAGAATAGTATACATGTTAGACCTTTGGGAAGGGAAAGACTTTAAAACCAAGCAAGACATAGAAAGAGTCACAAAATGCAAAATAAATAATTTCAACTACATCAAATTAAAAAGTTTTTGTACAAACAAAACCAATGCAACTAAAATCAGAAGGAAAGCAACAAATTGGGAAGCGATCTTCATAAAAACCTCTGACAAAGGTTTAATTACTCAAATTTACAAAGAGCTAAATCAATTGTACAAAAAATCAAGCCATTCTCCTATTACTAAATTGGCAAGGGACATGAACAGGCAGTTCTCAGCCAAAGAAATTAAAACTATTAATAAGCACATGAAAAAGTGCTCTACATCTCTTATAATCAGAGAGATGCAAATCAAAACAACTCTGAAGTATCACTTCACACCTAGCAGATTGGCTAAAATGACAGCTATGGAGAGTAGTGAATGCTGGAGGGGATGCGGCAAAGTAGGGATTTTAATTCATTGCTGGTGGAGGTGTGAACTGACCCAACCATTCTAGAGGGCAATTTAGAACTATGCCCAAAGGGCAATAAAAGACTGTCTGCCCTTTGATCCAGCCATAGCACTGCTGGGTTTGTACCCCAAAGAGATAATAAGGAAAAAGACTTGTGCAAGAATATTCATAGCTGCGCTCTTTGTGGTGGCCAAAAATTGGAAAATGAGGGGATGCCCTTCAATTGGGGAATGGCTGAACAAATTGTGGTATATGTTGGTGATGGAATACTATTGTGCTAAAAGGAATAATAAAGTGGAAGAATTCCACGGAGACTGGAACAACCTCCAGGAAGTGATGCAGAGAGAAAGGAGCAGAACCAGGAAAACATTGTACACAGAGACTGTGTACAATGTACACTATGTACAATTGTACACTGTGGTACAATAGAAGGTAATGGACTCTTCCACTAGGTACAATGCAATGTCTCTGAACAATCTGCAGGGATCTAAAAAACACTATCCACAAGCAGAGGATAAACTGTGGGAGTAAAAACACCAATGAAAAGCAACTGCTTGACTACAGGGGCTGAGAGGAAATGACTGAGGAGAGACTCTAAATGAACACTAGTGAAAATACTAACAACATGGAAATGGGTTCGAACCAAGAACATATGTGAAACCCAGTGGAATTGTGCACCGGCTATGGGAGAAGTGGTGGGAGGAGGGCGGGGGGAGGAAAAGATAATGATCATTGTTTCCAATGAATAATGTTTGTAAATAACCAAATAAAATAATGTTTAAAAAGTCAAAAAATAAAAAATAAAAAGAGTCCTGTGTTTTGCCTGTCTCTTATGTTCTTCAAAGAAATGCTCCTCTTTTTCTGAACTCTTCTCAGTTGTGCTTGGCTTTTCTCTACTGTTTAACTCTCCCTTGGTCTCATCTCAACTTGACCTAAATTGTGTTATACTCCTTTGGCTATCTTCATTCTCTTGTCACCTAACTTATGTTCATTTTAGGATTAACAACAGCTCCACTCTTACCAGAGAGGATTCTCCATAGGCCACTACTCTCACAAAGAGAAAAGAGATTAAAAGATGATACATAGGCAAGAAAATTCCCTCACCTTATCAGCCTCTCTGTTCACTGTCAGGTAGTGATATCCCTGCTATGAATTCTATATAGTATACACAAATCTCAACTACTGTACTGACTTGTAGAATTCTGTAAGACATCGTTGACCTTCCACACTCTTTCCCCAGAAACACATCAGAGTTGGTCTCTCTCTCTGCTTGATATCTCTACGATAAACAATTCCACGTTACAGTTGCCGAAAAGTTTGAGTATTGCAAATACTCAATACAAAATATTGCAAAATGTTTGCAATATACTTTTTTTACAGTATCTCCAAGACTTTAAAGAGTCACTTTCCCCTTCCTCTTCTTCTGGTGAACAGAATATTGATTCTTCAAAGGAGACTATAAGGGAAGCCTTATCAGGTCTTATGTACTGAGAAATAGAAAAAAAAAGTAAGACATATCTACATATATCTATAAATCTTTTTGTCAAATGCCTTTTCTAATGGGGAAGGGCAGGGATGAAGGGAGTTAACTGAGTATTTGAATGTACAAAACAAATAAACAGAAAAAAAATCTATCATTTGGTCATCTGATTTCTACCTTTCTTTCGAGTATACTTGTATGTCTCATACTTTCAATTTACAATTAAGAATTAGCAATATCCTCAATTTATATACATTGTGTGATAATAAATGTTTATTGATTGATCAATGAGTTTTTATGCTTGCCATTGAGTTAGAAACTTTACTGATAATCTATAAGCTTATAGTTCTAATTAAGTGATTTTTTTTCTCTCTCTTAAACAAAATGATGTGTTTCATAGGGTTCTTGTAGTCTAAGTATCCTATTGTCTACTATTGGGAATATTCCTAGATACAGAGATATAGACTTGGGTGTTGGAGAGTCAATAACAATATTTAGTATAGAAGATAGTCTCTTTAATACCACTTTATTTCTTTAAAAAAATCTCTAGTTTGGTATCTAAAATCCCTCAATCTAGGACCCTGCTTAACCTTCTAGGCTTATAATTTTTCATTACTTTTCATGATTTTTACATAGCTAGCATGTCTAGTATTTATGTGGTACTTTAATGTCTGAAAAAACCTTTACATATACATTCTCATTTAATCCTAACAACCACCTTAAAATATGCTTTATTATTCCTATTTTATAGATAAGGAAACTGAGGCTGGGAGTATTAATTGACTTACTGAGTGTTATATCTAGTTAATATCTGAGGCAGAATTTTAAACCAAGTTTTTTTGAATTCAAATACAGAACTCTATTCATTGTGCTATATAGCTATCGTTCCAGTCACAGGGTGTTACTTGCTATTTCTTACACTTGAAATTCCATACCACATCTTCATACTGTTTACAGGCTGCACCACTTCCATCCTTATCTCCATTTCTTAGAATTCCCTAGTATCCTTCAAATTACAACTCAAGTACCATTTTGCAGGATACCAGTCCTAATTCTCCAATTGCAATCATCTTACCTGCATCACATATTCATTTAAAGATATTTTGTTTTTATTTAGTTATGTTTATTTTCTTTCCTCTTAAGAGATTATTAGCTCCTGAAACACTTAGGCTATTTGATTTTTTATGTTGTTGTAGTCTCAGTATCTAGCACAGATTAAGTACTGTTGAATGAACAAATGTAGTTGGAAAATGTGGCAGGCTTGTAATAGAACAGAAAAGAAATCAGGTTGTATCATATTTGGAAATTTTTATAGTACTTTCAGAGATATCGAACTGGTAATTGCTGCCAAAAAAACTTCCTTTATTTAAAAATATCAATATTATTCTGGTCTTGCTATGTGATTATAGAGGAATATCAAATATTTCCAAAGAATCAAAATTCTACATGGAGCAAAGCTTGATGGAGATATGATACAAACATTATTGCAAATTATATAAAATGATCAAAAGAGACCATTGTAGATATTGACAAAACCAAGAAAAACTATAATGAGAAAGGATATGGACAAATCCTCTAGTTAGAAAAACTGCATGTTGAATAAATCCTTTATGAAACATTTATGGAAGAACATTATCCAAAAGAGGATACAATGAATGGATGAGGATTGTTTGAGATGTGTATGCATATTGAGGATATTAATAGTTTATAGAAGGATCAAAGTAAGGAAATGATATTGGGCATTTACTCTTTGCTGTAATATTTTACCTCTCTTTGAGGTTTTTGCATTTTAAGCAAAATGACCAAAAAAAAAGTCTTCTGAAAGGAAAATCTTTATCCCATGTTAAAGGAATTTTAGGCATCAGCAAGCAGATGGAAGAAGTCTTTTTCTGAATAGATAGAGCATATATTTTGAGGGATAAAAAGGCTCTCCCCATAGTTACCATATATGTGACCACCTACTCCACCTACATGTCATCCTCATGGAACAAACTTTATTTTGCCACATATAATTTCCCAATTCTCCTATTTTGTATGATTAAGAAGACAGTTTATTGGTATAATTTCCCTCCTCCAGCATCTTAAATTAGGCTGAGGGGGAAGAAGATGTTCTCCTATATGTACCAATATCTTAAGTGGGAAAACAAAGTCATTTTGTCCCTTTCCAATCTCACAAGTTTAATATCTTTCCTGATTTATATATTTAAAGTGGAAAACCCACTGTTTGCCACCTTTAATGAAGAGTAACCTGAGATACTCTTCAATGCCATCTCCTCAATTAAATTTTCTTTGCTGTTCAAATAAGATAAATGAGGGGAATCCAAACAATTTTTCATAGGTCAGAGATCTGGAGCACCTAGTACAGCTGGGTTTGGTTAACAATACAATGATGCCTCATCTAAAATTTCAATCCATATTTTTTTTTCTCCTCAGGCTTCCAGTCAATTTCCTTTTCACAGCATTGAACTTCCCTTTACAGAAATAATTAACAGACAAAACCAGTCAATTTTAGAGTTAAAAAAAGAAAGGAAGAAAAGAGGTACTGTGATTAGAATGCAAGTAATTGATTTACAAGCTCACTGGGCTGAATGATTTTCTTGTTTATATCCTGTGTGTACATGTGATGTGTGTTTGTTTCTCTTCAGAAAAGGTAATGACAAATTTCTAGTCTGATGGCCACGCCTAGAAGTTTTAACAAATTATAGGATCATTTGCTTATATAGACTTAGAACTAGAAGGAACCTCAGAGGCCCTTCTATCCTATCCAAAGTGTACTCATTTAGCCTCTGCTAGAAGGCCTCCAATGAGTTCTACTCCTATTTTTTTTTTCATTTTGAGTGTATAGAAACTGAGCTTCATAAAATTTTAATTGATTTGTTGAAGGTCTCATGTATTAAGAAAGGTTTTGAGAACCCAAGTCTTCTTGACTACAGAAGCAGGATTCTTAAGTGATGATTTGAAAATTGGTAAAAATGACTTTCTGCTTTGGATCAGATAAACTTTTGTAACAGTATGTGTTACATGTGTTATTTTATTTTAATTTTCCTTGCTTTCATGGCATGTTTCTCTCTTCAGACTGGAATGAATATGTCAAAACCACGACTTCCTGATCCCACTGGTTTACATGTTCCATCTGCTAGCAGAGATCACAACTCATCCATGCATTCTCATTTAATATGATTCCTGTTCACATTATTTTATTGAGTCTTCACAAAGAATCTATTCAAAATGTCAAGGGATTATATGTATATATATTTTTCATGAATACCAGGGCAACATTCATGTTGTCCATCCCTCATTCTTGCTGCAAGACCAGTTCATCTGCTTTTCTGATCACATATTACTTTGATGCTTTATTTCCATTAATATACTTTTATTGATATCTACTCCACATGAGGCATTCTTTAAATTACTGGGGAGACAAAAAAAGGTAAAAGTGAGGTTCCTGCTCTTCAGGACCTCACAGACTAATAGGGTGACAACATGTAAGTGACTGTGTACAAATAAGCTAAATACAAGATAAACTGGAAATAATCAATAGTGGGAAGGAACTAAGATTAAAAAGGATTACAAGATACCTATAAAAGGTGGGAAGTTAACTGACACTTAAAAAAAGCCAAGGAAATCAAGATGTAGAGATGAGGAGGCAGTGAATACCAGGCTGAGGGGACAGCCAGTGAATATGCCCAGAGACAGTAGAAGCATCTTGCTGAGGAAAGTCAATGAAGTAATGGGACATTGTGGGGGAAAAGGTAAGAAAAAAAAGAAAAAAGAAAAATCACAGGAATTAATATTTAAAATGCTAAATTTTATTAAAATTCTGAGTAGCTATAAGTAATCCTCAGTCTAGCTGCTCAGGACAGCAGAAGCCCACCAATTCTTTAAAGGTGAAGCAATCTTGAAAGTCGTAGTTCTTAGCAATGTCTGGGCAACTAAATACCTCCTGTCCTTCTAATGCCACTTTTTAAACTTTCTTCAAACTCTATAGTTTGTCTAACTTTGTTTCCTATTTAGTATCACTTTCTCCAATTTCCTACCTTTTACACTCACTCCAAGCATCAAGTCCTCAGCAAAGATGCTATGCAATAACATGAAGAAAAATTATTCAATCAGAAACCATACATTTTGAGTTCATGAATCAATAATAATTCATTAAGTTTCTATGTTGTGCCAAGCCCTATGCTAGTGACTGCTAAAGATGAAACAAAATTAAAGTCCTTGTCCTTAAGGAGTTTCATTCTGTTGGGGGAGATGGAATGAAAATGTATAAGTGAATTCAAAATTTGTAAAAATATAAGGTAAATAAAGAGATAACACAAAATATGATGTATGATCTAGGCTTTTAAAACCACCAGGGAGTCAGAGTCAGAGAAGTAAGGTGAGAGTGTATTTTAGGTATGGGGGTAAGGAGGTATTTAGAAGTTGGAGCACTTTGCTAAATCAAGATAGGAAATATCTAATTGGAATTGGCCCCAGAAAGCAAAAGTTGTTTGAGAGAGAAATTCAGCCAATAGTATGCCCAATTCCACTTTTCTACTACATCAATGCTCATATAAGTCTGAACAAGGAATTTATTTGTAGACTTGTTTACCAGCATGTGGAGAGGAGGAAAAATAATATTAAAATTAAAGGGCACAACTCTTCTCCTTAAAGCCACAATTCACATCTAAGATTAGCAGTAAGTAGATTCTTTTGGGGGGTGACAGGTAAGAAACTCCTAGAGATAAGATATAAGAGTTTTGGGGCAGTATGACAACAGGAGCAAATCAAAAGAAATCCTGCACCCTGAGAGATCAATACCTTATTACAAGAATCACTGAAAAGTACACTGGACAGAGCATTGGTAAGTAAACTGGAAGGAATAATCCTCATATTGCTAGAAAAGGATGGGATGGAATATATCTAAGAGGCCCTCCCCTATCTCTAATTTCTGTGATTTCACAGCACTATCAGAGCCAAGATAATTTCACCAAGGAAGTAGCCTGTTAGCACTGGCTCCTTGCCTAGGTCTATTCTGACTTCACATTGGAGTTCTTAGAGCATCCCTCCCCTCTGCTGCCCTCCCTCCACTTCCTTCATTGCATAATGTTTTAGCTCCACACCTACAACAGCCATGCTCTGCTGACCACTTCTACCTCAGCACCTGCCCTGAATAATTCTTGTGCAGTTTACTAAGTACCCGCTAACAAAGGATTCTACTCCAAGACTTCCATTGCTATCTGGACCCTGTCGTGCATAACCTTGTAAGGTTACCCACTCCAATGATGATTACTGCAATTCTGCTAGTTAAAATTCCCCTTGGGGAGAGGTTAAATATTTCTGCCCAGGTTTTCAAATTAAAAGAAAAAAATAATACAGGATGAAGTTTCTGAAACTTTGCATTTGCTAATTAACAGGATCTTTAAATTTGGGTCAGTTGCTCCCCTCTTTCTTATCTTTGTCCCAGTTTGAGTTTATGCAACTGCCACCATCTGTATCTTTGATTAAGGGCTCTGCATTTCATTAGGAAGACAAAAGTGCTTGGGGGAACAGGCAGGCAACTGCAGAGTAATAACATAAAGATGGGAATTTAAATGAGGGGGCAAACACTGGTCCAGAAGATTGACTATATCAGTCTGGTTTTAATGAAAAAAGACGCGAGACTCTTTAACAAGGCTCGAGGTAAAAAGGGGATTAGGACGAAGGAAAATCTTGTCTTTGTGCATTGGCACCTGGCTGTCTATACAGTTGCTAGACTATAGGGAAACATCTTTATGTCATTAACGTGTGCATTCCCTCTAGCGATGCAAACACCCACAGCTTCCCATCTTTTCCAGGTTCTCCCATAAATTCACTCTAGGGGTTCAACCCATGTTCTGGAAGCCTTTCTTGGGTTCTTTAATATCCTGAGCATTATCACTCACTCTGGCTCTTTGACTGAAGAGATACTTAATATGTAGGTTATGAAGTTCAGTCAGTCAGCAAGCATCTGTAGTTGATTATCTAATCATATCACTCCCCTGCTAATAAATCATTAGTTATTCCCTAAATTCAGATAAGTAACTTTCTGATGCTTTTGTCTGGCATTCAAGGACTTCCTCTGACCAACATTTTCAAGATCATCTCATGCTACTCCTTTCCATGCACCCTGTGGTTATACTTGACTGGATTACTACCACTCCCTGCCTGGATCATATCCTCTCCCTTTGCTTACACAATCTCCTGGAACATTTTGCCTTTTTGCTTTCACCATCCTGCCTGCTGAATTCCTAGTTTACTTGAAAACTTCCCTCATTCCTCTCTACTGGTAATAATTTCCTCTCTAGAACCTCAGAATGCACTATACTCTGAACCTAATGCACTTATCTTGAAATAGCATTATAATCATAACAGTAACTCACATTGATGAAGTGCTTAAAAGACAACAGAGCTCTTTTCTTCAGAGTAGCTCTATATTGAAGCTATTTATGATCGCCACTTTAACTTGTTGTCTTTGTGCATTGTAGGCAGTGCTCACATGTATACAATCTATGTACTATATATATCCCATATATTATACATATTCCAGATTATATATGTGTATGCTAGAGTGAAATAAATTTAGCTTTTATTACGTTCTCAGCTCTGTTAAGCATTGTAAAGGATGGAAACAACACTGAATAGATGATTTCATCTTTTAAACTGACCATTTACCTCCACTGGCCACATAGCAAGCTATGAGCAGATTTCTAAGTAGGCCAATTCACTCTTTAAAAAAAAAAGACCAACCTATAATTTGCAAAGCCAAACCATCTCAAGTGCAGCTAAACACATAAGTGGTTTATAATAGTCAACCTTCAGTTGCCAAACTCAAAATACTTTTACCCCCTCCCCAAAGTCCCCATGGGCTAGCAGAGGAGGGTGTTGGAAGAAGAGAGCTGAGGAGGGGATCAAAAGAAAAACATCTAGTCTCCACTGTTCTTGGTAAGTTTCAGCCTGGCTAGGCCAAACTGGCTTCAAAAGAATTTTTATTCTTCATTTTTTCCCCTATTTTCTAGTCTCTGGAGGGCTCCAACAAAGACTAATTCTTATTGGGCAAAAAGTCCATCCAGTCTGCCAGTAGAGAACCCCATGGGATTTCAATCAAACTTGGACTATAAGTTTTTGAAAATGGTGGAAATATTGCCAAAATATTGCCTGGAGAACAAGAGTCTGCAAACATAAGATATATTCTTTCAGCCTACTTACATTCACAGACATCAAATCCACAGCCACAACACAGGGATCTAAGCAGCAACACCAGGAGGCCTTGGCTCTATACAGTAGCAATGTTTGGGTTGGCAAATGGCACTGGAGCTTTGAGAGGTGTGATAGTGGGAGCCAAATTCAGCTGGAGCCACTCTAAATATACAAAGCAAAAAAATCCCTCTTTTTGGAATCTTTTTCATCTTGTGAAATTTATTACCAATGAAATATTAAGGCTCAGTCTAAAGACAATAAAGGAGATAAGATATTTGAGCCAATAAACTTTAAGGTGAATAGGAAATTTTATTTTTTTAAAAATAAAATCTCTTTAAAAATCTATATCAGCAAGAAGAAATATATGATGTATCTTGATACAATTAGTCATACATTTATTAAACAAGATGATACTCAAGGAGCATGACAATATATCTTTTGAATCAGAGATTTTAAAATGTTTCCTTGTTTCTAACTGCTCAGGTAATGGCATATTAAATCAAATTTTGTCTTTAATATTAATGATGATGATGATGATACCATGCCACTTTCTATTAATGAAGTGCTTTGCAGTTTATGAGGCATTTTCCTAGTCATTTTATTTCCTTCTTGCTTGGTACTACTCTCCTATTTAGGCAAAAATTATTATCTTCCACTTTATATTACATAGAAGAAAATGACAAAGGGGAAACAACTTGGTTGAAGTCTCATTGCAGAAATAGTACATACCTTAAGGTCTGTTCCAGTGCTTTTTTCCCACTCTACCTTGCTGGCTTGCAGCAAATAAAGTTGAACTTCAGCTTATGTCTGTTTTCTATTATGTCTAAGGAAATCACAGACACTCCAAAGTAGGATAAGAAATACAGTTGTCTGGCCTGTGTTAGGTATCAAAAATGTCATCAACAACTGTAGGGAGAAAAACAGGGCCTCAAATTCTGGACTCTTAATGTCTTTCAGTTCACCTTGACAGATTTTATCATGCTCTGTGCAGAACTGGGAAGAACCCTAGAAGGTTATTTGAGATTGCTTTGTGTAGAATTTACTGTGGATAGATTTCTGAGTACTGGTTATTTGAAAGTGCATTGGTATGAAATGATCCACAATTACAATGTCCTTTTAAAAGCCCAAGAGGCCAGCAGTATTCCCTCAAAATGTTGTAATCTTCATTTCTGTTATCTTTAGGAAGTTGTGACTTTAAAGATGCCATGCTGGCATTATTCCTGAGCCACATCAACTCACCTTTCAAGTTAGCAAGTGCTTAATGTGAAATTAAACCTCTGGCATGAAACAAAAGCAACAGAAATGCATGGCAAAGAGGGCAATGAGGAGGAAAGGAATGCCTAGTTTTAGTCATTCCATTCTAGGGGAACTTACAAAGCACACCCTGGCCACATGCTTTATGATGAAGGTTTTATGTTGAAATCAAAGTAGCAAAAATTCAATATTTCATGCTACCACAGTGCCTTGGCAGGGCTGGAAATTTAATAAGTGCTGTCTAAACTAATGGCAGTGCTTCAGACTGGCAAAAAGATGCACGAGATTAGGCATTTTAATGACTACTTAATCAAACTTTTAAAAAATAGATCAGCTCCTCGTGAATTAAGAAACTCACCCTAAATAATGAGAGTGAAGAATAAAGGGCTATGACTGAGGATTATAGAAGAATTAGCAGCTTTCTGGGTGGTTTTAACAGGCTATCTCCAGGCAGAATCAGTGAGTTAGGGAATCATATGTTCTCAGAGCTGGAAGAGACCTTTTAACATAGCATACACATCTTTCTATTTTTCTTGTGGATTTTCAAGATCTATTCTTAAAACCCCTACTATTCAAGAGTTCTGCAAAAGATAGTTTGGATAAATGACTTTGTGCCTTCTTGAAGTTAGGGATCCTGTCTTATTTAAACTTTTATCCACCCCAGAGCCTAGCAATACTCAGGAAGGTTTAACTCCTTGGTAAATGTTTGTTGCTTTTGTTGTGGGAGTAGCTAAAGGACAGCCACAAGTCCGACATGCTCAATGAAGTCTCTGTTGACTTCCTTAAACCAACAACAACCTAACCGAAACGCAAAATGAGAGAAATGGAAGAAGAATCTCCACTGAGAAGTAGCCTTTTGAGGGTTATCTTATTTCACTTTTGGACAATGCTAATAATTAAGATTTTTTAAACCTTTCGTTAAACCTAAATTTACCTGTCTGCAATTCCTGTCTGCAAAATCTGTTATCAGTGTCTTTGATGAGCATGCCAAACAATACAGGACCATCCCTAGTTCCCTGTAGTAACCTAAAGGACAAAGAACCTCTGGCATACTGATACTGAGCAACTGATCATAAAGTACAAGTAGAAACCAGTTCTGAAACCAAAGAATTGCATTTTCATCTCATTCACAGCTTATGGGCAGCTGATTGGTGCAGAGGATAGAGTGTTCAGGCTAGAGTCAGAAAGATTCAGGTTCAGATTTGACCAAAGACACTTATTGACTGTGGCCCTGGTCAAATCATTTAACTCAGTTTGCCTCAGTTTCTTTATCTGTAAAAAAAGCTGAAAAAGGAAATGGACAACCACACAGCCAAGAAAACCCAAATGGAGTCACAACGAGTTAGATACAAATGAAAATTAATGAACAATAACAAAATTCATGTCTTCCTATTTTCTTCATAAGAATAATATGAATTACTTCATCAGGAAATCTGATAAATTTTAGGTCAACTATAGCCACAGCATTTCCTTTTTTGAATTGCTAAGAGCATTACTTGTTGCAAACTAAGTGTCCAAAGTAGTTTGGTACAGTAGAAAGAGTGCTGGACAGCAACCAGTAAACTCAGTAACATAAGAAGAATCTGGAAGCTGGAATCTAGTCAGAGCTTTAATGGTGTAAATCATGGAAAGTCTGGAAGAGAAGTAGAGAGTAACTCAAGTTGGTATCTCATTCCCATCAGTTTGAAAGAAGTTGTCAAAAAAAATTTAAAAAGGGTTGCAGATGCTAGAGAGACTTTGGTAAAATTGAGACACTAATCCACTGCTGGTAATTCTCAGAACTGGTCCAACTCTTGTGAAAAAACATTTTGGAACTATGTCATCAAAGTTATTAAGCTCTTTGTATCATTTGATTTCAGCCATAGCACTACTTGGTCTAAAGCTCAAAAAGATCAAAGAAAGAGGAAAAGGAGGCATATGTGCCAAAAACACTTATAGCAGCCCTCCTCATGTAGTCAAAGAACTGGAAGCTAAGGGGTGTCTCTTCTGTTAGGGAAGAGCTGAACACATTATGACATCTGATTGGAATATATACTGCAGAGGATACATGTTATATATAGCATATATGCCAGTTTCCTGAATGAAAGGTAATGAACTCAATGTAGATATTAAGACATTTTTTCCGATATGACTTTATTTGGCTTTATTTGACTATGTCTTTTTTTGTTTGTTTGTTTTTCCAGTGGATAGGAAATGAGATTGAGAGAAAATAGATTTTTGATATTAAAAAGAAAGGACAGAGATATGTTAACAAATAATCAGATTAAGCTAAACCAAATAAAACTAAAATACTAAATTTTAAGTCAGACTGTATTCAAGATCAAGATCTGTAACTGTCTTTGGCTAATTGCTCAGTGACAATGAAGATAACAATAACATAAATAACAACAAATGACACATTTATTATGTCAGTTTTCATATTATCTCAGTTAAGCCTCACAAAATTCTTTAACATAGATATTACTACTATCTCCAGATATTTATAGGTCTCTAAAGACTTCAATTTCTTCTTCTGTAAATAATTAATGAAGGATAATAAAAAGCTTACCTCTTCATAGTGCCTAGTATGCACTGTACCATCCATGTGGCTACCATGCTAAGCACTTCACAAATATTACCTTATCTGATCTTAATAACAATCCTACTAGGAAGGTGCTATTGTTACCCCCCATTTTATAGCTGAGGAAACTGAGGCAAATAGAGGTTAAGAGGTTAAACTGAGGAAACTGAGGCAAATAGAGATAAAGTCATATAGCTGATTACTGGCTGATTCTAGATTTGAACTCATGTCTTCCTGAACCCAGGCCCAGTACACTGTCTACTGTACCATCTAGCTACATAAATGAGGGCATGGAACTAAAGGACCCCTCAGATGACTTCCAGTTCTCACTCTTATCATCCTCTGATCTTAGGACTTAATGAATTCTAAGCCATCTAACAATTCTAAATACAAAATCCCATTATCTATGGTCAAATAATATTTTAATCTTCAGTCTCCTTACCTATAAGATAAGTAAAATAATATTCGTACTTATGATCTCACAAGAATTATGAGAAAAACACTTGAAGAATGTTATCTAAATGAGTTACTACTTTTAAAGCATTGATCCTTAACTTTTCATTTAGAAGCCTTGTTTTTCTAGATAGATTAGAGAAGACAAAAGAAAACAGGCATGATCACATATTTCTTTGCTCTCAACAGAGATTAGAGTTCAGAATCTGCATGGAAGAGGCAAGACACACATCTGATGATTATTTGAATTGAGCTGAGCACAGAGATCTTGGACTGAGCTATCAGCAGCAATGTCCTTCATTCCCTCTCTCTCTTTCTTAAAAGAGAAATTATATATACTCATGGGAGGTGATGAGAACAATTAAAGTAAGAATCATATGCACTGTAACTTTAAGCATTCTGGTATTTAAGTGGCTTAAAGCATCATACCACTATCAGTTTCCTTAAGTCACTGACAAATTTAGATCCAAGAATATCATTCTAAATCCAGAATGTGATTTTATAGTAGGGTCTTTGGTTTTGGCCACTTTTAGGTTCCCATTTCTTATTTTCTGATGTAAAAGATCTATAAACTGATCTATAATCTAGAAAAAAAATACATACTATATCATTGTAGAATGATAGATTATTTGTAATTGGGAAGGGACCTCCATTTAAGTAAGTATATTTTTCATACAGGTTCTCTAGGCACAGTTGAAGATTGTGACTCTTTTATAGCCTAAGAGAAAGTCTTCTAGAGTTGTTTTTCCTGGGGAAAAAGCAGTCCCTGGTAGGCAATCTTCTGAGAAAATTTCTCCATGGATTGAGTTATGGTTGGACCACAGATGCCAGGCAATAGGACTTTGATAGACCTAAATTTTATGCATTTTCAGATTTCCAGTTAGCATCTGCTTATATAGGAGGAATTCGCATGAGTAATTCTAAGCTGCATCCAATGTGTCCTTATCTGGGGAGATTTGTGGAAAGGAAAACTGAATCAAACTCTGGACTTTCTGCCACTGAGTTGGAGCAAACAGTAGTTGGAAGGTTAGAGTGAAATTGATGGACAGCAATGAGAGTTGGTGGGGGGGCAGGGGTCATGGAGTGACAGTTGCTCTTGAAGGACACTCTTTCCTGGACCTCAGACTGGAAGGAGCCTCTATCCTGAGACAGGGAGAGAAGTACCTCTAGTCCTGGATTTTCACAGCTGTGTACTCTACCTGGATTCCTGTGATCATGTCATTGAACCAAATGATTTAAGGGGAGCAGCTTGAACTATACGGCCAGTCTTTATGGGCTTCAGCCCAAAGAGACAGGCCCAACCAGCTCTGATAGTCAGAACCTATTCTTCCTCTTGCTGTCTACTGCTAAATACTTTGAATTTAAGAAAACCAGCAGATTAGCAGAGACAGGAATAAAAGAAACCCTCCACCAGACTGCAAGGCCTGGCCTCAGCTCAAAGCTGAGAGAGACTCCAACCCAATCTAGGGAAATCTCAATTTCCTCTTCCCTTATATCTTCCCAATTCAAACTTTTTATTAAATTTATCTTGAGTTAAATAATCTATAGTCAGATAAGAGGACTAACATTTCAGGGGACATGAAGGCAGCTGAACCTAAGGACAGCCATTCAATCATAAAGGGTCCTTATTGGACCCCTGCCAGGTGACCTTGGTCCGGGGGAAGGCTTGTCCCTTGGGGTGGTCCATGCTTACCTGCTCTGGGGTATCTTCAACATTAATCAATAGAGAAGACATTTTCTCAGGCTATCATAGTTGAACCCCATTTTTCAAATATAGCCTCTCATCAGGGGGCATCTCCCTCCTTTCACCCCACCAGCTTCCTTATTGCCTTTATCCCTTCAACTCCTCCATTCCCTGTTATAAAACCTTCCTTATTCCCTCTACCTTTTCCAATCCTCAACAATCCCTTTAACTATAACAGGTGGCATTTCTCCCATACCCTCTCCCATAGGAACTTGCCTCTCATCTCTTCCTACATCCTCCTAGCTTCAGCTACCTGACTAGCCCCAAGACAGTCTCTTCAGGGTCTAGTGCAGGATCACCTCCTCAGCTGCAATATCTTCATCTGCTATGTCCTGTCTCCCAGAGCCCTTCCTGATGGGTGAGAGAGACAGGGCTTCTCTTCCACCCACCCACCAAAATAATCCATCTGGCCTGGAAACCTTTGGTGTCACTTGCATTACAAGTAATCCATGGGAAATCAGCTAAGGGGATTCACTTCAGATGTTAATCCTTGCATTCCTCTACCCTTGCAAATCGGATATTCAGGTCTAGCCTTTGCCTTCTCACCTTGCCCTCCCTTTTCCCTGTGTTCTAAGAGACTTCCTCTGCTCTGATACCATTAAGATTGCTAGCTTTATTTAGAGGCTCTAAATTTCAATTCCCCTACCACTTGCTTATCTCTATGACAGTGAGGTCTCTCCAGACCTCAGTTTCCCCATCAGAAAAAGGAGGAAATTTAGATTAAATAGTATCCAAAGTTGCTCTGATCTAGCTCTACATCTATGATCCTATAAAATTTCTTTGTTTAAACTTCTTTATATCTTCTGGTTCTTGCTGAAATCTGGTTATTCTTCCAACTTGAAGAAGAAAGAAATGAGATATTTTGATTCATGCATAAATTGGATTTAAATGAATCAGAGCTGCACAAAGTCATTTGGTCTTACTCTTCCTAATGGCAAGACAAAAGTCAGGGTGTCTAATGATGGCTCAGGATGCAGTAGATGATCTTGGTCTCTAACCAAGCCCTAAATGCTCCACAGTATCTTCTAATTATTCTCATCCACTCCTTCTGCAAGGAGAATCTTCAAATGCCTGGGTTAGTCACCCCCATTTCACCAATAGGTTTGTTACCCATCAGTTTCCCTCACCGAATTTAACCCACCTCCAGATACAGTTTGCTGGCCATTCTACATGCTATAGCTTCTGGGACCCACAAGTGAGATTTGGGTGACAGCTGGAGACACTCAGGGAGGAAAGAAGCCCTAAAAAGAGCCATGCAAATCCTTAATCCAGAAGTACTGTCTTCCTTGAACACTGAAATCTAGATTTCTCCTGAAGACACCATGTTTTCTTGGCATGTCCAAAGCAGGTTGCTAATTCTCTCATAGAATTAATACAAAGCAGGGAGAAGAAGCAAGCCATTGACACAATCAGATCATTTCTCTGCCATGGTCATTGAGGTGAGATGTGGGAGGGGGTAGCATTATTAGAGTAAGAAATCTAATGTGTCACCACTCTTTTGTTGATAGAAGGTAAGGTCATGGGAGTTAGTGAGGTCAGGGAATTTGTAGAGGGCACTGATTAGAATGGGAGAACATTTTTAAGCCCAGAACTGAACTTATGAAGAAAAAAAAAAGAATGACTTGTAGTTCACACACAATGAAGACATCTATATTAGCATTATAATAATAATTCATATGTATATAATTCTTTCAGGTTTCTTCTCCTTTAAAGTTTACTTCATTCTAAGCAGATCCTTCTCATTGTCTTCAAAGACAGGAGGGTTAAAGAACAACAACAGTTATAACTAATATTTATATAGTGCTTACTATGTGCCATAATATACTGTGCTAATAACAAATATTATCTTATTTGACCCACACAATAGCCTTGGGAGTCAGGTATTATTATTCCCCCATTACAAATGAAGAAACTGAAGCAAACAGGGATTGGGTAACTTACTCATGTCTACAGCTATTGTAGTTGAGGCTGAATTTGAATCCAAGTCTTCATATCTGTAGAGTTTTATTTTGCTTGTTTGCTTCTTGGCAGGGGAAATACTTTTTGATTTTATTGGCACTGAAATAGAACTTTATCATAACCTTAGAATAAACCCTTTCAGACAAATAACAATGACCACAACAAAAGAGACATAGGACACAAGTACAAAAACTAGTAGATTGCTGCCCTCCTGCCCCTAACTCTGACTTCAGGAACAAAATGTCAAGTGATTAATCACTTGTGGCTAGGAGAGTGAAAACTAAACAGCAAAACATGAGACTTCTAAAGGAAGACAGATGGCAGCTGTGACCCATTCCCCCCCCCCCGCCATCCCTGCCCCAGTGTCCCTTTACTCTCTAAGGAAAGGGAAGAAGGTCATGCTTTCATGACTTCAGAAATAGAAAAAAAAACTTGAAGAATTAGTAATAATAATAAATTGATCAATTCTGATGTATAGTAGCAATGTCATCACTACTAGGGAAAATGTTTCATATCAATTTTGTGCAAAATATCTTCTATATAATATAGTATATACTTTCAAGGTCTGATAAGGATTAGAGACTGAAACTCAAGTCTTGTCCCAAGACTACTAGCACAATTCTATTTATTGGTAATCAGAAGAAGGGAAGTCACATTTTATAAGTGCTGGTAATGAAGTAGGGGTTAAAAGGGGAAAGATATATTATCCATAATATTGGCAGGGAAATTTTTTGGACATGGGGGACATGGCAAGAATAGCTCTATAGTGTGCTGAGTGAAGGTAATGGTGATGCCGAACAGGGATAAGGATCGTGGAGCAGAAGAATGGTCACAGATTATGATCCCATAAGGAACTTTCTGAGTTCATGAACATAGAAGTAGAACAATTGTGGATAATGAGAAGATGCATGCATGTTGTCACCTTCCCTCGGTACTGATCAGTTGGCTTGGGGCAGTGGTTCTCAACCTTTCTAATGCCGTGACCCCACAATACAGTTCTTCATGTTGCGGTGACCCCAAACAAAAAAATTATTTTGGTGGCTACTTCAAAACTGTAATTTTGCTACCTGATATGCATTATGTATTCTCATTGCTACAAACTGAGAGGTTGAGAACCACTGGGTTGGGGGATACATCAGGAGAAATGATTAAGTTGAGGATTAAGACATTAGAGTTTTTGAGAGAGTATCAGTAAGCATGTTGGTTTTCCCAAGTATAGGGAAAGTTGAGGATGAAAGAAATATTATGAACTAGGCACAGAACTCATAGAAAAAAAGGAGAAATATTAGGGAGGTAAGCATGTAACAGATAAAAAAACTTAACTGAGTGATAAATATAATTGAGTGAACCTCAAAGAAGTTCTGAAGTATTTTGCAAACTATAAAACACAATGTAAATTCTTGATATTATTATGAAGATGAAGTGAGACAATGTATTGAGGAACTTTGCAAACCTGAAAAAACTATATACATAAAAATGAATTATTACTATAATATTGCATTAACATTCTTTTGAGTGACTCACTAGTCATCCTTTCTTAGGAAGTATTGGGCTCAAAAATTTATTCTCCCCATCTAATCCCTGCCCACAAAACAAGTTTGTTTACTGGAACTTTTTGGCCTCACTAATTCCCATGATCTTTACCTTCATATTCATCAGTCAAAGAGGAGTGTTCCTACCTTTGGTCCTCAGTCTCATCATTTCAACCCCTACTACATCTCAACTGAATTTGGCCCAAGTGCAAGAATTTCTCGTTAGAATTAGATCTGTCAGAGTTTGTACTCCACTGACACAGGCTTCAAGAGCCTATAGCCATCTCCAAAGCATGATTCTGCCATAGAAATAAGGTTTCAGTGTCTGAGAAAGGCCCATAGAGATTAAGAAATCAGATTCTAACCACATAATAAACACCCTCAGCACCATGATGGCTCATCTGAGTGAACTATTTTTTCCAAGTTACAACCCTTTTGCTACAGCTTCTGAAAAAGTTATCAGTAAGCCCCCTAATTAAATACCACATTTTAAGTTGTAATCATACTACGACATAATGATGAGAGGCGCTATGGTCTCATCAATAGAGAATCAGCCTTGACACCTTTAATAGTTGATATTCCTTCTTCTAATACATGCCTATGTGATTCTGGACAAGTTGCTTAATCCTTCAGAGTTCAAACTACTAAGACTTTATATTGCAGAGAAGTTTTCACCTGCATTGGCAGAGAGAATTTAAAGGAACAGAGGGATCTGGGAGATCACTACTATGTCAATGAAATAGCAAATACTGTCCTTTTCCCTTGACAATAACTATAGGCTAATAAATATTAGGCTGTCATTCAATATAACAAAGGCAGAGCCTGGCCAAAAGCTATCTTTGAATTAACTTATAGCTACAAGTATCCCTTCCACATTTAGGGGATGAAGGGCATGGCATCCCCCCTCCAAATTGGAAAATATACATAGTAATTTTTGGCTTTCCCTTCATATCACAGAAGTTGATTTTTTCTTTTATAGGGTATTGACAGTATCTTGTAAAATGTGGGTTAAGTTTTTGGTCATAGACTATATGTAAGTCAATGATTAATAAAAATAACACGAGAAAGAATAAATAATTCAAAATATGAAAATTAATTTTAACTCATTCTCCTTTAAAAAAGAAGTTATATATGCTTATGGTATTAAAAGAGAAAATATATTGACATTATATAATACTATGCATAAATGTTTTTTCATTTCTAAATTTCTAAACTTTTTCTGTGTCATTTTCTGGACTTCAAGTATTGTCTTAGGTTTTAGCAAAACTCCAACCCCCAATTCCCATTCAATTTTTTATGCCTATCCATAATATATCAAAACATTGATGGGAAAATTTACAACATGGAAGGGATTACCTATATTTACTTTTGCTTAAATGTATATTTTACTTTTTCTACAAATAGTCACCACTGCTTTTGTTTCTGCTTCACAGTCATAAACTTAAATTTTGTGTAAATTTCAGCTATTGTTTGATTTTATTCCATCACCAATCCACCTATTCTTCCCCTTCCATTCACTCCCTTCACTTAAATCACAATTAAATCTAGCTTCAATTCTCATCTAAACAGCTCCAAATGTGGTACTTTAATTCCCCCAAATCCCTTTGAGATATTCCATGTAGACAGCTTTTGGCTCTCTCAAAAGCAAACTCTCATTTGGCTCCCATTTCCAAAAGTTAGAGTCATGATAAAAGCAATTTGGAAAGCAGTGGGATGTAGTAAAAAGAGCACTAACCTAGGACTCAAGGGGCTGGGTTCTAGTCCTGACTCTGCCATTAATTAGTTGTATGAACTTGAGCAAACCTTTCTGAGCCTCATGTTCCTTATATACAAAATGGTTTGTGGACCAGGCAGGGCTCTCTGATCTCGAAGGTGCTTCCTAGCTCATACATTCTAATTTAATTCTAAACTCAACTTGGTCTATTCTTAATTCTACTTTAATTACTCATATTTATCCAAATTAAAAGATAGTACACAAAGAAGTAATGATTGTTCTCTAGACACAGGAATGGAAATCAGACTTGAAAATAATCCTGGAAAAAGCATCCCTCAACTACAGAAAAGAGACCTCCTAGAAATGTACACACCTGCTAGGAAGCCTCTTCTCTAATGAAGCACCTTTTATCCTGTAACACCTCCTATTAATGCTTGGAACTTATGGAGAGGGAAAGAGTTGGGGAGTGGCAGTGGAAGTGAAATAAAGCAAGAAGAAAAGGAATCTGGCTTAAGTTACAATGCAGGTGACGGATTAGAGGTAGATATCTATTAAAAGATTTGCCTTAAGAATTGGCACAGCTCAAATCTGGGCCAGGGCACCTTGCCTTGACTAAGGATTCAGTCATCTGTTTTTCATCTGTCATCATCCCATTGGCGCACAAGATCTTTACAATCCAGGTGCAGGATCTGGCTGCTTGCATCCCCCCATCACTGTGATGTTTTCACTCATCATGATCATTCCAATTAGATGTGAAATAGGGAACTGAATGTGCCAGTGTTTGGCTTATGAGAGCAATGAGGCAGAGTAGGTTAGGAGACAATGTAGTTTAGTGGCAAGGGCACTGACTTTTGAGTTAGAAAACCTGAAATCGAGTCTCTATGGCCTTTACCACCTTCAGTTCCTGGCAGTTCCCCCCACTAAACTTCAGATTATTCATTTGTAAAATGAGAGTTGAACAATTAAAAACCACCCCCACCACAACTAGCAAGTATATAATGTTTTAAAGCCTGCTAAGTGCTCTATATGATTTGATCTTCATAATAGCCTTGGTTGGTAGGTGTTATTTCTGTTTACAAAACAGGTTCAGAGTTTAAATTACATGCTCAAGATCCCACAGCTAGCAATGTAAGTTTTGAACTCTATTTTTCTTGATTCAAAGTTTGTCCCACCATCCACTGTGCCACTGATATGTAGTCTCAAGATTATGAGGATTAACAATATGTCTCCAATGCTGCTGATTCTCTGATCTCTAAGATTTCTTTTACCTCTGTGAAGGATGAGGGAACACCTGGCAAGGTGTGATGAATCCTGGATTATAAAAGGAGAGCAGGACATAGCAAGTAGAGCATAGAAAGTAAGAATATATAGGTGCAATTCATCCATAAGATGAATTTGAAGTATGAGTGTAGAGTATCGAGTCAAATTATAAAGAATAAAAAAATCTATATAAAAGAGTCAAGGTTTATATTTAGATATCCAAGCCAAGCAGAAGCATCCTCAGAAAATATGGGTAGGGTTCAAGATGAGCACAAGACAAAAAGCAAAAAATAGGATCTGGTCCTGCTTGGTAGTTCCTAAAAAATCAAGAAATGATTAATGATCCTAATACAGGGCAGCTCCTGTATTCTGTTCACAGCCCTGGTTTAAGCACTTTCTTAGAGTAGACAGATAAAGTAGGAAAAATATGTGCTGCCTTGAAAGTGCTGATATTTAAATAGGCCAAAGGTTGGGTCTTCTGGCAAATCCACAGTATTCTAATACAACTGAAGTTTTGGAATGAGTTAGCACACTATGTAATAATAACTATGATAAAAATAGGGTTTTCCATTATAGTAGCCAATGATGTTCATACTATCCTTCCTGGACTAATGCCAATGAATTCTGGGAACATTTCAAAAAACAAGTCAGAAGCAATGGAAAGCAATGTTAAACAGGATAGGAAGAGATTGCCATGTGTATACTGGAAGCATAGATTTGGAATTAAAGGGAGAAAGATAATGTTTGAGAAAAGATAAGCGGGGAATGTGTAGCTTAGAAATAATAGAAAGGAATTAGTTCCTGATGTTTAATGACCATAGATGGGGGGACAATATTGCTGTCAGTATACCACATAGTCTTGTGCAGTGGGGGAAACATACAATAATTGTCTATGATTGTCAAGGCCCTGTAGGTGAATCATTGGGGGGATTTTCACATTTATACCTTGATCTCTCCATTTAAAACTAATGAAGTCAGAACAACATAAACAGAAGAAAGAAAATGTGATTTGTTCTTGAAATTCTACAGTGTTGAACTGTTACTTCAATGGGGAAGCCAGGATCAATAGTCCAGAAGCCAATGTGGACATTTCTCCCACAGTGTCACAATGACAGAAACAACTCACTCTGACAACCTCACGCTAGTGATTTTCAGAATGATACAATCACTTCTTGCTCTGTGGATTGCTGACTCCAGAGGGAGCAGGTCCCATAGGAACATACCCAAAGGCTGCTTGCTGGATGACACCCTGATGTTTATTTATGTTGCCACCATCCATGCAAGTGAACTGGACAAGTTCTTACAAATATTCTACCTTTCATTTCAGGAGGTAATGAACCAATATGCCACTGGTGGAACTTGGTCCTTTGCTGTTTCTTTGTTTTTTGTTGTCGTTTATTTGTTTGTTTTTCCTCATTAATAATTTGGGCTAAATAATCTCCTAATAAAGTCCTCTCACCTGATATTTCATCATAGCATGGTGCTGAACCTCTGTTCTCAAAGGTAATGTCAATTAAGTACAAATTTGATGGTTCTTGTCAAGCAGGAAAGGCTATGAGTATGGACCTCATCATCATCTAGGTATCTAATGTCTGAGTAACATGCAAGATAAGCTGTAAGATGCCCATCCAGAGACTGATCACAGAGTGATCTTCAGTCTGACAAATGCCCTGCTAAATTACAGAGGAGTTATAATCTTTTTGAGTGAAGGGACAAAATCGCATGTCTGAGGTAAAATGCTAGAGATTTTCAGAGACTAAAAAAGCTGCAAAGGCCTTTCATATCTAGTTCCAATAAGTCTCTGAACTAATCTGGTCATTCAGATATTGCTTGAGGACATCCAATGAGAACCTTTTTACTACCTGAGGCAGTCTATTCATTTTTTGGTAGCTCAAAGACAAAGGAACCTAAATGTTTTTCTATACTTTCCCCTTATAGTTTCTAGTTTTGCTCTCCATAGTCAAGCAGAAAACTTACATTCTTCTTCTAAACTACAGTTCTTCAAACACTTAAAGGCTATTACGTGTTTCTTCTTACTTAATTTCCCACCTTCTCCCCACCCTAGTCCAAGGTTTATCTTCCCCAGACTAAACATCTCTAGCTTGTCCCTTTACTCATACTCCTATGCAATAGACACTATTCTGGTTGTCATCCTCTGAATCTTCCCTAGTTTATCAATGTCCTTCCTGAAATATTCTTCTACCCAGAAATATACATAATACAAAGCAGAATACATACAAAAACACTTAAAGCGGTTCTTTTTGTGGTTTCAGAGAATTTGAAATTTAGGGGATGCCCATCAATTAAGGAATGAGTAAACAAGTTGTAGAATATGATTGTGGTGTAATACTATTGTGCTATGATAAATGACAAGCAGAATGCTTTCAGAAAAACCTGAAAAGAATTACAAGAACTGATGCAGAGTCAAGTGAGCAGAATCAGAATAATATTGTACACTGTAACAGCAATATTCTATGATGAACAATTGTGCATGATTTAGCTACTCTCAACAGCAAATAAGAGAATTCCAAAGAACTTAAGAAGGAAAATGCTATACATTTCCAGAGAAAGAATTGATAGAATGTGAATACAAATTATAGCATGCTAATTTTGAAAATTTGTTTTCTTTCACAACATAGCAAATATGGAAATGTGGTTTGCATGACTGACATGAATAATTTATATCAAATTGTCTTCTCAAAGAGAGGGAGAGAGAAAATTTAGAAGTCAAAATTAAAAAAAATGAATGCTAAGGATTGTGTTTATATGTAACTGAAAATGAAATAGAAAAAAAAATTAATTGGAAAAAGTAATCATTAAGTGCCTGCTGCTTATAAAGGTCTTGGAATATATATAAAAAAGAAACACTTCTTCCCCTTAAGCTTACATTTGACACAAGGAATACACAATGTACAAAGGTAATTAAAATATAAAGGTATAGGAAAATGATTGAATGATATAGCCTTTATAGAAATGACAAAATTAGAAATTCTGCAGGCACATGATGTCAATTTGGATTTCTAAATGCAGGTCTCTGCTTCAATGTGAGATTTGAAAAATCAGATCTGAATGAGAGTATGAAGAGAGAAAAAGAATTGAAGGACACATCAAAGATTCCATGTTAAGGATATAGACAAAGAGCCAACAAAACAGACAGAGAAATTATATAGAAAAGGGTAGAAAGAAAAACTAGAGAGTTTTCACACTGAGACATTGGATACATTCTTCTTGGAGTTCATCCAATTCAACTGATTGTGAACACATCTCTCATTCTCTTTTAGGTCACATTATCCTATCTCTTCTAAATCAAAAGCTATGGCATTGAAGGTTTTGCTAAAACCTAGGTGGATGCACAACAGTCCCCTTATCTTATTAGTCTAGTAAACCTCATCAAAAAAGGAAATCAGCTTAGTCTGGCATGACCTGTTCTTGATGAAACAATGCTAGTTCTTAATGATCATTGCTTCCTCTTCTAGACATTCATTAACCATGCCATTAATAATAGACTACAATTATACATTCTACAATAATACATTTTTGTTAGTAAGTCAAGCTCATAGACCTATAATTTGCATATTCCATTCTCTTTTCTTTTATAAAAATAGGAACATTTGTCATTCTCAAATTCTGTTCTGCCTCTCCCATTCTTCATGACATCTCATTGATCAGTGACAATGCTTCAACAAATACATGGAATGGAATAGAATAAAACAGGGGGGCGGGTAGGGAACCTGTAACGAAGTATTTACTACATGTCATGGGGGGAGCTAGGTGTTGCAAAGGATAAAGTGCCAGGTCTAGAGTCTGGAAGACTAATTTTTATGAGTTCAAATCTGGCCTCAGACACGTATTAGCTCTATGATCTTGAGCTAGTCATGTAACTCTGCCTCAGTTTCCTCATCTGTAATTTGAGCTAAAAAGGAAAGGGCAAACCACTCCTGTGTCTGTGCCAAGTAAACCCTAAATAGGGTCATGTAGCATTGGACAGGACACATGAACAACATGCCAATCATCCTATGAAGTATTTCATGTGTTAATTCTGGTTCTATGCCAGATGACTTTAATTGATCATGATTGACGTCCTAATTCACTATCTCTATATCTGTTTTTAGGTATTGACTCCTCCTTAGAATCATATTTGTTCAGTTTTGACCACTCCAGTGCTCAACCATTATCTTGAGCAGAGAAAACAGAAGGACAAGAAGGGTAGAACAACTTTATCTCACCTTCATCAAGTTACCTTTTTCTAGGAATGGTTTTTATTTTTTTTACCTTCTTTGATCCTCTCTCCTCTAAAATATATTTAAAAACTACATTAACAGCACTACTTATTGTCCTTAG
This sequence comes from Monodelphis domestica, assembly GCF_027887165.1. Taxonomy (NCBI): domain Eukaryota; kingdom Metazoa; phylum Chordata; class Mammalia; order Didelphimorphia; family Didelphidae; genus Monodelphis; species Monodelphis domestica. The sequence goes on along the minus strand of NC_077227.1, from coordinate 578,042,799 downwards.
ATTTCATAGGCAGTATTAGTTCACCAGGAGCTTTAGCATAACTAACATTATTCTTATAGGATCATGGCACAATTTTGTATTTGTCTTCAACCATATATGACTTTGCTTCTATCTTCTGAATTACCTTAAAAAAACTCAAGTTAGTCACTAAGTTCCCTATTTATCTACATAGGTCTACACAGACAACTTATTCTTCCTTCCCTCACTAGGATTGTTTCTTTCTCTATCTTTAGAATTTCATTCTTGAGCACTTCCAAATCCTCTGGGCTCAGCTTTCACCATATAATCTTCCTATGCAAGATCTAATCTATTTTTTTTTTCTTCTGAGCCCTCTTAGAGTGATACATTGAGTTATTAAAGGGAATCCTCATTGGTATCCCTAACTAGACTAAATAAGAGATATTTTTAAGTGAATATAATTCTAAGCACTCCTCATCTCAAACGTAAAATAAGTTTTTTTAATTCATCATCATATTCAATATTCTTTCATGGACTTGGTTTCCCCAAAAATATAGAGGTTAAGGTTCTTCATAGCATGAGAACTCAATAGACTCCATAATAGCTCACAAGCTAACAATACTTTAGGATTACAAAATACTTCAGTCACAATAATCCTGTTAGTGTTAAATAATGCAAGACTTGTTCTCCCCATCCTATTGATGAGAACATTGATAATACTGGGTGTCAAGGAAACTTATTAAACTTCATACAGGTATTCAATGGTCAAGTTTGGTTTCAAACTCAGGTCTCAAGATTTCAAGCCTAGTTCTCTTTCCATTATGAAATGAAGCTTCTCACGAAGCTTCTCAAGAATGGGGTCCGTTCTAACATTTCAGGATTTCTCCTATAGTTAAGAAGTTACAGTACCTACAAGGCCTGATTCAACTAATGGTCTTGTTTTGTGAAACTTCATGTTGAAACAAAAAATAACATAATGTTTAGGACAGTAATTTTTAGTCTGCTTTAGTCTGCTATCCAGTTTAAATCTAAGGCTAGATTTTAAAGGGTCAATGAATTTAGATGGGGGAAAATACATCTTAATTTTCATTAGCTTCATTTCCTTCATTTGTGAATATAGGCAACAGACATAATTCTGAGAAAGGGTCCAGAGGCATAACAAGACTGCTAAAGGGATCCATGACTTAAAATAGAAAAGGACCCCTGATTTTTTTTTTAAATTTTGGTTCCAAATATTGTGCTAATGTTCTATTTTAAAGAAATATAAACAAAAAAGTCTTTTTTAAAAATAATCCAACTAAACAGGACAAATTCAATTGCTCAATCATTCCTCCATAGATAAGGAATTGCAGACTCCAAGAAATACAACACAATCAACAGTTTGAATTGTAGAATGTGTAGGTAAGGAATGGATGCAGGGCAAGATAGGAAACTTAGTGACCTTTTCTTTCATTCTATTGCTTTCTAAAATGAAAAAAAAAAGGTGCATTTCTAACAAATGGCATTCCTACTGTTAAAATTGAATATAGATCGCAAAGTCAACTCCATTAATCTTATTTGTTACCTTTGTATTGAATGAAAGATATGTTATTCCCTTTAAACATAGGTTGAACAATAACATCAGAATCCCAAACATGAAATGCGTAATTTACTAGATAGACTCTTTTCTTGTTTACAAAGCAAGAGTGGGCATCACCAGTGTATTTAACCTCAGGAAGTACTTCTTACTGGTAATCTGGCCTTCCCTTATAAAGTGTCTATGACTGAGAATTTATATGGACATGATGTTTCTGCAGCTGAAGTCATACAATGAAAGCAAACACAGGCAGAGGCAAATAGCTACTTTCTTTTTTTTTTCTCCAATTCTGGAAAAGAATATTTAGCAATCAACTTTGTAATTCAGATCTTGTCCATCCTTTGCTTATTCTTAAGGTATTTTATCCTGTAAAGAAACTAATTTAATTTGTTCTGTGCATCTACAGAAATTGTAATAAATATTGTCAAATGTTTGAAGGTTAAAACTTATCTTTGCATTTTGGGAAATAGAAGCATTTAAAAAAAGATAACAAAGGATACAAATAAGATTTTTTTAAAAATTTATTTTTTGAATCAGTAATTTCCAGATATATCTCTAACCCCTTCCCAGGCCTTTTAACAAAGTAAAAAAAGATAAAAGACCCATGAAAACATAGGCCATCTCTGGCAGTGTTTATGTCATTCCACGCCTATGTTCGCCCAGTAAAAGTAGGGAGGATCTAATACCAACCTACTCTCCCAGGGTCAAGTTTGTTGCTTATAATCATACCAGGTTAAGTTTCATTTTCATTATTCTTTTTATTTTCATTAGTTGTATTTATCACTTCCTTATTCTACTAACTTTACTCTGAGGTACATATAAGAATGAAGGGGAAGTGTGTATTAACTTAACAGAATAAATCTTGAGAATTATTGAACCTTAATTTATATGCAAAGAATTGATATTCTAATTACAAATTATTCTTATCTATTTAATAATTGAAACAATTCTCATTTCACCAGATCAATAATTTAAAAGAGGCATTTCTTTTTTTTTAATGCCCTTTAGTCATTTCACTAATTGAGGATGAGTATGAATTGATAAAATTTTAGTCTACATATCATTGTAACCAGTGTAGGGTAGGTGAGACAAATAAGTAAAAAGTTGGCATCATTCTAAGCTATTTATTGCTCAATTTCCTATTTCAAAATATCCTGTAATAATAAAGTCAAATAGCGGGGATTCTATTCTAGACCTTCAAACTCTTTCATCTTGCCTTCAAGGCAGGATGGAGTCATTCACAGGGCCTGGCACAAGTGTAACCAATGCTTGTTGACTGGCAATATATTCCTTTTCACACATTTTAAGCTACAGCTACCCTCCTACCAATATATACCATATATTCTCCATTTTGAGCGCATCTGTACAATCTCTTTTTTTTTTATTTTCTCCAATATCCAGCACTTCTACTATAGCATGTCAAAATTCCTTCCCACCCTTAATATCACATCATCATCAACAGACACCTGGCTAGAAACACTCAGTGAATTGTGTTAGACACTTTCTGTCATCATTTAAGTGAATTACTTTGAGAACCAAAAAGCAAAAGAGCCATTTGCAGCAAAAAGCCAAAATGAGCAGTGATGGCAATTTCTCTGAGTTGGAATGCAAGATCATTAATACATATTTAAGATGGGTACTAAACTGCTAGTATGTCACAAAAAAAAAAAAAAACACATTGTTTCTTGTGTTTGCAATATCTTTCAAAACAAATCAGACTTGTAAAAAAATAGCCTTTTAAATCCACATTATTCATTCTCCAACTCAGTTTGGCCTTAAAAAAAAATAAAATACAACCCATTTGGAAAAATAAAATGTACCAAAAAATGAAAGATCAGCTGGGTCCTTATAATCCTGGGGCCTAGCCAAGATAAGGAAATGCTGGCACTCTGGAATTCATCATCATTATTTTTTGCCATGATGATAACGCAAAAATGAAGATGTGTTCAAACTCAGGCACCTTGAGATAACAAATTCTAGGAAGTGTGCAGCTGTATATATTCAAATCCTATCATCTTCTGTCTCCTCTCTCAAGTCTCTATCCACTTTCAGGATAAGCTCAAGCCCAATCCTCAGTGCATTTTTAATATACTTCCAAGGTAAGACAAACTTGGGATCAAAGCATCTCCTCACTTGCCCAAGTGCCTTTGATTGTGGCATCTGTCTGCCTTATTGTATAAGAGTTACTCACTAAACCCTTCACGATTTCATGAATGTATGCAAATCAAGCATATCAATCAAATTGATACACATTATATGATGATGCTAATCATGATATAATAATGATAACCAGCATTTGTATAGAGCTTTTTTTTTTTTTGGCTTACATTCTGTATTGATCAGAGTAGCCAAGGCTTACACAGTTGATCATCATTACAAAATTGCTGTTACTGTGCACATTGATTTCTCAGTTCTAATTTCACTTTGTAGCAGTCCATCTAGGACTTGGCCTTTTTATTCCCCTCTCTATAGAGCTTTAAGGTTTGCAAATTATAATGCATATGTTGTCTCATTTGATCCTCACAGCAACCCTGGGAAGTAGGTGCTACTATTACCTCCATTTTACAGAGAAAGAAAAACAAAACAAAACTGAGGCTTAATGAGGTTTTGGCTTGCCCAGCATCAGTCTTTGTGTCTGAGGTAGAATTTGAACTCAGGTTTTCCTGACTCTAATTCTAGTAAGCTTACTCACTGCACCATTAAAGAGCCTCATTAACAAGGAAGCTGCCTTATTAACAAGAAAAAAAAAACTGTGTTAAAATATGCTTGGCAAAGGAAAAAAAGGATAAATAAACCCCCCATTTTGCTGCTACATATTTTTGAAAGTAAAGCCTATTGTACTGTATAGTAGGTAACATTTCCCAGTATGTTTGAAATCATTCAGTGTGGCACCATATGGTACTGTAATGTCACTGAACAGTGGGGCACAAATAAATCTGAATTCATTTCACTTTGTACTCTTGTTTGTTTAAATTGCAAAAAGAGTCTGTCATTTCATTTGCAACAGAGGCAAAATAGGGTGAGCTTGGGTGATTCTGTTCCCTCTGTCAATGAATGACACCAAATCAGGGAGCAGGCTAACTATCCTCTGGAGCACCAAGTGGGGAAATGTCAACGATGGAGGCAGATGCCAGCACGTGGGAGTCACAGGTCAGCAACTGCTTTAGCTCTTCCATTTTCCCTAATCACACGTTCTAGGAATTTAAAAAATAGAAGAAACCTTGTAGTCTAAAGCAAACCTGAAAAAGTATCTTTTCTACAGCATAAACAATAAATGGTCATCTGGACTTGCCTTAAAGACCTCTGCTGACACAGAATACTCAAGGATGTTATTTCCCTTTGGGAAAATTCTGATTTTCAGAAAGTGTGTTTTTATGTCAAGCCTGGGTTTGCCTTTTTGCATCTTTTACCAATTGATCCTAATTTTGACTTGAGAACACTCTTCAGAACAAGGCTCATAATTGCATTTTTTAAATTGGCACTGAGATCTAAAAAAAAAATAACTTGAGCAAATGGAACCTAAATCCCAAATAGACATTATAAGTCTGGTCTGTCTGTATCACTTCATCTTACGTGATCCATCTATACTTGAAATATTATTTTATATATTTTAGTTGACTCAATGTTTAGATGACAGGTCTAAATATTGAAAGGGGTGGAATTCTGATAAAAATGAATTCCTTTATGATTTTAACAATCATTTACTGAGTATCTACAGTTCTGATTTTTGTACTGTAGGAGAGGGACACAAAGATAAACCTATGCCTAATATAGTTGCTTGTACACAGTAAGCTTGCCAGATGCATCTGGGAATAAAAGATTTTTGTCCTTAATTCAATTCAATAATTGTTCCTTTGACATCAATCCTGTGATTAATACTGGGGATATAGGAGTTCTAGGTAGTATGATGAGCCTGACCTCATGATGATTACAATCAGTTTTATAATGCAATAATACAGAACAACAAAAGCATGGAATTCCAAAGGAAGTCACATAAATTGCTACAAGGTAGAACTGTGGATGAGAAAGGTACAATGGCAAAACAATTCAGAGGAGGAAGAGAGCAGCCCTAACTTGTTTCTCTTGGTATAACTTTGTCTTACTGTCTCTCCACTTAGATCTTTTTTTTTTAATGTGACTTTTAATGTAGCATTAAATCATACTTGAACAGTTTGAACTGTATATATATTGTATGAACTGGAAACATTGAATTAGATCTTATAGAAGTGGATTGCTTTACATATGGTCTCTAGCGAACAGGGCAAGTAGAAAGATGAAGGAGAGGAATTGTGGATGGAGGGAATATTGGGATAAAGGCGACAGAAGGAAGTAAACATAGGGCATGTTCAAGAAATGGCAAAAATGCCTGGTATATGAAGTTGAATAGTGATAAGGTTAAAAGGTACTGGGGAAAGATCACAATGGGTCTGGGATCTAGCTTTCATTCTGGTTTTCTGAGGTTGCGGTCACAGGATTAAAAAATAAAGGAAGGAGGTAAGACAGTTGCATATTCAAAAAAATGCTGTTGAAATTGTTTAAAATTGTTACATGAGTTATTATGTCAAAACCATGTTCATGTAAATCCCTATTACCTAAACCATTTTCCTATACCCAAACAACATAGAACTAGATAGACAGAATAGCTAGGATAAGTTTAGGATTTGTTATTTTGGGAGGGTTAAGGAATATTTGATAGTACAGGGCTAAGAATTAAATATTTAGATATATAACAAAATACATTTAAAAGGTTAGTATGAATAAAAATTGTGGGTTGCAATTTTTTTAAGACAAAAAGGGAGGAATTGTGGAAGAGGCATGCATGCAAAGGACAGAAGCTAGAGATGGGTCATCTGTCAATCAAAGGAAGATTCCATTTGGAATGTGACTGGGAAACAGTTGGAGGCAAGAGTCAACTGCTGGACTGGATTTGAAGGTCTTTGGCTTTCTGGCTAATTGAAGGAAGAAGCTGGTTTTATCTCTGGGACTTGGGATAATCAAGTTGGGGGTGACCTGGCTGATTTGAAGGCAGAAGAAGGGCAATAATCCTTATATCTCTCTCTGACTGGCTCTGTTTCATGGTAGTGACTGAATTGCCATTTCTCTCAATATCCTTCAACCTAACACTCACTGTAGAGAACAGGGATATCCCACCCCTCTTACCTCCACCCTCCACCCTTGTCCTGTCTTCCCCAAATAAACCCCTTGTTTGACAAAGAAGATTAAGAACTATTTCATTGAAACCTCACAGCTCACACTGAGTGACTTGAGGGAGACTGAAGGGGGAAGGGGAGGCTGAAAGGCTTCTGAAGAGGGGCGGAACAAAAGGGAGGAGGGTACAAAAGAGAGGAGGGTAGGCAAAAAGAAGATAACTATCTGATCTATTAGTTATCTAGTATCTATCAAATATACCTCCAAATATCATCTATTACAAATGGAAAGGGAAGGAAGAAGAAAGAATTGGAAGGGAAAATGAAGGCAGATCAGAGGAGAAAAGCAAAGAAAAGAAAAAAGGGAGAAAGAAGAGAGGAATGAAGAATGGGATGAAGGAAGGACAGATTGAAGGATATGGAAAGGAATACAAAAGCCGTTTAAATATATCAACATGGAGGCACCAGGCATAGCATTTCAGCCAAATTAAAAACCTTATCAGGTTATTATGAATTAAATGGTAAATAGTGAGAAAAACATGAGTGCTTCATCCCATTTAGTCATCATGACTACCTCTTGTCCATATTCCCAACACTAAAGGTACAAGTGAACCTTAGAGATCATCTAGACCAAAACTCACATTTTGGAGATAAGCAAAATGAGGCTTACAAAGGGGAAATGACTTGACTAAGGTTACACGATTGGACAGTAGTGTGGCTGGAGCTAGGCACCAGATCTGGAATTTATAAGCTCAGGTATATATCATATATCATTATTCATTTCACAAGATACTTTTCTCACAAAGAGATTATTAATTATGGAGTACAAGTTTTAGTGTCCCTGTTTTCCTATAGAGGAAATAGAGACTTTGAGGTAATCTGACTGATCTGACTATATAAGGCTAGTAAATTCTTCAAATAGATGGGCTTCAAATTCAGGTTTTCAGACTTCCTGCTTTCTCTCCACTAAACCAAATAAATTTGTGGTTTCCCATTGGATTCTTTATTTAATGCCACTTAGATGGAGCCACAGACAACGTGCTACAATTCATATGATGCTGTAGAGGGTGAGTTAAATGTAAAAATCTTTAAAAAAGTGTAATTTATGGGGCAGCCAAGTGACTCAGTGGATAGAGATCTAGGCCTGGAGAAGGAAGGTTCTAGATTTAAATAAGGTCTTAGATACTTCCTAGCTATTTGATCATGGATAAGTTTACCCCAATTGCCTACTCATTACCTTACTTCTCTTCTGCCTTGGAAGCAATATTGAGTTGAAATCAATAGGCGGAAGGGAAGGGTTGAAAAATAAACAAAAATGAAGAATAAAATCAATTCAAAGAAAAACGTTCTCATCTTCCTCTTCAGGCCTCACATAACACAATAATTTGCACTCCTATTGAGCACCACAATCATGTGACATTTCTTTTGCTCTCCTCCAACATAGGAATATCACAAAAAATGTAAAGTCTCTGGAGAAAAGGACTATATTTTTACATATCCTCCATATCTCCCTTAAAGCTCAGCTCCACTCTATCCCCAGGATAGATGTTTTCAAAGTACCTATTGCAATTGTATCTATAGTTTTATATGTACATATATCACACAAAATAATACTTAAATATATACATGTTTATGGATGTTTACATCCATGAAAACATCTATATGTGTACACATGTTCCATGATTAATGCATAAGTTTCTGTGTATAATGCATATATGCACATATGCACATGCATATAATGTATACATTGTCTAATAGGCTAGAAAGTAATTATTCTAGTTTTTGATGAAAATGGTTGAAAAAGGGAAAACCTAGAACAACATAAATAAAACCAGGGCATCTTTTTACAGATCATAAAAAAATGGAAATGACAGAATCCAGGAATATACCATGGGGGAAAAAAAAACCCTATAGTATTTGCAAACAGAAGACCTGGGTTCTAATCCTGAATCTGTTGTTTACTACTTTCTTGACCTGGAATAAACTTCTTAGTACCTACTTGAAAAGGTTGTTTTAAGGGTTAGTTTGTAAAGTGTAAGTAAAAGTTATATAAATGTGAGCTAATAATAGAAGTAGTTGTGATCACATCACTGGACCTCTGTTTCCTCATCATTAAAAGGAAATGCTTATATTAGAAGATCTTTTCTTCATTAGGCAGCTCAGTGGCATGGGGTGTAAAGTGTTGGAGTGAGGAAGACTGGAGTCCAAATCCCGCCTTGGGCATTTTACTAAATGTATGACCCAGGATAAATCACTTAACCCCTTTCCTTTGCTGGAAAATAGGAATAATAACTCTTACCTTAGAGAATTTATAGTGCAAATACTTGTGAAATGTTTTGAAGACCTTAAAGGACTATATAAATTACATTGTCATCATCATCATTCATTCATTAAGTATTTACTAAGTACCTACTATGTTCCAAGCCTCGTGTTGGGTGATGTGGATAGAAAGACAAAAATGAACCAACTCCTATCCAGGCACTTAAATTCAATTGTGTGGGAAGGGAATTGTATTCAAAAAGGAAAATCTGTACAAAGTATATATATATATATATATATATATATATATATACACATATATGTGTGTGTGTGTGTGTGTGTGTGTGTGTGTGTGCGTGTGTGTGTTTGTGTGTGTTGGACACTAGGGGGAATCAGGATAGGTTCCTGGAGTAGGTAACACTTTGAAGGAAGTTAGAAGGAAAGTGTAATCTAAAGACATGGGGGACATCTTGGGCAAAGGCAAGGGAAAAGGTGAGAGGTGTCCATCAGCTGAACAAGTTGTGGTATATGATTGTAAAGGAATACTTTTGCACCATACAAAATGACAAATAAGATGATCACAAGAAAACCTGGAAAGATTTATGTGAACTAATGCAAAGTGAAGTGAGTAAAACCAGGAGAATGTTGTACACAATAATAGCAATGAAGTGCAATGATCAACTGTGAATGACTTAACTCTAATCAGCAATGTATGAGCTAGGACAACTCCAAGGGACTCATGAAAAAGGCTATCCACTGCTATTGAAAGTACTGATGAAGGCTGAATGCAGAATGGAGCATGCCATTTGTCACTTTATTTCCTCCATGAATTTTTCTCTAGTGTAAGTGATAAGTTTCTACTTTTACAACATGATGAAAATGGAAATATGTATTGAATAACAATATATACATACCCTATATCATATTACTTGCTGTCTTGGGGAAGGGATGGGAGGGAGGAGGAGAACATGGGTCATGAAATGTCAGAAAACCATTACTAAAAATGTACTGATGTCATCTGGAAAAATATAAAGAAAAACTTACTTAAAAAAGAAGGAAAAAAGTGATAAAACACTATGTTCAGGGACCAACAAATAGGTTAGTTTTGATGGAGTATGTGAAAGAAAAAAATGTGATAAGGAAAACAAGAGAGAATCATGTAGAAAAAGTTATTAAAAGGTAAACAGAGGAGTCTATCATTTTTTTTAATCAAGAGAGAGGAACTTGGGCTTTTTGAACCAGTGCAAGACAAGGCCTCATGACCTTAAGCAATTTATAATCATGACTGTATACCAGGCACTGTGTCAGGTGCTAGGGACACAAAAACAAAATTGTTCTCAAGAAGTTATATTCTACTGGGGGAGATGACATGTCTACACATAAGTATATACATATTATACTAAAAAAAAGTATTATTCTGCCATCTGAAAATTCCCTTAATCCCTTCTAGCTTTCTAACCACAAAATTCTGTCCCTTACATAGGGCAGACTTTTATTTATTTGTTCTTTCCCCCCATATTCAGGAAAGCTAAATTTTCCTAAATCAATCTTGTGCTTTCCAGTCTAGGTTGCTATTAAGCAGATGCTCCTGTTTTATAATTGAGTCCTCAACAAGACTACACGTCTTCCTATAATATTCTTCTATTGAAACAAAAAAGTCAAGCTAGCCCTGCCCCCAGACAAAATAAAGAGCATTATCAGATACAGGGGGAAATAACATTTAATAAGCATTGGCCTAGAAGAAACAAATGCTGTTTTAAATTCCTCTCTTCCTTTGCCACATTAATGGGACCCAGGTGTTACCATCATGATTAAGACATAGCAATCCAATGGCAAAGCAGCATGAGGTATGAATCAAAACGCAGCTTTAATTGCCTGATTCTCAGTCACTCCTGTTTAATACTCTGCTTAAAAAAATTAAAAATAAACTTTGTATGAAATGTTTTAACAAGTGCTCATAAGTAATTCCATGGAAATTATGCAAGGGTTTCTTCAAATGTGATTGACGAGGATGTTTTAGTGCTTACTAAGTGATTTTATTTATGCACTGGATCTTTGCTGTGGATAGCCACTATGATTATGTTCCAATCGTCATTTCTGATATCATTTTAAAACTATTGTTGTACTTGGCTCCAGACCAACAAACACAATCAGCTCAATAACCTAAATGTGGCTTTTCTCTGCTGTATTTTCGGAGCTCAAAGTTACTTTCATGGCTCTATTCTTTTTTTTTCCCCTCAAGCTTGCGAGAAATAAAGAAGAGCCTGACAGACTGTTAAAAAAAATATACAACATTCTAAATGGCACAAATACAAGTGAACCATAAAAATTTCAAGGAAATTATATTTTTCCCAATGACAGTTTTAATTTTAACCACTCAATATTCATATGCTCTTCTAGACACAATTACATTGAAAAAAAGCTTCATACATTTAAAAAGAATATGACAGAACACTTAGTTAAATGTTATATTAAAGATTCATTGTAAATTAAATATTAAAAAGTGTTCAACAGTCCCAAGTATAGTTCAAATCCATCTGTTACTATAAACTATATTTTTTCTTTATCTTCATTTAGCCATATGCCATGGAACAATCATCAAATTTGTTTCAGCATTCAATTTTTTAAATTTTCCCTTAGAAATGATGGTCACTGTTAACAGATATATAAAGAGTTCATCTTCTTTTAAGACAGAACATTCATTTTGCAAAGTGTGTCTCCATGCACATTCTTTTTCTCCATTTGATTCAAACTCAGAAGGTCAAAGTCTCAGTCAGATTTTAAAAGAATTCAGAATAATCAAAATGGAGTAGTGAAAGTAGCTGGATAGTCAGAAGACCTTGATTGATTTAAATCCTAGATATGGAACCTATTACATATGTTACTGGCCAAATCACTTTTTCATTTCTGAGTTACCCTTTCTTCAACTATAAAATGAAAGTGTTGGGTTAGGTGATCTCCAAGATCCTTTACTACTTTTTATCCTATGATACTGTAGGAGACTGATTTTATGCCTTGGAAAATAATATACAGTTTCGCCTCTTAGTTGGAGTGTGGGCGACAAGGGAAGAACATGGTATATGTAGTCGCATATTTATGTTCATATGTGTGTAGACATATAAAACAAAATATCACAGACAGGTGACTAGACCTATTTTTTCCAATCTCTTTCCCCTGATTTCCTACATCATTCTTAGAAGATATGAATGCAATTGCAGATCATGCCTTAAGTTTGTTGGTTAGGCTTCTTCATCTTGGCCTTTTACAATGAGTTTTTGAGCCTTTAGTTATGAGTATAGAGTTTAAAAAGTTTCCAGCCACATTCCTCCAATGTTATTGCTCTTTCCTAGGCCTTCAGAATAGAGAAACAAAGCTAGCATAAGCTATTAGGCTATAATATTTTCATCTTAGATCTATCCATAAAAAATTCAGGTGTAGAAGATATAGACAAGATTATGTATTCTGGAATAAATATTCCTTCAAGTGAGAATTGCCTCTAAAAATTTACCTCTCAATAAGTGTGGTACCCTAATGAATAAGTGATATAAGGGAACTGAAAAGGACTGCCTATGAAATTTATTTTGGTCAGTGATGTCACCTTTTATCCCAACTAGATTATCCTGGATTTTAAGTAATCTGAAGAATATAACATTTTAAATGACCCTTAAAATAACTCAGTTAATACTGTTTTTACTTATTAAAATAAAAAGTAAACTTTGGTTCAAATTTTCCTGAGAACAGTTATTTATTTAATTGTGCACAAATCGCTGGAAAAATGAGAATTAAGTACCTAACTAAATTCTACTTTTCTCCCAATCATAAATGGTATCTCAAAGTTTCATCTAAAAGCAACTCACATAAAAGCCCCAAAATTTCAATGCCCTTTTATTTGCAAAATTATTTAATTTAAATTTATTTAATTTAATTAAAATAAAAACATTAGTTTTTAATTCTTTTCCCACGAGTGTTTTTACTCTAAAGCTCGCTGATCAGTATTATTACAGAATTTAGGGTTGAAAAGGAAGCTTAAAGGTCATTTAGTTCAAGCATTCACATAGTGAAAAAATACCTTCTATAGCATCACTGAAAGTCATTCAAGTTGATCTAGAATCCTTTAGTATTAGGGAGCTTACTACCTTTCAATGCAACCTGCTCTTTTCTTAGGCAGGGAAAGAAATAAAAATAGTGAGAGGGTCAGATTAGAATAAATTTTCCCCAATTCCATGTTCTTTAACTAACATATTAAACACAACATCTTTGTGTTATGATTTTTGAGAAGGCTTGAATTCTATGGTAGCAATCTAGTACAATGTCAGAAACACTAACCCCACATATTTCAATTCATTTGCGTTCAATAAACATTTATGTGAAAATCAATGACCTTGGTTACAACTTGTCTATATTAGAAGAGAAAAAAAAACAGAAAGAGGAAACAAGACAATAAAAGGGGAATAAAATAGGAATATATATTCCAATCTGCTCAAAGAACCTTTTTGGGGGATGGGTGGGAAATGTTGGGGGGGAGGAGTAAGTGGAGAAGTGATTTCAATGATGTGGGAAATTGGAACTCCTGATCCCTATCAGCAAAATCTCATGAACTTAAATTCTTAATAAAGAATGGTAAAGTGACTTGTCTAGGGTCACACAGTTAATATAGGCAGGATTTGAATTTGTATCTTAATGACTTTGAAATAAGCTCTCTACCATACTCTATTTGAGTTCAAATTTGGCCTCAGACATTCACTAACTGTGTGATCCTGGGCAAGTCACTTAACCCTTTTTGCCTCAGTTTTCTCATATGTAAAATGAGCTGGAGAAGGAAATGGCAAACCACTCCTTTATCTTTGCCAAGAAACCCCAAAATGTGGTCACAAAAAGTTAGATGTAAATGAAAATGACTAAGCCATGATAGAGAGTTTAAGTCTTAGGTCATAGAGATATTAAATAGCAGAGCTAGAATTTAAATTTAGGTCCTTTAATTCCAAATCCATTACTCTTACACTCTATCACCAACCCCCTCATTTTACAAGTATGCCAGTAGCAGAGACTTGGACTAGTACAATGCCTTGCTAAGTTTCCCAAGCAGAGAATGGTGAGGTTGATCTCAGTCCAGGGCTCCTTCTATTATGTCACAACAGTAGCAAAAATACACTCCAAGAGATTTCTTCTATGAATAGGAAAAGATTCAGGAAACCAGAAGTTAGATTATGAGAAACTATGGGTTTTCCCAACTGAACCCAAAGGTTCAGCGAGTGATTCGGCAATTTAGATAGTAGAGTGACCATTGACCACTAAACAGTAGCTGGAATGGGATTGAGGCTTGTCCTTGAACTCAGGTCCTTTGATTGCCACCTCTCCCATTCTTATAAGCAGAGGCAATGGGATCAGGAAAGATGAACAATAGGAAGATGGGTCTCTACAAATTGAACATGCCTACTGAACCAGAGACTCTCTGATATTTCTGACAGATCTAAATCTTATGATCTTTGGTATCCATATTTTCCATGTTTCTTGCCTTTTCCAATTTCCAACCAAAAGGAAACAAATTATACACCAGTTCTTTTTACTTGCAAGGTATTAAGGTATTTTCAGGAAAGGATCTGATAAACTCATTCACTCCAGGTGTAAATAGCCAGATAAAGATTGCAGTGTTACCCAGGGAATATTTGCATTTTAGAAGAAGATAAAACACTTGGTTTCACTCTATTTAAGTGGATAAAGCCCTTAGAGTTGGGTTTCAAAATCATCAACATTAAGAAATGAAGTATGTTGAGGTAAGAGAGCCTTCTAGATCAGAGGATCATGACTGTTCTTGTCTGTGTCCTGAGCCACGTGTAAAGTCTATGGGTGCCTTTGAACAATACTTGTTGCCTACATTCCTAACTGTATGGAATAATTCCATTTAGAAGTTATTGAACATTTTTTTCGGAGGTTTTCCCCAGGATCACTCTCTGATTCTTTCTCGCTCCTAAGGTTCTTGCCCCTCCAAAATAGAGGAGCACAGGAATTATGACATCTGTGCTCCTGACAATCAAGCCCCAGGTGAGCTGTGATTCATTCTGCCCTTTCCTAGCCAGCCAAGATGGAGATAAGCTAATGCAGAAGCCAGGGGACAAATCTGTTGAATCCTGTGCCTGAAACCAGAGGTGCCCAGTGACCACGAATGCATCTTCCAGCAGATTTATCATTAGGAACTCTAGCTTTAAGTAGAATTGAATCCACAGAAAAGATGAGTATGTCACTGAAAGATAGAACCAACTAGAGAGATGAATAGTACCAGTGCTTTGTTCCCCTGGAAAGCAGAAATAGACGTACCTCTTTCTTATTTGACTGAAGGTATAGATGGCACACTTACTAAATTTATAGTTGATCCAGACCTGGAAGGGATAGTTAATATGGTGGGTCAGTATTCAAATAGCCCTGATCAGTGAGACAAAGTATTGGGTTTGGAGTCAGAAAATCTGAGTTCAGTCCTGTTTTTTTTTTTTTATTTACTGATTGTGTCTGGGTCCAGTTCCTTCCGTTCTCTGAGCCTCAGCTTTCTCTTTATATATTGGGAGGAGCATGGATAAAATGATATCTGAAGTCTTTTCTAGTAATAAATATTATTAATAACAGGGCCAGAAGCAACAAACTGAAACATAATAGATAAATGTTTGCATTTCAGTTTTTTTAATTATTTGTATAAAGGATAGGAGATAGAATTGGCAACTGTATATGGGGAAATAATTTGAGAGATTATCTAGAACAAATGTTTAATCTGAGTAAACTGTATTGCGGCTACCTCCTGCCTATGTATTCTTTGTGCTCCTCTGATCTAATGCAATTTAAGAAAAACCTATGGTCATGGGAGGTGGTAGTTTTGCTTTACTATGCCCAGGACAGACTGCATCTTAAATGTTACATTTATTTGCCAACATTTAAAGAACATTGACAAACTAGAGATATTTTGTCCTGAGAAGCAAGGTAAGAACTAGCAAATTGTTGCCTTTTGAAGATTAGTTTCACTTTTACAAAGAGCCAAAACATTTCTTGGAAACTTAGAATGTTAATCCTGGAAGAGCCTATGGAAATTAGTACCACTCAGTTATTTAATGATGATGAAAGAGGCCCAAAAAGGGAAAATGATTTACCCAAGGTCACCCAACTAGTTAATAGGAGAGCCAGATTTCCTGACTGACAGCCAATCTGCTTGCCCCTACTACGGATCAGACTGCTTTTTTCTTAGAGCAAAGCCTGATTGATAGGATGAATGATTCAGTGTTTGTTTTGGTTGGTTTTCCTTTTGTGTATGTGTATGTTTAAATAAATAAATAAAATGTGGCTATAAAAAAAAGAAGTTATTGAACAAAAAAGGTATAAAGATATAACTGTCTAAGACATAAGTGTGTGAGTATTTCCTGATATCCAAGTTCATGCACTTCCTGGAATGCCAGTGAATAATCCTTGTTCTAGGTCCTGGAGTAGGATTTGCTTTTAAAACTAATAGTAGCTATTATACCTTATTTTACTTGAAAGTTTCTTAAGATCTAGATTCGTTTGTTCCCTTTGTTGAAAAGCCTTAAGTAGTCATTGGATAGATAAAGTATGTTCCAGAGTTGAAAGGAAATAATATGCTCAAGATCACATAGTAAAGCAGAATTGAAATTCAGATCCTCAGATTATAAATCCAACCTTCATTCTAAATCCATTTCGATGAATGTTTATTAAGCACCTAATATGTGTCAAGTACTATACCCAATATTTTTATGCAAAAAGAGTCAAAAGGCAGTCCCTGGCCTCAAAGTAGTCAAATGAAAAACTCAATTTTATAATTTAAAATTTGTATTAATTTTAATAGCAATTCATTACTAATTTGTAAAATGCTGATGTGAAGAAAAAAAATGTCTTTTCAAGGTGCATAGTCAACTTTTAGTCTAGTGAAGGAAAATCAAATGACTTAGAACTGGAAAGGAACTTAGAATTCATTTAGCATGAACCACCTATTTATACTTGAATAAGTTGAGTCTGATAAAAAAGTTAAGTAAATTGTCTGAGGAAAACAAAGAAATGGTTTTCTCATTTCCCAGCTGACAAATGGTCAAAGGATTTCAACAGGCAATTGTTAGATGAAATTAAAACTATCTTTAGTCATATGAAAAAAATCTCCAAATCACTATTGTTTATATAAATGCAAATTGAAATAACTCTGAGGTACCATTTCACATCCATTAGACTGTATAACTTGACAAAAAAAGAAAATGATAAATTCTGGAGAGGATGTAGAAAAATCAGAACATTAATGCTGCTGGTAGAGCTGTGAACTGGTACAACCATTTTGGAGAGCAATCTGGAACCATGCCCAAAGGGCCATAAAACAAAGGCTATAAAACCCTTTGACCTAGCAAAACCATTACTGGTCTGTATCCCAAAGAAATTAAAGATATGGGAAAGAAACCTCCCTGTGTATAGCAGTTCATTTTGTGGTAGCAAAGGACATTAAACTGAAGGGATATCCATCAATTAGGGAATGGCTGAACAAGTTGTGGTACAATAAGGGAATACTATTGTGTCATAAGAAATGAAAAAAAAAGTTAATCTCTCTTTCTCCTACACACACACACACACACACACACACACACACACACATACACATGAAAACAGCCTGTCAAGTCTTATATTAAGTGATGCAAAGTGAAGTAAACAGAACCAGGAGTATGTTGTATACAGTAACAATAATAATGTACGATGATCAACTGTGAATGACTCTAACTGTTATAAACAAGGAAAGGATCCAGCACAACTCCAAAAGATTAATGACTAAAAAATGGATATCTACCAGTACAGAATGAACAGAGTTCAATGGAAATTGAAATATACTATTCTTTTCTTTCTTTTCTTCATGAATATTCTCTAGTGTAAGCAATATGTGTCTTACAATGTGATGAACATGGAAATATGCATTATATGGTAATGTATGTACAATCTATTTCATATTGCCTGCCCTCTTGGGGAGACGGAAGAGGTAGAAGGGAGAGACAGAGAATATGGATTGCAAAATATCAGAAAATGAATATTAAGAAATTTTATTAATTTGTAATCTGGAAAAATAAATTTTGTTTTAAAAAATGGGTTTCAAGCCCATATCCTCTAACTCTCAATACTGTAGTTATTTTTAATTAATTACTTTATTTATTTAGAATATTTTTTCATGGTTACATGTTTCATGTTCTTTTCCACCCCTCCTCTCTTTCCCCCCAAGCTGATGAGCAATTCCACTGGGATTATACGTGTATCATTGTTCAAAACCTATTTGTATATTATTTATATTTGCAATAGAGTGATTATTGAAATTAAAAATCCCTGATCATATACTCAATGAATCACATGATTGATCATATATTTTTCTTCTATGTTTCTGCATTGCATTGCTGCTAGTAGAGAAGTACAACCTTTGATTGTACCACAGTGTATCAGTCTCAGTATACAATGTTCTCCTGTTTCTGCTCCTTTTGCTCTGCATCAGTTCCTGGAGGTTGTTCCAGTTCACATGGAATTCCTCCAGTTCATTATTCCTTTCAGCACAATAGTATTCCATCACTATCAGATACAATATTTTGTTCAAGAATTCCTGAATCAATGAACACTCCTCATTTTCCAATTTTTTGCCACTACAAAGAACTCAGCTATAAATATTTTTGTACAAGTATTTTTCCCTATTGTCAAGCACAGCAGTGATATGATAGGATCAAAAGGCAGGTAGTCTTTTAAAGTCCTTTGGGCATAGTTCCAAATCACCCTGGAGAATGGTTGGATCAGTTCACAACTCCACTAACAATGCATTAGTGCCCAAATTTTGCCACATTCCTTCAAAAATGTATTGCTTTCTTTCCCTGACATATTGGCCAATTGGCTAGGAATGAGGTGGTACATCAAAGTTGTTTTGATTTGCATTTCTCTAATTATGAGAGATTTGGAAATTTTTTTTCACATATTAATTGATAGTTTTGATTTCTTTATCTGCAAACTGCCTATTAATATCCCTTGCCTTTTTATCAATTGGGGAATGGCTTGATTTTTAGTATAATTGACTTAGCTCCTTATGAATTTAAGAAATTAGAGCTTAGAGGTTTTGTTATAAAGATTTTTTCCAATTTGTTCCTTCCCTTCTAATTTTGTTTAAATTGGTTTTGTTTGTACAAAAGCTTTTTTAATTTCATGTAATCAAAATTATTCATTTTATATTTTGTGATATTCTCTCTCTTGCTTGTTCTTAAATTATTTCCTTTCCCATCGATCTGACAGATATATTTTATGTCTATAATTTCCCCCTTATATTTAAGTCACTTACCCATTATGAATTTATCTTGGTATAGGGTTCAAGATGTTGATCTAAACCTAATCTGTCCCATACTATTTTCCAATTTTCCCAGAAGTTTTTGTCAAATATGAGTTCTTGTCCCCAAAGCTGGGATCTTTGGGTTTACTGTACACTATCTTGCTGAAGAAATTTAGACCAAGTCTATTCCATTGATCCTCCCTTCTGTCTCTTAGCCAGTACCATATTGTTCTGATGACCTCTACTTTATAGTACAGTTTAAAATCTGGTACTGCTAGGCTCCCATCCTTCACATTTTTTTTATTAGTGCCCTTGATATTCTTCAACTTCTGTTCTTCCAAATGAACTTTGATAATTTTTTTTCTAATTCCATAAAAAATTTTCTTGGTAGTTTGATAGGTAAATTTATTTGGGTAGGATTATCATTTTTATTATAGTAACTTGTCTGACTCATGAGCAATTATTTTTTCCAGTTATTTAGATCTAGTTTTAATTGTGTGGAAAGTGTTTTGTAGTTGTGTTCATATAATTCCTATTTCTTGGCAAATAGATTCTTAGATATCGTATATTGTAAAGGGTGATTTTAAGTGGAATTTCTCTTTCTAACTCTTGCTGCTGAGTTGTGTTGGAAATATATAGAAATACTGATGATTTATGTGGGTTTATTTTGTATCCTGCAAATTTGCTAAAGTTGTTGATTATTTCTCTTAGCTTTTTAACTGATTTTCTAGGATTCTTTAAGTAGACCATCATATCTGCAAAGAGTGATAGTTTAGTCACTTTATTACCTATTTTAATGCCTTCAATTTCTTTTTTTTCCCTATAATTGCTACTGCTAATGTTTCTAGTACAATGTTAAGCAATAGAGGTGATAATGTGCATCCTTGCTTCACTCCTGATCTTATTGGGAAGGCTTTTAACTTATCCCAATTGTGGTTATTTTTCTTGATAACTATTTCTCATTTCACCTTTATATTAATACAAGTATTCTCTAGAATATTTGCTTGATGTGGGATCGCCCCTTTTGACTGAGGATCTGTTTTTTGAAGGCAGCTCTTGACTTAATGACTTGAATAAATAGGAAATGATTTTTAAAAAGAGTAAAGAGACAAGGGAAGGAAAAGTTGCATAGGAGGTATAAAGATGTTCATGATAAGAACTAGCTGGCATAAATCCCATCAATGCATGCCTGTCTTTCAATTTCATCTCATATTACATGGCAATACAGGAAAAGTGAACATGTGAACCTAGTGGGCCTCATTTGTACAAAATAAAGAGGCCAATCAGAGCTGGCAGTGGCTACTTCCTCTACCAATGCCAAGTAAATACTTTTGTCAAAAAACACAGTTTTCTTATCTTGGGGAATATAAAATATCAATGACTGGAAACTTGGAAATGAAGAGACCTAAAGTCCTTCAACACTGTTTCCTGTTTTGTTAATTTAGAGTCACTACAGGCACATCAAGTACCTACAGATTTGAAATTATTTCTTCCAACTCATCCCATTAGGTATTGTAGAAAAGAAGATTGCATAAGGCTGATGATCATTATTATGACATAAGCTGAGAAAATAATTTCCATTAATCTTAAGTGATTATTAGGGTTTTATCAACCTGTCTACCCTGCCACATTGGAGAGTATGTAATGGATCTGAAATGATGCTAATCAGCACTAATAAACCTATTTTCTATTTCAATTGTTTTCCAATACATTTCCATCCTAAACGTTTCTTTTCCATCAAACAGTGAATTAGATTTCAACCTGTGGATTATTTATCTTCCTGGCTTTTCTCAGAATTCCCTCCTCTCTCTAGCTACTGGATTATTCTCCTGGTACACAAATCACAAATGTCTTTACCCAGGGGTAGCTGGTGGCATAGAGAAGAAAATACGACAAGAGGAACTGGAGGATTTTCATACCTGTTATGGCCTCTGGCAAAGAACAAAGCTCAAAGAGAATAGAAATAGAAACTATACTTTTAGTTTCTTGGTTTAAAAAATACATATAAATTAATTAAATATATACACATATATGTTGATCAAATTACATATGTATTTTTAAATCAATATATATTATATAGATATTTTCTATATATACACAGATATATGTATATACACATACACAGACTTTACGTTATAAACAAAAATCCTATTTGCATGCATATATGTGTGTTTCTATTTATACATATTAGATATACAGCTCTTACTACTGGGGTGGTAGAAAGAGTAGAAGATTAGATCTCAGTTTGAGCCATGCCTTTCCTACTTAGCAGCTGTGTGATATTGGTAAATTTCCTTATCTGGAAAATGAGATTGGCCTTGCTGATTTCTATGGTACCTTCAAGCTCAAAAAAATTAAATAATGCCCAAGTTAGTCCTCAGAAACTTGAGGGTCCATGAAAAAAGAATTCCTTTGCTTCCCCTCTGCCTTTCACACAGCAAAGATATTTTAGAAGCGGTGGACAAAAGGTTAATAATTCTGGATGAATTCATTCTAGGGGCTCAAAGTACAAAATGTTTAATCCTAGTATTAATATATTATAATTGGAATGGTGAATAAAGCCGTTGCGGAATCCCTGCCTGTTAAATTTTTATATTCAGGACTTTGTTTAGCAACTTACTCATTAAACTCTTATGTTTGTTCTGAGCAGACAATGACAACTCATAGTTGTGAGTAGTTCCAGATGTGTATAGCCTCAGAGTTGATGTAGATGTGTCTAGACTTAGAGCTGAATTTCAAAATGTGAAGTAGAAAAATGTACAAATTGCCTATTCTGATCTCCTTCTCTACCTGGAAAGGCATTCCTCAGGATCATTTCTTTCCTCTTCTGTCCAAATCAAAAATAGCATTTATTCTTAGGTGTGAATAGTAGCTTAAAAGATTAAATTTAGTAAAATTCAAACTTTACTGAAAGGGTCCTCAGCCATGTGGTCTTAACCTAGCCTATACATTTCAAGCTTTAAAGAAACTTCTCTGTATACAGAATAATAGATTCAGAGCTGGATAAGTTCTCAAAATTCTTCTGGTCCAAACTTTTTTATCTGATAAATGAAAAACTAAGGTAAACTAACTTGTCCAAGGTGACCATAATTATGTGTAGCTACGATTCAAAATTCTCATATTTCCCATGATTCAATGCCATCTCTGTATGCTAGCCATTAAGTTCATAGGTTTTAAGCTAGAAGGAACTTTGGGAACCTGCCATCTTATAGAATAGGGAATTGAGTACATCAAGGTCAAGTGTCTTGTCCAACAGTCACACAGGTCAAAGGTGTCACACCCAGGAATATATGCAAATCCAACATTTTTCCCACTATACCACTCTGCCTACAGTTAAATTATTCCTTTTGCCCTTTTTCCAATTTATACCGTGGGAAGACCAGTATAAACTGATGTAGAATGTAATGAATTATATACCAACAATGACCTAGGTGTTCTCTGTCATAACCCAGACTCCTTTTCATCATGGAAGATCTTTCCAACCCTAAAATTAATACCTTAGAAGTACCTACTGAGTCACTAACTCTCCTTATTAAATACTATGGCTTAACACCTTCATTTAAAGAGAAATTGATGAGTCTAGGCCAGACATCTCTTTATTTTTTTACCGGGTTGCAATCTGCCTTCTCCATTGTGCCCAGGTGGCTGGGTATCTTTCATCCCTCCCTGTTCAGTTTCCTTCAGTCATTCAGGCATATATAACTTTTCATGACCCCATGAACCAAAGCAAAACTATCTATGGGATTTTCTTGGCAAAGACAATGCAGTAGTTATTATTTCTTTCTCCAGTGGATTAAGGGAAAAGTTAGTGTTTGAGGCTGGATTTGAATCTAGGTCTTCCTGATTCCATGTCCAGTCCTCTATCCAATGAACCACCAGGCTGTAATTTTTTTGACATTCGAGACTCTTTCTACTTGTATGTGTACCCTCAGTATAGCAAGGTATCTAGCATATAGTTAATAAATTAATGGTATATGATTAATACTTCTTGACTGACTACCCATTATTCCTGGTTTTATTGTATTCAGATGACAGAGAGATTAAAATTCTTTCTAAATTATATCTCTTCAAATATAATGGTAAATGAAAATGATGAATGTTGGAGGAAATCTGGCAAATTTGGGACACTAATTCATTGCTGGCAGGGTTGTGAATTAATACAACCATTCTAGAGGGCAATTTTGAGTTATGTCCAAAGGGCTTTAAAAGAATGCATACCCTTTGATCCAGTAATACCACTATTATATCTGTATCCCAAGGAGATTAAAAATGGGAAAGGATCTGTTTATTTAAAAATATTTATAGCTACTCTTTTTATTATGGCAAAGCATTGGAAACTAAAGGAGAATGGCTAAACAAATTCTGGTATATAAGAGTAACAGAATACTATTGTGTTATAAGGAAGGACAAACAGGATGATTTCAGAAAGAGCTGGAAAGACCTATGTAAACTGATGCAGAGTGAAATAAGCAGAACCAGGAAAACATTGTTCACAGTAACAGTAATATTGAAGAATGATCAAATTTGACATACTTTGCTACTAACAGCAATACAATCATCAGGACAATTATGAGTTCTTATGAAAAAGAATGATAACCACCTCCAGAGAAAGAATTGTTGGAGTAGGAATGTAGATGAAAGTATATGATTTATCACTTGTTGATTTTGGTATATATTTGGGGGTTTTGGTTTTATAAGATTATTCACTTACAAAAATGAATAATTTGGACATATGTTTTGTGTGATAAAACATGGATAACCCAGAATGAATTGTTTGCTAGTTGTGGGAGATGGGAGGAAAGAAAGGAGGGAGACAATTTGGATCATATAACTGTGGAAAACTTATGTGGAAATTGGTTATTAAAGTTAAAAAAAGAGAAAAAATAAATGATATCTTTTCAAATGATTGAAGGTATCTATCTAGAAGGCCTTATCTTCAACTACTTTAAATATGCATAACTCTTTCTGATGAATGGCAAGAACTTCATACCCTTCAGCATCACATCCTCTATACCTTACCTGTATCTTTCCTGAAATGAGGTTTCAGACTGAATATCATACTCTAGCTTTAATGCAGCCAGAGCAGGACACTGGTAATCAGTCTATCATTTGGATGCTATGCCTCATCTAGGGTCAGTGTAACCTGCTCTTATTAAGAGCTGAGTCAAGGAAGCTCATAAGCTTATACACTATCACAAATGAGAAAGGGAAGGAAAAGGAGGGGATGGAAAGAAACAAGCATTTATTAAGCCCTTGCTACATGCCAGGCAATGTGTTAAGCACTTTATAAATATCATAACAGGTTATAAATAATATATAACATACAAATCAAGGTTAAGTAAGGTGCCCAAGGTCACACAGCAAGAATTTGATCATATCAGAATTTAGGTCTTCCCAATTCCTGGCCCAGTGCTCTGCTCACTGTGCCACCATGCTGTCTCAAAAGTGCAAGTATACATAATAATGTAGTCTGCTTAGAAGCTAAGAGTGTCCACTCAAGATTTAGGCATATACATTAAGCAGCAAGGGCCGAGATGTATTTCTCAAAACTTCTCTCCTGCTGCTGAAAATCTTTTCTTTAATTGAGATTCTAAGGAAAACACATACTGTTATATATAAGAATGAGATAGGAGGTGATTTACTTGACATCATTCTGTGAATTTCAGTTTAAAAGACAGTGAAATGTACCTGAAACCATTGGAGAGAGGTCTTCCATCTCTACCTTATTCAGAATATTACTTGGATTAAATTATTTCTGTCAGCAATAATAATAAATTGCATATTTGTAACATGGCAGTTTATGTTTTTAAGGTTTCTTATGGTTTCTGGTGTTGCCTGCTGGATGATAATACAAAGTCTACTTAGCAAATGGCAAACTTATCAGGGTCTAACTCAGAAGAATAATGGCAGAGTGAATATTGAGACTTACAATTACCACCAGTAGAAACAAAATGGGAAATACAGAAACCAGAGATCTCAACTGACCTTTCTTAAATTCCTCTGACATTTTCCCAAAATCAAAAGCAACAAGTAAACACCTAAAATTAAAAATAATACATAAATTGTCTGCTCTGCAATGACAGTGTCTGTAGGAAAACCAACAGAGGGAAGGGACTGAAAAATTCAGTTTTGATGCCTACAGAAATTATTTGGAATTGAATATGCTAAATAACTGGATCAATAACCAAATGTTTCCAGTTTTTATATAGAATTTTGTTTTTTTGTAGACATAATCAGTATGGTAATGAAGGCAGAACATGCAGTGTTCAGGATGTTGAAAAATCAAATTGAGCCTAAGAACTTTAAAGCTATAGTTATCAATTTCATTAAAACCTATTATTTTACAGGATTCAAAATTTGAGCCCAGAGAGATTGTCAACACCACCACCTTCAGTTCACAGACTAGGTCTAGAAGGGATCTCAGAAACAATTAGGTTCAACTCCCTCATTTTACATATGTAAAAGAGTCACACAGGGGTTGTAACTTATTCAAGGTCTCACAATATATCACAGTGCCAGAATTAGCATTATGTCCCTCCCCATCTCACATGTCCTTTTCATTTTATCATGTTTAAGTCAAAGGTGAGTTCAGTATAGTTTTTGTTCCCTCAATTGATTATTTCCTTTTATTTCTAACGCAGGTTCTAAAATCTTTTTCATTGACTGCATTTATTTTGTTTTTAGAAAAGATAAGCCCAGATGTACTTTTCCTACCATTATTTTTTAAAAATTAGACATTTGTATGAAAATAAAACCCTCCAAAGTAATAACAAACCAGAAAACAAATTCTAGTCACAAATCAGAGAGTCTAGGCAGGGAAACGAGGTATTTTATGCTATGTGTTTTGAATAGCTGTAGTTTGTCATTTGTTATATTTTAATATACATATATAGATGTATGTGTATACAAATAGAAGTGTATTGCCTCTTCCCATATATTCATAGTATATATAGTCACTTTAGTATTGCCATTCCTGGCAATAGTCACACATACTTCCCCCAAGTATCTCATGCTAGGGAAATACTCTACTATCAAGAAGAAATTACTAGATACAATCCAGGGTTGTATATATTAGACTTATCAGGTGGTTACAGTAAAATACAGATCCATTGAGTAGACAGAACCATTTTCTTTCCTAGAAATGACTGGTAACCTATAGACACTGCATTAAGCAAGATATATTAGAGAAGTATGAGACATACTCAGCATTCTAGAGAATGTGGAGTGAACTTATCAGGCCAATCAGTGGCTACATTGAAGTCCAAACCTACCATAACTCTAATTTAATGTGATTCCCAAAAACCACTCCTGAGGAAAGGAATGGTTTAGTCAAATTTAAGGCTCACTAATTAAAGTGTTTGCTGTGAAAGTAAAAGCTCTCCATGCTAGGTGAAGAAAATCGACATTTTTTTTTTGTACTTAGTATGACAAGGCTGGTTATTCCCATATGTGGAAAAGGAAATCTACAACAAACAAAAAACAGAAAAAGAAGACATATTACTGTAAGGGCACAGGAGAGAGCCACGGTGACTGACTAGAAACTGGATGAATGGGTTGGAGAGAGAGAATCTTCATGGACAAGCATGGAAAGCTTATTTAGACAGAGTAGGGGAAAAATTTAAACATCTCTACATCAAAAGACACACTTTATTATATGAATTCCAGATTGCAATTATTTCAGGCAATTTATAAACCTAAGCATATGATGGCCATGTGTGTGTGTGCACACACATGTGCACATTATTGATCTGCCAACTTAATCAAACATAAGTTCCACACATTGTACGAGGAGACCTGAGTTAATGTCATATTTTTGGTAACAGCTGTAATTATTCATTTTACTTCTCTGAGCCTATTTCTGTATATTTTAAGTTGGACCCAACATCTTTCTAGGCTCATTATATATGACTGCTCCTTCTGTACGATGGTCCCACAAAACTTGTTTCTTCTCTTTCTCACAAAGGTAGCTATGTTTCCAACTCCATGCCTTTGCATTGATCATCTAGGACACCCTTGTAAAGCAGGAGTGTTCTTAATGCTGAATGTGGAAAGGAGAAAGACAACACCTTCACTAGGGAATATCTACCTCCTTGATTCTCCCTCTTCCCTAGACAGTATACTAGAAAGAAGGAAGACCACTCCTTTCCTTCAGATGGGATAATCACAAAGACTACCATCTGCCCTTTCTTTGTGACATATAATCATCTTCAACTGTCATCTCAATTAATTAAGTAATGTAATGCCTTCTGGATCTTTCCATCTACCCTCCTACCAATATACTTTCAGCATTTCAAGGAATTCCATCTACATTAAAGCTAAACTTTCTTTTATGTATTATCCTTCTATTTCAAAAGAAAGAAATATCTAGCATTTTATCTTTGTATATAAGCCCTTATCACAGTGATCAGCACATAGTAAGTGTTTAATAAGTGCATTCATCATTCATTCATTCAATGCATTCCCTCCTTACATCGACTGTGTTTCTCTCTAACTTTGATTCAATCTATGTATCATTTTGTAGGAAGCCTTTCCTGTTCCCTTCAACTGCTAGCTCCCTATTTCCCAAACTAATTTTTATTTAACTATTTTGTATTTATTCATTATACTTATATATATATATGTATATATATATAATACACATGTGTGTATATATACTTATATATACACTTATTGTTTCTCTTGTTAGAATAAATATTCCTCATAAAGTAGGTTTTTTAGTCTTTCCTTGTTGCCTGGATAAAATTTGCTGCGAGGCCATAAAAGGTTCTTTTTAAAAAAAAATTACCTTCTGTCTTAGAATCAATACTAAGTATTGGTCCCAAGGCAGAAGATCTGTAAGGGCTAGGGAATTGGGGTTACATGACTTGTCCAGAGTCACACAGCTAGGAAGTTCCTGAAAACAAATTTTAACCTAGAACCTCCCCTCTCCAAGCCTGGCTTTCTATCTACTATTACCTAGTTGCCCTACATAATAGGTTTTAATAAATGCTTGATGTTTAGTTCATTGATAGTAATATATATATATGTATATATATGTATATATATACATATATATATATATATATATATATATATGAGTCACCCACCTTTCAATATTTTAGAGAGGTAGATTCTTGATCAAAGTGCTTTTTGGTCTCATCTCTTGCCTTCATCACTGCCATTGGAAAAGAGTGGCAATTGGCTGAAGAGATGAAGGCCATTGCTGTGTCTTTCCTTTCTATCATACAACATGTGCACTCCTTAGTGTCCTCCATTCTCATCTTACCCTTTCTACCTTAGTGTCCTTTCTCACATTATCCTTCCTTCCTGAATGAGGCTCTTCCTCTTTCTTGGATTATCAAAATCCCTTCCTTCTAGGACCAATCCATGTGCCACAACTTAAGGGAATTTTTACTTGGCATTTTCCCCATATCATCCACAAGTGCAAATAATCTTTCAAATTCCCAGAAGTATTTTTATTTGTCTTTTCATTATAACATATTACTTTCCCATATATCATAGTTTTTTGCATATAAGTTCCCTCCCCCTTATTAAAGGGTAAGCATTTTGATCTTGAAGATGTCATCTTTCTATTACTGAAATAAAATAAAGTGTTTTTTTTTTAAGTCTCTACCTTCTACTTTATTGTTATAGGGAACTACAAATGTGGAAATTTTCCTTCAACTCTACAGATTGGGACCTCTCCACAACTTATACTTTTAATACATTTCCTATGGCATCAAGAAATTAACTGAATTATCCATGATTGTACTGTTTGTATCCAAGACAGAAGTTGAACTAGACTTCCTCAAATAAAATCCTGCCTTCTATATATCATGGCAAATCATGCCTTCTCATATGTTGTATATGCTTGATACATGTATATTTAATACATATATAATATACAAGTATATTTATTTGAAATGAGTCAAAGTGAGTTGCTTCTATGCATTCAGCTTCCCAAGATGAGGTATTCAGGTTAATTAAATATTCTCTTTAATGTAGTTTTATGCAAACCATTTGTGAAAGCCAATTTTAGAAATCAAAAGAGAAGAAAATATGTGGTAGGTCATTTTTACTGCTCATGATTTTTCTGAAGTACAAAATGCCATTAATGAAAAAGGAAGCATTATTTCGAGAAAGCTGGCATTATATACAAAGTGTTCCACTCCATGTACACCCATATCTTTGTCCAACTTTACACCCCACACACACAGAGCATAATTTCTGCCCATAAGGATCTTGTAATCCAGGTGGCATAGTAATCAGAATGTTAAACTTGCAGTCAGAAAGGCCTATATTGAAATTATGCCTCAAATACTTAATATGTGTTGAAGGTTAAGACCCAGAACCTCTTACAACCTGAGTTTCCTCACATGTAAAATGAAGGAGTTATATGCAGGGATTTTCCTTCCATCTTTAAATCTATGATCTCACAATCATCCACTATGATTTTTTACTTGGAATTGTGCTCTTCCCAAAATCATATTTAGCCAATTCCTATTATTAGCTATCTAGTCTACTGTTCAAGTAGCGTTCTTAACCTATTCAGGTAATATAGCCCCTCTTCTACTCAAAATCTGTAACTGTTAATGACTCCTCTATGGAATAAAATTAAAATGACTGACCTTGGCAAACATGGTCCACTCACAATGTGGTTCCAACCTATCTATCCATCTTTACCTTATACTTTGCCTGCTTACAAATACATTATTCTAATAAAAGTGGTCCATAGCTTACCTCCCACCCACCTCATTTTTACCTTTTCTACCTTTCTTTGTGCCAATCCCAGTCCTTGGAATAAATGCTGTCCTACTCACCTCTATCAAATGTATCAGATAACTTAAGCTTTGAAAAGTCTAAATCAGGTGCTAACTCTTTGGCAACTTCATGAAATGATGATTAGTAGCAAGAAGGACATCACAGTTTCCACTATGCCCCTACTCCTCAGTTAATTAACTTAGTCAGGCTTTGCACTTGAATAACTAAGATTAATCCCCAAGGTGCTGAAAAGACTGACATATGCAAAAATCCATCCCCAAAATAGTGGACTAGAATCAGGTTGTTTGCATTCTTGCGCTTCTCCCACATTTACCTTGGTGTGTGACCTTGGGTCACTTCCCTATGAAAGTCAGTTTCCTCCTTGGTTAAATGATAAGGTTCAGTCAAATAATCTATAAAGTCCTTTCTAGCTCTAACAATCTAAAACTATAATTGGGGGGACTTATTTTTAAAATTTTTGTTTTACACCCTTAGGTTTAGTGCTTTAACTGATAATCATGATCTTGAAGTGTCTATAAAGCTACAGGGATCTCTCAAGTTTCAGATTTACATTCTAACAATGACAGTGCTGTCCCAGAGTTGTTGCATCTCCTCAAAGCCTTTTAATCTCCTGTGAAATGGGGTGTGAGCATCAGTCTACTGGCAAGAGAGTCCATAATCTTATTTAAGAAAAAATAAAGATCAGCCACCAGCTGTGTGAGAGTCCCCTTACCAGAACAGTTGAGGAATATAAGAGAGAGAGAGTTTATAATCTTGAAGAGAATGTTACTGGGAAGGAATAAATTAGTTAATTCTGGCACTTCCTCTGCTGGACTCCTGTTAAGGAGAAGTACAGATATTTAGACTTTCTACATGATGCCAAAGCAACATTTGGAAAGACAAACAATTCAGTTAACAAACCAGGTGTTTACAAGATACCAACCAGCCAGTTGGACTGATTTGTTTGCCCTGAACAAAATCAACCAAATTGAATGGTTGTTTTGGCATCTTGTACCATACTGCAGCAGGGATGACAGCTGGGCAAAGCTGCCTAGAAGGGTCCTGAACCAAGAGCTCAATTAGACAAGTGAATCTGGCAGGAATCACAGGTCAAAAAGGCACTGGGTGAAGTACAGAGGTATACAGGGCAAGGAGAATCAGGCAGATATCCAAAGATAGGCAGACAATAATTCCAGGCCAAAGCAATAGCAGTAGTTGGAATAATTTATCAGAGCTGGGCAAACAGGATGATCCAAATGTCCATGGAAACAGAGAAGCAAGATATAGGAACCCAAGGGAATGAGGATTCTAAAGTGAATCTTTCTTCCGTCTTTTTTTTTTTCCTTAAATCCTCCCTACCGTGGGTATAGGGTAGGGTTCAAAATTATGTTCTTTGAGGCATGAGGAAGAGCTAAACAAGCTTCTGATGATGACAGGTACAAAGGGGTACTACTTTAAAACCAGTCTTAGTTTTGCATCTTGTGTCAAACATAGGTTGAAAGGACATCACTCAGGTTCTAGGTTCCATTGCTTTCAGAAGCTTGTCGTTCATGTGCAAAGCTGACAAGAGTACTTATTTTGAAAAAAAAAGGAAAGGAAATTATGGCTATTTGTAGAATTTGTGGAACTCAGTGATCAGGCTGATGATTGCTTCATTGGATCCCACTGCCTTGGCTTCTAACACTGATTGTTTTGGGGAGATCTATCTCCTTGCTTTGTGGGAAATTCAATTTAATTAACATTTACTATGGGCCAATTGTGTATTAACTACTGGAGATACAATGATAAAGCAATTGTTTGTTCCCTTGAGGAATTGCCAGTCTAAAAGAGGTTATGCCTTATAGATAAATAAATATTATACAAGGTAGGAAGAGATGAGAAGTATCCAGACAAAGCGCTAAAGGAAAGAACTTCCTGATATAAAATATCCCATTTTTAACCTTTCTAATCATTAGAAAGCAAAACCTGTTTCCCTTTAATTAACACCCAATGGTCCTTTGAAGCAACACAGAACAAATCTAATCTTTCTTACACATGACAGTCCTTCAGATGATTGATGATAGCTATCATACCTTCACAAGTATTCACTTCTCCAAGTTAATCATTCCAAGTTCCTTCCACTTTTCTCATATGACACTGACATTTATCTGGGTGCCTTTATGGCAACAAGGTAGTGCATTGAATAGAGAACTGATTTAAAGTCAGAAAGATAAGTTCAGATCCACTCACAGACATGTTATGTGATCCTGGGTAAGTCACAACCTTTATTTGCCTCCTTTGTCTCTTCTGAAAAGTGGTTGTGAGGATAAAATTAGAGAACATTTGTAAATGTTTGAAAGCATCACATATGTGCTTTTTGTTGTTGTACTTTAATATTGAATGCTCTACTTTCTCAAAGTATGGTATATAAAACACAGTATTTCAGATGTGAATGGATAAATTCAATGTACCTCTCTCTCTCTCTCCTACATAGACCCACACACTTAGACACAACAATGACAATGATGTGAAATACTTCAAGACTTACTAAGTACTTCATATATTTTTTCTCAGTTGATCCTCTTAACAACACTATGAGGTAACCATGTCTCCATTTTACAGATGAGACAACTAAGACTTGTAAAGTTTAAATAAAATAAGAACTGAGGTCACACACTTGGTAAGTATTTGAGGTAAAATATAAATTTAATTCTTTTAGACTTCAAGTTCAACATTCTACCTACTATTAGCTAATTATGTACTAACAGTGAAAGATAGTATGCAATTAAATAGATATTATGCCATATGAAGATAATTTGAGATGGAAAAGCAATAGCACCTGGGAAAGACCAGGTAATGCTTCTTATAGAAGGTGGTATTTGAGCTGAATCTTGAAGGAAACTAGAAAAATGACATTAATGCAAAGAATTCCAGGCAATGAGCAATGGATGAGGAGTCGCAGTTGTGCTACTGGTATTGGGCATGTGAGAAGTAGCGACTAAGATTTGATTCAAGTATCAGATTTTTAATTTCAAATCACAATTTCACCAGAAAATATGATTTTTATTACCTGTTGTTGTTGTCATGTTTAAATCTTTGTGTCCCTATATAGGGTTTTCTTGACAAAAATAATGTAGTGATTTGCCACATTTTAACACAACTCTTTAGAGATGATAAATTTAGGAAAACAGTGTCAAGTGATTCACTCAATGTCACACAATGAACGAGAGTCTGATACTGGATTTGAACTCAGCTCTTACTCCAGGCCTAGCTTTCTATCCATTGAACCACCTTGCTCCCCTTTCACAAGATCTCATTGACTACATGTGTTACCTGGTTGAGAATCATGGGGAGAGCTCTAAGGCAATGGACCAGAATGAAAATAATTACTATCAAGACACTCCAAAGTAGATCAAGAAGAAGAAGAATGTGTAAGTATTTTTAGCTTAGCCTGAAGATTTCTAAATCATTATTGATTGGCTGGAGAAGAATCAAATGGAAGCTGAGTAAAGAACTCATGACACAAGTCATATGTGTCTTAGTGAAATGACCACTGCTGAAGGCCTGGGTGAATGGTGGGCTAGAGAACTAGATGGGATAATATGTCTCTGGAAAAGGAAATTATATTATTTGTATTACTTCTGAAAGAGTTATTTGATATTACCTAGTAGTATTGTCTACATATTGATGAGTTCTGGACATAGAATAGGTTAGAAATCAGAGTTAGTTATTATTAAGGGAACATAATATTATATGGATAGTCTTTGCAAATAACTTTTTTCTCTTATGGTGATATTATAATAGAAATTATAATGATAATAATAGCTAGAATTAATATAGTCCCTTAATGTTTGCAAAATGGTTCAAATATATCATCCCATATAATCCTCAAAACAACCCTGTAAATTAAATGCTATTGCAATATCCATTTTAAAGATGAAGAAATTAGAACTAAGATTAAGTAACTTGCCCAGTATCATGCAGCTAGTGAGTTTCTGATGCAAGATTTGAAACTGCATCTAACTTTCTGACTTTATTGAGAAAGTTTTTCCTAAAAGCTAACTCTTCCCAAAACTTAAGGAGTATGATCTATTCAATACTGCCAGTCAACAAATAAAGAAGTATTCATTAAGCACTTGGTATGCACTAGGAACTATGCTATGAGATACAGATATGAAAAAGGCAAAACATTATATCTGCTTTTCAAGGAGGTCAGAGTCTATTGAGAGAGGAATTGGAGTGAGTTTTGAAGCAGAGATGACTTAAAAACTTGTCTCAAAGGGTAAAAGCTTTAATATACCTCTTCTTTCTAGAGCCAGCCTGGTCTCAGGACTCCATCAGTCTTTTCCTTAACTATAAAGTGAGAAAAGGGAAACAACAAACATACCAATTCCCATTCACATTCCTTGCCTGTTTATCACTCTACTTTTTTCTTCCAAATTAATATTCAAATTGACAAAACCTTTCCTCCATAGAAGAACAAAATTAGAATCCTTTGATCCTGAGTTGTAGGCTGTCTAGGGCAATGCTTCCTTCCCTGACTACCATTCCCTTCTCCCTCTTAGACATCTATGTCAGCAGCATCCTTCTAGTCTTCTTATTACACTTTTGCTACCCTTTTAGTTATATCATTTAGAATTTCTTTTTTACTATAATAAACTACCACTTATAGCGCACCTGTTCCCAACTCCAACAATTATGTGTACCATTGTGTTTGTGCTTGTGTGTGTGTACTATCTACATACAAACATACAAGCACAAGCACAAACACAATGATGTTTGTAGTTTCCTTTTATAGTTCTGAGGAGTAAAGAACAAAGAACAAAGAACAGGACTTTATAGATGGGGAATAAGTTATCATGCGTTAAAAGAGCTCAATATTATGAGTGGCAAAATCAATATGATTGGTTTCAGAGCTGGTGTGTGGGACAATATGATTGGTTTTAAATTGGGAATTTTCCTTAGCTAACAAAAACTCCCTCTTTCAACCTGTGACTAAGAAATCTTCATTGTTTGAGTCTACCTGTAAAGATAGAGATAGTGTGCCAGACTTCTTTGGATAACAAACCAGACATCCTTGAAGCATAGCGTGGTAATGTAATGATACTAGACCAGACTCCCTGGTGTCCACCCACATCCCTCATGGACAACAGATTTCCTTTAAGCAAGAATAGAATAGTGCTTAGCAAGAGAACTGAATTTCTAAACTTAACTCATTATAGGCCAATTGAATTTCTGAACAAAGTTCAAAGACAAAGAACCATGACTTAGGCAGCAACACAACCAAAACCAATTAATTAACTGTAAACAGGATAAGTTTTTAAGAAGGCAGGATCAATCTGTTCATTGTAGTACCTAGCACAGTCTCTAATACATAGCAAGAGCTTAATAAATAAATTCTTAATGGAATCATATTAGAAACAGGAGAAAAGTGTACCTAAAATCTTTAAATTCTGCATGTTGTACATTTTGAGTATCTCCCATATATAAATGATTAAAATATGATTAATAGAAGGAGGGACACTTAGCTATGTCTCCCAGATTTAAGAACATACAGGATCCTTAATGCATAATTACTTAATCTGCCACATTCTCAGATGTCCTCATACTAAAGATATTCAAATAAACTATAGGTTGGCAAAAAAAAAAAAAAAACTTCACTACCTCATTTTTAAAACAATTATTGTGTATATGGTTTCATGAGATAGGTTGACTGCTATTTTCAGGATTTTTATGGTTTGCTATTTTTTCCCTCTCTACTGTTTTCTGTATATTCAGATTCATGCCTAAAGAAATAATACTGCATTTAATTAGGCACCATTCTAGGGGTTGTCTGTGTCAAAGGACTTCCAAACAAAAGTTCAACAATCTTAAAATATGAAATATCTCCACTCGACTTTAATTTTTTTAATATTCTGATGAAATGCAGCTCTAGATTAAAATTAATATATTTACATAGCATCTTAAAGCTTACAAAATGCTTTAAAAACCTGTTATGTACTTTAGCAAAAATATCACTTTGTCGCAGAGATGTGCTTCAAAGATTTTATTGCCCACTATGTAACTGTTTTAGCTAGGAATCATCAAATGTTTCCCAATTACAAATCCATATTCTTTGCACTAAACCAAATTTTCTACCTAATATCTGTCTTCTTTCACCTTCCTGAGAAAAATACCCTTTAGAATTCCATAGGTAATTCTCATTCCTACACTCTCCTCTTTTGTTTATTAAATATGCTCAAATGTCTAATTTTGTTTTGATTTGTTTTAGCTATTCCCTGGAGAAGAAAAGGATATATATTTAATAATGGGCACACACCTTTAGATTTCTAAAGTGTCAACATTTTAGGTAAAATATTTCAATATTTATTTTTTCAAATGTATAAAGAATAACTAAACTGCTTTAATTAAGCTCTTTTCCTTGCCACTTAAAAATATTTGCAATCAATTATTATCATTTAAACAGCCTCTTAACTTATAGGCAATTCTACACCAAGTCCAGTGTTGCTAATTCTCTTTAACTAAAAGACAATATGACACTGTCTGGTGAGAAATTTTGCTTATCACATCCTGAATTAATATTCAGTTCCTCTTTTCCCCAGGGATACAAACAGTTCTGAAAAAATCAAGAAATGTAGGTGCATTTTTTAATGGACCTAACCCTTTTGATGACTTCAGCTGGATGAAAATTATTCTTAAGGAATTCAGCAACTAAGCAAGTGAAATTCTCATGGAGGAAAGATGGACTGCACGAAGATTCTAAAGTTAACTGTGGAAATTAAAAGCACAAATCTTCTTTAACCTCTAACTCCCTCTGGGCTGACAGTCTTCACAAACAGTTGAATTTGCCATTCAAACTTAATTCTTCTGACAGGGTGAAATTAGAATCATAAAATCCTCATTATTAACTACGACCGATATCAGTTTTACTAGACACTTTTGTGACTATTTCTTTTATTCCCCCATTTTTAAGAAGAAATAAATCTAATGCATATTCCCTATTTTTTTGGTGATAACTCAGGAGAATATTTAAAATAAAACTTTATAGAGAAGACCCAAGAATATAAGGACAGCATATTGTGTTGCTTGAGCATATAACCTATGTTTAAAATGGATTTACTAGTCTTTCTATGGCTTGTATTGCCAAAGATGACAAATGCTTCAAAGATAATGCAGTATATTTCCTTTCTGCCTGAAAGATACCATCCTCCTGCAAATGAAAATTTAGGCAGAACCCAGGAAACTTCCTAACATTGAATTGCAGAAAGAAAATGCATCCCAAGCAAGTTCCATCTCTGGAAATTTTTCTAAAGCCACCCTGCACTCATTCTCTGGTCAGGAGTGAATGTACCTCCCCTGACTCCCTTATGATGAATTTAGTGTGACTTCCAAGAATTTGGGCATCTCAGTCTTCCACTGTTTCATGTAAGACGTTTTTTTGAATTCTGAGTGAAGAAAAGAGTTTTAGGGAAGGTTCAAGAGGAAGCACATTAGCAGAAGATACAGTATGTCATGAATAAATATAGGCATTATGAAATCCAAACACTATTGGCTACCATCAAATATAATTAGAATAGAAGGCATTCATTTCTCTACTGGGGAAAAATGTTTTCAGTGGTAATGTCTAGGACTTAGCAAATACAAAAGTTAATATACAGATTAAACTCTACCATGAGTGTTACATTAAAAGTAATAGAGTTGCATTGCAGTAATCCTTTTTGCATTTTGCTCCTGCAACAACCACATTATCCAATAGGAAAGAAACATACAAAGATTATCATTATATTATTTTGTACACAAACTCAAAAATCTATTTATACTAACATCTAACATTTATCTGGGGCATTAAACACTGCAACATAAACTGGGAAACCATTTCATCCTTAGCATGGGGCTTCTTAAATAAATCCTACATCTTTTTAATGATATCATGTCTGCAAAAACAAAACAAAATCCAAATAAATACATACATACATTGCCCCTCCTCCACCCCTCACCATTAATCTCCTTCAATAGCTTTTCTGTTCATGGAAAAGATAAAATACAGCAAACAATTTCAAGCCTCTAAATTCCAGATAACCATTCAGAGACGCAAAAGATTCAGTGTTGTAAAGCCCTTTATGAGACTGTAGTAGTTGTGGATGAGATTGTAAATGGGGAAGCCTAGATTGCTTTGATTTAGAAAATTGTTGCTATTAAATGGTTTACAAAGAGCCTACTGTTTCTGCATCATTATCCCCAATGTGTCAAAGTCAGCATTTTCACAATATTTAAAGCACTCTCAACTTCCTCATAAATATTATTTATATTCCAGCATAGCTATTTGGCATATCAATGAATGTCATTTAAAATATTTAAAAGTTATATGGCATGACTACCTGAGCCTAAAATAAAGATACAGTAGTCCATAATATTCAATATGCAGAGCCACATAGTATCACATCATGTGACAAACCAAGATGTTGGAACACTGCTGATAGGTCTATATAGTGCCTGGAATCAGCTGGGCATATTATATAAAAGCAATGTTTTGCTATTCTTGGGACCCATTTATGGCTTTTTTTAGCTGGCCACTCTACAAGTCTGATTTTTCTCTTTATTCTCTAAGAATTAATGAAGAAAAAAAGATCCTATGCACATTATTATGAAGTTCTCACTATATGCATCACTGATTATGATACATATTCACAGAAAGAGCAATATGCATTATACAAAGTGTCCTGTTTCCTGGGTGTATTATTTTCTTCTACTTGCTTGTGAAGTTTCAAGCTAAAGGGGTTTCTCATTCAAAATATTTCAGCATGTATCCATTTATTCATGGGGTAATGGAAAGAAATTGGATTTGGAGAAAAAACATATAGGTTTTTCCCAAATAGGGCCCCTCCTTCCCCCAGTAGGGGATCCAGGTTAAAATCAAAAGCCATGTGATCTTAGGCAAGTCCTTTCTACCTTTTTTGGGTTGGTTTCTTCATCTATAAAATGAGGAATGAAGGAACTGAATAAAATCTTTAAAGTTTCATCCAGTGCTAAATCTAGAATACTATGATGCCACTATGGCACTGTTCTGTCTCTACTATCAATTTTGGCACTTGCATGTATTCATGGTATTTCTGAGGTACTTTGATTCATTGTTTCTATGATGACTATTGTCTAAACTCTGAATTCATAAATGTCATTAAAAAAAGAAATGTATTAAAAGTTCTCTTCACTAAATTGTGATTTTGGTGAGCTGTCATCAATAGCCTTAATCTTTCGGTTCAAAGGCAAGCAAGGTTTGGCAGATCATG
This sequence comes from Monodelphis domestica, assembly GCF_027887165.1. NCBI lineage: Eukaryota > Metazoa > Chordata > Mammalia > Didelphimorphia > Didelphidae > Monodelphis > Monodelphis domestica. The sequence continues at coordinate 578,003,535 of NC_077227.1, read as the reverse complement.
CTGTGCAACTAAAAAGACGTTGAGTATGGAAATAATGAATAATTGTCATATATAATTAGAGGGTTCAGGAAGAGCAGTGCAGAGCATGGTATCTAGCACCCAGGAGCTGCTTATTATTGCTGTTCAAGTAATTGATAAGGACTGGAATTATTTTGATATGCATGGGGTATTAAATTATCCACATGAATGCAATCTAAGATCCTTGTAATCTTATTTTCAACTTTAGGAAAATATATCACTTTGCATTCTTTTTGAAACAATGTCTTATTTTTATTTGTTTTAATATCATGACAATTTCCATATACTACCAATACCATTTTTTCCCCAAATCACCTCCACAAAAAGTTCCACGATGATCTCTACCTTAGAAGAAAAACAATTAAGTGAAAATCACTCAATAAATCCAGTGGGGTAAGCAGCATCTGTCCTTGCAATCCTGTGTCACTCAAGCTCAAGGAATGAAACTATATTATGTTCATATTTTAGAAACTAAGACCAATGGGAGCGGAGAATACTTATTAAGGTTTGGAGAAGAAAATACATAGATGATTGAACTAAAATTCATAATGATTATTAAAAGAAAGGTATTAATTGGCAAAAAAAAACAATTCAGATTATTTCTATCCTATCTACTTCCTATGCCACTAGTGTTGAAGTGAGAAATGTGTTTAAAACCACCACATGTACATTAGATGTGTTGTTTACCATGTTCCAGACAGTGTGCTAAGTGCTTTGCAAATGGTATTTCACTAGATAAACAAGATATGGCTATTGTTGTTAGTCTTATTTTTGGTCTGAAGGTAAACTCCTACAGGGCAGCGTACAACAGGAAATTGTACTCAGAGATCTGAGACCTTTAATAAATAATTTTAATTGTTTTGTTTCTGCTCCAAGGAAGACTAAACCACATACTTCATTCCTACCACCTTTGACTTACCTCAAATATAGGAACATTTTGGATTGTCACTCATTTCTCTACATGACACTTGGCAGAGAGAAAAAAAATGCTGGATTTGAAATCAAGAAACCTTTGTCCTTTTAATCCTGCCCCTGACATGCTATTACCTGCATGGCCATGGTAAATAACAAGTTTTCTGAGATGATGTCTTCATCTTTAAAATGATACATGTGCTCAGAGAAAGTGCTTTGCAAAATTTAGACATTAAATAAATGAGCTTTCCCATACTTTATGAGGCAGGAAAGTTTAATGGATAGTGTTCTGAGCCTAAAGTAAGAAGACCTGAGTTTCAAACATAGTTCAGACACTTCCTAATCTTGTGATTATGGATGACATAATACAGTGATCCGGATCTATAAAATGCAGGAAATTGTGTCTGTTAGACCTGCCTTATGGAGCTTATCAGGTTAATTAAATGCTATGATTTAACCAATAATCATTATTAAAGCATTGGGAATAGAGAAAAAAAAAACTAAAATAAACATGACCCCACCTCAAAGAGCTTATGCCCTATTAGGGGAAACAATTTGTACATAAATAAACATATACACAATGCATACAAAATAATACAAGGCAAGTTGGCTTATTTTGTAAAATGTTTTTAAGACCAAGAGTAGAAACTAAATGGCAACTCTAATAATGTTATCATCTTGATTTAGACGTTCTGATGTATTATTTAAAGTTAGCAATTAAAAAAAAATCAAGGAAAATCCAACATATACCTTTAACTAAAGTCAAATTTCCCAAAATCATGGCTGAAAGAAGTCTTGTTTCCAACATGAGAGGCAATCATTGATTACTGCCAAATTAAGAAATTTTCCAGACCAATTTTGTATTCAAAAGTCTAAACTGCTTTAAGTCAGTCCTGTATCTTATCCATTATAATGCAATACCTTGTGCCATATCAAACACATATTAATGTTGATAATAAGAGAATAATAATAGCATTTCAATTTTTTCAAAGTATTTTACAAATTTCTCATCTTATCCATGCAATCAACTTGGAACACTTAGAATATATTTATTACATGAATAATTGAGTGATTTATATTCTTCATGTATAAAATAGATGCCTTATACACTGTATATCATCTTATATGAAACATTTTATAAACCATACATATCTCACATACCATACTATAGCTTACACACCATATTACATTCACATAAATGCATACACTTGTACCTTCTATGCCTTTCTAGAGCATATCTTCAGAATTTCCTATCAAAATTAATTTAATTTATGAAGTTGTTGAATCAGATTGTGGGATATATTCTGTTAGTTTTCACTATGCAATTAGCTAAAAAAGGGGGGAAATACTTTCACAATTAATTACAGGTTATAGCCAGCTTTCCCTTCTCTTGGATTATTGTTTATTTAATCTGGGTGCTTTGAGGGAAATAGAAATCTTTAAAAATCAAAACATATAATAAAGGACCAAGCATATAGTTACTGTCTTTGCAAGTCCAAATATATCAAAAATGTCAAAAATGAAGAACAAAAAGGCAAAATAGGAACAAGAAGAAGAGAATGAACAAGAAAAGTACATTTTGAAATTTTGAAATACTTAACCAAAAGAATTATTTCCATTTGACCATATTCTTGACCTAAACATTTCTAGACTCCTGGAAGATGACAATTTGATGGGAGTCAAAATCTCACCCCAGCACAAATAAGAAGCATTTTCAGGTTCAACAGGACATAGAAATCCACTAAGAAACTTAGATCCAGTAATGTGGATGTTTTTTGTGATCTCTCCCTGTCCCTCCAATTCCTCACCCCTCCTGCCAGTCAACAATTCTGGAACTCTCTCATATGACCACTAGGTGATTATATATATATATATATATATATATATATATATATATAATCTGGAAGGAAACAACATATGATTTCATAAATTCATTATATAGCCTGTCAGTAGTTTATCAAAACCCCCACAATGAGTGCATCAGCTGGTAGAGAACATGAATTAATCTGCTCCTTGTTTGTCTAGGAGGCACAATCTGATCTACTTTGGATTCTGAGGTTAGTCAGAGAGGTCACTCCATGTTGGCTGGGCTCAACAAAGCATTATATTATTTACAAGATGCCTATCTGCAAGTTCCCTTGAGCCTTAAAAATTTTATGAAAGGTTTTATGTTGACAATAAGTTAATTCCTTCATTGGTAAGTTAAGTTCTTTCACATGTTGTAAGAATGATTATAAAGAGAGTGGAAGAGGAAAAATATTATATCCCACACATATTGATATTTCAAAGCCATGACATTAAAGATATTGCAAAATAGAAGGACTTGGCACTGTGCCCTTCTCCTTTCACCCCAAATAAAAAGAGATTGGGAAAATAAATCATACATTTGTCAGCTCAACTGAGAAAAGATTTTTTTATCTGAGACTGGTCTTTTGACCTTAGGTCACTGTGTTGGGTAAGTATGACTTAGGCTTTGCCTTTTATATTAATCTAACTATGCTAATGCACTATGTCCCTAATTATACCCTCCATGTTCCTCCCCATTTTTGTCTACAAGAGACCAGAAATATTATATTTATTAGTAGTTCCTCCTTCTTTAATTCATAGATAATTGACATCTTTAAATCAGGAAGGAGGGGAAGGAGGAATAACAGTTGGACTGCCCAAGTGCTGCAGAGGTATTTTTTTCTTGTGAGGTAGAAAACATAATTATATTTGAGTAGAGAATTCTGATTTGGAAAGTTCTGTAACAGATGTAGATCAATAAATTATCCATAACTACTTTCTTGGTTTGTTGAGACCAATGAAAATTTAAGTGAATGACCAAGAATATACATCTAAAACATAAGTTTGACCTTCTGACTATTGTCACACTGTCTCTCACAGTATTATTAAACTATTAAAAAGATAAAGAAAACCTCTAGAACATAGGTAGGCTATTAAATTAAATAAAAAGGACAAGAGCAAGGGTCATATATGATGAGAAGGAATGGAAGGGATCTAAAGAGTACCTCCACAATGATGGATCCATCTAAATATTAACATAGTCCTCATTTTAGAGAGACCACTTCTTTTTTCCTTTTTTATAATTCAATAAAAGTTGCTTGAAGGTGGTGGCTAATTAACATTTCCCCATTCCCACATACACATGTATATCAACACAGTCCAAGTCTTCCATATACTACACAGAATTCCTGTGAGAAAAGTATATGCTAAGCCTGGAAATTCAATAAATTGAAGTTTAAAAAATTATTATTACTAATACCATTATTATCATTAATATAAAAGGCAAAGCTTAATCATACTTATCTAACTCAATCACCTGAGTTTGAAGGCTAGTCTCAGAAACAGAACATTTTTGCTCATTTTGGCTAACAATAACAGGTAATAAGTATTATTATTCTTATCATCACTATTATCATCATCATTATCATTTATCTATCAGAACTAGAACTATTCCAGTTCTATGCATCTTGTTCTATGTGGCTGGGGGTTGGGGTGGGTTAATGGAGCATGATTAGTGAATACTTAACACTCCAGGAGGTCTATAGCCTCTTTATTATTAATTTCAATTTCAAAATCCCCTATGTACATCTTCAGAGTTTGTGGTAGCCAAGTAGATTAATGATATAAGCCTTTCTTGTTGGTGATCTCCTTATATAGATTTGTTCTAAAGGAACAAAAAAGGACACAGTTTACTGCTTCACTCATACCACCTTTCCAGCTTGGGTGAATTTGCCCAAACTTGTATTTTTATTCACTAAGTTTCTGAGAACTTACACCCTGATGAGTCATCAAAGATCGCTACTCCTCCAAGCCTTCAAAAAATTACATAATCTCAGATGTGCAAGAGATCAGATGTACTCTAATCCAACCCATACTTGAACAAGAAACTGTATACCATACCCAAGCATTGGTTATCCAGTTGAGTCTTGACTATCTCATTTTCCGTAATACTTCACCATGTTTTCCCACAAATTTAAACAATGTAAGGTCTACCCACTGTACTGGAGGCCTTCCACATTCCCTTTTAATATTCAGTGAGTCACTGTTACTGATCTGTTATTCTTCACTATCAATTTAAAGCCAGTCCACTTTTTTTCTATTAATATGTCTAAATAATTTCTTTTAACGATTCTTGATCACAGTTGTCCCTGAAGGTATGTTGAGTCCAGGACATATTTCAGTACTGTCTTTTTATCCTTTGGAAATTGCTTGGACTATCCAAATCACATCTAATAAACTCAAATTTATTGTTTTATGATCTGTGGCCATATATAATGACCAGAAAAATACAGTTATTTTCAAAGATGTGTGTGTGTGTGTCAGAGAGAGAGAGAGAGAGAGAGAAAGAGAGAGAGAGAGATAGATAGATAGATAGAGAGAGAGAGAGAGAGAGAGATAGATAGAGAGAGAGAGAGAGAGCACAAGAGAAAGAGAGAGGAGGTTAGGAGGGTTGGAAAAGGGAGAGACAGACAGAGACATTAACAGAGAGAAGTGTAGGAGCACTGTACAATATCCCAAATGATATTCAGTCTACTCACTTCTTCCTAATCACTTCTGAATATGATTTATTTTACCACTACAGTCCAACACACATATACAAATATGTACCTTTACACATATATGGTAAACTTCTCAACTAATTTCATGTTATTACCCAGATAAAGCCCTTCATCCATTTTTTTCTTCATTTTGATTATTAGAGCACTACCTTTTCCCTCACTTTAGCTTAACCCTGTTTGTCTCAGTAAAGCTAGGTGGTATAGTAGATAGACTCATCTTTCTGAGTTTAGATCTGGCCCCAGAAATTTACTAGCTGTGTGATACTGGATAAGTCACTTAATTCTGATCAGGATCAGATTCCTCATTTGTAAAATAGGGATAGTAATATCACCAACCTTCCAGGGTTATTATGAAAATAAGACAAGATAAAATATTTTTAAAGCACTTATCATACTACCTGTCATATAATTGGTAGTGTAGACATTTTAGTTGCTCTTATTATTGTTATTTTAAAAAGTATTATTATTGACAGATATATATATACATGTGTATATGCTATATATACACAAATACATATATGTTATATGTGTATATATATATATATGCCATGCTCTAAGAACTAGAAACAAGATATCCATGTTTAAATTATCAAGGGTTTTTTTTAAGTTGTTTTTTTGAGAGAAAAGGAGAGATATAATTAAATTCAACAGAGAAAAGTTTTATTAAATTTCCATGGGGGGGGAAAATGAATGCTGAATGAATTTTCCTTATATTTTTCACAAAGAAGATCAGAGCTTGAAATGAGTTTAAGGAAACCCCAACTAAGTTTGCAAGAGAGAGGAAAAGATGAGTTTCTAAAGGAAGCTCTTTAAGGGTTCTGAAGAATTCAGTGCTTGCCCAATGATTCATTGGAAAGCTAGTAGGTTCACTGCTGATTATAAGGGCAGAGTTACCCACAAATTGAGGGCAAATTCTTTTAACCTGGTAGTAAAAAAAGAACAATTTCATGTATAATCATTGAAATTTCATGTCAATATATTTTCTCAGTCTCAACAGTTCTCTTGAATAGATTAACTATAAATAACATTTCAGTGGTGGCCCCACAATAATGCTCTTGTTTTCTCTTACTTCATTATTAGAAATTAGCTTGTTTTTTAAAAACAATAATCAAGTAAGACTAGATGATGGGTTTTTCAATAAGAAAACCTTAAGAAAAAGCATGTATGATATTTAAGGAGGTTCCAGTAAAATTCTTGGAAAATATCACTAAAAAATAATGTCTTACAAACCACTGGATAATAGGGGAAAATGTATGTGGCTTGGTGAGGAGTTTGGGAGAGAATATAAATTTATCAAATATACTAATGTCTCCTCAAGCACATATCTGAAAGGAAGCCCAAATTAATATCACTCAGGAGTTGAAGTCTGTGATGTATTAAAAGTCAAAATTTATAACCACTGCAGTATTTCTAAATCATTACACACATATGATGGGGTCAGCATTTTGAATGTTACTTGGAGAATAATAGATGTATACATAAATAAATGACTAGGAAAAGAATGTAAATGCCATTCCTGACAGAATCAAGCCTTTCACGTTATTGGACTTCAGTTCTTCACTGGCATCTGTTCAGGCAGCTGTTAGTTAAGCAGAAAGAAAAAAAGGCATCAATTTAAACCCAAGATTATTACTAACTTCATAGAGGTGGGAAAGAAAACTCAAGTACTAGTCAGAAGAAAGTGTGCTCTAAAGGGCCTTGTAACTAGAGACCCTGTCTTTGGAATCTACAATCTTATCAAGATAGTTATGCTTCCTTTGGATACATTTTGCATAGTTTTGGGAAGTAGTATATCCAAATGTTATATTGTCTGGGAAGCCCTGAAATGTAGGCAGAGAGGATAATAATAAAATAATTAAAATTTATAAAGTTTTATGCAACTTCCAAAGTGTTTTCCTTACAACAACCCTAGGAAACATGTAGGGCAAATATAAAGATACTCATTTCACAGATGTAAAAACAGACTCAGAGATGGGAAATGATTTTGCCCAATTTTAGTATCAGAGCTTAAACTCATCTCCAAGTTTTTTGGTTCCAAGGCTTTTAGATCAATAGAGTGAATTTTGAGATTCCAACTTAGCTTTAAGACTTCTCCCAATAAAGAGCTTAAGTGTGTATCCCATAATACCCAGAGGCCTTTGAGGAATCTGGAGGTGTTTCATGTTTTGACGTATTTAATATGTTCATAAAAATACAAATGATGCATTACATCTTTCACTTGGTAGCAATAAAGCTTTCAAATGGCATGATAGGTAGGTTTTTATTCAAATACTCAAATGGTCTGAGCTCATTTGGCTATTCCTTCTTTTTAAATTTCTTTTTTTTTTTGGAATTACATAGAGAAATATTATTTTACGATTGTTTTCGGACATTTTACAATTCAGATTCTCTCCTTCCCTTCTTTCCCCAGCACCAACCCTTCCCCTAAAGTCTGTTTGTAAATGGTCTTTTGTACATTAATATCAGTGCCTTTATGCAATACATATTTCCATATTCTCTATTGCATGACAAAAGACACATATCACACATACAATTAACAAAACTCATGAAGGAAATAAATTGAAAGATGGCATACTTTGATCTGCACTCAGATTCCCACAATTCCTTCTTTGGCCTTGGAGAGTAATCTTTTTTTTTTTTAATTTATCATGAATCCCTTGAGGTTACTTTGAGATCTTGTTTTACTGACAATAGTTTAGTTCTTCACAGCTGATTGTGGTACAATATTTCTGTTACTATATATTTTAGCTATTCCTTCTTAGGAGACAAGTCTCAACTCATCCATGCCTGCCCATCTGATATTCTAGTCTAGGACTTTTCCACACATTTTTATAGGGGTTCCCTAAATACGAGGGATATTCTTAACTTTCACCAATACTGTAAGTATACCCATTTAAGTTGAGTTTTCCCTCTGTTATTCTCACACTTATCACATGACCAGCCCAATTTCTTTTTAACATATTCTTTTTTTTCTTCTTGTTTACACTTGGTGTATTCTTTGATTTAGTCAATTAATTTAATGCACGTAAGTTTCATTCATATATAAATGAGGAAACTGAATCCAGGGGAAAAAAAAGGCTTTCTTTTTATCCCCCAAAGGACACATAGCAGCACTCAAGCCTAGAGTTTAGCTCTTTTGGCTCTCATTCAGTACTCTGCATAGTATGCTAATTAGGTTAGGCCACCCAGTAAAAATCTTTCCTGGGTCAGGAAAAGATGAATAGTTAGATGTTGATATTGATGTTGATGATGATGACTGAATTTGGAGTTGAAACTTTCTGAACCTTCACATAATAATGATTAAAATTTTCTTGGAGTTTGCCTCCAACTTTTTTCACCTTTCCATTCTATTGATCTTCTTCCCCCTTCTTCCATGTACTTCTTTATGAAACATAAAATAACCCATTATATTTCTTTTCTCACCCCTAATATATATATATATATATATATATATATAGACATTTCATCCTATACAGTTTGTCACTATTCCGTCTAAGTTTCTTATAGCTAACCTGATAATAATACAATTTTTAAGAGTTACCAATATTATCTTTTCTTATAGGAATACAAATCATTTGAACTTATTGGGTTCCTTAAAATGTTTTTTTTTCCTCTTTCTTAATTAACTTTTGGTGATGTTCTTGAGTTCTATGTTTGGGCATTAAAATTTCTGTTTGTCAGGTCTTTTCTTTATGAATGCTTGGAAGTCTTCTATTTTATTAAATGAACATACTTTCCCCTTCAAGAGTACAGTCAATTTTGCTAGGCAGTTGATTCTTGGTTGTCATCCCAGTTTCCTTCCTTTCAGGAATATCATATTCCATGCCTTCTGGTCCTTCAGTGTGGATGCAGCCAGGCCCTATGTTATCTTAATTGTGATTCTATGATATCTGAATGGTTTATTCTCAGCAGTTTGTAGTATCTTTTCCTTGGTCTGGTAGTTCTTGAATTTGGCCTTAACATTCCTGGGCATTGATAGTTGGGGATTACATGCAGGAAGTGATCTGTGGATTCTTTTAAGCTCCACTTTTCCCTCTTATTCAAGAATATCCAGTCAGTTTTCTTGGATAATTTCCTGTAGAATGATGACCAGGTTTTTTTTCTTTTGTCATGATTTTCAGGTAGTCCAATAATTCTTAAATTGTATCTACTGGATCTATTTTCAGGTCTGTAGTTTTATCAATAAGATGTTTAATATTTTCCTCAATTTTACCATTCTTTTGATTTTGTTTTATAGATTCTTGTTGCCTTGAGAAGTCATTTGCTTCTAGTTTTGGATTCTAATTTTTAAAGACTGAACTTCATCTGTGCTTTTTGGTCATCGTTCCCCTTTGGGTCTGTTTTTCTTTGTAGGTCATCTTTCACTTTCTTTGTATCCTTTTCAAGCTGGTCAATTCTGGCTTTCAAGATACTATTTTCTTGTTTTAGATCATGTGCCTCTGTTTCCACATGACTCATTTTGCTTTTTAAATTCTTTCCCCAATTGTCTTCAGACTTTAATTGTTTTTTTGAATTGTGTTTTGAGTTCTTCCAAAGAACTTCAAAAATCCAATTCGCTGGAGTTTTTGTGGTTTTGCTTGGTGTTCCTTGGTGTTCCTCTGGTCCATTTGCTCTTTGTTCATTACCTGGATCGAAGCTGTTGATTATAACTTCTTTTTTCTTTTTCTATTGTTTACTTCTAATCTGCCCTATTGATAGACTATATTAAATGTGTCTGGATGTGCCTTGAAGTCAAAACCTGAGAAGCAGAGAGTGGAGGTTGGGATTAGGCTGTCCTCCCCTTGGTGTCTCTTCTCCAGCTGCCTTCCTGCTGGCTGTGGCTAGAGCCCTGAGCCTGGCACAGCTGTGGCAGCTAGGCATTCTGCCTGGGCTGGAGCCTTTGCCCTGAGATTCCAGCAACCACCAGAGATTCAAGCAGAAATTTAGTGGAGGGAGGGATCCTAGGACCTTCCTTCTTCCTTTTCCTTAAATGGGAAAATTCAGCCTTCTCTGCATATCTTGTAAATTGAATCCAACCTGATGGTCTCCTAGTTCTGTCCTGTTGTTAGATTCCCTTTTCTGTCCCCTTGAAGCATTTTGTTTTTGATTGGTGTGGAAGAGTTTTCACAGAGGTCTGGACTTTTTTTGCTTCTAAATGGTCATCTTGATTCTTCCACCCCCCACCCCCCCAACATATTCTTTTGACAGGAATTCCCTTTCTCTCAATTCATATGGATAGCCATTTCAAAGAGATATTCCCTAATCAGCTCCTTTATCAATTCGCATATGTCTACTAACATTTGTAACATGCAGGGGCAGCCTTTAGGATATTTCTCCATTCATTTTTTTTTTTATTCTTTGCCTATTGCCTGATAAAGGGAATGGAAGAGAATAAGCATTTATATAGCACCTACTATTTATAGCCAGGTATTAGGCTAAGCATTGGCTTGCAAATATTATCCTAATTGACTCTCATGGCAACCCTATGAGAGAGGTGCTATTTTTATTTCAATTTTGAAGTTGAGGAAATTAAAGGAAATAGATAAGTTGTTCAGGATCACACAGGGAGTAAATATCTGAGGATGGATATGGATTCAGGTCTTCTGGACTTAAGGCCTAGTGCTCTTTCTAATTGCACTAAGTAGCTGCTTATGATAGAATCCTTTGACTCAATGCTTTGAATTGCCTTGTTTGGTTTATGTTGTAGACTACTCACCAAAATAACAACTGGAAACTCAATGGTTGTGGAAATGTGAAGGAATGCCAGCACTTTGCTAATTGGATGCATACTCATTATATTTTAATATACAAATATATGTTATATGGGAAATGAGCTCCATCATTTCCAGAATATATGTCCTTTGGCTTACTTGCTGCATTATCTAATTGCCTTCTCCCTAATTCATGATACAAATACTTATGGTTACTTACTTCAATAACACTTCATTTAATTAAGATCCTCAAAAAGGAAATATTCAACATCATCTATTTTTTCCAGGTATGGCCTTTCCAGGATGAAATACCTTCAATAGCTCCCTCCTGCATGCTGAATAAAATGTGAGCTTCTTACTCTGAGGCCTGCAGTGTTGTTAAAAAATCTAAAATTCTAGAATTATTGCATCTTTCTTTTTCAAGCATTCTGTGTTCTCCAGGCCTACACTACAGTCTCTGTGCATACATAATCAGGCTCTCCACTTGGTCTTCCTCCTTAAAGGAGGCTCAGTTTCCTCTATTAAGTCTTGTCTGACATTTCCCATCAGATGGAATTATTCCTTAACAAATTATCTTAGAGTATTTATTGAAATTTCTCCTTTGCTCTTATCATATTCTATCTCATATTATCTAAATGTTTGTCAATATGTTGCAGTTTTCATCTTTGTATCCCTGGTGAAAGCCCCACTGCCTTATACTTTGTAGGCCATTAATAATTGTTTGTTGAATTAATGTGAATTAGCCCATTAAGCATAAACATTTTAATTTACTCATTTATAAAAATGGAAGTTTATTTAATGCATGCACACACCTGCCTCAGGAAACAGGGTAAAATAGAACACTTTAGGGTAAAATGATCACATTAGATATGTAAAATTAGGTAGTGTGGAGTCTATATCTAAGAAAGCAAGAGAGTGACTAAAATTTCTCCTCTGGAGTAAAGTACAGGAGTATTATAAGATCTGTATTGGGCTCAAAAGCTTTACCCTGCATAATATTTTAGGTTCTCCTCTAGGTCCAAAGCTTTAAAAAAATAGTTAAAAGTGCCAGGCATCTGAAAAATGTAAATTATTAATGAAAAGAAAATTTCAATAAAGTACTTATCTACCCTTCTTTGTTTTACATAATACAAATTATAAACTAACATTTTTATTTGTCTAACATTTTAAGTAATTTCTTATAAAAATTCTGGAACTTTAATGTAACACATAGGTAGTAAGTGAAGCCTAAGTATTATCTCCATCCAAAGGAAACAGTTCTAAGTGATTTGTTTTTCATTTTTAGGAGAAAGAATTTGTTAAACACTATTTTTTAAAATCATAAATCTTTCTCTTTTTTTCCCCTTGGATATTTGTATTCAGCTGAAAACTTTCTGACAAATCTGCTAATAAACCTAATTTCCTTCATCAAACAAATTCAACTGATTAAAAAAAAAAGATTCAGAGTTCCAAGAAAGCTTCAAGACACCCTTTTGACTGAAGTGGGAGGTAGACAGCAGATACACATAAGAAATAAGATACACATCAATTACCTTTTTTTTTGTTTATTCATTCATTCATTCATGCATGCATGCATTTTTTTATTTGGAGTTCTGGTCATTGTTTACTAGCTTCATATCCATGGTAATTTTAGAACATTCAGGTAAGAATTAGAAATTCATGCTTCCCAGTCCAGGGTAGATGTCCTCTTATGAAATAAGACCTACTTTTTGCTAGGGATATCATCTGAGTTTTGTGGGTATAAACTTAAATATTTATGGTGAGTCAAACACAGACAGAAATTTGTTTCCCCCTAAATAGTATTTACATTTTTGATTATTTCCAAGTTGACTTCATGATTTTCAAATGAGAAACTGTTATCTCCATATAGAAAAAATATCAAGGGATATTAGGTTTTCACTTAAAGTTCTATATAACTTTTCTACATGTACATATATACAAGCAAATTGTTCCCTTCTCCCCTTATCTCTGTTCCTTTCTCTCCTTCCCTTTCCTCTGCCTTCTCTTCCTTCTTTTGTTTTTTTTTTGACCTCTCCTTTTTTCTTTTCTCCATTTTCTTTCCCCTTTCAGTCTGCCCAGTGACATTTCTTTCACTTTCTCAAACCCTGTTAGCATACACATACATACACACCCCCACCAACTATTTATAGGTCCCCCTCCCCTCCTATAAAGTAGAAAAAATTGAATGCAGAGGAACAGATTTCAAAGTTTAAAACTGATATTTATTACATGTGATATTTATTTCATCTCCCTGGATCTCAATTCTCTTACCTGTAAAATGGAGAGAGAATGGACTTTCATACCCTCTCCTTCCCTAAATTGATGGTCCCTCTCTTTTCCTTCCTTCCACAGCTTCCTCCCTACACTTGTCTCCCACCTACAAACATACATGCATATGCACACGTGCACACACACACACACAGGTCTGTGCCATTTTAACTTTTGTGTCTACCTTTGCCTTTCTCCTGTTCTTTTAAACACCCCAAATTGCCTTTTTTTTCCTTTAGTTTCCCTCTCTCTTTCTCCCTCCCCTTTCAAAAGGACCCTTCTGTATATTAGTCAAATAGTCTGTACTGAAACAAAGATAGTTTTGAATAGGAAATGTGTACACACACACACACACACACACACACACACACACACACACACACACACACCCTAAAAACTTTCTTCCAATGCCAATCCAAAACCTTAGGCACTTTGAAGAAAGGAAATGAGACTGTTACATTTTTCTGATCCCCCAGGGCAAAATGCTTAGCGGAATGACAATGCACTTCACTTATACAATCATTTTAAAATTCACTTATCACTTTATCCACATTTGGAATAATACAGTGAAAGAATCCACTTGAAAGCTAGAGCATCAGCAAGTTAAGGAGGCCTGTCATGGTTCATATCAAGTTCAATTTTATAGGTTTTTATATTACAGCCCCCAGCTCCACCACTCTATGGTAATCAAAGTTTGAATGATATGAGCAAGTCTATGTATATTTCAGGTTTTCAAATGGAGGGTTAGAAGCCTAAATGTATTTTGTTTTTCAAACACTGAAGAAATGATAGGGCTCTGGCAGAAACGTATCTAGATTGGATCTAAATGGAATGATGCCACTTCTGCTGAGCTAGAAAAGCTCCTGGAATTAAGCAATACTCTCTGCCCAGTCATTTTTGTTGCTGAACCAGTTCTGAATCTTTTGTCTATGCCTTGCCTCTGCTCTTACTGATCTAAGTCCAGACTTTTCTTTCTGTCCATTTCTTCATGTGAAATGATTTGTGTGGTACCTTCTAGTGGGATGATTCTCTTTTTCACTTTCTCCTACTTCCTGGACTCCATCATTTGGGGTAAAAGAGGGAGGTAACATAAATCTCTTCCACATGTTTTCAGTTGTGACAGGAGTCAAAAAACAATACCTGAGGCTAAGGGAAAAATATGACAGTAAATGTTGTAGTTGTAGTCTTTAGAAATGAGACAGCAGATGTGAGTTTGATTTTTTTTAACCCTTATGTTCTGTCTTAGAATCAATATTATGTATTACTTCCAAGACAGAAGAGTGGTAAGAGCTAAGCAATGGGGGTTAAGTGATGTGCCCAGAGTCACACAGCTAGGAATTGTCTAAGACCAGATCAGAACCTAGGACCTCCCATCTCTAGCTCTGGCTCTCTATTCACTGAGCCCCAAAGGTGCCCCCAGATGTGGATTTTCTATCCAAATGTGCTATTTATTAATTATATTTCTTAAAAACTTCATAGGTGTTAGACCCAACCTGGCTTTTAAATATATGAGTTTCCCAGAATCTCAAAGGTTCAAAGGACCTTTATGAAGTAACCTTGTAACTTCTCCAACACTTATTGAGACTTCCTTGGGAGACCTCTGGTAAGAAATAGTACTAAATCCATAGCTCTAAATGTTAGGAAATATATTCTTCATGTCACGTCAACATCTGCCTCTCTACAATGCTTGCTCATTGCTGCAAATTTTCTAGGTCAATCTTTCTTCTACATTCCTTTCAAATACTTGAAAACAGAGGTGATGGCCATATTAGATCATCTCTTTATGAATCAAAGATGAATAATTTCTTCAATGGATCTTCTTATAGCATGATATCTTGTATCTTTTCCATCCTGTCATCTTAATATTTTTACTTTTAATTCCTAATGCCCTTTCTAAAATTGTCCTGTACTATTGAATGTAATACTCATATGGTCATCTAGGTGGCATAGCAGATGGTCCAAATTGAGGAAGAAATGAGTTCAGATTCAGCTTTATACACTAGTTCTCTGATCTTGAGTTTGTCACTTAACCACTATTTGCTTCAGTTTCCTCAAATTTAAAATGGCAATAATAATAAAACTTACCTCCCAGGATTATTGTGCAGACTAAATGAGAAAATATTCGATAAAATGCTTAGCATAGTGCCTGGCTTATAGTAGGCACTGAATACATTTAGCTGTTATCATAATCATCATTAGATATGGTTATATCAGAACAGAAAATAACTCAAAGCAAACAGCAAGGTAACAGCAATAAATCATAGGCAAATCACTTGACATTTCTGAGTTAAGCTATATGAAGGCTATAAAGTTCAATGCCAACAAAGGAAGGAAAACGGTATTGGAGATCTGATTGTATTGGCATAGGAAACTCCCAGTGAGGACCTTTTTCTACAATGTAGATGAGACTTTCTCATAAACTAAATTTTAAGAGTTAGTTGTCTATAGAGCCAAGCGGTTAAGCAAGTTGCCCAAGATCATAAAGTTAATATGTGTCAGAGACAAGACTGAATCTCAAGTTCTCTTCTGCTCTATATCATAGATCCTTCTTATGCCAACCTAAAGTATTATATAATTAAAAATTCAAACTTCTGGAGTTCTTAAAGCTTAGGGGAAAAATAGCATTGTTTTAAACTACCTACTAAACTTGAAGTACTTCCAAGAAAGGTGTTCATTATCATTCCATACTTTTTGATTTAGTCTTTGAATACTTGATTGTCTATGTGGGAGGGGGCCTTATGCATCAGAGGAGCTAATAAATATTTATTGGATTAATTAATACTTGACCTTGGATACTAATGTTTACCTATACTGCCTTTTACCAGAAGTCTTTAATCCCCTTGTGAAGAGAATAGATTTCAGTCTGAAAGAGTAAAGCAGGATGAGAGAATAAGCATTTCTTTTTTAGATATTTAGTATGTGCCAGGCACTGTGCTAGCTACTGGGAATATAAATATAAAAGTTAGGCCAACTCTGCTCTCTGAGTGCTTATGTTTCAATAGAAGGAAATGATGTGAGGAGATTTCTGGTAGCCAGAGGAGGGAGTTCTGGTATGATGAATCTCAGATATGATGAGTTGGTCAATAAGGCATTCAGTCTGCACGGCTTTTCTAGAAACATTGGTCTTACTGATTTGATTATTGTGTCCATTTTAGGTTGTGAGGAGAAGATGAGTTCCACACCCAAGACAGGATGGAAGGCAAAATGGACTAGAGGAACCGTTTGCACTAACTAGTTAGGCAAAACACTAAGATCTTTCAAGAATTTCAAAGAATTCCACTTTTAAAATGGGTCATGGAACATAGTATAATGAGAAAGTCTGGTAAAGTGAGTAGGGTGTTGGCTTAAAATATGTAAGACCTAGTTTTACGTACCATGTCTGATGCACACTGGATGTGTGTCCCTGGACAAGTGAATTGAGTTCTCAATTCTCTAGGCAACTCTAAGACAGTAAATTACAGAGAAGATGCCAACCTCCTTTTATGGAGAGTTTCCATACCTGGGAGTTCCTAGTTTCATAGAAACTCCAGGTTGAGGCCCTATTTTAACCTTATGTGGTAGAGTAGAAATGTCACTAGAGCAAGGAGAACTGTGTTCTTATCTCCCATTTAGAATTTATTGGTCATGTAAACCTGGATAAGAAGCTTAGCATTTTTGAACCTCAGTTTTCCCATTTGAAAAAGAGGAGAGAGGACTAGGTACTGTTCAGCTCAAAAACTTCTCATTCATTGAGCTACCTGAATAGTGTTTGAATTGGTTCAAGTTCTTACTTGATAAAATGTAACAGAAAAAAAGGTGACTCCTGATTTGGGGTTTTGTCATATAACTCTCTCTCCATGAATCATGCTCTGAGTAATTTCTTTAGCTATATGTGGTATCTCTGAATTATTTTCATCATCAAATGCATCCTCTGTAACCACAGAGAGAGTTTAAAGAGGCCAATATAGAGGTTTGGTGGAAGAACTCAACTTTGCTTTCTCTGAAGCTACTTCAACACTCTTTATTAATGTGATAAATAAAAATCAGAGCAAAAGTTTTAACCCACAGGTTATCAATCTCATGAATAAGACCCACTGGACACTGAGAGTGCCATTTATAATAGGTTTTATGTACACATAACCAACCATCAATAAGGAGAGCCTTTATGGTGTCATTTTACATAAATCAGGACATATATGATTCTTCTTCATAGTTAGCTAGTCCATGAGTTTCTAGCTAAAGTAATAGAAGTGGCAAGAGACAGAACGTCATAGTACTCTTCAAATGTCACATCTTAACTGATAATCTCTAGGGAGAATAAGATAAAGTATAATTAATTCTCTTTTTCAAGTCCCCTTCTACATGTCTGCTGGAGTCCAGGAAATGCTCTATTTTATTTGGGGGTTGAAAGGCAAGGTTATTTTTTTCCTCTTCTGTAGTCTTCCCATTCTCCCAACTTTATTCCTTGTTGCTTTGCCTCTTTTCAGGAACTATTCCTCTAAACCTCAACATCATGAATCTTTTCTCTGCATGGAATAGGGGAGACTTTTTCATTTTCTCAGTTTACTGGCACCTTTTTGCCAGGGATATTAGAGGTGAGATCACATGTCTTCCTCATTTTTTCCCATTTACCTGTCTCTACAAAATAACTGAATTCCTCAATTCTGAGATGTATGGGGTAAAGATGAACCCAAATATTTCAGAGAGAGATATAGGAAAGAAAGAAGGAGAAGGAAAGAGAGAGGAAGACAGCTGATTAAGAAGAAGAAGAGAGGGAAGGAAGATTAGATAGGGGAAACTGAGGGGGAAGGATGTATGGAGAGAGAGACAGAGATAGACAAAGAGACAGAGAGACAAAGATAGAAAAAGAATGAAGAAGATAGACAGAGATCAATATAATGAGGGAAAACAAAAATAGAAAACTAAGAAATGTATTGTTGAAGAATTTGTTCACCTCAGTAGCAATATGGATGAACTTTAATTCTATGGTCTAAAAGAGAAAATGCAGCCCTAGACTGGAACTGACTACCTTGAAAAAAATTTCCCTTTGGGATAGACTGATCTTATTAAATTAAAAATCTGAAACCTGAGGTCTTTTATCAACATTTTAACTCAAAAATAAGTTCATCTGCCTTGAAAACATGGGCTATAATTGAAACAAAGTACAACCAAATGGTAAGGAGGAAGGGGAAGGAACAAAGGAATTAGTTATTCTTTCATATACTGGTATTGTGAAGCATAATTATGCAATATAAGTCATCACTTCTACCTTGACTACAACATCTATTAGCTTGAGGCCTATTTGTGAGATTAAAGGTAAACAACTTGCTTGAAAAGAGGAGAGTAAATAGAATCCCAAATGTAGAATTTGTTAATTGTCATTCCCAGGTGTCTTTTCCATCTTCCTTCCCATGTTTCTTCTATGCCTCTCAATACTATATGCAGAGAAGAGAACACTTTCTGAGGGAAGTCTGTGTTCAGAAGGAATTTAAAGGACTCAAACATGATTCTCTCATTTACAACTACTATATAACATCCACTGAAAATAAATCTACCTTTTATTAGAGAAAGAGTTCAATGGCTCTCTTACTTCAGTGACTTTAAACATTTTTTTTATATACACACATCAAATGAAGGTTACATCCCTTGAGGGTCAGGCAGACAGAAAGAAACTCTATTGTTATCCCACTAATTAAAAAGAGACCATTCTGATATTTAAATGGCCTTAATATCCATGGAGAACCGCCTTCACCCCAAACCTACAATGACACTGGGAGGAAAATACAGCCTTTAATCCATCAAAGATCCTCTTATCCTAATCTTCTGTGAATTATGTTTCTATGTGGTATATAGAAGAGCTGTCACCTCAAACACCCAACTCTCTTGGTTCACACTTCTGACAAATGATTATTGCAGCAGTGTACTTGTGAAACCAGCTGACCAGCTGGGATCTCAGAACTTTAACTCACACTGTCATCTTCTATCCATCACTGCAGATTGGGGAGAGTTAGTGCCGCAACTGAAGCCCAGGCTAGTCTCTTCCAAGAGGAGTCGTGGCCAATTAAACAGTTTAGGGATCAATGTCCTAGACTTCTCTACAACCTAACATAAAAATGCATCTTGTTCAAAATGGACATTTACACAGTAAATGTAAAATCAAGAGTTAAAAACATTTGCCTCAGCCAAGAAACCCTGCCAGGCAGTCAGTGTTTATCACCAAAATGTGGACAAGTGGAATGAGTTGTGGCTTTGGAGTCAAAGGAGCTGGAACTGCTACTACTTTCTATATGACATTTGGCAAGGCATTAACCATTCTGGGCCTCAGTTTTCTTTTATATAAAATGAAAAGATTGAAACAGGTGAAGTCTAAATGTTTTTGAGGTCCATATTCTCAGATAAATAGGCAAAGGAATTATAGTTCAAGTCTCTGTCACAAACAAAATTGTTTTGATAAGGTAGACAATTCTCCAATCAATTCTTTAAACCCTTACCTTCAGCCTTAGAATCAATTCTAAGCAGAAGATCAGGGAAGAGATGGGACAATAGGGCTTAAGTGACTTGTCCATGGTCACATAGCTAGGAAGTGTTTGATTTGAACCCAGGACCTTGCATCTCCAGACCTGGTTCTTAATCCAATAAGACAATTAGTCGCCCCATCTTCATCAATTTTTAACATGTATCATATGTATACACATGTCATGCCAGTAAGATATGACAGACCATATGAGCAAAGTGAGATGCAAAAAAGGCAATTAATGTATTTCTATCAAAAAGACCATAATTATTGAGAGACACCAGTCAGCCAACTTAGAAATTAACTATGATTTACACAGTTATAATAAGCAAGCTTATACTGTATGCTACTTAGAAGATCCATTGGGACATAGAATTTAGAAAATACCACCACAGCAATAAAGTGTAGAACTCAGTGGGTGTCTAATTTTAACAGGAGAGTTCTCCTATTCATACTTCTGCCAAAGCATTGTGGTAGCACACCCTGTTAGATTTGCCACAAATAGAGATGTTTACTCAACAATTTTCTATTTTGTGCATTTTTTTCATGAACCAGTTAACCTACTCAAAGTCAGTGCTTATCACCAATCTATTACAATCAAGAAAAACTTCAACAAATCAAATACATTATAAAAACAATTTTGCCTTCTGCCAAGGTATCATTATCAGAATCAGTCTTTAACTAACATCCCTCACCTCTTCCCAACCTTAGAATTGACTCATTTCTAAGCAGAAAGTATATAAAAAGTTTGCATCTGGACCAAAACCTTGCTTTAAGATCAACCTTCATCCCTATCTTAGCATGATCCACTGGTTCTGGTGGCTCTGTTCGTGAATATTCTATAAGTCACTGAGTTTGTAGATTCTGAATGTGAATTAAATGAATATATGAATGAATAGGACATTTATTAATCACTTGTTATAAAACACTTCATTAAAGTCTGGGGACACAAATAGAAAAGAAATACAGTTCCTGCTCTCAAAGAGCTCACATTCTAATGAGTGATGAAAATATATTTGAGATGTTTAAGTTTCAGAACATATGAAAAGGTCCCATTGTTCTTAGGGTGCAGCAGAAAACTAAATAATAACATCTCTTTTTTAATATTATTTACACTGTTAAAAATCCTGTTAGTCTCTGAAGTTAAAATATTTTAATCTAACAAGGACTTTGATGTCAAGAATTTTCCTTATGAACAATATATATGGCCACTTTTCTTCCTTTCCTTTCTATCTGATCCCTGCACCTAGCCTGATTGGGTATTTTTTTCCTCTCCTTGTTCTTTTTTGTAACCAAGGAATAATGTTTGAAATTGACCAAATAAAAAAAAAAATAAAAATGATTTCTAAACAAAAATATCTACTCTTTACCTTCTACTAGCTTACATTTTTTTCTTACATCTGTTTTAATATGTTTTGTTTGTTCTTGGACTTTTAACTTATTGATTGGCTGCTGACATCTTAACTAATCTACACCACCATTGCCTTCAACAAATATATTCCTGCTTCTCCTCACCCCCAATTCCTATTCTGTTCATGTACTTTCAAATCACTAGCTGTTCTTTCCTGGTGATTGTAATAGTTAGAGGAATTGTAGGGATTGAAGAGGCACAGGGAATAAGGAAAGTTTTGTAACAGGAAATGGAGAAGTTGAAGGGATAGAGGGAATATGGCTACCGGAAGTTAAAAGGAGAGAGATGCCCCTGCTGAGAGGCTGTCTTTGAAAAATGGGGATCCCAAGAAATGGGCCAACTAAGATAGCCTGAGGGGATGTCCTCTCTATTGATTGATGTTGAAGATACCCCAGAGCAGATAAGCATGGACCCCCCTGAGGGACAAGCCTCCCCCCAGTCTAAGATTGCTCAGCAGGGGTCCAAAAAGGACCATTTATGATTGAATGGCTGTCCTTAGGTTCAGCTCTTTCTATGTCCCCTGAAATGATAGTCCACTTATCTGACTGTGATTTGTTTAAATAAAGATGAATTTTAATAACAAGTTTAGATTGGGGGAGGGGGTATCAGGGAAGAGAGAATCTGGATTTCACTAGTTTGGGTTTGAGTATCTCAGCTTTTGAGCTGAGGCCAGGCCTCACAGGCTGGTGGAGGGTTTCTTTTATTCCTGTCTATGATAATCTGTGGTAATTTTCTTAAGTTCAAAGTCTTTAGCAGTAGATAGCAAGAGGAAGAAAAGATTCTGACTTTCAGAGCTGGTTGGGCCTGTCTCTTCGGGCTAATGCCCCTAAAGACCAGCCTTACAGTTCAAATTGTTCCCCTTAAATCCTTTAGTTTGATGACACAATCACAGGAATCCATGTAGAGCACATAGTTGGGAAAATCAGGAATAGCGGGACTTCTATCCCAAGACAAGGAGAGAGCTCTCCTTCCAGTCCCAGGGTCAGGAAAGAAAGACCTATGAGAGCAACTGTTACTCTCTCAATCACCCTCTTCCCACCAATTGCCATCACTGTTCATCAATTTCACTCTAACCTTCCAAGTGCTATTTGCTTCACCTCAGTGGCAGAAAGCCCACTGATGCAGTTTTTGATGCAGTTTTTCTTTCCACATGATACAAGGTAAAAACTTTTGGAAAAAAAAAAAACTTTGTTATAACCTAACATTATAACCTATTGATACACCAAAAGGGCATTAACATGATGGATTAATCAAGATTAATGAATTAAAAGAAATGTTAGGAAGCCCTAGAAGTTATAGTGCAAATATATCATCAATTATTCAATTTTTTCTTCCCTCACTTTGTTGGTACATGCTTACTTAACTGATCTTATGGTAAGGTAGCCTGATAACCTTTAAGCTCAGAACTTATTTTGATGCTACTAGGTGGCTCAATGTATAGAATGTTAAATTTGAAGTTAGGAAGGCCTGAACTCAAAGCCAACCTCATAAATTTTCCATCTTTCAGAGACTAAGCAAGCCAACTAAACTTTCATAGCCTCAAAATCCTCATCTGTAAAATAGTGATGATGATAATAATAAGTACATATATATATAAGTATATATATTCATATATAATGTTATATTATTGTAAGAATTAAATAAGATGACATATGTATGATATTTAGCAAACCAGTGTTCCATAAATACTAGGTATTACAACTAAACTAGGCAATATTCTCAATAAATAGGCTATGCTAGTAAATACAAAGCTAATTGTTTATTTAGTGGGACTAGGCCTTTCTTAATTTCTCTCTACCAGCTTCTCTATCTACTTTGTGTTTGAATAGTTTGAGTTTCATGATTTGTCTCATCTATGATTTCCCAACATTTCTAAGATTGACCTACACTTTGTAAAACCTGAGTAGCCCAGAAGAATTCATTCTTTTTCATGCTGATAGAGGGACACAAGAAAACTGGGTTCTGAGAAAAACTAGCCTCTTTCAGAAACACGACACAGGGGCAGCTATGGGATGTTATCAGCATTTCCAGAAGTAATTAGTATTCATTACAAAAGAACAGACAAGTCACTAACGTGATAGAAAAATCCAAGTAAATTTGCAACTTTTGTTCATCATGCAATATTCATTTTCATTAAGCAACACAACTGTATCATATTGAATATTAGTTTTGCATATTTAATTAAATATGCATCTTTTTACACAATAACTATAAGCCACAAACACCATGCTTAATCATTAATGCAACTGAAATAAGAGAATAGATTCTGTTTCTACCTGATAGAAGGGAAGAGAGGATGGAAGCATATCATGGAAGTCTCTTGGCTTTTGAGAGCTACTAAGTCCAAAAAAATGACTGGCAGAGTGACTTAAGTAAACTATATCTAGAAAGGTGTGAAGTAAGAAAGCTTCTTTGACCTGAGCAGCATAAAACTTCTTGGGTATAGAGCTCAGTGGTATTTAACTTGAAATCAGGCTGAGCAGTACAAAATATCTTGGGCAGACAGTCAAGAAATGAACAAATCAGGGACATCAAAAGATTAGCCCTGTGGAATCCAGGAAACATAGGCAGTACTGTAGGGCCAGAAAAAAATTCCCTGAAACTTTTGAATATTGTAATAATATTGTGTTTGTTCCAGGACACTTGGGATTCATCTTTCCTGTCCTGTACTGTCATGCCCATTAAGGGCTGATGGGTCTCAGTTAGTTTTAATATTAACTGAAGAAGTTGCTTTAAGACTTGTGTAGATGGTCTTCAACAGAAATGGCAAACCCATATAAAAATATTTTGAAAAAGGGAATGAAAAAATGAAAAAAAATTTGACTCTTCATCATTATTTTCATACAATAATATAAAAGAATCCAATTACACAGTGCATTTTACAGGCATGCAAATTGAAAACAATTCCTGTTCTGCTGATCATCACAATTCATCATCTGTCTATCAAGAAGAAATATGTACCACCATAAATGGCTTTCTCCATCATCACTAAATAAATAAAAGGAAGAATGGGAAGATAGTCAGAGGGAAAACTTTGTCAGCTTGTTAATGGGTCACCCTGCATTTTGGCAAGATAAGTAGAATGAGAGACATTCAGAGTTGGAAGGGTACTCAAAGTTCATACAATACAATTTAGCATAATTACTACCATAAATTAGAATTTCCTTTTAAATTTGGAATCCTTGGCAGGTATTTATAAAGCCTATCCATGAAAATTTTCAATGAAAAAACAAAATTACTATTTATCAAAAAATTCCAATTTGCTTTTGGATAATTAATTGGAAAATAGAGAGAAAGCAATGATTTCTTAAATTGTGAAGAATGAAACATAATGTTTAACTGGATATAGGATGAGATATAAATGAAGAGATAATAAAGGAGTATCTAGCATCCTTCAATAACTTCATGTCAACTAAAGATCAGGATACTGGAAGAATGACACATGTGTTTACTAAACTGCATCAATGATATTTGATAAATCATGGTGAATTCTAAAATTATAGCATACTTGGGGCATATGTGGTAAAAGATCACTATTTTAATTTATTTTGGAACATTTTAATAATGTCTCATTTTCTATACTATGATCCTTTCACAATATACTCCTAACACCATGTAACTTAAATATTACAAAGAAAGCATTTAAGGAAAAATGACCAGAGTGATCACATTTGAATTTATACAATATTTTATACCACTAGTCTCCTTACCTCTGTGAAAAAAGGAGGTAAATATCTTTCATTTTCCTGAGGTGCCCAGGCCAAATGAGTGAGGCAGGACAATTCAGTTGTGAGAACAGGAGGGTACAAATCATTGTAAATACCTCTAAACAGATACTAACATTTCCTTTACTTTGAAATGACATATTTGGTCTCTGAAATTAGATCTAGCTCAGGAGTTTGGATTGGGGATCCTTTGTTGGCCCCATATTACAACTGTAAATCGGTTTGCATATAGGAAGGAAAGCCCAAAAAAACGTCCATAAGACTTCTTCGTGACAGAACAGTACAGTTGGAGGAAGTCTGGGCATCTCTTGTTTTGCCTGAGTGTCTAGATATTGTGTTATCCTATACTGTATGTGTTCCCAGGAAGAATTTTGTGTACTTGGCTGTTCTGTGATTTGCCTGAAATCCTACATACTGAATAAAGATCTAGGAAGTGGTTGCTCTGGCATTAGGTTAGAGACACATTACTGAGAATTCCTTTTTAACTCTTACCTATTCTATGTGTGTTTGTCTTGGAGGTCAGAGGACCATGGCAATCTATAATAATAATTTACCACTTTCATTTATTTGGCTCTCAGACTTGTCTTTTACTCTGGAATACTAGGGAAGTACTCACAAAGCCACTATTTTTTTTTATTATTGGTTGGTTTATAACCAAACCTGAGTTTAAGACCCGGATTAATAGCTTTATCCTGAAATAAAGCATTGTACTATGGCATAGACTAATGGAAATTCCTGATTCTGCCAATCAGCCCTCTTCAGAGAGTACTAAACTCATCAAAACATTATAGTGATATAGAAAGATCATTTAAAAAAAATCATGGGGACTGATCCAAAACTTTGTGCCATGATTAGGAGAAATTAAAGACATTAAGTTAACTATAAATAGGAAATCAACATATTAACCTTTACTTTATTTAAAGAGGCAGACACAACATGCATTGCAAATTAGGGGAATAAACATCCACTTATTCCCAGTTCACTTCATTACCAAGTGCTTAAATGAGAACACAGGGTCGAAGAGGGGATTAAAATATGCTTTCACCCCTCCTCCCCTGTTTGCAGAGTCTAACATCCATTAGGTGAAAGCAACAGATCCACATAGAAAGCATAAGATGTCAAAAATCTAAATAGATAATATCTTCAGAAGCTGAAAAGGTGAGCATGTAAAATAAAGGCTTAACAAGTGTAGTTTTTCATTCTAAGCAGCAAGTGCCATTGAAGAAGGCATTTTAACACTTGTGAAAACAAGAGCAAAATGCAAACTCAGGAAACTTTAGGGATGGAAGGCACCTTAAGAACATCTAACTAAGCCACCCCCACTACTGCCCCCACCACCACCATTTTCCTACCCATTTTTGCAGATGAGGAAAAGGAAACTCAGAAAGAAGTTAGTTGTTCAAGGTCAATGGATGGACAGTGGCAAAACTATGATTTGAACACAGTTCCATGGCATCCAGAACCAGAGTTCTTTTCAATAAATTATGGCTGTGTTTACATGGTGCCAGATAAAAAAGGATTCTTGCTCTTGGAGGCAAATTAGACCAAAGGACATGTAAGATTTCTTCCAATTATGAGATTCTATAATTCTTTGAATAGAAAACTTTCAAACTATCATCCAGATGGTGCCAATTATCCAACTATTTTAGAGAAAAGACCAAGAAAACAGAAGCCTATGGTGCTTGTTCAGTTAAATTCTATTTAGATCTATGTAACTTGAATAATGACAAAGATAATTTATAACAAATTTAGTTCTTAAATCTAAATCTCCTGCTTCAAAGTAAGGTGTATTATCCACTCCACAATGGATATTTTCTGCATCTTCAATGAGGTACATTAGTGTTAAAAACTTTGCTTCGATTCACACAGAGGGGAATGCTAATTATTTGCTTGGTATAAAAGGAATTCATGTTTTGGAAAGAGGATTAGGCTTTAGTCTCTTCACTTTTTAACATAAAAATTTTATATATGTATGCCAAACAGAAGAAAATGTGGTTTCATTAGTATCTTACAACACTTTATTAACATATTTCAACTAATATTTGACTTTGTATTACTGGAATAATATTATTTCAGCAAACAAAAATGGCCTTTTCAAGTTAAATAAGATCAAATGAGATAATGCCTGTGATAATACTTATAGTATACTGCCAGATACATAGTAGGCTTTTAATGAATGTCTTTCCTATTCAGCCTCAAATGCTTCTTCTCAGAATAGAACAAATAGTTTGTGTGGTCTTGTTGTCTACCTCTGAAGATCAATGACTTCAATTCTATTTATATAAATGAGTACTATTTAAGTAACAACTAAACTTTAACAGCATATATCTATTGTTTGTCAGAGACATTAACTAATTATGTTGTTATCCTCTACACAAACTGGGTATTAGCCATATTGTTCTACTTGCTATCCCTGATGTACAACATTAAAAAATCTCCTTTATTTTCTCTTTGAATGGACATTCCCTCATGCTTGAACTATTCTCTTCCTCAGCTCTGTTTGATCCCTTCAAAGTGAGATCTTCCAAAGGATGTCTATCTTCATGCCTCAATTGCCAGTGACCCCCTCAATTACAAAATGACACTGTATTTTTCTTCAAGCATATTTGTCAGTTCTTCATCAAAGATTATAGGCTTCTTGAGCATGGGTATCATTTCATGTTTGTTGTTTGATTCATAGTGCCTAGTATAGTGTGTGCTTTATGTATTAGCTGCTTAATAATTGCTGCCTAAATAGATGAATAAGGTCTTGGGCCTATTCTAACTCTGGCTTTTAGAACTGAAAAATCACCATGCCAGAAAGTCACATGGGTAAAAAATGCATAGCCATTCTTTCTTTTTGAATTAAATATTTTTAAATTAAGAATTTATTTTCTTTCCTTCTCACCTCAGCAAGAAAGGAAGGGAGACACTCAGACAAAATATCTTATGCCAATCAATTAGGGAATGATTGAATAAAGTATGTTATACAAATGCAATGGAATACATTTGTGGATGCATATCATCCCTAAGACCAATACTTGAGCAAATAAATAGTTTCATGTGGAAAGATTATTTCAATGTAGTCACTACCTTTGCAAAAAGGTCTAAATATGCTTTTTGCCAACTATAATATGTCAAATAAAATTTTAACTTTGTCACTAGAAAAATATTTCTGTATTAATTCAGTTCTTGATTATCCTAGAATGATGATGAACCATTCGATTCTACAAATTAATCATAAATGTGTTTTATTCAATTAGTTCACTATGTCCCAAATGAAAGCTTTTATAAGTTTTCAATGAGCAAAAGTATCTAATTTCCCTAACCCTACTCCTTTACCTACTTTCATATGAACAGAAAATTTTCTCAGAGTTTATAGGCATCAAGTGCTAGAAGAAAAATTTTCAGCTCTTGATCATACATACTGGATAATCAGCTCCAAAAAAAAAAAAAAACTCTGAAGATTGATTATACAACTTAACAGAACATTTTCATATGAAAGCAATCTATGTTGTAACTATCTAGTCCCTTCCTTCTATTGAATGAAACAACCTCTGGAAGAAGGTGAACAACCCAGAGTTTCCCTAGATAATTCCTTGGAAAAGCCTCTCTCAGTTCTCCTTTCACAATGGGATCAATAAAGACCCTTGTTTGACTCCTATCTTTAACTTAAGAATATCTTGTCTTAGCAGGATCTGGTCATTCTTTCAAGTATACAGTCATTTTCAAATAGAAAAAGGCAGAAAATCCATCTGGACACAAGGGATAAAGGTCTTTACAATCTCACAAATTCATATCCTAGGTAGAAATGCATCATATTCCACATGGAAATATACATCCTTCCTGAAGGAAGCAGGTTAATCCTCCCTTTATCCAAGAGCACATTATCTCAAGGATTCAGACAGTTTCACATTCAGCTATTCAGGATTCCTGGCTAAGGCTCAGGCAACAACAAAAACAAAATGTGGTCTATTACTGACAAGCAGCAAAGCAAATTAAAAATACAGTTTGAAAACTGTAATGAGTCAACAGTGTCAAGGCCAGCAGGGGAAAAATACATGCTCAGGTTTGCATAAATGAGACGTTAGGGTTGGCCTTGTGGGTAAATTATAATAGAAAGTTATAATGTGACCGCGCTTCTACTACAGGGAAATATCTACACTTTATCATACTAACTGGGCACCTCAGGAACCTGCAGCCTTCTTAACTCAAACCACTTCACACAGACAATTGAGGAGTGGTAAAACAAGACCAAAGATTACCAAGTTTCTTTGGAAACCAAAGGAAAGGATACAAAGATATAGTTTGGGGATAGTCTTTTCCACAATATCCATTATATAGAGAAGTTATAGCTAGGATTCCCTAGGATTCCAGACAATAAATTACTATATTGCATTGTACTCCAAAGGGTAAAAGTATATATGTGCACATTATCCATATATGATACAATTACAGTCAATGAATATTTAATGAGTGCCTAGAATGGACTAAGTATGCTAAATATATGGAGAAAAATGGGTAGTGCAACAAATAGAACTCTGGGTCTGGTGTCAGTAAAATCTGAGTTCAAATCCAGTCTCAGAAGCTTACTAGCTTTGTGACCCTGGACATGTTTTTGCTTCAGTTTTCTCATATATAAAATGGGTATAATAATAGCAATTTCCTATTTTGGTTGCAATGTATGAGGAGCACATGGTATATAATAGAAAAGCAATTAAGGTAGTGCCTGACATAGTAAGTACTGTAGAAATGTTAGCTATTTATTATTTTTATGATCTTCATATTCTATTTAAAATATTAAAACATTTAAAAATATTCTATTTTATTTAATTGAATTGACATTTATTGAATGTCTGGTGTCTGATAGAACCAGGTCAAATTTGGAGAATCACTGCTGATGTACAAAACCACTAAGCCAATTAGCAAAAATCCTTTCCCAAGTGGGAATGTCTTTTTTCTGGCTTTGAAAGTCACCAAAATATAGTCCTCAAAGCTTTATAATGGATTCACTGCTTTGTTCCTTCTGTGAGTTATGTCAGAGGTGATTTGTCACTTGCATTACTAAAAGCTCTCTTTCAAAGTGTTTTGACACTTTAGTTAGGGCTATAAGCCCTTAACAATTTTTGACATCTAGGCAGAACTCATCTGGCCATTCACAGGATGCCTTATTTATCTCCAAATGGGCAACTTCCCACAGATGGGCTTGCAGTAAATAGAATGATCTTATGTAACATAAAATGATATATGCAAAATAGCCGCACTCTTGAAAATTTGGAAGCAGCATGGTGTAAGAGAATATTTCCCACCTGCCCAGTCCAGACTTTGCAGTCTACATTATGTTATTAATGTTATTTATGTTATTATTGACTCAATGTAATTAATAAGCAAACCTAGCATCTGTAGACTAAATAATATGTCACACAATATGAGTACTAATATTTTCACATGTATATAGGTACAGTTATAATTAATAAAATATCGAATACTTCAGGGATGCAATGTTTGTTGAATTTAATTTGCACATATATTAAAAAAATAAAGATTTAAAATTGTTCCTGAAACAAAAGCAGCCTTTTGTCATTGTGCATTCTCTTAATAAATATCTATTAATAACCCAACCACTATCACATCAGGGCCCATTACACTTTTTTTTTCTTTAAAAGAAGTGCTCATACTTAGAAACATTTGAATAATTGGGATAAGTAGAAAAAGTGGGACACCAAGGGTCAGTAGACCTGAGATCTTCTCTCAGTTTTAATTTTTTAAATTTAATTTTCTCTCTGCTTTAAATTATCTGGGTGATCATGGAAAAGCCAAAACACAATTCTAGATCCAATTAATCTATAAAATGAAAGATTTGGAAAAAAAAATTAAAGGTCCTAGAGCCCCTTATAATAATGATAGTCTAAGAACAATATTCTAAAAGTTTATGTTGATGTTGTAGTTGGTCTTTTAAAAGTCTGAAAATACATTTTGTCCTCTTTGGGGTCATTTTCTTTAAAAGTCTTATATCATGAATGTTACTTGAAATTTATATGATTTAATTACTATCAACTCAATTCCCTAAATGCAGAAAACTTATCTTAAAAAAATAATATGTGGACATTAAGAGCACTATTTGTGAACAGAGGGTGGGGGAAGAACAACAGTAGCAGTTTGTGTTGGATATGACTTGTTTTACTGGTATGTCATGTTGCAAACTGTATAATTGAAAATCTGTTACCCTAAAAAAAGAACTACATTTCCCAGGAGCCCACTGACTTCCTGTCCTTATGTACTTCCTGTAGACTGGGGATATTAGGCAACCTCTCTGGCTTCCTGTCAACATGGTGACAGGTAGTGAGTGGGGATTTTGAAATGGACTAATCAGGCATGGGCACATGGTCTTTATTTTGCATCCTCTTTATTCCTTGATTTCTAATGATCATTAATAAACCTCCTAAATATATTTCTATTATTTGAGATTTTATTTTAATTTTTACAAAACATAACAAGATTTTTTCTTAAGAAAATTCCATTAAATTTGATTCATTTCTATTCACATTTACATAAACTGCCCTATAAAATAAATGTCCAAGAATTATAGATCAAAATGCTTTCTTTTTTGTATTCATTTGATTTTCCCTGATACTGTAGTAAAGCAGCATTCAGGGAATTAAAAAAGAAATCAAACAAGACAAACATTGCCATATATTCTGAGTGAGTCAAACAGGCCAATATAAAAAACTGTCTATCTTCATTGAATTCATATCAAATACTTAGCTACCATTCAGGTATCCTGATATCAATAATTATACAAAGTATGGGCTTAATAAATGGTATAGAAGAGCACTGACTGTTGGTCTAAGAACCTATGTTCTAATCTTGTCCCTCACATTTATAAACTGAGTAAGCTTGGCTATAGCTTAGGCAAGACATTTAAATTTCCTAATTCTTAATGCTTTTTTTCTTTCTATAAAATGAAGCAGCTGGCCTATATGGTCTCTGAGGTCTCTTGGATCCATAGCTCTATGATCCTATGATATTCATTATGGTTCTATTTGACTGTCAATATGTCAAACATTGGTTTATTTGAAACTCAAATGTCTTCATTTTTTCCTACTTCCTTGACTTTTATTTACTTATTTGTTCCTATTAATCTTGCTTTTAACTTCTCAACATAACTAAAACTAGTCAGTTGCAAGATTTTCAGAAAATTTTTAACTGTTTTAAAAAATGATCTTTTCTCAGTCTTTAATGTCATCTCTCTTGACCTCTATGTAGCTTTGGATATTGTTGGCCATTATATACTGTAACAATAAGGTAGGATAATCATCTGTGAATGACAACTATTTTGACAAGGTATGGATCCAGGACAACTCCAAGGAATAAATGATGAAAAATGATATATACTACCACAGAAGAAATGGAGGGAGTATGTCTGCAGAATGAAATATACCATTCTTCACTTTATTTCTTCCATGAATTTTTCTTTATCGTAACCAATATATTTCTTCTTTTTCAATATGACAAACAGGGGCAATATGTGCTATATGATAATATATGTACCAGCTCCATAATATTACCTATCTTCTTTGGGAGAAGGAAACAGTGGAAAGGAGGGGGAAAGAGAATGAGATTTAGATTTCTAGACACAACTAATATGAGATTTGTTTCTCCTGGAGAAGCATATTTATTATAATTTATTGCCTATTTAGAACAAGTCATATATTATGTTAATATTATATTACATATTATATTGTTATATATTTTAAAATGGCAACAAAAAAGCAGCTTCCTATCTTCCTGTTGTCTTTAATATAAACTACAAATTCCCCATTCTGTCATTGAAAGTTCTTCACTTTTTGGCTCAAGTTTATCTTTCATAATTCTACCCTTCAGATCCTCTATATTCCAGGAGAACTAGCGAACTTGCTATATTCCCCATACGTAACAACCTACTTCACAGAATTGTTGAAAGGATTAAATTATTATAAACTTGTAATGTATTTACCTTAGTGACTGAATATGGTGTTTTATAAATATTTGTTTCCTTCCCTTCCCTTTCCTGACATTTCTCCTAATTTGGTGCTAGATTGTTTTCCCCTCCTTATCTTTATCTTTGGGAATCAAGAGATACAGCCACCCTTAAGGCTCAGATAGGGCACCAATTCCTAAATATTTTATTTATTCAGTAGTTATTAATGCACTCTTCTCCTAAATTACAAGCATTATATTTATATACATAAATTTATAATATATATATGTCTTGTATTTTACTTGTGTATATGCCACCAGACAAGAAAATATAAAGTACATGGCATCTAACAGTGCATTGGAGAGTTAATCCTTAATGGATATTCTGTTCACTTGAACTAAAATTGTCTACTTTCATTATTGCCTGACAGGAAATGATGATACATTTGAGTTTTGAGAGACAATATAGCAGAGTGGATACAGAGCTGATATTAGTCAAAAAGATCTTGAGTCAGGTTCCACTTCTAATACATCCTGGCTTTGGGATCCTGGGCAATATACCTAAATCCTCAGTATTATAAGAAATGTTTTAAAATTATACATGCAGAACAGTTATTGATCTGCATTGTTAAGGGAATTTCCATTTTGGGAGCTCCCTATGATGCAATCATATTATCTAGACTACAGTAAAAATTAGAATTTCCTTTGTGATTTTTTAAAAAGTCAGCCAAGGTATTTATAATGACAGTTAGGAAGATATATGGTCTTAGAAAACTATCATCCTATGCAATGGAATTATTAATAGAAGAATTCTGATTCATGAATTTGCTGATAATTTTTCTTAGGCTGACAAATGAAGATAAATAATCACAAAGTTTGTTTAAGTGATGAACCAAAGACAATGTAAGGGAGGACTGAATAGAGTAGTAGAATAGAGTGTCTCAAATGTGAAAGCAGATTGAATTATGAAAAATTAAATAATTCCTGGGCTCATGAAGCTTCTATTTTATCAGCCCATTAATAATTATTTATTAGTCATTTACTAATAAACAGTAGAGCTAGGTATAGTGCTAAGCACTGGAGATACAAAAAAAAAATAAGGAAGGTGGTGGGGAGTTGCTGCTCTCAAAGGGCTCATATATTCTTAAATATCTAATCTGTAAGAACCTTCCCTTTCTCAATAAGTAGGGAAGGGTAACAAGATCAGATCACTAATGTCAAGGAAGATGCTGCTGGTTATAAAAATAAATCCAGCTAACTTCCTACAAGAGGCCATTAGCTAATGATTTTAGCAATATTGCATGTGTTGATCTTTTCTTCTTAAAAATTGCTTCACTTTTACTCTTGTTCTCACTGCTCCTCTGATGACTGGTAGGTGTGTTGGTTTACTTTGTCCTGTACCCCTGAGAACTTCCATGTGGTTTTAATATTGACCTAAGCATTTACCATATTCATTATCCCTCCCAATATTATATCATTTACAAATTTTATAAACATTCTATGTATTCATCCAAGTCAATGGTAAAAATTCTTACTAAGAGACCAAAATATAGAACTTTCTGGTATGGGACAATGACCATCATCTGTGTTGTTCTAGTCAATAAGCATTTATAACAAAAGTTCTAAAGTTCCAGTTATTCAAACAACTGAAAATATAGTGAATTATTATATCATCTTGCCTTCATTTTCCTCCTTCTCCTAAGGATACCATAATAATTAATTAGATTTCCTACTAAAACTAATATCCACCATATCTACCAGTCTTGTAGTCTCATTAGAAAAGGGAAATCAATTTGGATTGGGATGAATTGTCTTTGGTAAACTCTTTCTGTGTGCAAATATTCACCTAATTACACACAAATGATTTAATAATCCATTTAATAATCCATAGAATAATAGAGTTCCAGAAAAATAAGGTATCTTGGAGCTACATGGCCCAACTCATACCTAAGAAAAGAAAACTTATTACAATATTTGTGACTTGAAAATGTTCAGTGAAGGGCAATTTAATACTCTCAAGGAAGGTCACTGAAATAGCTCTAATGGTTAGGAAGTTTGGGATTCTTTTTTTTTTTTTACAACCATAAAATAATCCCCTTACAAGTTCCATCCATTGGTTCTAGATCTATTTTTCTAGGGCCAGAAAGAATAAGGAAGTATTTCAATACATGAAGACAACTGTCTTTTCCCTTTGAGTCTTCTCTTTTCTAGCTAGACATCCCTAGTTCCTTCAATTTGTCCTGGAGGTCTTTCACCATTCTTATAGCCACCCCTTGGACATTTTCTGTCTTATCCATCTATCCATTTCCTAAACTATAATGCCCAGAAATAAATGAAGTATTCATACATGGTTTAACCAAGATAGAGTATGTGTGTTTAAGTATATATGAACACAGTTAGGATCCCACTTGATTTACTTTGGAATGAGCATTTGAGGTATAACTGGTGTCAAGCTCATTGGTCTGAAGTTTCCAGAATCCACATCTTGAAAATATAGATATGTGTCCCTATGGGGCTTCTAGTACCTCCATCTTTTTCTGTGATATCTCAAAAATGATCAAAAGTGGTTCTCCAATCTTACTTAGAGAGGATGCTGATAACTGGAATATATTTGGAGAGGATAAATTACAAGGCAGGATCTAACCCAAAGAAGACTTAGATCTGTGTCTTACTTGAATCACTCAGTTACTCAGATCTGAAAAATAAAGCTGTAGTGCTAGCCCACTAAGCAGTAGTATCATTTGAATGTCACCAGAATAATCTGGGCATCCTGGCTTGAAAGGTTGTCTTTTCTTCTTCCTATGAGCAATCATGACACTCCAATATGTATGGGATAATTATAGTAATTTTCTATCACATGGGTTATAGTTCTCTTTCATTTCATGGAAGAGGAAATTTGATGTGCGGTATACAATGTGCTCAAATGTTTCTTCCTTACTGAAGTTCAGCAAAGATAAATTCACAGGATAACACATTGTTATCTTCAAGAGTATTATTATGTTTGATGACTTAGAAAAAATCTCCATGAACCATGTGCTTTTCTAAGTGATGCCAGATGGATAAATGATATTCGCATTTTCATTGGCCTCCTTGCTATACCTTGCACAAAGCATTTTATTTCTCACTTCAGGCATTTTCACTGATTGTCCCCCATGCCTGGAATTCTCTCCCTCCTCATCTCTGCTACCTGGATTCCCTGGCTTCTTTTAAATCCCACCTTCTATGCAAAGTCTTCTCTAATCTTTAATGCTAATCTTTTCCTTCTGTTCATTCTTTTCAATTTATCCTCTATATATCTTATTTGTACCCAGTTATTTTTCATGTTGTATCCTCCAGTAAACTGTGAGATCCTAGAGAGTAGTAATTTGTTGAGTTTTTTGTTGCTATTTGCTTATTTATTTTTTGCCTTTTTTTATCTCTAGTACTTAGCAAAATACCTAGCACATATTAGACCCTTAATAAATGGTTATTGCTTGACAGATTTTTTGCTTATATTTTGACATGCTGGGATTAAATATAATAAGATTATATCAAAACTATTTCCTTAATTGGGGAGAATTTTGCATTGAATTGCAATTTGGTGGTGTGATTTTGCCAAATGGTGAGTTTAATTTGTTTTTTATTATTTTAATAATTTATTTAAAAGAGTGAAATGAAGCTGACAGCAAGTCAGTGATCAAGAAGGAAGACATAATCTTAAGGAGATAATTATCCCAAACTTATGTCCTTTTATCTTAAAAAATAATCATTTTAAGGTAGGAACTTCTTTTTCTTTCTGTCCTTATATTCATAGTACACAGAACAGTGCTCTTTGCATAATAGATAATTAATAAATTTTTGTTGAATAATCAAATTAGTTTCTGAGATACTGGATATAGCTTATTTGATAATTTAGTCATAATAGTGATGCAAGTCTTATAGATGGAATGAGGTTTAAACTCCTTTTCTAGGAAAAATCTGAAGGAGACTAGAAGGCAGTGATTTAGGTAACCAAACAAAAATGGGAAGAACTATTAGATAGTGATTAAAAGTTAACAAATTTCCATTAGCAGAGGCTAGCATTGTCCAAGCAGGAGTCAGAAAGGAAAGGAAAGTGGGGGGAAAAAAAGAAAAGAATGCAGAGTAAAAAGGAAGAGTGAGAAAAGGCTTTCCTTTGTTTCCAGGGGACTTGTTCTGTTGGTGGTGTCCTTTAGAAGGGAGCCTGTGTCTCAATAGTTCCCATGTATTCAGAGATGCTAATCAATTGTTCTGAAGGCTATTCTATCTGTAAGATTGCATTTTAAAATATTACCCATTGTGACAAGCCCTTTCCTTAGCCCCTTCAAAAGCTTTCTGTATCCAATTTCCACACCTAATGATTCTGAGTTCCGCAGACTGATCTGAAGTGAGCTACCTTCTTTCCAAACTTGAAATGAAGCATGAAGCGAAAGGAAGACATTTACTGATACACAGGGCATTAAACTTTAAAGTCACTGAGGAAAACTGATGCTTTTTTGATCTCAGCAAAAACTGTATTCTGCACAGATACTTAAATGTGTGCCAAGCCTAGAGCAGTAATACCTGCCATTTTCAAATAGCAGTGAACGATAGTGGCAGCAAAAGCACAATTACATATTTGACAATTATATCATCCTAGTTAAACATTTCGAATACTCCTGTAAGATGTGTAGGATTGTGCCACAAGAGGGATTTGCAGAAGGGCTGTGATGACAGCAAGTCATCATAGTGATTTATGGTGATTGTGACTGCATTCAATTAAATTGTTCTTAACTGATTTTAATTAATTGAAAAACAATGTTAGTTTGGGGAACATGACTTTAACTCTGTGGAGGAAATTCTGATTGAACAGAGTAAAGTACTCACATAAATGCTCATTTTTATTTTTTTAAGGTAGTCTTTAAGTATTCTGGAAATAAGACTGGAAGATATACAGACAGTTTGCATTCCAGCCATGTTGATTCAGGGATCAACATGTGGTATAGGATCACAGATTTGGAGTTCGAAGGGACTTTAGAGATCATCTAGTCTACTTTTTCATTTTATGGTTATGGAAATTAAAGCCCAGGAAGATAAGTAATAATATAACAGATACTGGGTATAGCCATTACTATGTACCATTTTAATTCACTATATTGACCCAAAGTAGGTATGTGATCCTCCTAAGCAAAAACTGCAAATGACCTATAAACCACCCGAGGTTACCTAAAGCAAATTTTAAAGCATGAACAAGATACCAGATTTATTTCTGAGAAAGGTTAGAGTTTAACATTGGATCAATCTCAGTCCAGCTCTGATGATTGATGGGTTTCCTTAAGCTAGTGAGTCAACAAAAGAAGATAAGGATCTAGCCCCTTAGAAATCAGGGACAATGCTCCAAATTCCTAACTGTCTCTCTATGTCTATATGTATCTGTCTGTCTGTCTACATGCCCTTCCATCCCAGCCCCATCATCAGCATTTAACAGAATGTTTCTTGGCACAGAAGTAGGTATTTACTAGGAGTAGATAGGTAGCTCAGTGGATAGCATGCTTGACCTGAAGTCAGACTCATCATCATCTTCATGAGTTCAAATGTGATCTTGGCTATTTATTAAATGTATAAACCCTGGACAAATCACTTAATCCTTTTTGCCTCAGTCCCTATAGCAAATAACTCCAGCATCTTTGCCCTGAAAACCTAAAGGGAATCAAAGACACTTGGACATGACTGAAAAATTACTGAACAAAAAGAAGGTATTTAGTGTTTGCTGAATCAAATTCATATCAAGAGGGACCCAATACATAGAACTGTATGAAAATGAACCAGTTATTTCATTTCTTGATCAGTTAAATGAAAGGGTTTGGACTAAATGATTTCTAGTTCCCATCTACCTATAAATCCTATGATTTTATGATTTCATTCATTTAATCTAATCTATCTCCCTGATAGAATAAAAAATCATGGGAATGTGCCAGACCTTAGGAAACCTATTAATTGAACATAATGTAGAGTAGAATTGTAAGTGTAAGAATAAATAGGCATTCCCTGTAGCTGAACCTTGGGTACATCTATCTACAAGATCATCAAGTTTAGAGATAGAAAGGAAGTATGGAGACAAACTAGTCCAATCTACTCATTTTAGAGATTAAATAAATGAGACCCAGAATGAGAGGGATTTGTGCAAAATTACATAAGTAAACATCAGAATCATGTTTTAAATCCTGACCCTCTGATGCCAAATCATCCATTTTCTATTACACTATGTCCCTTTCTTGTTCAGTAGTATACTGCTATAGTTCTGGAAAAGATTATTCACCACAAAGAAAAGAAAGATAGAAAGGAAGAGAAGAGAGAGAGAAAAGAGTAGTTGAGACCAATTCACTGCCACATATAAAGACTGTGAGATCCAATCTATTTTCAAATATACATACATATATATGTATGTATATTTAATACTCAGATTTACCTAGTACTTTGAGAATTACAATATGGTTTTCTTCTCAATAACCATGTAAGAGTTCATGTGGTATAGATTGTAGAGCAGAAAGAACCATACATTTGCCATCAAAAGATGAATTCCAATCATGGCTCTGGTGCTTAATACCAATGTGGTCTCAGATAAGTTACTTTATCTCACTAGAACCAAGTTTCATCACTTGTAAATGAAAAGTTTGTATTATATGATTCCTAAATTTGCTCCCAGCTTTAAATTTTATGATTCTATGAGTTAGGCAGGTCCTTTTGGTTCTGAAAGAATTTCTTTTTTCACTTGTAAATGAAGGATTTAGATTATTAGAATCCAGCTCTAAAGTTCTATGAGTTAGGTAGGTTAAATTTCATCTTCATTTCCATTTTATATAAAGTGGAGTCTCTGAGTGGTGAAGGGACTTGGTCAGTAATACATTATCTAGTAGAAGAAGTAGGACTTGAACTCTTGAACTCAAAAAGTATTAATTTCAATGAAGAGAAAAAATTCAGCTTAAAGAAATAATTGAGTTGACAAGAGAATTGCAAATAGGATCCATGGTAATTGTTCTTACCTGCTGTGACATAGCCCAGCTGGTAGATAGTCATAATATTTACATATTCCAAATTTACATACCCTACAGCCAAGGTATACAAAAGTCCACACTATCAAGAGGTTGTTGCATAATATATGTATATATATGAAATGTATATATACATATGTATATCCATGTATGCCTGCACATGTAGATTTTAGATATATTATGACATACATTTAAAATATGTTTTTCACAAAATTAGACTCATGGAATTTTAGAATTTGAAGAGGCCTTACATATTATCTGTACACACATCTCATTTTATAGAATGGGAAAGTGAAGCCATTAAACTTGGTTTTATTAGCAATAAAGTTGTACTAAACAATCAACTTGGTAGAAAAAAAAAAGTTGCATCTATAGTTCATAAGTACTGAAGCCTCATAGCTCTCAATTCCAGCTCTTAAAATCCCTATATAAGTCAATAATTAGGGCTTGTACTTTCATGCATTCCAAATGAAAATTTCAGGAGGTTACCCCCTACTGTCTTTTCCAATGCAATCAATGTTTCTGTTCTGACAGCAAATCAATATTAATTGTAAAGTCTCTGCATGGCATTTATGTATGTATATGTAGGAAGCCAAGGTCAATTTTCACCCCAAAGCATTTCCCCCTCCCCATAAAAGAATAGCAAAAAAAAGTTCTTGCAAGGTTAATTAAATCAAGATTCATGGCAAAATAATCATTTCCATAAAAAAATATGTTGTCTTCTCTTCCCTCCTTGAAGTGATTACCACAATTCAAATATTAGAAGATATGAAATGATTCTCCCTCAATATAGCCACTCTTCCCCTCTTCTCCCAGATCTTATTTTATCACATTAAAAACAAAATAAAACTATTGCTTATACGTCATTAATAACTAATAATTTTACAATGACAGAAGAATAAGTACATGATCAATATTGAAATATACATCTACTTAGTAGAATTTCTCTTATTTCCTTATCTAAGTTCTTTAGAAAGGTATTGATTCTAAGAGTAAACAACATGAAACACAGTCTAGAATTTTTTTCTTCAAGAAACTAGTAGAAAGTAGAGGTCCCTTCACAGTAAAGCATTGACCTCAAAAATAGGACCGTATCAGAATCATGAATGCATATGAGTGTCTTATAGTGTCATCTCTATTGTTAAATCAGATATCAGGGCTACCTCAAGAGATGATGAGATTCTTCTTTGGGGGGAAATCTTCAAGTAGAGATGGCTAAACATAATATCATATATTTATAATATATAAAATATATAAAATAATAACATTACATATTACATAACATGAGGTATATGATATATATGTATAACAGGTAGATTTTCTTCAAATATGGAGCTAGATAGTTATCAAGATGTCTTTTAGCTTTCAAATTCTGTGATTCTATGTCCCAGTGACTAAATTAGTTCATTTATATATTCAATAGACATTTATTAAGCACTTACTATGCTCATAACTTTTTACTCACTGCTAAAGGGGATACAAAGAGTAGATAAAATATTGCCCTTGCTTTCAAGGAGTTCTTAGTTTCACTGAATACTAAATACTAAATACTAAAACACACAACCAGTTAATTATAAGACACAATCCATAGTGAGTGTAGCAGAAGATTGCAAACATAATGTCTGAGTAAAAATGTCCTCACTAAGAGGTTTTGAGAATACATCATAGATAGGAGATACATCCTTTGATTTGGTCTCTAAAGGAAGATGACATTATGAAAAGAATGATATACCAGCCATTAGACTTTCAGTCATACCTCTGCCAGAGAGGCAGCATATTGTAGAGTATGAAGAGTTAACAATGATGCCAAGAAGACCTG
Source organism: Monodelphis domestica (assembly GCF_027887165.1). NCBI lineage: Eukaryota > Metazoa > Chordata > Mammalia > Didelphimorphia > Didelphidae > Monodelphis > Monodelphis domestica. The sequence continues at coordinate 577,961,668 of NC_077227.1, read as the reverse complement.
AATTCAAGTCCAGCCTCTAATACATATTGGCCACATGACCCTGGGCAAGTCATTAAACTCTAAGTTTTTAAGAGGGTAGGTTGTTGGGAAAGCCTTGGTCTGCATTGATTGAGAGTTCACCAATAAAATTCACCAATAAAAATCACAAATCAATTATCAGGTTCTATTCCCCTCTGCCACTTCCTCAGGCAAGTCAGTTATCCTCTCTGGGAGTTAATTTCTTTATCTACAAAGTGAAGTGGTTGAATTAGATAAGATGCAAGTTCCCTTCTACCTCTGATGTTCTCATTGTGTCATTATGATGAGCAAATCCTTGTTAGAGGTTATTTCAGCCATCAGCAGCAGTCTGAAAAAAGAAGTATGGAGAAAGGGCATGTTTGGGGTGTGGTCAGAAGTCCAGTGTGAGTACAGCATGGAATTAGTGGGAGTAGAATGAGATGAAGCTAAAAAAAAAGGGTGGTACCAGATTGGCAAGGAAATATCTGCTAAAAAATTTGAATTAACCTAACTTGCTGATAACATTAATCATTCCCAGGTTTAAAATGTTCCACAAAAAAATGATATTTTTGACTTCTGTAAATGTGATTTTGAAGAACTTATCAATTACTTAAAAAGAAACCATGTTTTAGGAAAATTCTGATTTGGGAAAAAATAATAAGTGATGATAACAAAACTTTATTCTTGCAGGCTATACAAGTGGATCATGAGTCCTACCAAATTAGAAAGTCAACGCGCATGTTATGAACTGTATGCTTCTTGTTCAAGTAACAGCCTTACAATGTCCAGAGAAGTTTACCATGAAGTCGACTAACTGATGAAGAATCCTTCAGTCATAGTAGCCCTGGAAAAATTTCTATAGTGTTTCAAGGAAATGGGGAGTAAGGGCCCTATGCTGATAAGGCATGGAAGGAATGAATCCTTTTCAAGTGAACTCCTTGGCACTGTCCATCCCTATAAAGGCCAGTGATCTAAGGCTATAGAGTTTGAAAAAAAAAAATTGGTAAATCACTTAACCCAACCCCCTCATTTGACAGATGAGGAAACTGAAACCCAGAGAGAGCAAATAGCTTGTCTAAGGTGAAGTAGCTCCTCTCCCAGTACATAACCTAAATCATTTCACATAGAGGAATCTATTTGTTTCTCTTTTTCCTTTTGGGGCTATGTATTATGGAAGGTAAACTTATGATCACAGGGGCTGCTTTTCTTAGTCATTGTATCCCCAAAGGACATGCTTAATGAATGTTTGTTGAATTGGGTGGGATAAGAAAAAAAAAATGTATCCTTCCCCTTCCCTCCTCTCCACCTTACTTTTAACAGAACGGGGATCTCTGTCAACAATACTTGGCCCAAGGTCATGGTTTGTCATTCAGAGAAGCAATGTCAGAATCCAAGTGACTCTTATGTTCCCCAATTCCACATTTGGTGCAAGAGACACTGCTACTTGTCATTAATAACAGACAAACCAAAGTTTTCAATAAGCATGAAAAGATTTAAATTTTCCCATCAGATGAATATGACCTTTAGGGTAAAGTATGTCATTTTGAGAAGAAACTATCAATGGTGTTGTTCAGCTCCTTCAGCTTAAATGAATTTAATACATTTCTGTGGCTTTCAGACCAATATAAATGAGTATAATAACTTTCTTTTGTTCATGGCCGATTACATTATATTACAACAGCAAGACTTCTAGGGCTGGCATGCAAAAGTAATTTATTTTCCCCTACATCTGTAACTGTTTGGGAAAGCAGCTAAGTCTTCATAATTATGCCACGGAAACAGTAAATAGAGCAAGTCTGATGGGTCACAGTGTGACCATAGTTCAAGGAGAGAACAATTATTTTATCCCTTACAATTTGCATAAGGCATTTCATATATAAAGCTAAAAAGAAAAACACAACCCTGATTTGGAAAATCACTACAGCATTTTAATATTCATTCCTTTTCTTTGTTCTGCTGATTTGCTCATTGAAATAGCAGCATATGCCCACATACACATACACACACACACACACACACACACACACACACACACACACACACACAAAATGCTGGAAGTAGCATGCCTGAACTATTTTCATTAAAAAGTCATTTCCATTTATACTTTGATTCATTTTGCTATGTCTGACATAGATTAAGTTATTATGAAATTAACTAAAATGGTGTGCATGTCACTCAATTCTTACCTCTTTCTCAGGTTCCTTTCCTTTCCTCTACAGGGGAAAAAAAGAGAAAAAAAATCTGCCAATTGAAGTAAAGTCAAGCCATGAAAAAGGCTTTTCTGCTTTTGTCAACCAATACTACCTTATACATTTTTAAGTAGAAGAAAAACGGCTGTCAAAAATGCAAATCACTAACGAGGAATTGTCTCCTCTGGGGACCTCATCTGTAACAGATAGGCAGCAATTGGGAAATGCTGCAAGTTTTGTTTTTCTGTTATTGGGAAACAAGACAGCATCAAAATGATCCTCTGGTGGGGCAGTAAGAAGAAAAGTCAAGTCCACGGCAATTTTCCCTGCCAATCAAAGGATTTCAGCTGGATTGTACTTGTTTTATAAGCCAAGCCTCCTCATGAGGAGATCAATATGCCTCCCCAGAGAAGGGTAGACTAATAGCCTTTGTTTTTTAACATGAAAGGGCTCAAAAATGTACCAAACAAAATTAAAAGGGCCTTGACAAGGACAAACAACTTGGATTGTTAATGAAGTACAACTAGGGAATTTTGCTAAAGTGGAATGAGCCTCTGGAGGAAAATGGTTTTGCTGACCATTTATATTTTTGTTCCAATTTCATTTGTGGTAATGACCAAGATTAAGTAAGATGTACATTAGCAAGTCTGTGAAATGGGAGATGTTTCCAGGGTGTCACTCTTATTTCTGCTTTTATCTATTGCTCTTCAAGGGGTTATCCAATATGCCTTCTAAAATATTTCTAAATAATTTTCTTGTGGGCTGCTAAGAAAGAGTCATCAAAATTCCTAGTATTAGCATTAATCCATTGGAAAGATGGACTATATTTATTGCCATTTAGTCATTTTTCAGTCCTGTCTGACTTTCCATTACCCTATTTTGTAGTTTTCTTGGCAAAAATTGGAGTGTTTGTCATTTCCTTATCTGGCTCATTTTACAGATGAGAACAAGGCAAACATGGTTAAGTGATTTTCACAAGGTCTCAAAGCTAGGATCTAGGAAACATCAATAACTCATGTGTCAATGGCACCTTAAGGATTATAAAATGCTTTCCCCATGGCAATCTGCAAGGTAGATAATATAACTAATATGTCACAAATGAGGAAACTAAGCTGCATAGAGTCAAGTGACTAGTCTAAGCAGACACAGCTATTAAACTTTAGATTGCAAAAGGCATGCTCTTCCTTCTCTACTTTGCTCTCTCTATGTAGTTATGAGAAAGATAATTAAACAAAACTAAATCTAAAAGACTAACGAAGATTAAAATTCATTGCAACCAAATGTCTATAATACTATCAAAATAAGTGATGCATTCACTTATTTAAAGTACTATTAATTAACCATAGTTCAATTCAAGTTAATACACCTTAAAAGAGGACACTAAAAAGTTGGAGTACATATACTGAGAGGCTAGCCAGCAAGCATAAGATGATATGATACAATGGAATCTGAGGAAAATGACACCGAAGAAAATTAGGCTAATTCACCTGAAAGAAAGGGGGAAAAAACCAAACTTGAGTGGATGAGTTTGCTGTTTTCAAATGTTTGAAAGACTATCAATGGTTGATTCACCAACATCCAGAAGGACCAACTAGGAGTGATGGGTAAGAACTTCCAAAATAATACTTTCTGTTCAATATAAGAAAGGTCTTATAACACAGAGTTTTCCTAAAAATGAAATGGATTGCCTTCAGGTGGGTTTAGGGTAATGTCACACTCGCCTACACCACACAACTAGACAGACTGGATTTGATGATCTCTAAGTTATGATTGTTCCTTAACAATTCAGTGCCACTGAATGTCTTAAAATCAATTTGATGCTCTTTTTAAATGTTATTCCACCTCTTAATGTGATACAGGTGTAGCCTTAGTGCTTTAACAACTCTCAGGAGTTTGTGTTAGGCAATCCATCTCCCAGTAGATAGGAGAATGCCTTTACTACCTGTAGAAATTCTTGCCATAGAATGAGAAGAATAGGGAAAAGGACTGAAGCTCAATCTTCCTGACTTAAGGTCTCATATCCACAGAATACCCATATTTATTTTCTCACTCACATACAAATTCCATTGTTTCTGCTATATTTGTTGACCATTACCCATGTGGAAGTGTGTATGTTTCAAAGCAGCTTGTAAAAATCCTCTAAAAGCCCCCACGAGACTGCACAGCATCTCCGGAAGGAAAATATGTATATTACTAAAACGAAATGCACATTTCTTTCGTTTGATAACAACATAATTGCTCAGCATCACATTTTAGAAGCTTCCGGCTTTTGTTTCCTGCTTTCAATGCAGGGAACATCCAGTGTTGTAAAAAGAAAATGGTAGTGAGATTTTTATTCCTGCCATGAAAGTATTTTACAGATTGGCTCTTTGCCAATTCCCATCTGTAGGTGGGTTTCCCTCTCTTCCATTCACAGCATTACAGTAGTAAGTTGCTGAAATAGAGATTTCTTGACCTGGAAAAGGATAATATTCTAAAATTTGGTTCAGGGTTCTCTGATCTTCCTGTCATACTGAGTTTGGGCTGTAGTAATACTTAGCTAACTCTCTTCTACAGACTTTCATGAAGTCAGCCCAATTACTAAATATCAATATGAAGTGCAAACGTTGCCTAGTTCTAAAAATTAGTTCAATGAAGTACAACCGGTGGCATTATCTTTCAAAGCTAGAAAGTCAGTGCGTATAGAATTGCTTATATACTCTTCATAAGCTAAGAACTCCCTAAATTCTGAGAGGCTACTATGAGAAACCTGGATACATAGATCAGTGGTGTCAAAAAGCATAGAAAAATATTGACTTAGAAAATCAAAGACTGCTTTTGCCTATATTGTACTGTATTTTTATTTATTTTAACTATTTTCCAGTTATATTTTAATCTGGTTGTTGGTACACTCTGGAGTTTTAGAGCAGGTCTCTGATTTAGATCCCAATGGAATTTTGGCCATAGGGATTAATGAAAACCAATGATGTAAGCACATTTGAATCCTCTTCTAAATGAACAAAAGTGTACCCACAGTGATGATGTTATGGACTTTGTGAATTTTCTGAAGGTTCATAGAAGCATTGGTTAACTAAAGTTATCTTTTGAATGTTTTCCCATTGGAAAATGAACACTCCCCTTATATAGTTATATCAGTTCTCTATAAATTATGGATGTCAAATAATTTTAACTGGCATATTTCTCTGAATGTTTTCATTAATCATGAATTTTTAAAAAAACTATTTACATGGTCAGCGATTAATACAATTTTATTTATAAAATTAATCTACCTCATATTCAACCATTTAGTTCATTTTTTTCAAGTGAAATGAATTTAGCTCACCTACACATGAAGGACAAATATGCTAATTTCATTTTCATCTTTTTAATTTCATTTTATCTTTATGTTTAAGTTTGAACTAGTTAGAGTTATTATAGTATACATTTATAATGTATGGGTCAAAGTTTATTCTGGGCCACACTGCTCTTTAGTTTTCCCAATAGCATGTACAATGAAGTTTATTTTTTTTTTTAATTCCTACCTTCTGTTTTAGACTGTATTAGTTCCAAGGTAGAAGAGTGGTAAAGATTAAGCAACTGGATATAAGTAACTTACTCCAGGGTCAACCACACAGCTGGGAAATATCTGAGCCCAGATTTGAAACCAGGACTTTCTGTCTCTAGGCCTGCCTCTCAATTACCTGAGCCAGGTATATGCCACACTCTGCCCCCTAGCAAAGTTTAATTTTTTTTTTCAAATATGTATACCCTAAAGTGATCACATGTATCCAAATTTATACTATTAAAAGTTATATTTATTTAAAATATGACAATTGGTTTCAGCCCAATGGAAATATTCAATCTGAATTTGAATAATGCAATTCCTTCATGGGATTTCAATATTCATGCTAATACAAACATAGATAGTATTAACTAGTAATTCCATTCCATAAAGTTTGATTAAAAATATAAAATTTAAAAAAATTGTCTCTATTCTTTTAGTTTTTGTATCTATCTCTTCTAGGATTCTCCATTCTATTCAACTGACTTAGTTTATGATTTTTGTTTTTCCCAGGGGAAGGAGTATGTGGCATAAAGAAGTAGTGATAACTATCATTTGGTAATGCATTTAAAATCTAAAACATCTGGTCCTTGTTTTGAAACCAGCCCTCCACCATAATACTTCTTTATATTCTGACTTATTGGATTATCTATGACAATTTCATTTTTACATGATCCAGTTTTACAAAATAAACCATTTTAATTTAAATTTACATTGAGCCTGAATACCATGGAAAACTACTTTTCTGGGAATTGAGAGACCTGAGTTACAAGCTCTACCTTATCATTCCTGAGAGACCGTTGTAAATTTGTGTCACCTTTTTTACTTTAATTATCTCATCTCTAAGTTGAATTTGGGCTAGATTTCTTATAATGTCCCTTGTAGCTCCTAATATCTACAGTTCCATCAATGCCCAATGTCATGAATCTTGAGATGGCAAGATGAACAATTTATAGTTGTAGGGGATATTAAAAATCATCAAGTACAATTTTACATATGAGAAATCTGAAGTCCAGAAAAGGGATGTGATTTCTCAAGGTCATACAGACACTAAGTTGGAGAGATGAGATTTTGGTAGGTCCTCTAACCACAAACTTTGTATTCTTTTTACTTTTTTTCAATGCCATCTATATCTGGTAATATACAGAAAGAAAGTTTATGAATGAAGTTTTTTTTTTAATTGGGTTGAAGGGGGTGGGGTTGGTTGTTGATGGTAGGCCACCAGAAAGTAATCCATTAAAACAAATATTCAATTAAAGTTCTTATCTTGCCACTGTTGGAGACAATGTCAATGCCTATCCATGTATCTCCGTAATAATTGGAGAGAAAATTTACTGTAGTAAACATATAAGAAGTAGCCTGTGCTTTGAATATGCACTGAATACTTATCCTGGGTTAACATATCCCTAATGGGCTTTGTAACTAAGTAAAAATTGGCAGAGTAAGTAAAATTTAACATAAGAGATAAAAAGTAATTAGAGGTACAGGAAACATAAAAAAAAAAAAATCTTTCTTAACTAGCTATTTGGAATCCTGAAAGAGGATTTAGTTCTTATTCTATCTCAGACAATTGGGGATTGAAGAAAATAAATACAACCATAAAGAAAGGAACAAAAATCTTAATCATATCAATCAATCAATAATCAATAGACATTTATTGAGTACCAACTATGTGTCAGGGACTGTACTACTTGATAGGGATACAAAAAGAAGCAAAAAATAATCGGTGTCAAGGTGATTCTGAATTCTAAATATACGTTGTTGTTTTTTTTTCCTCAAAATTCCCCAGGATAATTTCACCTTGATTTCTCTAGAGACTGGCCTTTAAATAATCTATGAATTCATTCACATAGGAAGGGGAGATAGTTACATTCTAGGAGAAAATTAAAATAAAACCAGTGGTAGAACTCTAAGACCAAGTGTTCATAATATATTTTATTTTGTTTTGTTTTCATGGACCACCTTGATGCTATTATTAAACCTATGAATTCTTTTTCAGAATGATGTTTTTAAATGTGTAAAATAACTATAGAATCATAAAATCAAGTATATTTAGATATGTACATTGGAATACATATGTGTTATATATATATATGTTTGTATACATACATACAGTTTAAAGATCACATACCTCAAATCAAGAACTTTTATTCTAGGCAAAAATTCATACTTTCAAACATAGCTTCACTTGGAGCCTATATCTGATGACTATAGTTAACTGTTACCCAAATCAGAGATGAATAAATAATAATTTAAGTATCTTCAATAACAATGAAATATCTTTAGATGATATTTGTTTTTCAAAAAAAGTTCCTGAAAAACATATGGTGAAGTGTCACTATCCATTCATTCATTAAATAGAAATATATTAAGCATCTAATGTGAGGAGAGCTCTATCTTAGGTAATGACTCCTTGAAAGAATTTAAATATGATATAATCCTATCTCATCAAATCTGTAATGTAATGAGAAGATAAGAAACCAATACAGATAAGTATAATACACAACATTATTATAAAAGCATGACTCTTAGTAATTCACAGGAAAAAAAAAAAACAACTATTCTCTCAACTTGGGAAGTAGATTAAAGATGTACAAAAGAAAGTACTAAATGAATTCAAAGAGGAAGAGGCATTGGTGGTAATGAGGTTAGATTACTTTCAGTGAAGTAGATAAATAGAATAGTCATAAAATGTTAATGTTCTGACTCTATCAAGTCAGAAAGGTCTTTCAAAATCTTTTCGTTTAAGCAGTTATTGTTATAAAAGAGGAAAACAGGCCCCAAAGAGAGATTCAAATCATTTTGCACTAAATCACAGTTAATGAAGGAAAGAGTTTACAATCCAGATCTTGTAATTTCTTATTCAGAGTTTTTTTTTCATCATTATTAAAATGAGAAACAATCTCTCAGAAACAATCCTTAAGTATCTTGTAATTTGTGTGGGTCATCCTATACAAATGTTAAACGGATCCATTGTTTCCAAGACCACCTCCAGAAAGGCTAGAATCCTTTTGAAAAGGGAAGTGGTAGTATTCCCTGTTATTTAAAACAAGTTTAAGGTTCGAATATAGACCCATTAATGAAACCATAAAGGAAATATCAAGTTTATTTCAAGTCATTTCACTGGGTCCTGGTCTCTGAGACTCAGTTTCAAGGAGTTCAATCTCCATTTGTCTTCCCAAACATTGGTATTCTAAAAGTAATTTTGTCCCTTTCCAACATGGCCAGAAATAACTGGTTATGAATCTGTTCTAACCACTTTAGATGCTTTATCCTATCCACACTTTCTTGAAAACATTTATGCTGGTTTTATTTCTGTGATATTGACAGAGTGAAATGCAGTTCGATTTCTGATGATAATGCTTTTTAACAGTTGTCAAGAGAGATTTAACAGAAGACTATGGTAGTTAATAATTCTGTAGGGTTTTTTTTCCATCTTTCCCTAAACACTTTGGCCCTAAGTTGTTCTTTAGATTTTCTCCCCTAAAATGCACCTATAAAATTGTACTGCTTGTCTTTTTGATGATACTCATATCTATATAAGTACTCTGAGTTTAAGAAGTGCTTTCCTCATAAAAAATAAAAACCAAAAAACTGTAAGATAAGTGGTTTCACTATCATCTCCATTTTACCGAGAAGAAAACCAAGGTTTACAAAGATAAAGAAATGAGCTGGTCACAACACACAATTAGTTTTAGATCAGGGATTGGACTCTAGGTCTTGTGACTCCAAATGAAATATTCTTTCTACTGGACCATACAGGCTTCCAGCTTGAGTCGATATTAACACAAAGGTTCTTAACTATGATATGACCATCTCAGCTGCCTCTATAACCCACACTCCAGCTAGATAGGTATAAAAGTCTTTTGCAATGTTGATAGGCTCATTACCAGAAATGTGGAAGAGGAAGAGAGGAATAAATTCATGGAGTCTATTCTCTGCCTGTGGCAATACAATTTCCCCAGGGATCTGGCCAGTCTACACCGAAGAATCTTAAGGAATGAGGTTTTTAACACTTCCCTTAGAAGAATACTCTACCACCTCATATCCATTTAAGAGCTTTGCTTTCTATATGTCCTTGCTTGTTCTTATTCCATTCTGGTCCTTAGCTCTGAAGAACTATTTTCTTATTCAAGGTATGAATTAAACACAATTGATTAAGGATCTTTTATCACTTTCAATGTTAAGGTATAAGTTTCCTATAAATCTTACTGGTTTCTATTGATAATATCTTTCTCACCTATCTATGAAGGTATTATTTAAAGATTTCCAGAGCTCTTGAGTTGGAATTTCATAATGGACTTCCTTGATTTAATTTGTCCTCATACAAGTCTTCAATTTAATAAGCATTTATTAATCACTTTCTATATACTGTGCTAGGTATCTGGGATAAAAAGGCAAATATGAAACACTAGCCCTTAAGAATTTCTGTTCTGCAGGGAGAAACAATGAGTTCATTGATATGTAAATATACTCGATACATACATGTAAATAGCCCTAGGCAAAGCTATACCATAGAACTGGGGAGAGCAAGTGATTTATTTTTCCTTTTGTTTAGATCTTCTCTGGAGCTAATACCTCTTCAACACCAAGTTGATTTTTTTTTTCATAATTTAAGTTGTCATAGATCTAGTGAGAATGTTTTAAATCACAAAATCAAAAAGATTCAGTTTATTAAAATATTTTGCTACTAAAAAGGTAATTTTTTATTGTCTATAGCATAATTAGCTATTATCTTAAAGCCTGTTCTTCATGAGTCGCAAAGAATTGTTTTAGTATTTTTGTTTTATTTTAGAAGTAATATTGTTATTTAAATTTGATGTTTTAGAAGTACGTATTAATATTTTATTTTCAGAAGTAATCATAGTACTATGATGTGAAAGGATAACTGGTCTTTGACCAATTGATTCTGGTTTCTTACCCCCTGACCTCCCTTTACCTAGAACACATAGGCATAGTAAGATCAAATAAAGATAGCATTGTGTTAATTGAACTAACTATAAAAATTTTTCTAACCACTGTGCGTGTTGCTTTTCTTTTTTGCTGATTTATTCATGTCTGACGTGTCATGGACAAATTTTGGGTTTCCTTGAAGATACTAGAATAGTTTGCCATTTCATTCTTCAGCTCACTTTACATATGAGGAAACTGAGACCAACAGGGTTAAGTGATTTGCCCAGAGTCACAAGCTAGTAAGTGTCCGAGGCCAGATTTGAACTGAAGTCTTCCTCACTCCAGGCTCAGTACTCTAGCCACCATGCTACCTAGCTGATCCCTTACATAGCTTTTGTATGTTTCTATAATTAATTGTAGAGGAGATATTTGGATTGATTGTTTAAAAATTGGCCAAAAAAGTAGAATGTGACCTCCATTCCTATACAAGAGGACTGCTCCCATGAGCCACTGTGTCTAACAGTAGAACTCTTAAAATAGTAAGTAAAACATCATACATTACTGCAAGAGTTTGTCACTTCAAGAGAGTCTGAAGTATAGTGAAGGGAGCCAAGACATTCTGCAGTCAGATAGACATGTAGAAGTAGCCACTCTATGAAGGAATTCAAAGAATTTCATAGTTGAAAATATTTTGCTCCTATAACAAGGTAATTGTTTTATTGTCTGTAGCATAATTAGCTATTACCTTAATGCCTGTTCTTCATAAGTCACAAAAATTGTTTTAGTATTTTTGTTTTATTTTTATATTTATTTTTAAATATTAAAAGGAGCTAGTACATGGAATATGGATGAAATTTTTCCCTTGCACATGACCGACTTGGAAACAGTATTGGAAACATTTCAAAGAATATGACCTTAGGTAGCAGAGGGGAGAGCCACTCTTGGATTGAAGGAATCCAGAGAAGATTCCACAAGAAAGAAATGATGCTGAGTTCCCATAGAATAGGAAATGCAAATTTCCATGACCACATGTATTCCCTACATATGTGATTCACTGTCATTGTACTTCTGAAAGGCATTGTGTATATTTGTGGAGGAAGCATTTTGTGTCTATTATTCTTAGCATGCCATTTTAGTAAGTGTCATTGTTTTAGCTAGTTTTATCCACTGGCTATCTATTAAAAATAAGCATGTTGATGGGAGTTCATGTGAGATTCAACCCACAGATTAAATGCTGGGACCTGGGAGCAATAGTTACCTCTCTGGAGACAAAACCCACCTATAAGAGTGAAAGTTAGGAAAGTGGAAATAGAATGAGTGCTATAATGAAATCTAAAAGTTTAAGGTAGGTCTGAAGCTACCTAATCCAATTCAAATGTTTATTATATAACATTTTCAAAAACTATCTAGTGTCTGCTTGAAAAATCTCTAGTAATAAGGAATCCATTCTCTAACAATGCAACTCATTTTACTTTGGTAATGTTTTAATTGTAAGGAAATTTCTTCTTGTATCCAGCCTGAATGTCCACTAAGAAGTTGTTTCCAATACTGTTTCCAAATCAATCATCTGAAACTGCAATGGAAAAATTTCATCCTTATTCCACATACTAGTTCCTTTGAATATTTAAAAATAAATAAATATTTAAAAATAAAACAAAAATACTAAAACAATTTTTGTGACTTATGAAGAACAGGCATTAAGGTAATAGCTAATTATGCTACAGACAATAAAACAATTACCTTGTTATAGGAGCAAAATATTTTAATAAACTGAACAAATATATATTGACAAGTCCTTTCTTTTCCAGTGTAAAACATTCAATCCCTGAAGCATCCCATTTCCTATTCACTAAACCAGCCAGATCATTTCCTACAAGGTTTTATATAATCCCATACCCCCCCCTTCTATGCTTGTGAAGTTGTTGCTATTGTTTTTGACCTAAGTATAGAACTTTACATTTAATTTTGTTCTAGATCAGGTGGATCTAACCCAGACTGATGATTAAATATAATATGATACCCACGAACTCTAAAGTATGATAAAATGGGATTGCTAATCACAAAGAAAAAAGCAATGCAATTACTAAAGTCAAAAAGATAATTAAAATAAAATGACTATCCCTCTCCCTTTTCCTTTTACCACAAAAAGCAGTCACTATTTCAGAAAGACAGTCTCAAAGACATTCTGGTAGAGATGTGAGGATTTCCCCAAAATCTTTGAGATCAGCAGGCCAGTTCCTAGGTCATTTATGCCTCAGGAATCAAGGACACCAAAAGGTTTCTCAGACTGCTCAAAAGACTAGCCTAATGTACATAAAACAGGAGCATACACCTTTATGCTATAACTTTATTAGATTTCATTTTCCTTCTCTTAGTGTTTCATTTTTACTTAAATTGTAACATTAGCAATCTTCAAGTTCATGTTATCCACAAATTAGACAAATGTTTCATCTATACCTTCATCCAAGTCCCTGATAAAATTATAAAATAGTCCCAATGACAGATTTACTAGGGCCTTCCAAAAGAGACATTCTTCCAAATTTCAGTACACCCATTAATTATCCCTTTTGGGGGCTATTATTCAACTAGCTCTTGAAACCACCCAAATAAACAAATAGTTAGCACATATCTCTGTCTTTTTCACATCAATTGCAAGAGAGACTTGGTGAAATGTTTTATTGAAAACTAGGCATACTATTTCTACACTGTATACTGCACATTTAATTCTTGTTTCAGGTTAATTCCATAGTAAAATTACATGCAGTTTTCTAGACACTAACCAGACAATTTGCACGATTTCAGATTTAGAATTTAAAGAGATCATAGAGTTTATCTCCTCCAAACACCACCCTAGCTCACATAAGTAGGAAGAGACAGTCAGGATTTAGAGCCTGCATCTAGTTCCTCTGCTGACTACCATTCTACTATTTGTCAGTTATAAAACCAGCTTGCAGAGAGGGGTACAGAATGAAGGTGCAAAGAGACAAAGAAAGACAGGGAGGAATTGCGAGAGAAAGGAAAGGTAGGGAGATAAAGGATGATAGGGGGGAGAGAGATATTGAGAAAGAGAAGGAACAGGAGAAAATTGGGGCTAAGATTTAACTCCTCTGTTCCACTCATTGTGAAAGAGTGGGAGTAAAAGCAAGAAGAAGAGAGGATGGGAAAGCAGTAAAGCCAGGCAGTGACTTCCTTATTTCTAGTCAAAAGGGAAAAAGAGATTAAACAGATGAGGAAAACCAGGGATCTATCCTTCATTCAACTCAAGGAATGGAAAAAAAAAAGGCCCCTGGGAAGACCTGGATTCTTCTACTAAACCACCAGAAGAGAAGGGAAAGGTAGAATGTTGACAGTCATAAGGAAGAGAAAGGCAATAAGCAAGGAGAAGAAATTCAGAATCTCCACCTAGTCACATTCCATTCTGCAGAGACCCAAGACTCTACCTCAGTACTACCAAAGTGGCTGGTGATTCATATCTGTATTAGAAGTTCAACAAGAAGAAGGTTCCACAGATTTAGAGGCAATGGAAAGGGAATTAGGGAATTTGTTCAAATCCTGCCTCTTACATTGATTACCTATATGACTTTAGGAAAGTCATTTAATATTTTAGCCTCAATTTCTTCTGTAATATGAAGTTCTTAGACTATTTCTTATCTTTTAACCTGTGATCATAAAAGTCATTTATGAATCTAATGGTATCATCTAAAGCACCATCATTAAAAAAAAAAAAAGGTTTACCCAAGCAACAGAAGATTAGAAGATTATATCTGAGCCTCCTGTGACCCATTTGGGTCTCCTTGCCACTAGCTAGGGCTTAATGGGAGGTGGGTTGGTAATTCTCTTATCTCCTCCCTATTTAAATGGCTAAGAGGTATCAACTAATCACTCCCAAGGAGAGTACAGAAAAAGAAACATCATAATTCTCCATGACGATGTACAATTATCTTGAGAAATGACTTTCTCTGTGTTATGCCTTACTTAATATTCATAATCAAAGTATTATTATGGCCTGGTTAACTCTGTGTTTGCAGAGAAACATAGCAATAACATGACCATGCCACTGTAAAACTGGAACTTTGGAAGACTTAAGAACATGATCAACTAATATTATAGAGGACCAGTAATGAAGAAATCTACCCATGTAGCAAGAGAAAAATGATGAACTGACATTGGAAAATCAGACATCCTTTTGTATATGGCCAATATGTGAAGATGCTTTTCTTAGCTATACACATATACTATGAGAGATTCATTTTTCTTTGTCCCTTCACCCAGGAATCTAAAAGGGAAGAAAAAAGAAATGCTTTTTAATCAAAAGAAATTAAAAGTAAGGAAAAAATAAGTAGGATAATAGCAACAATAGTTAGTTGATTTTATTGGATATTTTTTAGTCTGCAAAGGGTTCTACAACCATTTTCTCATTTAATCCTCATAATAGCACTCTGAGGGAAGTATCACAAGTAGCATTATATTTATTTTACACATAAATAAATTGAGTAAGAAAGAAGTTAAACTGCTTGCCAAAGATCATACCTTTAATAAATATCAGAGCTAAATTCTGAATCTGTCTTGAAATTCACAATTTCTTATTCTTTCTATTGCAATAGTAAATCAAGTATTTTTGTTCAGTAATTTCAGTCATATATGACTCTTTATGACCTCATTTTCTTGGCAAAGATACTAGAGTGGTTTGCCATTTCCTTCTCCATTCATTTTACATGTGAGGAAACTGAGGCAAACAGGGTTAGGTGACTTGTCCAGAATCACACAGCTAGTAAATGTCTGCAGCCAGATTTGAACTCAGGAAGATGAGTCTTCTTGACTCTAGATACAGTAGTCTATCTATTATACCACTTACCTGTTAATAATTATTTAACAGGTTCTTATTAAGGATCTTTGTTTCAGGCATTATGGTAGGCACCAGAAGATGAAAAGAAAAAATGAAATAGTGTCTGACCTCATATGAATTATTTTCAACTTTCCTCCATGATGGAATTTTAGATTTATATATTAAATGAAATTTGTAATTAGAAATGTCATGATTTTGTAGTAAAGAATTTTAATAAAATTTAAAATAGCTAAGTAGAATTTTGGATTGAAGGGTATTCTATTTTTCTGCAGCTTAGTACATTTTCCTGTTCACCCTTCTGTGAAGAATATTTTTCTTTCATTTTCTAGGGTCAAATGTGAGATCCAAAATTGGGGGGGAGTATGTATTCTAAGCATTAGTTATTATATACACAAGAACAAAACAACATAAGATTAATAAAGCACTGTCGCATTTAAACTAGAAGTCTGATAGACAAAGTTATTGATATTTCAATGCAATAATAAGTAAGATTCAAGAACTAGAGGATTCTGGTTTAAAAAAAAACTCTCACTGTAGTTTTGAAAGCCTAATCAATAATTAGACTACTTAGAAAGTTCAGTTAATTCTTTTTGAAGTCCTTGGCTCCTATTAGCTGATTGATATCAGGGCATCATGTTGGGAAGACAAGAATGAAATGATTTGCTAGTAGGAAAGGGGAAGGCATTCAATACTGATGAAGCACTTTTAATAAAAATTCTAGCCTCTATAGCACTTTAGGGGTTACAAAAGATTCTCTCCTCATGACAACTATGAGCAAACATTTTTTGCTGTCAAACACCACTATTACTTTTCCCTGTTTATGTCATGATTGTATGAGATTGAGTCCAGTGATGAATTTCTCTTCTCTCTGTATTGGTTGAGTTTTTCAACAGCTAATTAGGAGCCAGAGATCTTTTGCCAAAGGGAAAGCCAGCAGCAACTAAAGCTGGCCTCCACAAGACCCATCTTTCTCAAGGAAATCAAGGTCATTGAAGAGTGCAGAGAAACACATGGGGAGTGGGAGAAGACCAAGTCAACAAACACCACAAAGATGCAACTGTGGAAATATCCACCTAAGAGAATGTTAATTTCTCTTTCTCTACACTTGGAATCCCAACTCATCAATCAGTGGTGTGACATGAAAATACAATACAATACAAGCAAGTGCTCCTTTCTCTGGGAAGGAGAAGGCAGCCTGGGAGCAATTTCCGTCCCATAAGAAATTCATTTTTTATGCTCCTCTCTTTGTATGACAAATATAGAACTTAATCTGAGAATTCATTCTTATTATTCAAATATTCTGTCCTTTTCTATCTCAGATATACACAAAAATATACTTCCCTACATATGTATGATTCTCCAATTCTCTCTCCTTCTTTTCTCTCTATTTCTCTCCCTTATCTCCATCATCCCCTCTCTTCTTTTTCTCTCTCTCTTCTTCTCTTTCTCCTTCTGATTAACTCTAGATTTCCCTCCTCTTTCTAAAATACTATGGCAATAAAGATTCATCAAGTTATCAACCCCTTCAGCATCAAGTGCTTATATTCAGAATTTAGTTGAGTGGGGACCCTATATGTCATGTTCTCTAGAAATTGTTGGAATCCAGCTCACGTGGCCTATCTCATTACTACTTCTCAGTAGGAAAGGCTCTGTTGTTGTTGAAATCTGAAGATTTATAAGTGAATTGTTTTGGTTGACTGATGATACAGAAAGTGCTAGATAGAACAAGGCTAAGAAGGGATGCCTGAGTGTCTGCAAGGTGAGTATCTTTCATAGGGAATAGAGGGATTCCTCACTGAATAATTTATCACATTGGCTAACTCTGAAGTTAATATCTGCAAGGTCTAATCTATAGCATTTTTCAACAAGCCTGGGAGGTTATATAAATATTGTCATCCTTAGTTTTGTTCATATAGGATCCAAGAGGTAGAGTGGATCTCAAGGGTCATTAAGTCAAACTCATGCCTAAAACAATCCAACAAGCATTTTTCAGATGAAGGAACTGGGAATATTGAACTTAGAGAAGACTCACTGGCAACAAGATATTGGTGTTCAAATATTTGAAGGACTATCATGTGGAAGAGAAGATAAGAGTTATGAGGCAACAATGGTTTGAATTTGCAAAGATGCAATTTAGATTTGGTAGAAGAATTAGAACTGTCCAAAAGTGGAATGGACTGGGGGGGGGGGTCACAAATTCACTCTTTATCGTTGTCTTAAATTAGATATTATATGGCTCCAAGGAGGAAATGCTAAAATAGGCATTCCTTTAGGGGCATGTTTTGGACTAGATGGTCACTAAAATTCTACACTAAAAATCTATGTACAATTCACTGTACTAGATGAAAGAAGTATTATATTGTTGATTTTCTTAACTAGAAAAATCATTGTATTTTAACCTCCTCATACAAATATTTTAAATGTTCTTAGGATCACTATAATTATTATTACAATAGGAACAGCTAGGTGGTACTGTGAATAGAGCACTGGACCTATAGTCAGGTAGACCTATGTTTAAATACCACCTCAGACACTTATTATCTGTTTGACTCTGGACAAGTCACTTAATCCTGTTTGCCTCAGTTTCTTCAACTGCAAAATGATCTGGAGAAGAAAATGGCAATGACAAATACTGAATCTTTTCTAAGAAATCTCCAAGTGTGGTCTTGAATATTTGGACAAAGCTAAAAACAACTGAACAACACAACAGTCTAAAAGTGGAAGGAAATGACTCAGAAGGTAGATTCCTTCATAGGGGGATTTTTGAACAAAGAGTAGATGAACATTTAAGTGGAAGGAGCAGATATAGGATTGTGGAATGGATTGAGCACTGGACTAGGAACCAGGAAGACCTAGTTTCAAATCATGTCTCAGAGTCTTACTAATTGTGTGACCTTGTTTCTCAGATTTCTTATCTTTAAAAATGAGGAAGTTGTTTTTAGTTGCCTTTAGGACCTTTTCCATATCCAAATCTGTGATTCTGTGAATTTTATGCAGGTACAATTCAGACTGACATGAGATCCCTTCTAATAATAGGATTCTATGAAAAACATTTATCTAATGTTGTATATTTAACAACATTTTTGTATATATTTTCACTAGATTTCTCATACAATCCTGAGTTGGTTAGTTAGGGGTTACCACTTTTTAAAAAGAAATAGAAGGCAAAGGCTAAAGTCCCACAATGACAGACCTGGCCCTCCCAATTCCAAGCCTAATGATCCTTATGCAATATAGTTCATGCTTTCTGTGATGACATTACAGAAAGGAAACACTACTTGGGACAGAGAGATGTGAGCAAGTAATCCAGGTTAAATAGTCATTTGCACCAGAGATGCATAATTTTATCAAGAATTTTTATGTTTCCCCAGAGGAATCTGAGCCACTCTGAGTGATTTCAGAGTAAGGCAACATAATGTAGGGAAATGTGAATTGGATTTTTAGTCAAAAGATATGGATTCAAATCCTGACTTTGCCAGGTAACAAGTATATCCCAGGTTCTAAGACTGCTCATATAATCAAGAAAATGAAGGGACTAGACCAGATCCTTTCTGTCTATCCTACAATGAAATGATAAGGCTTGAAAAGGCCTTAGAAATCTCAGGAAAAAGGGACCTCAAGAACCCATCTAGTCTGCCCTCTCTTTTCACTGATGAGGAAATTAGGAATTTGGGAGTTTAAGTGACTTGTCCAAGGTCAAAATGATAATGGAATTTTAGTGACTCCAGTCACACAAGTAGTAAAACATAATAAAATGGCATCCTCTTTCTACAGAGCCAGAATTCCCTTCAATACCTTATTATCTCACAGGCAACTTTTAATTGTGTAGATAAGTAAAGTTAAGCCTATTGAGAATAAACTTGCCCAACACCATACAATTAGTTGTGAGAGGGGTAGTATGATATTGTAAAAGAATACTAATCTTAATTTCAAACTACTTTTAAGGGATGGGATCTTGGAAATTCCTCTGACCCTCAGTCTCCTTTTCTTTAAAATGAGAATACAAATTGCCTTACCTATCTTACTAGACTATTATAAAGAAAATACTGTGTCAAACTTAAAAGTGCTAAAAGAATTAGGGGAAGCTGGGTTGCTCAGTGGATTGAACTCCAGGCCTAGAGATGGGAGGTCCCAGGAATTCCTAGGTTCAAATCTGGCTTCAGATACTTCCTAGCTGTGTGACCCTGGGCAAGTCACTTAGCTCCTATTGCCTGCCTTTACCACTCTTCTGCCTTGGAGTCAATACACAGTATATTTATTCTAAGATCAAAGGTAAGGGTTTAAAAAAAATCCACTGACATTTGTATAATGCTTATAAAAGTGTGCTAAATTAACACATTTGATTGAACAACATTAGTACTCCAGGTATCATGAAATCCCAATGGATGAAGAACGCAAATAGCAATGATGAAAGAGGTAAGTCTAAAACCCAAACTATCTGGAAGCCAATCTCTTTCCCCTCCACTATCCCATCACATCCCCTTTTTTAATTAAAAACTAAAGATATGAAAGTTAAGCATTTAAAATATTATATCAAAAAATCCAAACAGTTGAAGGGTCTCAGAATCATCATTTACTCCATCTTCCCTATCCCCCAAACCATGGGGAGTCAGATTTAAAGCATCTCAGGAAGATAAAAAAAGAAATCTATCTTGATTTTGAATGAATTAAAAATTGGACCAAGCCATTGAAGCATGCTATTGTCATGGAAATTCTATTTTCAAAAATTCTCCAAAGGAAAGATTGGTTGAGAATTGAAGTTCTTGTTTTGCAGTAACTTCTCCTCATCCCTCACATTGGAGCAGGGCCTTCATCTCCACTGATAAGGTAAGAGTCTTACATCTATGGATCTTGGAAGCAAGCTTATTATTTGTCCTTCATTTAGAAGAGATTATCCCATGGTGATGTCTTGATTTACTTGACTTACTTAAATTAGATTTAAGTTAGGCAGAATTCTACAAAATCATCAATCTCATCCTCTTTTCCAAAGTCATAGAAATCCAGTGGCAAGACAAAAGTCAGGATTACTGTGCATGACTTTGGTGTCTTTAATGTCTGACCAAGCTCTGGGGACTCCACAGTGCTTACTTCTATTCCTTCTGGGAAGTCTTTAAATAGATATTCCAGACAGGGATTACATATTAATGATGTAACTTTCCTTCACTTAAATTTCTAATACCTCACTCCAAAAGAAATCCTCAGTGTCCTATATTGAATTCTCCCCAACTGCTACTTAAATCCATTTTGTAGTCCTTCCATAATAGAGATGGAGAATGGCTGTTGTTTTGAATGTTTACATTTGCAAAGAAAGTCAGTAAGAAAGCACTGATTTTTTCTAAGAGACTTCTAAGGTCAAGTAAATAGAGGTGCCTTGGGGAAAGACTTCTTACTTTCAGATTTTTCAGTGGAGGATGATGAAGATTAAGTAGCATTCTTTTCCATTTTTAGGTTCTTTCTTATAAAAAAGAACTCATATTGGAAAAATTATGATAATCATAAATAATAATAGCTCTTATTTACATAGTATTACACTGCACAGCAAAACTACAATTAAAAAAAGCCATGAAAGTGTTTTTTCCTCTTTATTTGGAGTTTATTGGGAGAAAAAAGTGATTATTAATGCTTTCAAATATTGATGATTATGATTGACAGCTATAATTTATATACCATTTTAAATTTGAAAAACATTTTAAATAATTTATTTCACTTTTTCCTTCCTCACCTCTATTAATTGCTAGCATTTATATAGTACTTTGCTTTACAAATATTATCTCATTTGATGCTTTCCATAACCCTGGGTTGTAGCTATTACTCTCCTGTTTTGGTTGTGGTTGATGAGGAAACAGATGAGGAAACAGAGGCATTTGGAAGTTAAATAACTTGGCCCAGGCTATATAGCTAGTAAAAACTAAGGTCACATTTGAATTCAGGTTTTCCTGACTCTAGTTCAAGCAGTTTATCTGCTGCTGTGCCACCTACCTAATGGGAAGAAGTTCAAAGATTTTTTTTAAGGAGGGGAGGTATTGGGAGGAGCACTAGGGTGCTGCTAAACCCATTTTTTCATTATTATATGAGTCATTCCTGTTGAAAAAAACTTTCTACTAATTCTATCTAGCAACCACCTTAGAATGTCAGAAAATTTTGGGGACAATGAATGGTTAAGTGACTTGTGCAGGATCATTCTGTCAGAACATGAAACAGGCAGGACTGGAACCCCCTAGTCTTCCTCCTTGCATCAGATCTTTCCCCATTCTAGTTCCTCCACTCAGCTACCAAAGTGATTCTCCTACATCTCAAGTTTGACCGTGTTACTACCTTACTCAATAAACACCAGAAGCTCAGTGCTGGATCCAAGATAAAATATAAAATACTCTGACTTTCAAACCCTTTCACATTATGGCCCCTTCCTACTCTTCCACTTACTCTTATATCAAGGAAAGTTTCTCACACCTGCAACCCACCTCTTGATTTTATTCATTTTCAGCGACTGCCCACCATATCTGGCAGGCTCTTCTTCCCCATTTCTCTGTATTCTTTCCAGATTCCATT
This sequence comes from Monodelphis domestica, assembly GCF_027887165.1. Lineage (NCBI taxonomy): Eukaryota > Metazoa > Chordata > Mammalia > Didelphimorphia > Didelphidae > Monodelphis > Monodelphis domestica. The sequence continues at coordinate 577,939,653 of NC_077227.1, read as the reverse complement.
CAAATTCCCTCCTGTAAAATTTCTTTCCTCAGCATTCTCCTGTCCCAGAGTTACACTGATAGTACTGTTCCTTTCAGATTATCTCCAACTTCCCTGTATGAATCTTGCATTATATATAATATAGTATAATGTTATATCATATATTAGTCTTTTATATACAGAGCTGTTTGTTTCTTGCTTCCCCCAATAGAATGTTAGCTCCTTGAGGGCTTGTTTTTGCTTTTACTGGGTGTCTCAAAAGACGTTAGTTACCTTTATAGCAAATCTTAAATCTTCACTGTCTTTTTGAGATACTCGCATATTTTTTATCTGCTAAGTGGATCAGTGTCTAGTATCTGGTCTCAGATCAAGAAGGCTCATCTTCCTGAGTTCAAAACTGTCCTCAGACTCTTACTAGTTCTCTGACCCTGGGCAAGTCGCTTAGTCCTGTTTGCTTCAGTTTCTTCATCTATAAAATGAGTTGGAAAAGGAAATGGCCAACCACTCCAGTATCTTTGCCAAGAAACCCCCAAATGGGGTCTCAAAGAAGTGGACATGACTGAAAATGTCTGAACAACAAGTATTTGTATCACCCAGACAGAAGACAATACCTAACATCGTGCCTAATCAATGTGTGTTGTTTGATTTTCTATAAATTAGACTAGAGTGTCATTCATTTTATGGATTAAAAAAATGAGGCTGAGAGCAGTTAAGAAACTTACTTATAATTTCTCAGTCTGAAAGTGAAAGAATTTGAATCTAGAACTTCATGATTCTATATATTATACCACTTATACCATATTGCTTCCCTTGATATTTAAAAAAAATTCAGTTGGGCAACATGATATTTATTTTGTGCATTTAAAATCATTATTCTGAGAAAGGCATCATAGATTTCTGTCAACTGATGAAAGGTGGTGGGAAATACAAAGCAGTTAAGAAGCTCAGATATGGAATCTCTAGGGAACGTGATGCTGCCCCTCTTTTAGGGTAAATGTATCTGATGTTGCCTTGTCCTTTGCACTGTCCACTCTGTGGAAGAAGGAGGGATGTAGGTGGGAAAAACTCAAATGTTCTTCCAGTTTAAGAATTCTGAATTACAGTTGTGTTTTTCAATATCAGGCAATAGGGAAATGTGGAAGATGTCTGACTGAGTATATAGAAGGGATAAGAATGAGGAGTACCAATAAAATTCAAAGATGAAGATGAACTAGAGTTCAATTTGGAGCTGTTCTCAGTCTGGTGCTGAGTATACAACTTAAACACCATTGATGAAGTAGGAAAAAACTCAACTGAATGTTGCCTGGTCAGAATTGGAATGAAGCTAGTAGAAACAGCACAAATGGCCCCCCTACAAGGGGGAGTAGATATGTATGCTTCTTTTGATTGGGGAGGGGGCGGGTGGCAGGCAGTGGAGGCCACAAACACTTGGGACATCTTAGAAAATAATCTCAGCTCTGTGAGGCTATATCCTGACAGCTGGTCACTCCATATGTGTGTGAGGATAACTATAGCAATGAATTAATGTTCTAATCATACCCCTAGAAGACAAACTACATTGTAGCACACAGGGATGTTGCTAGCAAGGGGATTTGGGGGTAATATTCCTGACTGAAAAACAGGTTTTCCATGTGCCCATATGTCAAGTCTACCCACTGGCAAATATCAACACACCCACAAAGAGTTAGTTACTCTTTGAAAACCAGTTACTGAATCCCCGCCAATATTTGTTGGGTAAACAGGTTATAAACTCAATCTAGCCCAGATTGCCATTTTCTCTCCCTTTCTCATACTGTTTGGCATCGGATAATGTAACTACTGCAGGGAGAGACCTAAGAAATGGCCTCAAAAATCATTCTAGAGTTCTCCCAAATCACTCAAAAAGAAAAATAAACTTTTATTTTTCTCATTTTCCACACAGTCAAAAACAAACAAAAAAAATCTGTCTTTCAAAAAATCAAACATTCAAGGGCATGAAATGTAATCTAGGTGTAATGATATCTCAGTATATATATTCTCTTTAATAGAGAGAGGCAGTCTGAGCTTTTTTGCACTTTGCATAAGCAGGAATTCTTAACTTGATGTCTATTTTTAATATTTTAATAGTTTTTGATGACTATATTTCTATAAAATATTTCTTTTGTAATTGTACATAATGAGTATTTCTCTGTAAAAAACCACTATTTTGAGAAATGTTCCAGACCTGTGATATTTTTTCTCCTCCAGATTTGCTATATTATACCCAAACTTGTGTATTCCCTACACCTTCAACACCCTCTGGGCTTTCTTGCCTCTGTGTGTTTGATAATGATATCCTCTCTATCCTTCAGAATGCTGACTCATTGTTTAAAACTCAACTCTAATTCTAATCCCTTATGAAGCTTCCCTATTTTCTCCTTGTCCTTATTGACCATTTCTCTCAAAACTCTCTTTATCAGTTTTCAAATAGCAGTTATCGTGCTTTATAGTTCTCTGCATCTTATTCTCCTATTAGATGACAATCTCTGTGAGGGTCAGGACTTTGTCTTATATAAGCTTCTTATCTCTCTTAAGAGTAGATATAGGGGGCAGCTGGGTAGCTCAGGGGATTGAGAACCAGGCCTAGAGATGGGAGGTACTGGGTTCAAATGTGACCTTACACACTTTCTAGCTGTGTGACCCTGGGCAACTCATTTAACCCCCATTGCCTAGCCCTTACCACTCTTCTGTCTTGGAACCAATACACAGTATTGATTCTAAGACAGAAGGTAAGGGTTTAAAAAAAGTGTAGATATAGTTGTTCTGCATACAGCAAGAGTTTAATAAATGCTTCCTAAAGGGAAATGAAATTGGTCAACTTTTTGGGAAACATTTTGCATAGGAATTGTACAGAAATTCTTTTACATGTAATAACAAAGAGTTGATGTCTATTTCTGCATAAGATGATTTATTTATCAAAAAACTACAAGGTTATCTGTTTGCCACATAATAATCTTACTTATAAAGCACTAATACTATGATTCCAAAGGACAACCTTATAAGAAGCATCCAGTCTACTTATATGAGAGTAATTAATTTCATCCTGTGGCATAGTGGATAGAGTGTTGTGCCTGGAATCAGGAAGAACTGAGTTCAGATCTCATCTTAGAAATATCTTCGAGACTCACAAGTCACTTAACTTGTTTGCCTCAGTTTCCTCAACTGTAAAATGGGAATAATACTAGTACTATCTTCTATGGTCATTGTGAGGATCAAATGAGATATTAAAAAAATGTTGTTAAAAAACGATGTTAAAAAAATCACTTAGTGTAGTGCCTGGCACTGGCATATGATGGATTATATATAAATGCTTATTCCTTTTTCAGTATGTCCCTTCCTTTATCTTGAACTAGCTCTTACATGAGAAGTAGCTCCAGTATAATGGAAAAAAAACCCAATTCATCTAAAATTATAATAACTAATTCACAATCTTGAATCTATTATGTATTTGCTTGAAGTGAGTTAAGACTTTTGGCAAACCACTAACTCCCCAGTTTTCTCATCTATAAAACTCAAATAACAGTTACACTATTGTCACAGGGATGCTATGAGAGTCAACTGGGATAACATAAAGTGGTTTGTACACCCTAAAGTGAAATATAAATATGTCAGGCACTGAACTTATTATTTTTTCCAGATAGCTGAGAAGCTGAGTACCCTTCAAAGTGTTTTTGCCCTTAACTTCTTAAGTTATGTCGAGTACCAGAATAATCTAATTACACTCAGAAGATATATACATTTGTGCACTTATCATAATTGATTTAATTGGGTTTAGCTAATCAATTTGGAACCTTTTTCAGAGACTCTACACTTATTTCCAGAGAAGTGGTAGGAAGGTTGTGGTGAGGTAGATGCTATTTTCATTTTTGACATTTATGAGCTATAGGACTATATTCCAAGTTTATTCCAACTCTAGGTCTCAGTTTCCACATCTGCAAAGTCAATTTAAGTGTTTTAAGAGGCTCAGAACAGATAAAAATAAACATTTTCCATACATTAAAATGCCATACTTTATATTATAAATATCAGCTATTTTATCCCCTAGACACAACTGTGATGCTATTTGTGAAGGGACTTCCCAGGAAGGACATTAAGTCTACAGAGGCAGTTGAGCAAACTCAGGTAAATTATATTCTTAGAAGGTTGTCTAAGGTTCTTTTTAGGTTCAGGGATTTGCCCAGCATCACATAAGTATCATAAGTGGGACTCTGAGAAAAAAAATGAATGAAGTGCACTGTGCGAAGTGCTGGGATACAAATATAAAAGCCAGACAGCCCTTGCTCCCAAGGAGTTCACATTCTAATGGAGGAGGTAGAAAGGTCACACAGTCCTATTGGTGCAGCAACACAAAAGGTAATTTCATCATCATGAATGTCATTTCCATTTATAAAATCATATCTATTTCTGAGGCTAAATCATTTGAAAGAGTCAAGACCTCTTGTAACAAGAATTTTCTTTTCTGGGTCTTCAACAGATGTGGCTGTAGCCCAAAAGGTCTTTTTCAGGATAATTCTGTGGACATGGGGCTGGGAGCATTGGCTCAGGGTCCTGGGCTGTCTCCATCAGGATACATGAGGATACTATTTTAATTGATGGCGGTAGTCTGACTTTCCTGGAACATGCTCTCTGTTTTTCCTCCCTCAGGGTGCCTTGCTCCTGAGGATGATTGGCTCACCTACCCTGTGAGTGGAAGCTCATCAATAATTTGGTGGAGATGGCTGATTCACTAGAGCGTCTTCCTCAGATGGTGGCTGTGAAAGATGCACCAAAGCAGGCAGGGCTGGTGGTTTGGGTCCCACTGCTAAAGCTCTTGTTGAGATCAGCCTGTTGGTGGCAGGAGATTAGCGGCTATTTCTGATGGGGATTAAGGAGGTAGGCACCTTTTCCACAGTGATTCTTCCTACAATGATGGCAGTGGGAACACTGCTAGAAACTGGGCTTGGGGTTTGGGGGACATTGTTATTGCCAAGGCTCTTAGGTTCAGGATCCTGAGCTGCCTCCGTCAGGGTTTCATGGGAAAGAATGGTTATAGTGGTGGTGGTGGTGATTTGTTTAACCTGGCAAAAGATCTCCCTGCTCAATTGCATCATGCTGCCTGTCATCATCATCGTCATCATTATTATTATTCAGTAGAAAAAATAACATTCTCTGAGTGATGTCATATTGTGCTAATAATGGAATCTTATGATCCCAGAAGAAGCAAAACTAGAGATGACCCAAAGAGCAAGGTAGAAAAGAATGGTAGCACGAGTAGAATTCATCAGATTAACAACACATTAACATGTATTAAGTATTTTCTATGTGAAAAGTAACCTTAGAGGGGATGACACTATTCAACATGTAGCATAATTATATCACTGATTCATGAATTTGTCTCTAGTATAAGTGATATGGGTCATCTTTAATGATGTTATATATGTTACATGATAATATATGTACAACTACATCATATAACAAGCTCTTTTGGGAAAGGAGGAGGAGTAGGAATGAGGAAAAGAACACGGAATGCAAAATGTCAGAAAAAATATTAAAATTATATCTACGTGTAATCTGGAAAAAAATAATGATCACTGAGGCCACAAATGAATTGGAAAGGAGGCATGTTGAACATCACCCGTGTCTGCAATAAATTACAAGAATCAGAGTAAAGGCTCTCATGAACTGAGAGGATCCCTTTGAAAAGAGGGTTGTCTCAGGAGCTAAGAATGATTTTTACATTTTTACTTTCAATAAATCTTTATTTTAAAAATGTGAAATTAATTCTTAGCTGGGGGGGGTCATACAAAAATAGACAGCTAATTTGGTTCAGGCTATATAATATGAAGACCTCTACTTTAGAAAAGTATTTCTGCAAAGCCATTAAGAATCAAAAGGAAAGAGAAAGCAGGGATTAATTTCAATCTGCACCAGTAGGGGGAGCTTCCATATCAATGAGATAACAGGTCCATTAAAATTGTTAGAGACAATATATTTTGTTAATAATCTACAATAAATTTTATTCTTTGAGAATATTCTAGAAATTTTTAAAATACACATCTTTAAATTTTATATGTATAAACATATGCAGTCACTTCAATGTTCCTTTTATAAAACTAAATGTTAGTACTTTTTAGCCAAAAACAACATTAGCTGATTCCGTTCCACAGCTGCTGAGTTTTCCCTGAGACATGATTTCATTCCAGTGGTGGGCAAATTGACCATATGCCATACCTGGGTAAGGCTGTAGACCACATGTGTCTGAAACAGAGCTGTTATCCCTACTGTGGCCAACCCAACAGTCATTACCCACACCAGTGGCAAAACAGATTTCCAAATGTTATCTTAGCATCTATGATTTCTTTGAAATTTTCTGCACAAAATCTGTTTTTCAAGCCTACTGGATTAAAGAGATGACAAATTCCAATTTCCAGCCATGTAAATGGAAGTACAACAATCATTAATCTAGCCTGATGAATCACTTGAGGTTTTTGTGGTATGTGTATTTTAAATACATGACTGACCCAAATGAATATGTTCTACTGATGAGAAATGGCAGTCGGCCATTTCCTGAAATATATCGTAATATGTCTGTAATGTACCTTTGGGGCACATTTCAATGTTAAAAGTTAAAGAAATAAATAGCTTTTTTTTTATTGCAGCCACAAGTACAGTGGCATAAGCTGGCAGCTTGAAGAGATGACGGCCTATAAATTTACAGTATATTATGAGACGCTGTTTTAAATGGCCATGAAGCAGGTGTCTGCTTTAGACTTGCACAAAACTAAGAGGTTCATAAAAATACAAATGAACAGCCAAGCTTGGTGTCACATCTTATCATTTAATAGGACAGGACACAAAGGCTTTATTTTGAATTTGAGGAAAACGTCAAACCATACCATTATCCCCATGTAAATAATTGTGTGTATATGCACACACACACACACACAAAGAGCATTCACACACATACCAGGCATGAAGACATATAATGCAATCCGTGTTGTGAAAATTTTTACTATTTTCATTTGTGGATGATGAAAGGTCATTCCCCATTAAAAATGAACTAATTAAATAAAAACCAGTTGAAAATGATGTTATCTAATAGAGTGGCTGCAATAAAAAATGGAGTGATCATTTTTTTTTGAGTACAAGTATTGTTTATTCCTTTGCTCAAACAAAGGCTTTGATGGGGAAGAAGAGCTTTTAGGGAAAATGACTATGTCTTAAAGGTAAAAGGTAATAATAAAACTATGGATAAAGTAGATAGCTAACTAGACGGCTTAAGGAAAGCCTATTTCATATGAAAAAAAAAAACAGCGTTTCAGAGACACAGATTTTATATTTAAATTTTTAAAACTCTTAACAAGAGATATCCAGAAATGGAATTCTCTGCCCTAAGGGGAAGCAAGGGCAATAGTATATCATAGGATTTAGAGCTTAAAAGGACCCCAAAGGTCTAGTTGAACCTTCTTATTTTACAGATTTACAGATGAAAAAGAAGGTTCAATAAGCAAAATGACTTATCTGAGATGCCACGACTGTAAGTAGCAGAATTGAGATTCAATCCCCCAACCTGATTGTAAAATCTGACCTTTGTCCAGACTCAAACCTGGCCCTCCTGATCCACAGTCCTGTGTGTGTGTGTGTGTGTGTGTGTGTGTGTGTGTGTGTACGTGTACTTGTGTGTTTGTGTGTTTTCCACTCCAGCTGCCAGTAACTGGATTGACTTTGAAATACATTGGATTTCATAGATCAGATTGGTGAACTTACTCTGTTTCACTTAGAAGTTTAAAGTAATTTGCATTTCCTGGATATATGCTAGTTGACTTTGGGAAAGGAAGGTGGCCTAGTAGCATGTAAGAGTGGCAGCCTAATCCATTTAGGATAAAACAATTACAATAGATATTCTACTGCAAAATAGAAAAGAGGATAAACTGGAGGCAGATAACTGAGAGTTAATGGTAGTCTTCACACAATCAGACAAATGGGTTTTTGAACATTATTGACTAATCATTCATCTGATAGCTGTGGGAAAAAGAAGATTAAAAGTCCCTTAATTTCTTTATAAAAAATTCAAGTTCTAAAAAAATAAAATTTTAGAGTAAACGGGGAACAGAAGTTGTGAAATGGACAATGGACCTGAATTCCCATGAGTTCCTGCAGAGAACATAGGTAAGAAGAGAAAAAGACTAATTCTCATATGTGTGTGTGAGTGTGAGTGTGTGTGTGAGAGGGAATGTGTGTATACACTGCTAGTAATTGTGCTGGGAGTGAGGGGAAGGGTAAAATCTCCTCACCAGAAAAATTTTGAGTTTGAGGTTATGAAAGACAATAATTTCCAGTAATGAATAAATGAAGGTGACCATTTCTAAGAAGGTGTACTGGTTTTCTTTTTGTATGCTATCAATTAAAAAGCCACTATGATATCCTAAAAACAAGCTATGGAGAAAAGCCACCCCAACATTATGCTTCCTCTTCTTATGTTCTTGAACGTTTCCCCTTTATATTTCAACAGATTCTCATGAATATTATTACAATTCATGAATGAGAGTATATATGAAATATATAAATACATATGCATATGTGTTATACTTTATAATACACAATACATGTATATGTACACACATGTACATTATATATTCATTTATATATGTGCACACATACACTCCCCTACATAGATATATACACTGATTTTATATATAATGTGTACATTTACATACATATATATAAACAAAGAAAAAAGAAGAGTTTCCTACATCCTTAAATAATTATGTTTGCAAGGAACCACCCAGAAATGAAAGTCAAGAATTTGGAGGCAGTGGGGCAGCTAGGCAGATCAGTGAATTGAAAGCCAGACTTAGAGACTAGAGATCCTGAATTAAAATCTAACCTCAGACACTTACTAGGTATGTGTGACCTTGAGCAAGTCACTTTAACCTGAACTGTCTATCCCTTATGATAATTCTACCTTGGAACTAATACTTTGTATTGATTCTAAGATGGATGGAAAGGGTTTAAAAATAGTATGGAGGCAAGGAAAAAAAAATGAATTTACATTCAAATGTTGCAGCTATTATTTGGCAGCCTGAAGAAGATCACTTAGAAGGGTTGATCAAGTAAAGAAAAAGCACCTGATGACTTGTGAAGGGTATGGACAGGAGGAGAATATGAAAGAATGCAGACAAACCACAGACAAATATATTTCATATGTTGAAAGCATGCTAACCTTCTAGGAAAGTGTTCTCAACCCAGGACATGTAAAACTTGTTAATATTTTGTTAATTATTTCAAATGGTTTCCTTTGAAATTCCATGGATTCTATGAATTTAAAAACATTGTTCTTAAAAAGGTTCTTCCATAGCCTAGGTTATCAAGTCAAAAAAAAAAAAGGAAGAGTCTCTTTTCGAGCAGAAGGATAGGCTATATGAACGATAAAGCATGGGGAAAATCCAGGAAGAAAATTTGTCAAGTTTATTACTATTTTATTACTTTAACCAATGGGAAGAGCCTTCCATATGATATTGATATTTTAAAAATAAGTTTTATCCAATCATAAATTAAAAATAAGATATTTTCTGAAGGTCCTTAGGAAAACTGGATAATTTTAAAACAAATAGTTTGAGGAGATTTTTATTCAGAGCAGTATAAATGTTTTATTTTTTCTTCATACTGAGATTCTATTAATTTTGAGCATAGCAATCAGAGTAGCAAAGGTTTTTTTTTCCTTCCCCTACAAGAAGCAACTATTGTTCTATGCAGAATTAAAACATGAGCATTATTAACTACATCATGTATAATGGATTATTGTTCATATGGCTACATTCTCAGTCTAATCTAGATTCCCAGGTATTGATGCTTCAAGGCACCTTCAATTTTATATATGAAGATTATCATCAAATGATGAAAATAAAAAAGAGAATAAAAAATTAAAAGTGGATACCTTGGCTCTGTCCCAGAAATCTGGGGAATTTGGGGCAAGGAAAGAAGAAAGGAAGGAAATAATATCCTGTAGCCTAATGGGTAAAGTAGTCTTAAGATTTTTGTTCATTTTTCAAATGGCATAAATTCCTTTTTTGGCCCAAATAGCAATTTTTTAAATTCTTTTTATTGATTCTCACTCAATTCTAATTCCATGGAACATCCTTTGACATTGCATGTATTAGTGCATTAGGATTTCATAGTCCTTGAACATTTATGATTTTAGAGGGTATCCTTGATGTGGTATGAACTAGACTAGATCTCAGGTCACAGTTCTGAGATCCCATGATCCTCTGAATTTCCCTCTCATCATTTCTTATATCTTGAATTGTTTATACCCATTTCTTACCACCACTTCACCACTTCCCACCATTTCAATCTCAAAAAGTAAAGATTTCTGTCTAGTCCCACTCTACTTCCAGAAAACCTATCCTGACAATAAATTCCTCTGTCAGTTCTCCATATTTTATGTCTATTTGAGTACCTAAAAAGACATCTCCTTTTCTCTTTCAAGCTCTAGAACCATTACCAAATCAATATTTTCATTGTTATTGGAAAGGTATTTATCAATCATCAATCATAGGCTTCATTTTGAGGCTCCAAGTTTTATTACTCATCTCCATGTGGTATCTCCTTCTATTAGAATGTAAGCTCTGAAGGACTCTCTAATTCTTCTAGTTTTATACTCCCAGGGTTTAATAGAGTACTCAGAACATAGTAAACTCTTAAACACTAGAAAGATCAGGCATTTCAAGCTCATAGGTTTTCAAAATTATTTTTATTATTATATATTACATTATTATTTAAGGGTATTATATTTTAATACTAAATGATATATTACTATAATTTCTTCTCTATATGCAAATGCATTTTAAATACAAATAAGTAGTAGAAGATATTATACTTTTCTTCAAAATAAAATTTTTCATTCATTTATATTTCTACTGTGTCGACTTTTAAAACCTGTTCCTTTGAGGAACTCTTAATTTTCAATCCTTTTAATAAATGTTTTTATTCATTCATTTATTCATCTTGCTAATAACAATCCTTCTTAAATCTATGTTCTATTTTTGACTCTTCATGCATACCTTTGGAATAGGGATTCTTTATGCTCATGATTCTTTTTTTTTAAACCCTTACCTTCTGTCTTGGAATCAATACTATGTATTGGTTCCAATGCAGAAGAGTGACAAGGGCTAGGATATAGGGATTAAGTGACTTGCCCATTGGTCACACAGCTGGGAAATACCTGAGGTCAAATTTGAACCCAGGACCTCCCATTTCTAGGCATGGCTCTCAATCCACTTAGCTACCCAACCACCCCATGCTCGTGATTCTTAAATGAAAAGTACTCATTATATTGCAACTCATCAATTCCATTCATATGTCATTTTGCCAAAATCCTCCATGACACATGACCTTAAAAGTATTATATTTAATTCATTTAATGTTCATATTTTCAATTCTTTTTGCAGACACAATCACCATAGCCTTCAATCTCTCTATCAGGGTAGGGGGTTCTTATTATCACTTTCCCCAAGAGAAAGTCTAAGCAAAATAACAGTGAAGCCCTTGGAACAAAACCAAAACCTAAGGAATTCTAGTTTCCAACCCTTAAGACTAGACCACCTGGAATGTTCATATAGTCAGTGAAATATGGTATAGCTCCTTCATTGCTATATTAGACTGCTCAGGCATAGTAAAGAACAAGGTTTCCTGCTTTGCATGAGTATTAACTTTTTTTTTTCCGTACGAAGGATTATTCTTTCTTAGTTGGGTATTTTCCTCAATGATGTAAATACTGAAGCATTTAAATCATTTCTAAATTGCATTTAATATAACAAGGCTAAATATTTAAGAAACAAAGCAAGCCATCAGGCAAATATTTACACAATTTTTAAAATAAGCAGTGTTTATTCAGCAGATACTATTTAGTATAGACATATTCATAGGGAATGGGAAAAGCAGACATAATGGAACACAAAGGGTAAGAGTTTCTGTTATGGAGAATTACTTGTTACTTATCTCATTCCTCAAATCTCTGGAATACCTTCACAGTAGATCATCTTTTTAATATCAAATAGAATGATCCTAGGGGCTTGATCGCTGTGTAATAGAAATCAGATGAAATCTGGGTACTATGCATGTGCTTCTCAGAAAACACTTGAAAAACATGAAAATAAACAAAACTTATTTATCCTATTGCCAGTTGTCTTCAAGTGTAGGGAAGGTAACCACTGGCTAAGGATATCATACAAGGGGTTTCTGTTTAAGTATGGTTGGGGTAGATGCTTTATGAAGCCCTTTTGGAATTCTGAGAGCCAGTATTTCTTAAATAAGTGCTTATGCATATATATATTTGTGAATATTATATGGTTTTTCAAATCTTCCTTTAGCTATTCAGACCCTGTACAGTGGGACAAAAACTGCCTTGGAAGCTAAGATTTGGGATCAGGTTCTTCATCCTTTAAGTGATGAGGCTGAACATGATAATCTTTGTTTCCTTCTAACTCTAAATCAATGACTTTCAGAACATATGGGAGAGTTTAAAAAGTCCTAGATCTTTCCATCAGGTATCGCTTAATGAGTGAATTGTTAAATTTACTAACAAGCATTAGGTTATTTTTTTTACATTGAAAAATAGAATTTTCATTAATTTCACAACTAATATTCTTGTCAGTGAGGAATATCAATGAAAATCTAATTCAACCCACACATTTTACAGTTGAATGAAATGAGGAACAGAGTGGATAAGGGATCTGCCAGGAACTTACCAATCTGGTGTATAGTTTATACTTGATAAATGACTGTTGATTTGACTGGACTTGCCCAAGGTCACACGATTCAACATGTTCAACATGAACAACAGTTCAGAGATGAACTGAAGTTTGTATTTCTAAAACCTATTGTACATACCTAAATTTAAAAGTCCTGAATAGTAATTTAAAAATATTGATGAGAAATATCTTTCTTTTTTACCCCACCATTGTCACTTTGGAATTCCAAATCAAATTGTGATTATTATAAGCTTTAAAAATAGATGACTACTACTAAGCCTGAGAATTAAAAATTTTCAGGTTTGGAATAATATAATCAGTGTACATATATATGTTCATACACACATATATAATATATATGTATATATGCACACACACACCTGTATCCTTCTGTAACAATTGCACCTACATTCTGAACCATTAATGAGGTTTCATCAAAATAAAAAGTGACAAATCATTGTCAGTCCAGGCTATGTTTTCCCTCCAATAGAAAAGGGCAAGGCAAGAAGGAGTGGAACCCCTCCCTCCCCTGAAGAATAGCTCTGACTGGCCCTAACATAATAAACTGCTGTTTACCTTTGGGATTCTACTTATGCCACATACACATTGTTCATCATGATTAAATGATCCTTTTTTATCTTTCTATGACAGTTACATATTTTAACAGGTGACAGTTTGCCTTTATAAGCAGCAAAACACTAGTTTATTAGTATGCTTGTGTGGCATAAAATAGAGTTCATTTTTTACTGAAATAACTGGAGGAAAGAAACATCAATTGTGCAAGGTTCTGAATGGCTCAATGGGTAGAGAAGGTACTGGCAATAAATTAAGATAGGTTTGCCTTATTTATGAGTCTTAGGTATTCCTTCACAGTTGCTACTCTGCATGAATTTTAAGTGGTCCTTTGATGGGCAAGTCCATCTGAAGCAGCATCATAAACTCTTACATGGTTTCACAATTAATTGTCTCTCTGCAGTAAACTCAAGGAAAAGCTTGACTTTACTGCCTGGAGCCTGTTCTGAACCAAAGTCACCTGTGCAGGTATATATAAAAGGAGAATCATCATGAACCCACCAAGTTACTAAAGTAACAATATTGTGAACATGTCAACAAGGGCCTAACTCAAGCTAACACGGGAGAGAAAAAAAAAAAAAGCAAATTCCCCAATGAAGGCAGCTGCTTAGAGAATGGTCACCGCAGAATGTGTCATACTGTGATTAATGTTTTCACTACTGATATGAACAAGAGATACAATTACTTATAGCATTGGTGATTTTTATCATTCTAATTGGTAATGATAAAAATAGTTACCATTTATATGGAATAAATCTGTAATAAATCATATGAACAATAATTGAACAAAGTATAGAGAAGAGATATTGAAAGAGACAGCACTTTGAGGGAGAACATTCTTTGTAAAAGTATTAGCCAATAGACTATTCTAGTATAGAATACCATAACCCGGTGTTTCCAATGAGTCCTGAGTTATTTGCTTATTTCTCTAGCTCTTATAGTAAGTGTCTTAACAGATATGAAATATAGCAGTCCCAGATATGAACTGTTTGAAAGATGTGTGATAGTACAGCAGAGACCTATGATAATGTAAGTGTCTAGTAGCTCATTTATTTGTTTCTGAGATGACAGGGGTACCTTTCTTTCTTGCATTCCAGGAGACATAACTATACCCAATGCTCAGAAGGCAAAACTTACCCAAGAATATTCTTGTCAGGTTCTTGATGATTGTGATTGCACTCACTGGGGAGATAAGGGTTAGCCAATCAATGGCAAAGAGAAAAAAACATCATGGTTCTGAATTCAGAACTTGAGGAGCTATGCTTATGTTTAAGGAAGAAAAACAACATCAAAGGTATTTTTCTTCCCTATTAAACAAAATCACAACAGAACATGAAACCAATATTTCAGAGTGTACTTTCTACTTCTTTCACTATCAGTATCCATACACAAAAGGCTAGAGGATATATCTTATACATATTTTCATTATATCACTTTAAAAAAAAGATCATTGAGCTTTCTGCACTCTTTTTCTCTCACTAAAGTTGCTTCTGCCCTTTGAAAATATGAAAGCCCTTGAGTGATTTTATATTTTCAAAGGGTAAAAGTGCTAAAGAGCACTCTTCTATTTCAGAGGTCGGAGGAGAGGGGGGTAGCAGTAATCAGTCTGCCTAAAGTGTTCTCTTGGAAAAGGGAGAAATGAACTCTCAATGCGTTGGAGAGTAGTCACAGCACCTAAAGTGCTATATATAGCACTCTGCGTCTACAGCAGGAAAACTAAACTTGAGAGACTAGGCAAAGAGAATTGTGTTTTGTGTCTATAGGGATCTGAAGAAATCAAGTCAACTCAAGACCATTCCTAATGCTACTGACATTAAATTGGTATTAATTGACCCTTTTCAGCAAAATTATAAAGCAGGTGAAATGTGTCACTGATGCCCCAGACTTCCTTTTTCTGGGACCTTTCTCCATTTCCATAATAGCCCTTTGTAAAGTCTTTAAGTCAAACTCTTCTCCTCTTCTTGTTCTTCCTCAATGATTAATGAATCGTGTTCTAAGAAATGCTTATGGCAAAGCAAAGTCCAGGTAAAATTCTTACATGATGCAGTTTAAGTGTGAACTTAGATAATTGTTCCAGAGTATTTTCATTTGAAGCCATATCTCTAATTTTTAAAGAAAAGCTAATCATGGTAGTTAGTGGAATGAATGGGGTAGGTTAAGTCATATGACCTGGGTGGGTTCCTTTCTGATATATTCTACTCAATGCCTATGTGACTTTGAGTAAGTATTTTAACTGTTCAAATCCTCAAATTTTTCATCTACATAATGAAGTTATTATATTAGACCATCTCTCAGTTCCTTACACATTTAAAATCTACAATTTTATAATATTTAGACCTAGAAGGAAAGAATTATAAAAACTTAGGAATCATCTAGCTGGAACTCTCATCTAACAGAAAAATAAACTAAAGCCCCAATAGAGCAAGTGAGTTGTCCAAGGTTAAATGGGTAATAAACAAGTCAAAACTTTAACCCAGTTTTTTAAATTCCCAATTGAGTATTCCTGTGACCACATCACTCTAGATTTTTTCTTCTGTTAAAGCAAGTTTCAACATCATCTTTCTGATGCAGAATATGCTTTTATAGACATACAGATATTTCCCAAATCTCTTTCACCTCAGTCTAAGTATGCTATCTTCCGAGGAATGAATGAATGATACACTATACCCGTATGATTACTTCTTCATGAACCCTGTAGAAAATTCAGAAATAACTCTACCTCTAGGAAAGTAATTAGCCCATAATCCCCACTTCCACCCATCTCCAACTGTAGCATGAGAAAGGTATCCAAAGTAGCAATCCCCATTAGTGTTAAGGGATTTGGCTCTAATTCAAGTCCAATATTTCCCTAGGACTTCATAACTCCTATTTAGAAGGAAGTTGGAATAAAGAATTATTCTTTGGATGCACAGCATTTGACCTTTCTTTTATTTACTCTTAAGGAAAGTAACATTTAATTTGGTTCTGAGGCAAGGCATAGCAACTAGCCATAAGCATAAAACTAGTAAAAGAATATACAAAAATACTTTTTCAAAGACTTTATTATAACTGGAATTGCATGAAGTACCCTTGCTGGGTGGGAGGAAATAGCTTCAAAGGATACAGAAAAATGTACATACTTAGCAATCTATGACATTGAAAGAAAAGGAACTGTCCATCTCCTGAAATTTGATTCTGGGGATCAGATGAAAGAAGATAGTGGCACCTTGGTGGTTAACATTATAATAATAACAATAATCAGCATATATGCAATGTTTTTAAGTTTTCAAAGTGCTTTTTATATACCCTTCAAATTTAGGACTCTGTTTAGTGTCTTTATAACTTTATCTTACAAAGTCCTGAATACCTCTATTGATATATCTACAGACTATACTGTTTTCTTCTTTGGTCTTTTCACAAATCTGAGGGACTCACACTTCCTTCTTCCTGAAACTTATTTTACCTAGTGTCTGGACCATTACACTACTTCCCAGATATCCCAAGATATGGCACCATATGCATATCTTCTGCCAACTCATACTTTTCCAACTCATTCCTCTTATGTGTCTTCTGTAATTAGAATGTAAGCTTCTTAAGGACAAAGACTGTCCCACATACTTGTATTTCTATCCTCAGAGATTAATAAAGAGCATACCCTTATTTTTAAAATTCCATTTATTCATGGGTTCAGTGGATTGAGACTAAGGCCCAGAGACAGGAGGTCCTGGCTTCAAATCTGGGCTCAGGCACGCCTTAGCTCTGTAACCCTTGGCAAATCACTTAACCCTAAATGCCTAGCCCTTACTATTTTTCTGTCTTGGAACTAATATTAATTCTAAGACAGAATGTAAGGATTTAATATACATTTATTTTAATATATTTTAATATTTATATTATATTTATTTATACATTTTATTACATGTATATTTAATATATATGTAATTCTGTTCACTCATTCATTCTTTCATTACTTCATTTGGCCTTCACAAAAATTCTATAGAGTAAGCATTACAACTGTTATATTTCCATTTTATGGATAAAAACACTGAGTGTCTGAGGTATTAAGTAAGTTGCCCATCGTAATACATTTCCTGATTTTAAGTATAGGATACTATCTGCTTTGCTATATTGTCTCTCTGTGGTAATTATAGAAGAGTGGAAGAAAAGGGAGAAATTAGGGGACACTGGAATGGCAACATAGAGACCAATCCTGATCTAATTTAATAATATGATTTAGAGCTAGAAGGCAATAAAGATCATCTTGGCATATAAACTGATTAGGTGATTTCTCTGATATAGGGAGCTCTCTGGCAAGAAAACTTCTATTAATGCAGGTCAACATCTTCTCTCCAATTTATATTCTTAGAGACTTGCCTAGAACAGAGGTGTCAAACTCTTTGCCCAGAGGCCATATGCAACCAGCAAAATTCCCTGTACAGGCCAGACCAGATTAAAACCTATTTGAGAAATGCTTAACAAAATAATTAAGAGCACATTATAGCACAGATAATGTTAATTTGTGATTTTGTAAAGTCAATTTTTGGCCCTCTGGGATTCATATCAATTTGAGTTTGACACTACTGGTCTAGAACACAGAAGTTATAATATGCCAAGAGAATAAAATTATTATGTGTCAGATGCATGCTTACATTAGGAATTCCTAAAATGGAGGCCAGTTCTTCTCTATACTCTGCTACCTCTTGGAGATAGATAGATGGATGGAGGAAGAGATGAAAAAAAGAGAGAAGGGAAGGAATAGGGGGAAAGGGTGCAAAATAGGAAAAAAAGACACAGAGAAGAGGGAGAGATGGAGAGAGTCTTTTATTTATTAAAACTCACCCACAAATGGCCAACACACTTGACTGAGGTAAGGTCTAAAAACATAAACTCTCAAAGGCCCTTGGTGTAAGCCAGTTTCTAGTTTGGGAAGCTGTGATTGAAAATCATGTTACAATAATGCTTTCACTATCAATGGAATTGGCATTCATTGGAAAGCTGATTGAAAAATAAAAAACTTCAACTCACCTTGGTTAGTGGTTTCTTAGGAAGACCTTGCTTAGAAAGCTTTTTCAAGAGGCTAAGCAACCCTCTTAAAAAGCAATGTCATGAACAAGAAACCTCTGGATATTGATTTTCCCATTCCACTAGAGCTAGCAAATACAACAATGTAGTTCGACATGAAATGGGTTTGAATCAAGAACACATGTGAAACCCAGTGGAATTGCGTGTCGGCTATGGGGGGGAGGGAAAAATGATCTTTGTCTCCAATGAATGTTTTGAAATGACCAAATAAAATATTGTTTAAAAAAAACCAATGTAGTTCGAGGCTCAATCTAAACACACTTATGCATATACTTATAAACAAATTAAGACACTGGAAAACAAAATACATGGTGAAATATTCAAATTTGAATTCAGCTAAAAATGTACATTTGGCTTCCAAACACTAGGGCCAACTTCCCTCAGTATAATTTATAGAGATTTTGAATAAATAATTTCAAAGATACATTCCAACTCTCACATTCTTTAATTACATATAAATATGCCATATATGAGTAGGGCAGATAGGTGGTCCAGTGGGTAGAGCACCAGGCCTGGAGGCAGGAAGATTCATCTTCTTGAATTCAAATCTGGCCTGTTCATACTAGCTGTGTGACTCTGGGCAAATAACTTAATCCTGCTTGCCTCTGTTTCCTCATCTGTAAAATGAGTTAGATAAGGAAATGGCAAACTACTTCAGGATCTTTGTCAACAAACTCCTAAATGGGGTCAGATAGTCAGGAATCATGACTAAAACCAGTTGCACAGCAACATACCATTTGATGGGGAATGTTTGTGGCAATTTAGAGAATATATATACATAAGAAACTATATAGCTTCATGTTAGGAATAGAGGAAGCAGAAAGTTTATTCAGTAGATTATGAATCTTACATTAAAATTTTTTTATATTCTTCAACACAATAATAGTAAAGTCTCAATTTGCCAGAGAATCAATCATTCTGTTAGCAGTCCTACTAGGGGTGTAGATCTTATGCCATTCACAATTTGTTTTTCTTGGGGGGAAGTGATTCTTCCCCTGTCCCAGCAAATGTCCAAAAAGGATGTACCTAATTCATTGGAGGTCTTCTTCTAAGACTTTTAACACTGCTTTAGAAATCACTGGTATCCCTTCTTTACAAGTATATGAACTATTTTTTAGATAGATTATAATTATACTTATATTCCTGAAATTTATATTTCATGACATATAAGAACATACATTTATATTTCCTATTAGGTATTTTCTGAGTGTAAATCATCCATGGTAGTAATATATTTCAGGCTACTTTTATCCACAATTTGTCCCTCTACTGTTCTTTGGGTCAACACACAATTCTGACACTTTGGAGATACAGCATTCTCTGACACGAAGCTACAATATATTGTTGGAAGAATATTCACATAAATAAGATGCTTTTCTGTTTCATGATGCATCTTCAATACATTAAAATTGCTGTGTATTTTCCCAAATACAATCTACCCTGCTCTTTTCTTCCTAGACAATTTTGGGTTTACTTCCTTCTCCATTTACAATGTCCATCTAACATATATGTGTACTAATGATCTAACTCAATGGGTTTCTCATCTAGCTGGAAAAATACTTTTTTTCAAAAAAAAAGATAAATTTTATTAATAACTCAGTATGAATAGGAGGCTGGAAGAGGGACTGCTTTAATCTTAATTAAATTTGCCTTCGAAAATTCCATCAGCTCTTTTCTTCTTGTTCAATTATAAGGGTTAAAAAAAGAGAGAGAGCAGAATAGAATTTGATCTCTCTGTGGTATCAGCTGTATTTATTCTTGTCTATATAAAGAGCATCATGTATTGCCCTAATCAGAAGACAACTCTACAGGCCCATATGGCATACAATAAGTCAGATAAATTGAAATTTCCAAATAAGTAAAGGAAAACTTAATCTTTCCCTCTCCTGATTCTGTTTTGGGCTTCTGGATTTAAAATCCATGTCTTGCCATTGTCTCCCTCTACTACTTCTCTAAGAGCCTGGGTTTCTTTGTCCTGGAACATCCAACCATCTTTGTCACTTTTTCAACTTCTGTAATTCTTCTCACTCCATCTTTCCATTGGCGAGTTCTTCCTTGGACCTTTATTTTCTGGAAGGATCTAATCTGACCTTCATTTCCCTCTCAGTAATATTTCTGGCTATTGGACTTCAAAGATGTGCTCCCATACTAGGCACTGGTATCTGTTCCTCCCAAGTCCCCAACTCTTTTTCTGTTACCTTTTGTATAAAGTCTTGCAGAGGATGTTGTTCTTTTTGTTTGTATCTGTACATCTAGTGCTTAGCACAGTCTATCTGACATATAATAAGTGCCGAATCAATGTTTCCTTCCTTCCTTCCTTCCTTCCTTCCTTCCTTCCTTCCTTCCTTCCTTTTTTAACAAAACTCTGAAGAGCTCTATTATCCCAGGTTCTGATTCATTCTCAAACTAAAACAAAACCAGCAAATGACAAAGTGAATCAAAACTGTTAATAATCATTCTGAGAATAGCCAAATGCAATGACAAGGTGGTCCTAGGGGTAGTGAAGGGGGATGGGGGAGGGAGGAGGAATATATTCTTCATAACAGTACAATAATCTTATTCACTCACTTTTCTGATACTGGGAGATAAAATGCTTTCAGTTCATTTCTTTTATTTGATTAATACAATGATCCAAGTTATAGCTGTGTAAATGTGCCCTTTTGGAGCTAAAAAGCCTGCTTCTGGCTGATTATGAGGCACAGTCAAGGAGATGGACACTGAACCTGCTGTAAAATAAGGATCATTCACAATTTATTAAGTACCTCCAGCCTTCAGGGTATTGTGCAGGAAAAAAAAAAGATTGACCTCCCACGTTTGTTGGGAGGAAAAGTCTTTGTAAACCTTAATGGGCTGTATATATTATAAACCATTAGTACCTGTTCTTGAGGGCAGCTGCGGGCTTAGAGGATAGTGTCCAAACTGGAGTCAAGAAACACTCATCTTCCTGAGTTCAAATCTGGCCTTAGATACTGGCATGACCCTGAGCAAGCCACTTATGCCTGTTTACCTCAGTTTCCTCGTTTGTACAATGAGCAGGAAAAGGAAATGGCAAACCACCACAGTACATTTACCAAGAAAGCTCTGAGTGAGGTCATGAAAAGTAGGACATGACTGAAACAGCTTGTTCTTGAGAAATTCCCAGGTCTGGAATATGAGGGTACTAGGAGAACTGTAGTAATGGAGTTCAACTGTAGACCCATCTTCCATTTCTTGAATGATACTGAGATAGCTAGTAGGTACAGTTTACATCTAGAGTATTACATCTAGTAGTTGTACAGCTAGTATTATATACTAATGTCA
Source organism: Monodelphis domestica (assembly GCF_027887165.1). Classification (NCBI taxonomy): domain Eukaryota; kingdom Metazoa; phylum Chordata; class Mammalia; order Didelphimorphia; family Didelphidae; genus Monodelphis; species Monodelphis domestica. The sequence continues at coordinate 577,917,991 of NC_077227.1, read as the reverse complement.
TTGATACTTAATGGTCTTCCCAAAACCTCTTCAAAACCGTCAACGTACAAACACTTATTAAACTTACATGAACTTCTGACCACTGTGATAAGGTGTTAGAAATTCAAAGAATAAACTGTAAGACTCTCTGCCCTCCAAAAGCTTATACTATTTTAGGGGGGGGGCATCCTAATCCTTTCTAAGCATGTATATACACTATTTAAAAATAAGCACAAGATAATAGATAGGGAGGTCCTAATAGTTTGCAGATTGGGAAAGATCACATGCATATAATGATGCTTGAGCATCCATCCCAGGCATGGAGGACAGTCACTACAAAGTCAAAAAGAGAGGAAATGGAATGGCTTGAGTAAAATATAGCATGAAGGCCAGTTCAGTTTGAATGTGTGAAGGGAAGTAACAAATAAACAAACCTAAAAAAGTAAAATGGAGGGTAAGCTGTGAAGAACATTATTTTTTCATTAAGTTTTAATTTTTTTCTAGATTACATGTTGGTACAGTTTTCAATAATCATTTTCTGATATTTTTCTCTCCCTAATCTCTCCTTCATTCCAACCCCTCCATCTTGCCTAAGACAACAGTTATAAAGAACTTTAAATATTTAACTTTGATAATAGAGGTAGTGGGGAATCACTAGAGTTTATATATAAGGGAATGGCATGATTATACTCTGGCTTGGGATATGTGAGTTTGGAAGCTCTATGAAAAACAGATTAGAAAGGAGCATTATGGATTGGAAGAAAACTATGTTGAGGTTACTGAAATAGTCCAAGAGAAATGTGATAAAGGTTTGTACTATGGAGACATCTATGTGATTTGAGAGAAGGGAGAAATACAAAAGGTGTTATGGATTGCATGTTTGTCTTGCTAGAGATCCTCTTTCTCCTTATCTTTGCATCTTTGGATCCCTAGTTTACATTTAATCAATGAAATATTTAGTCAAAGAAGGAGGCAAATATCAAAGCTTTTGTGGATCTTAGGGAATGATCCCCATACTTGGGATCCTCTTCCTGCTCACCTCAGAAACTTTGGATGGATGCCTAGTTTCAATTAATCCAATAAAATTGCTTATTAGAAGCCTCTTATGTGTCAAACTTGGTGCTAAGCATTAGGGGAACAAATGTAAAAAATGAAACTCAACACAAGTGCCACTTTTTGCCTTCTGTCTTTCCTGATCTCCTACATGTTTGCGTCTCATCTCCTATTATCCTATGTTTATTTTGATGTCATTTTCTTATACTTACACCTCAGATGCCACAGAAGTAATAAGATTAGGCAATTAATTAGATATGTGAGATAAGGGGGAGTGGGAGAGTAAGTATGACTTCAAGTTTGTCAAACTGGATGATAGGAAAAACAGTAATGTTGTCAATAGGAAATGGAAATTTGGGTTTTGGAGAAAACATGAATCCTATTTTGACATGTTGACTTTCAGATGCTATAAGATACCCAATCTGAGCAGCCTGCTGCTTCGGTTTGTCACATCTCTGTAAATGGGCTAGATTCTGTGTGGCTATTCATCAATCCCTTCCCCATCTCTTTGACTCCTAGTCTGCCTCAGGATTGACTTGAAGGTGATATTTTTTAAAGTGACCCATGAAATGTCATATGCTGTAGGTATTTCCTCAAAAGTACATTATGACTGACATAACAAATGTCTAGGAATTTTGTTTTACATAAGACTTTAAGTAGAAAGGAAAGAGAATTCTTCAATCCTAAACCTTAATTTTAGACATAAGGAAATCTATAATCGTCATCATCAACAACTATAGCAAGAAATGACTTTCCCTAGGCTACATGAGAAAGAACTAGCAAAACTAGGATTCAAAACTAGGATTTCTGAGTTTAACACCAGTTCTTACTGATATCATTAGAAAATCTTCATGTCGAGGCTTTAAGCAATCAATGAGTTTTTTCCTAATGCCGTCTTTGAGAAAAATGGGAGTAGACAAAGTATGGCTTTGATGTCCTTCTACTCTCTCATTCCATTGCCCCCTCCCATTTGCAACCTCTGCCTACCCTTCAAATACCATTCTAAATAGCAAATGACTTCATCTGGCTCCCTGGTTGCCCAGAGCCTCCCAGCTGTGGTATCCATGGGAACTTGCTTTATTTGAATGTCAATTTGAGGAAAAGATAGCCAAAAGGATAGCTTCTGATCCTGTCATGAAAATATGTTCTGAAGTCCAAAGATAGATCAGTAAGCAACAGAAATCAGGGTTAAAAGAAAAAAGTAAGAAACTCCATTTTCCATTACATTTTAGTTAGCAACTCATCCAGAGCTGATATATAGATGTCTTTGTGGGATAATTCTACACTTTGGGGTTCTTGGAAGATTCTAATATCAATTTTCCCTTTTGGACCTCAATTCCCACTTCTGTGATATGCAGATAATACTTAAGATCCTAACTGTTTGAAGGGATTTGCGAAACTTTGATAGCATTTATAAAGTCCTTTGAGATCCTATACTGAAAGATGCCTACAGGGACTAGGAATCAGTAACTGTTTGCCTTCCCTCTTTACGCTTTGGCTATAAATGCCTTCTTTGAAATAATCTTGTCTAGTGTTCCAAGAGTCCATCTTCTACTGCACTTATGAAAATGACAGATTTGTCAAAACCACACCAAATATCCCTTATCAGAATTTTTTAAATTGTCTGGATCGACAGCACTTAATTGAAACATTCAGTATTCATCTTTTCAACTAATATGAATCAACAAGAGTGTTTAAAAACATATTTGACAATTAAATATCAGTTTATGCTGGGAAATGCTAATACTCACATGTGTTCAAAACACCTGTCGGCAACCCTTCTCACCTAACTCTGTGTGACAGTACTACAGATCCTCCCCAGAGCAATTTCATCTGGGAAATGTCTTGGGCAGGTGGCTCGGGACAACTTGACCTCATGTCTTTTCTCCCAATGAGCTTCTTCCTAAAATCATTGCTAAAAATAGCCAACTTCTGAATATTTTGGCATCTAATCTCCACGAATTCCAAGTCCTCAACACCAGGTTTCTAATACCTCTCCTAATTAGCAAGGTGGCTTCTATAGAAACATCACCCTGATGTGCTTTTCTGACTTTTCCATGCTGAGTTTCAAATGAGAAGAATGTTTTTACTTTTTCTCAAGATAGGCACAGATTTCAAACTGTTTTCTTTTTTTTCTTAATAAGAAATGGGAAGTTGGGGTGGAATAAGAAAAAGAAACTGGAGCCTATGAGACCCTGTCCAATTTCTTCGAAGCAGGTGAGTCTTTTGAAGTTACAGGATAAGTTTTGTTTGGCCATCACTGACAACCTTTGCCAGAAAGCACAGTATAGGATGAATATTAAAAATTTGCACCACCTAGTGTCCTTTGAATGACCACTGCATCCTTTTGTACAACAGCTCAACAATCAAGCTCAGCAGCCCATCAAAGCCCGTCTAGCCTACCTTACAGATAGATAGTATGTTCAGAAACTGGAAATCAATGAACAATGCACACATGTCCATATACACAAACACACAGTATAGCACTATCTGCGAGTGCTAATATGGAAGGTTAAGAAGTTCCTAAATAGCATTAACTCACCTTGAAATGACAGTTATTGGGGGCTATATTATTTGAGGACATAAATACTAAAGATTATTAATAGGCTTAAATCTAAGAATTTATATAGGTAGTTTTTAGAATAGTAAGAGAACCCTTTATGATGACAATTACAATGATAAAAATTAAAAATATTCATAATGTTCACAATGATAAACATAAGATGTTAGTGAATATTTATACCAGGGGTCCTTAAACTGGAATTTATAATTTAGATTTCAAGAAGTCAATAAATCTGGATGGTAGAAAATTTCAGTGAATAGTATATACCCACCTTATAATATTACATATTTTATGTATCTCTCTCTATATTATATATATACATATACTATACACAGTTTCTACATATATATGCCATCTATAGTATATGCATATATAAATATATACTGCGTATATGCACATATATGTAGTCATATATTTACATATCCATACACATTTTATATACAAAAATATCTACATGTATACAGATATAGTATACACATATTTAAAATATATCCTCTCCTTTCTACATATATATGCAAATTTTCATTAACCTGTAATGTTGTAAATTATTTTAAGAACCTAGTATTTATAGAATTCTTTAAGATTCACAAGGCTTTTTGCATATTTTAAATCTTATGAGGTTGATGAAATTATCTGCATTTTACAGATTAGGAAACTGACACTGATACAGGTTAAATGACTTTCCCAGGGTCACACAGCTAACAATGTTAGAAGCTGGATTTAAACCCTGGCATTTCTGACTCTGATTTTAGCATATTCAGGAGAGAGGCTGCAGAGAAACAAATCAATTTGCTACCCTATGTAAATAATAAACATCTATTAAGCAGCATTTGCTTTCTGAAGAGAACTATGTCAGACCCTGGAGGGAGATACATATTTAGCAATGCCTTGGTCCCTCTCTAATAGACTTTATATTCTCTTTTTTTCAGATAGCAGACTAATACAGGCAGCATAGCCTGGATAGCTGGATGATGTGGCCTGGAAACCAGTAGACATCTATGTCTTACACATACTGGTTGCATAATCTTGTCCAGGTCCCTTTATCTTTTAGCTATGGACTCTACAAAGATTATTAGTGTCAGAAAAGGTACCACCCTACATTGTAGAAGAAATTTCCTCACCCAGAAATTTACCTATACCAGTGAAATGGCAGGTTCATTCTTTATCCCTTAAAAATGGCTATAACATAAAATATTACATAATTTGTACCTAAGCTATAAAAATAAAGTGCTATATAGTAGACTGGATTAATGGTCGTTCTGTAATCCTGGTACCATCTAGAGTCTATGATAATCATTCAATTTGTATTTAAGGGTAATAATTCAATATTTATAGGAATACAGGCTGGCCCTATGATTTCACTGATATAGGGAATACCTAGGTAATGAAATCCTTTTGAAAATGCAATCCACGGGTAGCTAGGTGAATACTTCCTAGCTGTGTGACTGTGCATAAATCATTTCACCTCAATTGCCTAAATTACATACCCCTAACTGCTCTGATGGAAGATAAGGGAAGAAAGAAGGAAGGAGAGAGAGAGGGAACGAGGGAGAGAGAGACATACAGACATACAGACACAAAGACAGAGACACAGAGACAAAGACAGAGACAGAGAGACAGAGAGAAAGATGGAGGGAGAAACAGACAGAGAAACAGAAAGACAGAGACAGAGACAGAGGGAGAGAGGCAGAGAGGGAGAAAAGGAAGGAAGGAAGGAAGGAAGGAAGGAAGGAAGGAAGGAAGGAAGGAAGGAAGGAAGGAAGGAAAAAGGAAGGAAAGAAAAAGGAAGGAAAGAAAATGGAAGGAAGAAAAGAAAAGAATAAAGGAAGGAAGGAAGGAAAGAAGGAAAGAAGGAAGGAAAAGGAAGGAAAAGAAAAGAATAAAGGAAGGAAGGAAGGAAGGAAGGGAGGGAGGGAGGGAGGGAAGGAGGGAGAGTACAAGCCAACGACTACTTTGGTACTATAGAGATAAAAAGCATTTTCTAGATTGCTGAGAAGTTAAGAGATTCACCCAGGGTCATGCAGCCAAAATGCATCCTAGGAGGGAATTTAATCCAGCTCTTCTTTATATTTATATATTTATAATATATATAATATATATATAATATATATCTTTTATATATATATATATATATACATATATATATATATATATATACTATGCTATGCTGTGTTTCAATTCATTATATGTGCCTCAAAATACAGGAGGAGCTAGGTGGCATAGTGGATAGTGCCACACCTGGAATCAGGAAGACATGAGTATAAATCTGGCCTCAGGCACTTACTTAGCTTGATGACCTTGGGCAAGCCATTTAACCCTGTTGCCTCAATGTCCTTACCTGTAAAATGAGGTGGAGAAGAAAGAGTTAAACCACTTCAGTGTCTTTGCTAAGGATATCCCAAATGTCCTAAGTAGGGTCATGAAGAGTCAAATATAATGGAAACAACTGAACAATAACAATCTCAATAGCAATATTATTATGGATATAAAATATCTGTAATTATTTCTGTATGGGTACTTTTTTGACCAATGAAAACTTAAATGCCTCTAAGTTTTAATTCTCACATTGGTCAAAATTCCACACCTTACAGGCAGCCCTCTGGTGAAGAATCTCCCTGAACTTTGTGAAAGCAGTCCTTAGAAACTATACATGCAGCCCATCTCTCAGCCCTTGGCCAAAGCTCTCTAAGTCAGGAAAATTTGGCAGAAATGCCCTTTTGAAGAGGATTAAAGAGAAAATGAGATTGAAACAAAGTCCAGTACTTTATTATCAGGGAACCTAAGAACATTAAAGCAAGTTTACAGAATGTCACTTAACTGGTTACTGAACAAGAAACTAGTATATCAGAAAACTCTGTCCTAGATTCAAGCATTGTTCTAGCTTTAGCAACTTTCTGTCTGACGCTGGGCACATCATTTCACCTGCCCTGGACTCAGTTTCCTCATCTGTAAAATGAATGGGTCAGATAAATTTAAGATCACTCAAATCATGTCAGCCCAAGCAGCATCATAAAATATTTAAGCTGGGAGGGAACTTAAAAGATCATTTTTTCCATCCCTTAATTTTATAGGAGAGAAAGCTGAGACACAAAGGATTAAGTTATGTATGCAAAATCAGCAAACTATTAAATGGAAAAGCTGGACCTCAGACTCAGATCTTTTGACTGCAGTTCTCGTTCTCTTTCTAATACCCCACATTCTGAGCATTCTCTGAGTCTTAGTCTCTCTGCTCCTAGTCTATAGTATTTTAAGGATCTCCTGTTTTCCTATATTGGCCAATAAACTATGTTCCCCCTAGTGAAAAGTCTTTAAACTCGCATAACTCAAACAAGACCAATTGCTACCTGATCAATTCAGTCTCATGATTAAACTGTGAGCTAGATATTCATTTAAGAGACATCAGGTCATAAAGAACAAGTTCTTTTCATCATTTGCACTTGCTAGAAGGAGCTCTGGGCCAGGACCAGAAACTGTTCATTGAATCAATCAATCAATGTTTACTTTTTATATACATACCTGTGTGCCCAGCAGTGTGCTAAATGCTGATAATATAGAGGCAAAAATAAAACAGCCCCTTCTTTAAAGAACCTTATAAGTAAGTAAGTATTGACAAAATAAATATAAGATATATATATTTTTTTTCTTTGCGGGGATGGGAAGTGAGAGGACACTAATAATCAGGCCCTAAAATACTTCTGTTTTTTAATTGTTACCTTTGATCTTAGAATCAATACTGTATATTAGTTCCTTGGTAGAAAATTGTTAAGGACTCTGCAATAGGGATCAATATATATATATATATATATATATATATATGCATATATATAAAGTTTGATAATGGCAAATACTTGCAATCATCAAACAATAAATAATTTCCACCAGAGACTGGAGAAAGAAGCCTACTCCATATAATCTATTCTAGTTCTTTAGTAGATGAAATAGGACATCTGATAATGAGCATCTTGAGGGAAGTTACTGGGTTTTTGTTCTTGTTTTGGGTTTTTTTTTTTTTGGCCTTTTTGTGTCTCTAGGATTTAGTTTGACCTGGCATGTGTTAGGTGCTTGAGGAATATTTCTTGACTGGCTGATAATAAGTGCAACATGTATATTAAACTATAAAATAAAGGTTAAAAAAAAACAACCAAGGTTATTCTTGCTTCACTAAAAAGAAGGGAAATGCTTTCGTTATTTGGGCCCTTTCTCTAAAATAAAGGCTCTGATATAACCTAATCACACAACACACACTGATAAACCTGTGAAATCCTGATACTTTTGACCAATAATATCTGAGATATTTCCCTTTGGACAAATTTATAGTATTAAGTCTCTAAGCAATTGGTCCTCTGTTCACAAACAAGTACCCCTCCCCCCACACCCAATTTTGGCTTCTAACCCCAAAAATGTCTAAGAAGTAATGGGGGGGTAGATTTTCACTACATTTTTGACAGGAAAAGTCAACAGTTTTCTCTCTCTTAAAAAAAATTCTTTCTTTAACATACACTTCATGAACATTGTTATTTGAGGGTCAGCCAGCAGTACATTATTAAAGTACTTATCAAACCCAATTTAGGATATTTTAATCCCCTGCTATAACAAAACATTGAAAGGAGAAGAAACACACATTTTGATAACAAAACAAGCTATTTAAAAAGTAAAACAGAGGAAATGCTTCATGCAAACAAGTATTTTTACAAAGTTTTAGGTCTCTAATGGTGTTTTAAAAAACAATGAATAGTTTTATGTTCACACTTTGCTGGATAAATTATGTTTATCCTTTTGCTTTTTAAAAAAGAAACCACTACTACTTAGCATTTATCCTAGAAATGTTTTGCATATCAGTTAATCTCAAACATATTAAAAACAAAATATTTTATTTTTGTACTATGAATTTTTTTATATACTCAAAATGATTTTCTTCTCCATTCATTTTCCACATATTCTCTGTGGTCCATTTTATTCACAGCACTGGCTGCTATTTAGAACAGTGTTAAACAAACAATATCCTGAGCAAGAAGGCAAAACAAGATTTTTCTGATTTGAAATTATTTTATTTCTTCACTCCCCTAAGACCCCCTTTCACCCTTATCCAAAGCACATTTATCAAATTTACTCTGAGGGCAAACATTCTCTTTTTCCCTTGGCAATGTGACTCTACTTCATTAAAATAAGTTGCTAGTTGGGGAGTAGAAAGAGTACTGGAATGGGAGATAGTTGCCATATGATCTCAGGCAAATTCCCATCATCTACCAGGGCTTCAACTACCCCCCCTTTGAATGAGGATAATAATAGTTCTTTCCCAGAAAGCATCTAAAGATAAAATAAATGTGTCTGTGTTTATTGTATTTTAAAGAAATAGCTTAGAATATAAAACAGGACAAAATAAAAATGAAAGGTAGAACTATTATTACTTACAGAATCAATCTTTATAGTTTCATCCTAGTCATTTTTCTAGAGCTGACATAGCCTTTCAGATGCAATTTATTTGTTAGACTCTCCTTAGAAATTCTTAATGGCAGAACACCCTCCCCAGCTCAGTCAGAGGTTAACTAGTTCTTCTCCCTTCAACTTTGACATCCCATGTGCCTCCCCTGGGTTGTAGAATAAATCAATAGGAAAATTCACCTAAGACCTTTGTATCTCACCACCAAAAAGTCAAACAAAGAAATGGCCACATCTTATCAATACTACATCCGGTAGCAATGAAAACTGGCTTTCCATGAAGATGATACATGTTTCTGTTTGAATTTAAATTTGGCTTAACCCAAGCCTCTCTCTTTCTGACTTTGATTATATGAACCTGAGTTAATTTCCCATGTAGGCTAATTTGAGGATCAGAGTGAAGAACTTTACAAACCCTTAAAACACCATCTAAATACTTGCTATTGTTATTATTTTATTTAAAAGATCACAAGAGAGGAATCAGATGATCTGAATTTTAAGCCCACCTTTTCAGTTTCCTTAAATAAGTGTTTGATTTTGGCCAATTCATTTAACCTCTCTAGGTCTATTTCCTGATTATCAAATTAAAGGACCTGAACTAGATTATAAATTCTTTCCTTAAAACATCATCAACAACAAAAAACTCTAGGATTCTAGCTATTTCTTTTTCAAAGATTTCCTTATGGAAGGCTGAACTATCTTCTTCCTCTCTTGTACATCTATAATTCCTTTGTCCAAAAATATACCTAATGGTGTCCACCAACAGAAGATGAGGTTTCCTAAATAAATGCTTATGTCCCCAAAGAACCTGTGCTTCCCTTTGGTTTTTATAGCCATTTCTGAAAGTTTCTTGTTTTAACTATCAGAAATTGGCATTGATTCCCATCAGGAACCAGTTCATATTGCCACTATTCTATTGATCTTCCTCTAAAGTCCAATTTGAGGAAGGAGCTAGTTTTGGGTTCCAAACTGGCCTCAGACAATTCCTAACTTGTGACTCTGGGCAAGTCACTTAACCCCAAGTGCCTAGCACATGTAGTGCTTCTACCTTGGAACCATTACTTAGTATTGATTCTAAGACCAAAGGTAAAAATTTAATTTTTTTAAATCTTTATTTGAATTGGAATGTGGAAGTGGCCTGTGAATATTATTTATACCCAAAAAGAATCAAGCTCTAACAGGTCTCTGCTAATCTATAAAGTCTAAGAGACCAGCCTGATGAAGGCTTGCATTTTTGCAGGATGGAGACTGGATTCACTTGGCATAGACAGCCTCATCACCAGAAGGATGATCCCTGGGTGGTTGGATGTACACAGAGGCTCATTAAACTCCCAGAATAGGTGTGAAAAGGATAATGCCTACCTGGGTAAATGGAATAAGTTCAAGGGATAAATAAGAAAGTATTGATATTTATGCAACTCCTTACAACTTCTATAACTTTAATCTAAAATTAAGGTTTTAAAACTTATCCATTCCTCCCCTCAAAACATATTAAAACATTCAAAAGAGAAGTAAATAAGTCCCCTCTGATTTTCAAATTGGGCAACTAGATGGCAGGGTAGAGTGCTTAGCCTAGAGACTCATCTTCATGAGTTTAAATCTGACCTTAGATACTTACTAGCTGTGTGACCCTAGATAAGTCACTTAACCTTGTTTGCCTCAGTTTCCTAATATGTAAAATGAACTGGAAAAGGAAGTGACAAAATACTCTAGTATCTTTACAAAAAACAAATACCAAATAGGGCCATGAGTTGGACATAACTGAAAAATGACTAAACAACATGGTTTTCAAACAACTATAAGAAGTCTTTTGCATTTCTTTTCCTTTAAATATAATTCACATTCAATCCCACCTATTTTATTAGCTAAACCCCTATGCTTTAGGGATTAATCAATAGTCAGGACTTTAAAAAACCATATTAACTCTATGTCTTTTGTTTTCTGCTTGTATAAACATTCACCAGATTACCAAAAGGCACTGACACACACTCAAAAAAGGTTAAGAACCTCTAAAATGGTGAAAGATCAACCAAACTAAATTGTGGAAGATAATATTCAAAACATCATTATCCAAAAGCCTGATGAGCACTTGAAGTCATCATAATGACTGTTTTGCCTTGGATTCATTTCCTGGCTCTACTTGCAGGCCTATAACCCATCTTCTATAATGTTGTTTTCCTTCTGACTCATCCCAAATGAGAAATTTTAATCCAAACAACAGCTAGGTTTTCCTTAAAGTCCTTCCTTCATTCAAATATGCTTATCGTGATGCTTTGTACATTCTCACAAATCCAGGGTCTGATTTGCAGTCCACAGAGGATTCTGTCTCCAAGGTATTTTGATCCAACAAGAAAATTCTTTTATCCTCTTTTATAGGGATAGGTTGAGGACTTCTGGTTTTCACTGGGACAGGGACCTCTTGGGCAGGAATTTCCTCCACTAAAGTAGATTGATACCTTATACTACTAATGGATATTGATAGCTTATAATTTTAAAGAGGTTCCTAGAGCACTAAGAGATAAAACTTGAACTCAGTCTTCCTTTGCTTTGAGGTCAGTATAACAGCTGTCTCTAAACACCATTATATTCTTTTACAACATAAGGCACCAGAAAATATGTTTGTCATATTACCTGCTATCTTGGGGAGGGAGGGAGAGAACCTCACAAAGTGCCAGAAAATTATTATTACGCCCCCTCACATCAACTCCCTGGAACAAAGTCCTATTGTTCCATATTATTTAAAGTTTGAGGTTTTGGCTCCTGGTGTCCATGTTTTTAGTGTGCTCAGAGGGAATTATTATCAATACTTTCCTGTCGATGTTAGTACAAGAGCATGAGCAAAAAATGATTTTCTTTAACCTAAACCTTTGATTTAATCTGCCAAATGTTAATGTGGAAACTCCTTCTGAAATGTCCACCTGTAACCCTGGGCAGTCATAAGACACCTGGTTAGCTACCTGCCTAGAGCAATCAGAGGTTAATTTATTTGTTCGGAGTCACAGGGTATGATTATGTTCAAAGTAGGATGTGAATCCAGGACTTTCTGACCTAAGGTCAGCTTTCTACCCACTACTCTATCTGACTGGGGTTAAAATACAAATGAAAAGTAATATTCTATTTCAATGTTAGCCATAAGTGCAACATTCTTCAAGCAAAATGATAGATAACTGTTCCTGGCATCTGGAAAACTGAGTTCAAGACTTGCCTCTGCCATGACCTTGGACAATTCACTTTGCCCTCACTGAAATTAAGAACAGGTTTTCTCTCATTAAGGGTTCAGTGAACCAGTGACATCAAAAGACCATTTGGAAAGAAGAGAAGGGGAGGAAAGAGGAGTGGGGAAGTGGGGAGGGGAGGATAAAGGATGAGAAGAGAAGGGGAAAGGGAGGGAAGAGAAGGTGGGGGAAAGATGAGAGGAGCAAAAGGAGGGGAAAGAACTGGTAGGGGGAAGGGGAGAAGAAGGAATGATAAGAGGAGGGGAACTGGCAAGGTAAAGGAATAGAAGGAGGTGAAGAAAAGGACAGGAAGCATTTAAGGGAAGAGGGAGGATTGGAGAAATGAAGGGAAAGTGGGCAAAGGAGGGGAAGGAGGAAAGGAAAAGGAAGGAAAAGAGGAGGGGACAGGAGGAGAAGAGAAATTGAGGGGAAGAAGAAGAAAAGAAAGGGGAAATGGAGGGGGAAAGGAGGAGAAGGGAGGAAGAAGGGGAGAGAAGGGAAAGGAAAAATAAATAAATCCCCAAATTTTGCTAATGAGTGGCTGAAAGTGGAAGTGAAGCACAGAGGACACAGTAAGAGGAGAGTTCACAGAATAAACTTGTAACTCTATACATTCCTTGCTTCCTTTTAAGGAGCACTTTCCAAAACCATGGCTGAGTTTTGCACGGACTTCTGCTGCAGTACAAACTGAGTACATCAACACCCGTCTAATTCTGAAAATTATCTATACACACAGCATGTATATGTGTACACACACAATAAGACCATATGAGGCAATGTGGCACAAACAATTAAAAGTTCTTTGGAAAGTAGAAATGCAAAATGGAACGAATATCTATTTTCTATAAATGAATCGAGCCATCTGCCTCACAAGAGCAGCAGCAGGAGTACCCAAAACAGCAGAAACAGCAGCCTCTGGTGTTAACAATCTATTCTCAAATCGCATGCTCCACATTTCCCCAGCAAATAAGCCTAAAAATACAAGAGATGCAACAAATAGTCCCCAGGGACCTGCCATTCCATGGATGGAGTGCTCAATCTGAGAGTAATATTTCCAATTGAAATTCTAAAATGGAAAAAAGAGAGAAAGTTATTCTATTAGGAAATAGAATTCTGAATTGTAAGTGTTACTCCAAGTCTAAAGTGCATCAGCCTGAATGCTGATTGAATGCTTGTTTTTGTACCACATGCACCTTTGAGGTTGGCCTGAATATATCAAAGGATTTCTTTAATCTCTTATGTATCCCCCTACTATCTGATATACATATATACACATCTATATATCTATATCCCATATACATATATATATATACATATACATATATATAATACACGCATATATCTACTGTCTGCTATATCCTATGGATTTTATTCTTGTAGTCTTTCTCTCTCTCTACTACCACCAGTAAAATAAAAGGGAGAAAAATGAAATAAAACCTGAGGATTGAGTTGTATGCCAAATAATCTACCCAAATTTCCCTGCTAATGCTAACACTCACATTCAAGTAAGCTACCAACTTTGTTCTTTTAAAGCAGGTATGTCAACTTTTTAAATAGTCTCTTCAAATCTGTTCCCATTTGTGGTTACATACATTGATAATGATGAAAATTACAATAGTGATAATGTATACTTTAATATATGAAGAATCAGGAACTGTATCAGTGACCTTGCTCCCTCTGCTGACGCAGAATGCAACCCCCACTATATTTTAGTTATTGGTTATCTTGAGTCACTTCTCCAACCCTCAAAAATAATTTTCATCCAGTAGCCAATATTCTCAGGATGAGCCCTATTGTATTTGGTCAAATGATTATGGCTGGACCATACTCAGCCTGTCCCTGAGACCATATTTGAATATATTTCCAGCTTTCATTTTCCTAGCTCACTTCTAAGTCACAGGTAGGTATCAACGACTACAGGAAAGATATCTGGTAACAAATGTTATTTTAATAGCAAGAGCTCATGTTTTTTAGAGTGTTTTATAATTTATGAAGCACTTTCCTCACAACAGTCCTGTGAATTAGGGAGTAGCTAGGCTGGTCATGGAAGGACATGCCCTGATTAGTGTATATGGTTTAGAATGCTCAGAGAAAGTTACTCACAATACTTTCATGTTGGCATTAGTACAAGAAGGCAAAGAAGGTAAGGAGATGAATGAAGTGTATTATTCCATTGCATGTAGATGAAAAGGCACAATCTGATTAATGGAGTATTTGCCCTAATAGCTCAGGAGTGATTTGAATACAGAAAGATGGTGAATGTAAAGCTCTTTGATAATACTAGTGTATACTCCTAGAGCATATGATCTCCTTTTTTTCCTCCTTATGGTATGCTATGGAGCCCAAAGGAGTCATTCAAATATTGGTGTTCAAGATAGGATTTTCATTAACATCACCTTCACTTGCCTAGATGAACAAAGTCTAATGGAAGAGATTGTTCATTACTAGGAGTCTGATGCTCCTCTCTCCCTAACAATTTCATATCCTTCATACTACACTTTCACATCGAAAGATTTGATTTGGCACTGTTGCAAGAACAGAATTAATATGAGGGTGGAAAGGTGGAGAGGGGATTAGGAAAAAAAAAAACTTCAGAACTTAAGGTAGAATTGTAAAAACAATAGCAAAACAAGCAATGATACTTCTATGAAGAAACTTAGAAAGGCCCACACTGCATTTTCAGATGTCATCATTTTTAGAAGGGAAAGACCTGGAAGAACTCTGGGGTTTGGCTTCCCAGTGGCATCAGTAAAATAAAAGGATCATAAAGAAAGAAATTAGATATTAGGGATAAAAGAGGAAGGTACATTTCTTATGTTAAGATATAAGGATTTAAAAGGTAAAGTCTATATTACTAAAAAGTAAGGAGCTCAAAGAATTCTTAATAAGAAAGTCGGAGGCTACTATAATGAGAAACCTTTTAGGGTTGGAATTCATGAGGCAGAACCAAATAAACACAAACTTTAGTCCCATACAATTCTATGAGGCACAGACACTTAGAGTAATAGGAACAAGATGGCATTTAAACATGGAAAGGTAAAAGAATAATTACAACTAAATGGATTGATGAATTTGTATTTCTTTATAGATTACAATCTGATTCATCTTTCAAAGAATTATAACCTTTAAGAACAAGTGCTATTATGTCCTCCCAACAAGAAATGACTTCAAGTTTTCACTACAAATGGATAGCATGTATCACCTGAATTAATAACTTCCATAGCAACATCACAGAAATGCATCACTTCTTTGATATAGCACCAAGGGAAGCTGCCATAAGTCTTTAGAGATCCTGAAGAATCTACTCTTTGACCTGCACACACCAATAGGAAACAGTGCATAACTGAATCTTATCTGAAGGGTTGGCAAGTAAGTGATGAATTGTTTTGCTTTAACCATAACAGTTCACAAAAATAAATTACAAGGACCATAATCTGGCATGCAGAAAAAAGTATACAAACCAAATGAAACCTGTCCTTCTTGAAGTATTGAAAAAGCATTACCTTATTATGACTGCTATACAATGGTTGCCAATTTCTTGCCCCATATGTATATATTAAAAGTTGGGAGGGAGGGAAAGTGTCCAAAGTGACTAAATGTGTGACCTAATTAAAACCAACTCATTACAAGCTATGCTGACTTCCTAGGATTGTTTTCCTTCTCTTTATTCAATGAGTTGTTGGCCACTTCTCAAATATATTACAGGAATCATGGATAAACACACCATTCAATATGATATATACATGTGTGTGTATGTATGTATGTGTGTGTAAATAAAAACAATCAGCATGACAGTTAGACATGTATTTAATTAACACTTGGCAGGTCAGAAATAACTTTTAAAATGTTTGCTTTTAAAATTGAAAGTGTCAAATACATAGTAGTAACAAATAACTAATATGCATCTCCAGCATGCTGACTGGCAGTTATAGGAAACTGAGCAGGCAATTCTCAGACTAACAAAGGAAGAAATACAGTGAGTTTCTCTTCTGCCTCTACCCTCACTACATCCCAGATCTCCTCCCATAGGTCTTCTTTAAATCCAATTAGCATGAACCATCTGGAAATATCACTATGGGTTCTCAGTGAGATATTTATTAACTAACTGGGAAGGAAAAAGAAAAAGAAATCTTGCAAGCAGATATGGCCTCAATGAAGATAACAAAGGTCACAAGTGAGAAATAATATTGAAAGATATTTTCTTTGTCACAATACCCCTCAAATTAAATGGGGAAATAGGTCATAGTGCCACAACTATACAGAATGTTGGAGGCAAAAAGGACCTTAGAGAACATCTAGTCCAACCGGACTTTTTTCCTATATTGTACTATTGGTCATTGGTGAAGACATAGTCCCAGTGGACATGTATCTTAGAGTTCAAAGAGAACTCAGAACAAAATGCATTTCTCTTGGAAAACCTTTAATGACAGACCTTTGTCCACCAAGATGCATGTGGAGGTAATGACCTCCATGGCAACATCAGAGAAGTCTGAACCTTTCTTTGATATAAAACCATGGGAAGTCCCTATGATCTCAGGGACCTTGAAGAACAGGGACATAATCTTTGACCTGAAAACATCAATAGCATACAGTGCACAGCTGCTTGATTGTTTAAGAACCAAATGGCCCATAGCTTTGTGTTTTTCAAAAGCCTGATCCCTGCTAATTTCTTCAGGGATCTCTGACATAGGCCAAGAGAAATGGGCTACATGCCCCAGTGAGTGAAATGTTACAAGAGAATTATTAGTCAGAGTTATCATTCCATCCTATGTGGCCCGAACATTACTATGATCGGTGCAAGGCATTTGTTGTAAATAAGAAAGCCTGTAGAGTGTGCAATATGTTTTCCAGAAGCCCTTTAAAGGACAGCTTGAAGATAAGAGGTGCTAGCCTGAGTTTCACAGTCAATGAAAACTCCACTCCAGGAGGCTTTTGGACACATTCCCTGCCCTTGTTTAGAGATGCCTTGAAGACAATTTCCCAAAGCATAATATTCCTGCTGAAGGGGTCAGTAACTGGAGTTAACTGCTTAGAGCAGGTGGGATTCTATGCAGCACACCAAAATGAGTAAGGAGTAAGATAGCCACCACAGAGTTCCATTTTTTAAAATGGAAAAAAAGGCTTAAAAGGTATTCCACATAAATACTTTTTACATTGAATGAAATGGCTAAAGCTTTCTGTTTCCTTGCAGCTACTCTATTTAAACATGTTCCACAGTATGGTTTCAGGGATACTCTTCAACTTTCTCTGCTTTTCTAAAAGCCTGCTCCATTAAAACAAACAAACAAACAAAACTTTTTTTTAATATGAAATGCAAACGGTGATAAACCAACTAGCTCAATTGACCACCCTTTCTCACCCCTCATGCCATTCTAGGCAATAGATTCAAAGCAGAGCTTTTGAAAAAAAACGGTATTATATAGGCTCTTCTGTGATCAGTCTTAGCCCTCTCCACCGCTGTGGTTGGTCTTCCAACCTCCCTGCTATTTACACAAGGTTTAGTGAAGCAAAAGAGAAGGCGATGGGGGCAGCTGTGCTCTATCACACAGCTGACAACTATAGGACAAATCATTTCTAACACTAACATTTTCTAAACCTAATCGATGGTCAAACTGGTGTTGGAGGGGGAGGGGAAGGAAGACATCAGAAAAGAAGTGCCCTGGTTATTTTATTTGGAAGGGAAAAGAAGCATAGAAAGCACAGCTATTTGCCACTTGAACCTGCACATCTTTTAAAACAGATCCCTGTCTTGCCCTTAAGTTGGTGTTCCACGTCCTCCCTCAGGTGGAATAGAAACCAGTTGCAAAATGACACACAGCTGGAGCCTAGCGGTTACAGGCAAAAGGTGTCAGTATCTCCAGCCCGAGAAGAGCTCAGCTTTCTCTGCCTTTCCGTAAGGCGGCAGGACTCCACACTAAGGACTGAGATCCCAGGTTACAAGACCACTGGGGGTTGGAATACAGAGGAAGGCAAGGCCAGGTCACTGGACTTGCAGGCCAGTTGCCTAGCCCTCCTCTTGCCTGGCAGGAGCTGTTGAACCAGGCAGGGTATCTCCCAGACAGTCATCCTATGAACACAGGCACACACCCAGTCTTGGAGGAAACAGGGGCTCAGCTTGGGGAAATAGGGTCCCCTAAAGAATGTAGTGACTTGGATTGAAGGGGGTCAGGGGATGCCTGAAATATGGGAGGGGCATGGCGAGAGGGAACTCCTGCATTGACATTGCTTTCTGGATTTTCCTTCCGTTTACCCTCGTCTAGGGAATCAGTAAGCCCAATGCAGGGGAGTGCTTAGGTTAGTGGGTAAGTCACCATCTCAGACCTTTCCACCCTCAAAACAAAGATGACACCCCCCCATTTCCCCACCCCACCCCCGTCTGCCCTCTGTAGAAACTCCTGTTCAGCTCAACTAGGGGTCGAAGAGGTTGATTGTATCTGAATCTTTTTTCTCCCCAGGCTTCATACGTTTTTCCCATCAGAAGAGGAGAAAGAACCCAGGGATCGGGAAGCAGGAGTTTAGAGGGGTTACCTCCTCTGCAATGATTCTTCTCCCCAGACTGGGAAGGAAACCAATGGATGAAAGGAAAGGGTCGAGGAGAAAGGGGTTGGGCGAACGTTTGGGCTGCTGCAACTTGTAGGATTGCCGCAGATGGCAAACTTGGGCTCCAAGGCAAGGGTCTGTCCGTCCCCTTGGACCTACAGCCCCGGTTGCGCTCACAATAAGCTTAGCTGCGCCTAGAGCTGCGGGACGCAACTTGTCAAGCACACGCTGCACGTTCGGATCTGGCTCCCTTCTCCAAGCTCTCCTTTCCCCTCCCTTTGCTTCCCCATCGCTTTGCTTACCTCGGACAGCCGCAGCGCCTGCAACCCAGCAGCAAAACCCCAGTAAGAGAAGCCGGCAGAGCTCGGCTGGACAGCCTCGGCCACTGCTGCCACCTCCTCTTCCTCCTCCTCTGGCTGCTCCCCCCATGCTCTGTACTCCTTCTGACTCCTCTTCAGCACTCCTGCCTTTTCCTTCTGGGAGAACGGGAAGAAGAGAGAGGCACTCCAAGAGAGGCGGAGAAATGGAAGAGTGCGTGTCCTCTCAGCTCTCCAGTGACTATGATCCTTAGCTTCTTCCTAAGGCTGTAGGACAGGGAGTCCTGAGCTGTCGCTGGATACGGACCCAAAAGGAGCGATGGCCCCCATCCCTTCCCCACAGCGGAGCGACCGTCACAGCTGCCTCCTGCTTTTTTTTTTTTTTTTTGCTGCCTTTACCCTACTCGGCAACGCTGAGCTTCCGCACGTTGATGCTGGGCTCCAGACTACGAGAGCGAAGGAACGAGTCCGCATTCCTAATGAGAGCCCCCCCTCCTTTCCCCTAAGTCCTTCTCCTCCCCCCTGTAAGCAGCAACCAATGAGCCTGGCCTGGGCGGGACTGGCTAGGAGGAGGAGGAAGAGGATGAAAAGGAACAGAGATTGGTACCCCAGACCTGGTGTAGTTAAGGAGAGTCAGTCAGGTGCGTGAGACAGTTATTTCCATTCCAGGAGGGAGCTTTGCTTCCTTTTCTACCTCATAGAGCTCTTTCCTAGTTTCTTTCTGTGCCCTATGAGAAGTAATAGGCCCTGAGGAATAAATGAAGAGGGAAAGGGATGCGGAAGGAGATTGAGGTAATAAGGCTTAAGGAGAGCTGGTGGTCTGCTCACACAGGAATGATGGGTGTGTGTGTGTGTGTGTGTGTGTTAAAGTGGGGTTGGATGACATGCTCCCTTTGGATTTTTCACTTTCGACATGGGATCTGAATTTTCTCACAAAGCTTCATTTGCCTTCTGAACTTTGAGCATTCTCTGACTGCTGGAAGCTTTCATCCCTCTGCACCATTGACAGTCCAGATTTCACTCCCGAATTTACCACTTTACAGCAGATACAACTCTCATCCATAGGGGCTTTTTCCTTCATTTCCTACAGCTGAGCTCTGGGGATTGTCTTTCAGTCTATCGTCAATAAGAGGGCCTAGTCAGTTTGTCCTGTTATATATAGTCAACTAAAATTGTTTTAATAGTTATATAAATAATGCTATATGCTTTTAGTCCAGATATACTTCACAGTATGGTATTGTTTATTTTTTGTTCATGAACCTGAAGGTGCTGAGAAATAGACCAATGCAACACAACACCTATTAACCCATCACATATACTCCTTAAGAATAGTGTTATCTAAACGGTGCCAGGCTCAACTGGATTAAATACTGCCTCTTGTCCAATTTTAGCCCTGGAGGAAAAGTAACTTTTGATTTTTAAAAATACCATTTCCCCCCCTTCTTGGACATTCATTGGTAAACTGTTTCCCCACTATACTCACTTTTGTTAAATGCACAAGGGGGGGGGGATTAGAGGAGAGTCTAATTCCCCTCTCAAAATGCTACCTGCTCATAAATAACTTTCTCAGGGGAAAAGACAGTTTACAGTGAGGTAATTGGACTGGGTGAGGTAATTGTACTAACACACTTTGTTCAGGAGACAAGTGAGGATGATAGGCAGGAAGATTGATTCCTCCCGTTAAGCACACATGCCATCCCCTCTCCTGAGTGCCACAGAGATGTGTGAATGTCAGCAAGAATGAGCCAATTGTTTCCTGTATTTTCTGATGGCTCTAAAAATGGTCTGGGCTTGGTCAAGAAAGCAGAACACTTAGGAGTTAGAGATAGCAGCATACAGGGGATTAGGTGAATATATGTTCAGAAATCCCAAAAAGAAACCTCTATGATCCTCAAAAGACTTTATTGTGATCCTAAGAGGTGATCTAGGGAAATGAGGATACAGTAGAATTATGTACTAGAATTACCTTTACTTTACTTTTGGAAAATGACTTTTGGAAAAATTTGGAAAATACTGTTGCTTTTACTCCCTGTGCTACTGGATGATTGGCTTTTTTTTTTTTGATAACTACAGTAAAATATATTTTCTAGAAATAGCAAGCAAGATAGATTCTCTTTCCAGGTACCACTGTACTTAATGCTTCCTCTGCTTCGATATATGGGTAAATATATATCATCAAGTTTTTTTCCCTGAACATTTTGGGATAAAATCAGATGATAGAAAAGCCATGACTTCTGTTACCCAGTACTTCCATTGATGAATTATATGACCATGGACAGAAGGAAAGAAGAAAGATATATCTGTTGAATCAAATATTTTATCAGAATGCCACACATTTACATTAAGCCTTTCTTTGATCTCTTGAAATGGTATTCTAGTACAGAGGTGTCACACTCATGTACCATTCCCTAAGGACCACATAAATCCATGAAACTTAAAACTCCAGTGTAGCCAAGAAACAGATTGAAATGCTATTGGGGAATGTTTAACAAAATGAAGAAAAATATAAGACAACATTGATAATGCTCATTTGTGCTTTTCAAAATCAACACAAATGTAGCAGGAATCTATTTCTATTTAAGTTTGACACTACTTATTTAGTGATTAGAAGGCATAAATGAATTAGTACTTATTGGAACATATTCTACCAACTATCATGATATTTGGCATTACTACTTCATTTTCTCCCCATTCTGATCTATCCAACACATAACCTCCACAATAAATTTCCTAAAGCACAGATCTAACCATATTATTTTATATGCCATAAACTCCCTATTACCTCTAGAATCAAGAAATCAGGAGAAAATGGATTACATCCTCAGGTCCTGAAACAACTCAAAAATGTGATTACTGAGCTACTGTCAGTGAAATTAGAAAGAGCATGGAAAACAGGAACAATATTGCCTTCTAAAGAAGATAAACTATCCCTATTTTCAAAAAAAGATAAGAGGACAGAGTTTGCATACAACAGCAGTAGACTTTACTTTGATTTCTGGGAAAATTCCAAAAATAATAACAAAAGAGATGTTTGAAGAACATCTTGAAAAGAAAGCAATCATTAAAAAGAGTGAGCATGGGTTCCTCAGGAATAGATCAAGCCAGACTTAACTTATTTCCCTTTTTTGATCAGATTACTGACTAGTAGGTAAAGGGAAGAATTTAGAAAAAAAATTATGAAGTACCTCATAATAGTCCTTTAGAAAAGATGGAGAGATATTAAGTACATTATATTCAGGGCTAGAGGAATGGCTAGACAGAAAGAGTAGTTAATTGTTAGTGGTTCAAGGTCAATGTGCTAAAATGTCTTTGCTAAACCTTAAGGATCTATACTTGACCATCTACTGTTTAACATTTTTATTAGTAACTAGAAAAAAGTTATAAATAGATCAAATTTTCAGATAAGACAAAGATAGGAAGGATAGTTAATGCATTATATAATACAGTTCAGAGCCCAAAGGATCTTGACAGGCTGTAGCATTAGGTAATAAATAGACTACACAAGTAAAAGATGGAGAAGGAATGGTTGAAAGAAATTATTCTGAAAAAAGATCTTGTGTTTTTAGTAGACTGCAATCTCAATGAAATTAACAGGGTGATGATGTAGTTTAAAAAAATCTAGTGTGAATTTGAAAACTTACAGAATGCGTAAAGTGATAGTACACCACTGTATTTGCCTGTCTGGTCTCGTCTGTAGTAGTATGTCTAATTATAGGAACCATGACTTAAGAAAAGCATCAATCAGGAGTAAGGCAAACAAAGATAGTAAAGGTCTATGAATCCATGCCATATGAGGAATAGTGGAATGAACTTCATACTTTTAGCCTGGAGAAGAGAATACACAAGGAGGGTAATTGTTTTCAGGATTTTGAAAGGATCTTGGAGGGAGGAGAAATATGAGAAGAAAGAACTGGGAGCAGTAAAGAAGCAAGTTTAAACGAAGTGAAGAAAGACTTCATATATTAGAGCTTTCCAAAAGTGGAATGAGGTATCCCTAGAGATGGTGGGTTCTCTTTCCTTGAACATCTCAGTTATTGGGCACCTACTTGTCTAATATATTATAGAAGGAATTCCTTTACTGTATACTTCTAACTTGAATAGTGCAAATCTATGTAAGCCATATTTGGGGGTATTTAAAGCCCAGGAATCTTGGCCCCAGCCTAACTTTTGATCTTATTATACATACTTTTGACCTTTCCTCAGATACTTGTACAGTGAGAAGATCAAATCAGTAAATACTTAAAGAAATTAATTCAATCTATTCACTGGAAGGTCAAATACTGGAGCTGAAGCTTAAAATTTTTGGCTACATAATGTGAAAGCAGGACTCATTGGAAAAGGCCATGATCAGTTTTTACAGTATAAAATCAAAACTATCAACATGAAAAGCACATGAAAAAGTGTCCTAAATCCCTCCTTACTAGAGAAATGCAAATTGAAACAACTCTGAGATACCACTTCACACCTAGAAGATTGGCCAATATGGCAGGTTGTGAATTGGTCCAACCATTGTGGAGGGCAATTTGGAACTATGCACAAAGGGTTTTAAATGAATGTCTTCCCTTTGATCCAGCCATACCACTGCTGGGTTTGTGACCCAAAGAAATAATAAGGAAAAAGACGCATAGCAAAATATTTATAGCTGCTCTCTTAGTGGTGTCAAAAAAATGGAAAATGAGGGGATGCCCTTCAATTGGGGAATGGCTGAACAAATTGTGGTATCTGATGGTGACAGAACATTATTGTGCTGAAAGGAATAATGAACTGGAGGAATTCCATGTGAACTGGAACAACCTCCAGTTATTGATGCAGAGTGAAAGGAGCAGAACCAGGAGAATGTTGTACACAGAGAAGGATACACTATGATACAATAGAATGCAATAGATTTTTCTACCAGCAGCAATGCAATGACCCAAGACAATCCAGAGGAACTTAGGAGAAAGAATGTGGGAGCAGAAATGCAGAAGAAAAATACTTGATCGACCACATAGTGTGATAGGGATGTGATTGGGGTTTTGATATTAAAGAATTTCTCTATTGCAGATAGGAACAACATGGAAATAGTTTTTGGACAATGATACATGTATAACCCAGTGGAACTGCTTGTTGGCTTTCGGGAAGGGGTAAAAAGCAAGGGGTGGAATGGGGAATCATGAATCATGTAACCATGGAAAAATATTCTAAATAATTTTTTTAAAAAAAGGAAAAGGCCATGATGTAGGGAAAGAATGAAAATAAAAGTGGGGGATGGTCAAGGTTGAGATGGATAAATACTGTCCCAGAAACAATGGACATGGGCTTAGACAGACTTTAGGAGGTAGTGGAGAATTGAAGGGCCTGGTATAGTATGGTCCATAGGTCACAAAAATCAGACACAACTCACAAAAATAACTACAAGTATATGTTTGCCTTCTTACCAATAGATTTCAAGATCTTTGAGGGCTGGGGTTTTCCTTTTTTTTCTCTGTATACCTAGCACTTAGCTCAATGCTTTATATAGAAGTAATTTATAAAGACCTGTTGATTAATGCCTTGCAAAATTGTGTATGTAGACATTGTGCAAAATGCTCTTGTAGATACAAAGTATTAATGAAACTCAGGGAGTTGAAATCAGAGAACTTGGAGTCTATCAAGGTAGATAAGGTACGTAATACCATTAACTATTAATATAAAACATTCCCTGAAAAGTGTAGAGAGAAGCTGAACAAATGCTTTATGAGTGGGAAGGTTGTGACTAGGTTATGTCATTAGTAGAATTTATTCTAATCCCTATAAGTTGGTTCCTTTTTAGCAAGTTTTTAACAAAACAGTACTGTAGAGAGATTGTGTGCCATAAGGGGAAAAATGAATTGGAATAAGAGACAGAAGAGTTTTTGATTAGAAACTCAGTTTCAAAAATTGCTAGCCTATAAAACAGATAGTCACATCTCTTTTATGAGCCTTGTTTTCTATATCTATAAATTACAGGACTAGATGGTCTCTAAGGTCCCTTTCAAGTTTAAGACCTTATGATCCTGGGACCATGATCTATAAGGAAGTGATTAATTCTGATGACCTAGACAGCAAGCCACCTAATTTTTCTTGGATGAACTTAGAATAGTTCTGTCACAAGCATTATGAGTTTAAAACATATTTCCCTGTATGAGAGTAAAGCTTAATTGAGGGGACTTAGCCATTTAACTGGAATCACCAAGACAGTAAAAAATAAAATATGTAGAACTGGTGCAATTGCATTTTTATCACTAAGTGGTTTAATTGGTGACTCTGTCATTCCTCTACTTTTTCATCCAGTGACTATGGAGAGGGAAGGTTTTGGTTTTGTTAGTCTCAAGGTAACAAAATGGTTGTACTTGGTCTAGAGTCATGACTACAGACAGAAAAGAGAGAGAGATAGACAGAGAGATAAAGAGAGAGAGAGAGAGAGAGAAAGAGAGAGAGAGAGAGAGAGAGAGAGAGAGAGAGAGAGAGAGAGAGAGAGAGAGAGAGAGAGAGAGAGAGAGAGAGAGAGAGATTCAATAAACATTTCTCCAGTGTTTACCATGTAGCAGGCACTAGGTTAATACTGAGTATATAACTAAGAAAAAGAAAGTCACTGTTTTTAAGGAGCTTACAATCTAATGTGAGGCAAGATAAACCACAAAAGGAAGCTGGAGGCTAAGGGAGGGCATGACAAAGAAGTATCTTGTTCCAAGGAGACCAAGCAGAGCTACAAGTGGAGAGTGGAATGGTAGGTAGATAAAATAGGTATAACTCCTAGCTAAGGCTGTTGAGTAACTGCCAAATTGAAGGGTTGGGTCTAGGGATAAGCTGAGTAGCCAGTCATCAAAGCTACTGTGGTTTTCTAAAGATATTGGAGTGCCAAACTTCTGTGATATACAGTTCTTTATTTTTTAATGAGTGGAAAATAGCAACTCATTTCTATTGTGCTTCAGGGTTTAAAATTTAGCTTGATATTTATTTGTTAAGTATCTACAAGGGAGAAAACCTGGGCTAGGTGGTAAAGAAGGAAACAAATAGAGATTAGTCCCTTATACCCTCCCCACCAAAAAGCTTATATTCTCTCCAAAACTGGCATTCTGCCAGTGGGAAATATCATATGCATTGAAGAGAAATATGCAAAGTAATTTTGGTTAAGTAGAGTAGGAAAACACTAATAAATAATGATGCAAGGTGAGGGAATTGAGGAAGAAGCACATGAACTGAACATTAAAGGTAAACAGGGATTCCAAAGGGTCAAAATGGGTGGGGGCGGAGACCCATTCAAAGTCATGAAGATTGGAGATGTCATATAGATTACAATGAGCAGGCAATTTGACTGGAATGTAGGATCAATAAGAAAAATCCAGAGCCATACAATGGTGATGAGTAATAATAACAACTAGCTTTTATATGGTACCTACTATGGGTCAGGTACTATATGCTAAGTACCTTATAATTATCTCATTTCATCCTACACAGCCTTGTAAGATGAGTACTATTATTATCCCCATTTTATATTTGGAAAAACTGAGACAAATAGGTGTTCGGGTCACATAACTAGTAAATACCCACAGCTGGATTTGAACTTAGGCCTCTTTGATTCAATGTTCATCATTCTATCCACTTGCCACCTTGCTGCCTCCTTACTGTAAAACATTTTGCATACCAGAAGGCATTCAATTCGTCCTAGGAGTGATAGAAGTGATTTTGTGAATGTAGCTCAAAATTATGTAACATTTTACATTTTGTAAAAGTGCTTTCTTCATAATTCTATGAGGCAGGCAAAAGTATGGCTATTCCTACCCTTAATCTTTCCTTTGTTTTGTCTTTTTTGTTTGTTTGTTTGATTCTTTTTTTGTTGTTGTTTTCCAGTGAGGAAACTGTGGTTCGTATGCAGACAGTAAATGTGAGAAACAGGATTTATATACAAATGTTCTAAATCCCAACACTTTTTACAATATAGTCTTCCTTAGGTAAACTGCTGCACTATAAACCTTTGTAAATTAGGAAGGAAAGTAGGACAGAAAGAAGGAAGGAAAGGAGGAAGGAAGGAAGAAAGGAAGGAAGAAAAGAAGGAAAGGAGGAAGGAAGGAAGGAAGGAAAGAAAAAAAGGAAGGAAGGAAGGAAAGTAAGGAGGATGTAAAGAAGGAAGAGCTATAAAACGAAATTATTAAGAACCAATGTACTATCTCACTGTAAAATTGAAAATCTGTTATGCTAATAAAAGAACTACATTTCCTGAGAACCCACCGACTTACTGTCATTATGTACTTCCTGTAGACAGGGGATATTAGGTGGGGACATGAAGAGTCCCGCTCTTTATTTGGCTTGCAGTGAGCTTGGTGGTGATAAGACAGGTACTTAAACTGGCTAATTAGCCATGGGTATGTGGTCTTTATTTTGTATCCCTTTTATTCCTTGATTTCCAAAGATCATTAATAAAACAACTCAAATATAATATTTTTTTATTATTGAGACTAATTTTAATTCTTACATTCATGGCAACCAGAAGGGATGAGAAAAAACTCTCAATATTTTTGAGATAGCCTAGATAATTTTTAAAGCCATGTTTCTCCAAGGCTTTCTGCCTACACCACCCACCTACCCACCCACCCTTGAAAACTCAGAGAGAGACCTCCAAAATCTCTGGAGCTGCTGCCTTTTTCTTTCCCTACTTTTTGCCTGGTTACTCTTTCTACTGGCCAGGCTATATTTAGCCAGGGGACTCTTGGCAACAAGGAGATGTCACTTTTGTCACCCATCTGCTTGAGCCCATGTTTTTAAGTTCCTTGCTGCTGCCTCTGATGTTGCTGATCCAGTCTCCTGGGTTGTCCCAGCCATCTGCTCCTGATCTTCTTGATCCCAATTGCTCCTCCTCCTGCTCTGGTCCCAGCTCCAGGCCTGGGCCCTGACCCTTGTAGCTACCCATGTTGCTGATTCTTTTGGTGCTTCTGATTGTTGCTGCTAAGAAGCTGGGAGTCCTTAGAGCCACTCTCTGGGCAGCAGATAGAAAAACCTGGATATGATTTCCCTAGGCAGTAATTAACTGCTACATGGCAGGGGGAGAGAAGAAGGAAGTCTTCCAAACAGGAAGTAAATTATAAGCATGACACATTCTATGAAAGAGCATTGTATTACCTATCTCAAACAGGTTCCAGTTTTACTTTGTTTTTTTCATGAGTGTACTGATCCTTTCACTTATCTTGCCTGAGATTCAGAGGAGAAATTCATCTCCCTACAACCCTTTGCCATTTGGGCCTGCCCAGTCTTTAAGATTCATCTAATTTAGGATTCCTTCACATTATGCTCAGCAAGGAGTTATCCCTAGCCAAGGGAGATCTAAGAGCTCTGACAAAAGGAATCTGAATAGAAATAGAAAGGAAATTTAAAGAGCCTGGAGGTAAAAAATATAAGCCTCTTCAGACTCCATTGTTTTATGAAAGTCTCTATATTTTATTTTATTTTGCTGATTTGTCTTCCTTAAGATAATTTGGTTGGTTTTGAGTTCATATATTAATCTGATCAATACTGTTCTGTTACACTGAATCATTTTAATCTACTGTGTTTTAACTATTAGATATATTCAGTAGCCCTATGGCTCCTGAAAAAAATGTTGTAAAATACTCTAAAAGTCCATAAACAGTTTTGGTTTTCCATTTTGCATTTGTCAATTGTCACATAAATGATGGATGGACTCAACCTGGCTAACATCCTTTAGAGAATTTAATAAGCTAAGAATTTAATTGTAATGTTAAGAGGTCTTCATAAATAATTTTAGATAGCTAGTGGTTTCTGAATGGATGATATTTTATATTTACATTTATATTATAAAGAATGTTGTATTAAAGGTAGAGAACCAAAGAGATGTTCCTATCAAAGTGTTTATATGAAGCAGGAAGCCAAAAGAAGAGAGCTCCTGCAAAGGTTTTCAGTTTAATTTACTTCCACCAGAACAATCTAGATTTCTTGGTGATGTTCTAGACCCAAATAAGTTTTACTTTGTTTAAAAATATCTTTTCCACGGTTGAAAGATTTGCTACATCTGTAACAGTTGTGACAAATATCCATCATTTCATAGTTGTTTTTTTATGTCATACAGCAAGTTATATGAACTATGATAGTGGGTTTGTTTGCTATTGTATTTAACTGGGCTATTGTGAATTTGGGGGACTTTGGTATTTCTTTGAATGTGCATTATCTACTGTATTACTGTTTTATTCTGAAAATCATAATGTACCCACACTGTGGTTCATGGCCAAGTCAAAAAGGAAATGGATCTCATTTTTTTGGTAAGAAACCTTTGTACTCTACTTTTCCTTAGCTGGAACAGTGTGGCAATGATTGTCAGCTATCTATTTTTGATTTTTAAAATTCTTTTATTATTTTTTTGCTTGCATGTGCAATATACTATTTAAGTTTTGTTTTTTCTCTCCCTTTTGTATTGAAGCACATGTCACCAATATTGAGAAGATTTTCTTTAGCTCTTTTGATTTTGCAGTAGCTTTAGACTATAAAAATGATGCTTTTGATTGTTTAAAAAATAAGGGGCTTTGCTTAATGATTGTGTCTGATTCTAGGAGAAGGGAACTAAAGAGCCATTATACAGTGCCAAGAAGCCCAAGGGCAAGGAGAACAACCATTCTCAGTTAGGCTGATGAAAATATGCACAGTGCCAAAGAGCACAAGGTCAAAAAGGACCAAACCAATACAGGTAGGATTGATGAATTTCTAAGCCAATACAAAAGGACTTGTACTCCTGAGACTCAAGGTTGTAGTGGCTTGACATATGTTAAGATGCAGGACTCTGTGAAATATGCACAGACAGGTACCACAGTTTGGCTATCATCCTGGCTCCCCCTATCCCTGAGAGCAAAGGTGAAATAAGACCAGGGAATGACACTTCCCTATCACACAAAAATCTAGTCCTTTTTTCCTCTCTTTATAGTATGGCAACTTTCTGTAGTCTTGGCTGCAAATGGGTAAGTGAAATATTACTGCAATGTTGTCCTACAGACTTGGGGAACATAAATCACTTTAAGTGGGCCCTGATTCAAGGACCTTTTATAGGTTTAATTTTCCCTTACTTAATTTTTTACACATGAGACTTTGATAGTTTATATTTCATCCATAAATTATGTTTTTCTTTTTTCTTTGGATTTTTTGATGTTTTTTTTTTATTTTTCTTGTCAATTGATTCATATGCCTCATAATTCAGTCATGCATTCCTAAGTGATTCCTGTGTTCTTCAACACCCTCTTCAGGGGGGAATTTATTATTATTCTAAAATGCAAAGCTTATATTCTTTTTGAGAGTAATTTTAGGAAAAGAAACATGCTACCTCTCTGAATCCAGAAAGTGAACTCTTTGGAGAAGGCACCATTAAGATGCCTACACAGACTACACACTGCACCAGAAGATCCAGAATGAATTTTGGGATGTGGTAATTTGAACTGTGTGGGATTGAATGCATTTGTCTTGCATGTGTACTCTTATGACC
Organism: Monodelphis domestica; assembly: GCF_027887165.1. Lineage (NCBI taxonomy): Eukaryota > Metazoa > Chordata > Mammalia > Didelphimorphia > Didelphidae > Monodelphis > Monodelphis domestica. The sequence continues at coordinate 577,887,409 of NC_077227.1, read as the reverse complement.
AAAGGGATTGCCCCCTAATTGGCTTTTTGTCAATGTGCCTAGCAAACATGGGTTTGTTCTTTCCCCTTTTATCTCCCAAATTATTGTAATTTAAAAGTTGGTTATGTTTACAAGATCCATTGGAGAGTCTAGTCTTTCATGGATTATCAAGTATAATTGAAAATCTGTTACACTAAAAAAAGAACTACATTTCCCAAGAGCCCACTGACTTCCTATTGTTACATACTTCCTATACACTGGGGATATTAGGCAGGTGGTCCTGTGGAGGGTCCCTCCCTTTTTTTTTTGGCTTGCAATGATCTTGGTGGTTGTAAGGAAGGCGTTATAACCAGCTAATTAGCTATGGGCACATGGTTTTTATTTATGCCATCTTTATTCCTTGATTCCTAATGATCATTAATAAACCTCCTAAAATATATTTTATTATCTAGACTAATTTTACTTCTTACATCACAATATGAAGACTGTAACAGATGGAAAATTTAGAAAGCCCCTTCTTTCAAGAAATGCACATTCTAATATAAGAGGTAAGCTCAAGGGCATGTAGAAAGATCAGTAGATCACAGAAAAACAGAAAAGTAAAAAAGGTAGTACATTTTCTTTAGTGGCATTCCCATTGATAAAATCATATTAGTTTCTGATACTGACTCATTTGAAAGTGCCAAGGATTTTGGTAGAGAACTTTCCTATCTGGAAAGATTTATTGTGGCTATTGAGTAGCTTTAAGCTACAGTATTTGTAAAGGGATTATGCTGAGCAGAGTCTGCATAGGAATTGCTCTTCCAGATTAAGATTGGAGGTATAGGTTAGAAATAACTGATGGCCTTTGGAGGTGAAGGTTGGGGGGGGGGTGGGAGTGATGGAAGCTATTACTCTCCAGGATTTGATTCTATAGGGATATGACAGTCAAGAAGGTGTTAGTTTTGGCCTGTTGGCATTCCTACTTCCTCCTTTCCCTCAGGGTGTATTGCTGCTTTGACTAGGATGCCTTACTTACCTTTAGGTGGCAATTGCATTGCCAGAAAATGATATTAGAGGGAGAACAAAATGCCTGGGAAAGCCAACCTTCCAGTAGAAAGGCCTTGAATGTGAAGTCAGAGGAACTGAGCCTAAATCCATTTATGTGACTCAGTTTTCCTATTTGTAAAAATAAAAAGTGGGTTATGTTAGCTACTCAGAGATCTCTTTCAATAAATCTATTTAGAATTTAATTAAATTCTAAATCTATTGACTAATAGCTTAACACCATCAAGGGTTTGTATTGCATACTACCTTTTTCTTAAACTTTCCTTACCATTGCCAAAAGCACAACTAATTGTCCATTTCTAGTTCTGCCACTGCCTGATGCTTCAAATGGAAGCTGCTGTCCCTATTAATCATATAATTATGATAATACAAAAAGGGGAGGGGGACCAAATATAAAGTGGGCAAAAGGGCAACAGCTGGCAACTTCAATTGGTAAACTCAGAGATACAATTAAATGAGCTATTGTACAAGGAATATTTCCAGTGGGAATACTCAGTGCCAGTCATTTCCCTGGGAAGGTCTGTTTCAGTCAGAGTAGCTCATTTCAGACATCCTTGCCTCGTGCAGTGAGCTGAACAGGCTGAATTTTATACATCACTGTGTGCACAGGGCCCATCTCATGATTCATGAAACTGCTAGAAGCAACAGAAAAAAAAGGAAAGAAAAGTTAAAAAAAAAAAAAGAAGCTGTGGGAGCTCCATAGACCACATTCTATCTGTGTACAATAATCCAGGTTAACAACCTTTCCTGTTAAAGGCAATATGGGATCGTTTGTTAAATAAACTCTCTCACGCAAAATTAGAGAAGTCTATTTTAGATATTGGGCTATGAAGCAGCAATAAAGTGCACAAATCCAATACATTTATTTAAAAAGGGCAGAAGGGCGGCAAGATAAGACTCAAAATAAACAGATTTTTCCCTGAAAGGGAAAGCGTGCCTTCCCCGCTTTGTACCCTAGGGATTATTCCTGGAAGTCATCCTTGTAGAGTTCAGCCACAGCTGCCACCACAGATGAACAAAAGGATTTTAAAATAATAGGAAGTTGATGGTGGGGGTAACATCAGCTACTATATACTATATATCTAAAGTCTTCCCCCCAACATAGAAGTACATTATTTTTATTGCTTTTCTTAAAAGGAGTGGTATAAGAAAGACCATCTTTTCTTCCTTTCAAAAGATGCAGCTTCATATATTCACACATCACATAGCTTTTACTTAATATGAAGAACCAATAAGGAAAGCATATCTTCAAACAAACTGTACAGCCTAGCCAGATGTTGGGATTTGGTAGCCCAGTTTGTCCAACAGGTTGTTGCCGGCTAGAGAACTGGCAATTTCAATGATATGGAGGATGTGAGTCTTCTGCGTCTGGCAGACAGAGAAGCAAGTTATTTTACATAAAAAATCTGTCTTTATCTGTTCTTCTTCCACATCCCATCTATGGCTACTGTCATCAGGACAACATTTCATTACTTTTAAAGTGACATGTAAATAATGGTATTAGTATTATTATTATCATCAACTTCATTATTAATAACCTTTTTGTTTGGTCCCCTCCAAGAATAACAAGTCTTCACATAGAATCAGCCAGAAATATTAAGCCAAAAAGTCAGGTCATTAATGCATTGTGGGTAGAGTTGTGAATTGATCCAACCATTCTGGAGGACAATTTGGAACTATGCCCAAAGGGCGATAAAAGACTCTCTGACCTTTGATCCAGCCATAGCACTCCGGGTTTGTACCCCAAAGAGATAATAAGGAAAAAGACTTGTACAAGAATATTCATAGCTGTGCTCTTTGTGGTGTCCAAAAATTGGAAAATGAGGGGATGCCCTTCAATTGGGGAATGACTGAACAAATTATGGTATATGTTGGTGATGGAATACTATTGTGCTGAAAGGAATAATAAACTGGAGGAATTCCATGTGAACTGGAATGACCTCCAGGAATTGATGCAGAGTGAGAGGAGCAGAACCAGGAGAACATTGTACACAGAGATGGATACATTGTGGTACAATTGAATGTAATGGGCTTCTCCATTCGTGGCAATGCAGTGATCCTGAACAACCTGGAGGGATCTATGAGAAAGAACACTATCCACATTCAGAGGAAACACTGTGGGAGTAAAAATACTGAAGAAAAACAACTGCTTGATTACATGGGTTGAGGGGATAAGACTGCGGATGTAGACTCTAAATGAACATCCTAGTGCAAACATCAACGTGGAGATAGGTTCTGATCAAGGTCACATGTAATACCCAGTAGAATTGCACATGGCCTATGGGAAGAGTAGAGGTAGAGGAGGGAAGGATAGAATATGATTCTTGTAACCAAGGAATAATTTTCTAAATTGACTAAATAAAAAAATTAGAAATAGAAATATTAAGCCAAACATACCATGATGAATTTTAGTTGGGGTAGGAACCATAGAATTTGAGAACCAAAGTTATAAAAATATTTCTACCTTATCCCTTCACAAGTATTATTAAAGATTGTGGTATTCTAGCATTGCCTTCCGCAGACTTATAAATTAGTGGGCCTGATTGTGACTGGTTCTGGATGGTCCTTACAGCAACTTATTTTTCTTGTCTTTAGCTTCCTCATCTGTAAAATGAGGGCATGGGAGTAGATGTTCTCTGTTGTTGGAAATCTATAATCTGAGAAGGTATCTCTTTTTTTTAATTTTATGTGTCTCCTTTCTGTTCTGATGCTACTAAAAACTGGGTGGTGGTGGATTAATGGAGGTAAGAATATGGGGAATTTCTAAGGGATTCTTCAAATTTTTAAAGAGTTTTAAGCTTCCACTTCTTTGTCACTTGATACGTATTGATGTAAACAGAAGAAGGAAAAAATATAACAGAATATTGTAAAATTGAAAGACAACAAATCTGATCAATGCAATGTTCAACCATGATTTCAGAAAATGGATGATGAAGAATATTATCCACTTACAGACAGAAAGGTGATAGAATAAATATGTGGGATACATCACACGTTTAGACAAGATTGATATGGGAATTTGTGTTACTTGACAAAGTATATTTTCTTTAAGAGTTTACATTTTTTATTATTTTTTTCCAGTGGTGGCCAGAGGTAGGAGAAAGAGAAGAAAAAAATAATCATTTGTATAAATAACAAAAAAATAAAAACAAGACATCTTATCTTTTCTATTCTTTTCAATATATTTTCATGGGAAGAATTCTGCCACTAAAAAAAGAAAAGAGTAAAATGTTTTAAGCTTATGACAAGATCCCCAAAAACTAGCTATGATTTTAGAACAAAGTATTAACTAGAGGACAGCACATATGAAGATTAGAATGGTGAAGACAACATTTATCCACATGGTTTAGTTTAAGTCACTTGAAGAAAAATAATATCTAAATGCAAACTAGATATGAAAGAAGAGATTTGTGTTTGGTTCACATAGAGGTTATTCATTAAAACGACCCATTGAGGTACAATACAAGTATCTGCTTAATAAAAATACAGGTATCCCTTCCACATAATGACTTTCCCCATTGTGGTTTGGATATATTGTGGATTGGCCTAAAAATTAAATAGGAATTTGGGGAGGTTTGCAGAAGCAGGAGATGATGCATGAAGGTCAAAACACAGAAAAAGTTAAAAAAACCTGTGACCAAAATTTAAGTCAGATTTGACAATAAGGTACTGTAAACACTACATAAAAGAAAAGGAGAAAAATCAAAACTTCTCTGTTATGAAAGAAGGGCCAATAAACCTTATATATATATTTCCAAATCCTTGGAGTGCTGTCCCCCTAACCCCTAAGATGTGGAAGAGAAACCTGTACTTCTAATAAAATTAAGCATAACAAGTTCACATTTATAAAGGGTTTTAATATTTACAAAGCATTTTGTATACATAATCTTATTTTCTCCTCACAATTACCCTGTGAGACAAGACTTATTATTACTCAATCATTCAGATTCTTCTTGACCTCATTTGGGTTTTTCTTGGCAAAGATACTTTAGTGGTTTGCCATTTCTTTCATCAACTCATTTTACAGATGAGAAAACTGAGACAAACAGGGATAGGATCACACAGCCAGTAAGTGTCAGAAGCCAGATTTAAATTCAGATCTTCTTAACTCTGCTCTATCTATTGTGCCACCTATCAGACCATTGCCATAATAAAAAAAAATAAAGTAGACTTATGGAGGTCAAATGGCATGGTGGGAGCCATGGAGGTACCTGGTAAAATGTCTGAGATGGAATTTGAACCTGGATCTTTTTGTTTAGAAATTCATTATTTTGTCCACTCTAACAAAGAGAATTTGTTGAGTTTCTGGGTGCAAGTCCTATAATAGCTCAGATAGACCCAGAGTCTCTTTTATTCCTCAAAAGAACCTAATATCCCATGCCATGTTGCCTTATTGCAAGTTGATATGAATCCAATTAGATGGAATCACATTTTTAATAAATCACATCTCTGTTGTACTTTGAAGCTGAAAATACACTTTTCTACAAGCAACATTGTGGAATACACTGGACAAAGTATCATTATCATCCTCATCTCATAGATGAATAAACTGAGACAGAGAGATGTGATAGGAACTGTTTGACTTTCATATGGGTAATAAGTAAACTACAATCATTCTCATATTTATCATGAATGGGTTTCACACTTTCCATCTATGTACATTTTTAAACCCTTACCTTCCATCTTGTAGTCAATGCTGTGTATTGGCTCCAAGGCAGAAGAGTGGTAAATGCTGGCCAATGGGGGTTTAGTGACTTGCCCAGGGTCACACAGCTGGGAAGTATCTGAGGTCAGACTTGAACCTAGGACCTCCCGTCTCTAGGCTGGACTCTCAATCCCCTGAGCTATCCAGTTGTCCCCTAAATTTTTTGAAAGTAAGAAGTCAGAAGGTGGCAAAGTGAGAGAGAAGTCACTAAACACATTCACAGATCCAATAATTTTGCTTTTTATTGTAGTAATCAGGCCTATGAAAATGTATACTTGCCTGGCATGGGTATAGTTATTTGAGGGAAAGTGTAAATGTTAGCTGAAATCAGTGACCACTAATTTAACCATGAGTTTTATATATGCATGTATGTGTTTATATATGCTATACACCTATATATACCTGCATGTATGCATAGATGTTATACATACATATTCATCTTTATATACATGGATATATACATATATGACATTGGTATATGTATATGACAGGCAGTAGCAATAGGGAAATAAGCTTGGAATCAAGAAGTTCTACCTTTTAGACATAATGTCTAAAAGGTCTTACATGCAGCAATATAATTACAAGGATCATATAGTATGACCAGGTAGGTTTTATACCAGGCATGCAGAGATGGTTCCACATTAGAAAAACCATCAACATAACTGACCATTTCAATAACAAAAGCAAATGTAAACTACATGATTATGTCAATGGTTGCAGAAAAAGCTTTTGACAAAATTCAACACTCGTTTCTATTAAAAACACTAGAGAATATTGGAAAATGGAATATTTCTCAGCATGATAAATAGCATCTCTATTAAACCATGAGCAGACATTATATACAATGGAGATAAACTTAAAGCCTTCCCCATAAAATCAGGGGTGAAGCAAGGATGTCCATTACACCATTACTAATCAATATTGTACTAGAAATGCCAGCTATAGCAATATGGGAAGAAGTAACTGCAAGAAATAGAATCGGCAATGAGGAAATAAAGCTATAACTCTTCACAGATAATATGATCATATAATTAGAGAATCCTAGAGAATCAACTAAAAATCTTATTGAAACAATGAATAATTTTATCAAAATTGCAGGCTATAAAACAAACCCACATGAATCATCAGCATTTCCCTATAATACCAATAAAGTCCAACAGCAAGAGATAGGAAGAGGAATCTCATTTAAGATTACTGTAGTAAGAGAGGGTGGGATTTATACTAGAAATGCAAGGCTGGTTTAATATTAGGAAAACCATCAGCATAATTGACCATGTCAATAATCAAACTAAAAGAAATCACATGATTGTCTCAATGGATTCAGAAAAAGCCTTTGACAAAATACAACACCCATTCCTATTGAAAACATTAGAAAGCATAGGAATAAAAGGGCCTTTCCTCAAAATAATAACTAGTATTTATTTAAAACAATTAGCAAGTGTCATCTATAATGAGCATAAGTTAGAGGCCTTCTCAATTAGATCAGGAGTGAAGCAGTGTGCCCATTATCATCATTATCATTTAATATTGTACTAGTAATGTTAGCTATAGCAATTAGAGAAAAAATTAAAATAGGTAATGAGGAAATGAAACTATCACTCTTTGCAGATCATATGATGGTATACATGGAGGCTCTGAGATAATCAGCAAATAAGGTAGTTGAAATAATTAATAACTTTAGCAAAGTTGCAGGATATAAAATAAAGCCACATAAATCATTAGCATTTCTATAAATTTCTTTAAAAATCAGTAGCAAAAGTTCAAAAGTTTAACTCCATTTAAAATCACTCTGGAAAATATAAAATATTTGGAAATCTATCTACCAAGATAAAAAAGAATTAAATGAACACAATTACAAAACACTTTTCACACAAATAAAAATTAGATCTAAAGAATTGGAAAAACATTAATTGAACATGGGTAGGCTGAGCTAATGCAATAAAAATGACCCTCCTACCTAAATTAATTGACTTATTCAGAGCTGTACTAACAAACTACCAAAAAAAAAGAAACAAAATTATTTTATAGAATTAGAAAAAATAATAACAAAATTCATCTGGAAGAAAAAAAAAGATCAAGAATATCAAGGGAACTAATAAAAAAATGTGATCAATGATGGCCTAACAGTATCAGGTGTTAAACTGTACTATAAAGCACTAATCATCAAAACAATGTTACTGGTTAAGAGATAGAAGGGTGGAACAATGGAATAGAGTAGGGGTAAATGACCTCAACAATCTAGTGTCTGATAAACTCAAAGATTTTGGGATAAGAATTAAGTATTTGATAAAACTGCTATGAAAATTAGAAAACAGTATGGCAAAAATTAGGCTTAGATCAATATTTCACATCCTATATAAAGATAACATTAAAGTAAATATATGATTTAAATATAAATAGTGATATAAGAAAATTAAGCAAATATAAAACAGTTAATTTGTCAGATCTATGGCAAAGGGAAAATTTTAATACCAAACAAAAGATAGAATACTTTACAAGATATAAAATGAATAATTTTGATTATACTAAATTAAAAAGGTTTTGTACCAACAAAACCAATGCAACCAAGATTAAAAGGGATGCAACAAACTGGGGAAAATTTTTATAAGAAATTTCTCTGATAAAGGTCTAATTTCTCGAATATATAAAGAACTAAATCAAATTTATAAGAAACCAAGTCATTCCCCCAATTGATAAATGGTTAAAAGTATTATGAGGCAGTTTTCAGATGAAGAAATCAAAACTATTAATAATCATATGAAAAATTGATCTAAACTCCTCTTGATTAGAGAAATGCAAATTAGAATAACTCTGAGGTACCCTCTTACACCTAGCAGATTGGCCAATGTGATGGTAAAAGACAATAATAAATGTTGGAAGGGATGTGACAAAATTAGGACACTAATGAATTGGTTGGAGTTGTTAATTGATTCAAACATAATTGATAGCAACTTGGAATTATCCTAAAATGACTTTAAAAGAATGCATATCTTTTGATCCAGCAATATTGCCACTGTGTCTGTATCCCAAAGAGATTTTTAAAAATACAGGAAAGGACCTATTTTTATTAAATATTTATAGCCGTGCTTTTTGTGGTGGCAAAGAATTGGAAACTAAAAGGATTTTCCTTTATTAGGGAATGCCTAAACAAACTGTGGTATATGATAGTGATGGAATAATATTGTACTATAAGAAATGAACAGGATGATTTTAGAAATAACTTGAGAGACCTACATGAATTGCTACATAGTGAAATTAGCAGAACCAGGAGAACATTATATACAGTAACTAAAATATTGTGGGATGATCAAATGTGACATGCTTTGTTTCTAATAGCAATTAAATGATCCAGGACAATTCTGAGGGGTTTATGAAAAAGAATGCTATCTACCTCTAGAGAAAGAAATGTGTGAGTAGAAATGAAGAGGAAAACATAATTTATAGCTTATTTATTTGAGTATATAATTTGTGGTGCTGGTTTTATAAGATTATTCACTTACAAAAATGAATAATATGGAAATATGATATGAGAAATAATACATATATAATACAGTGGAATTACTTGTCAACTCAAGGATGGGGAAGGGAAAAGGGGAGGGAGACAACATGAATCATGTAACTTTGGAAAATCTATGTGTAATTTTGATACTGGAATAAAATAAAGATAAAATTAAAAAAAATTTAAAGATCTATAGTTAATGTAAAATACCTAAATCCACATACCAAGAACAACCCAGAAACAATATTAAGATAACTACAAAAAACTTTTCACAGAAATAAATACACAAAATCCACATACAAACAATTGTAACACTATTCATTGCTCATGGATAGGCCAAAAAATATAATTAAAATGGCAATTCTATCTAAATTAATTTACCTAATCAACACCAAACAAAAAAAATGTCCAAAAATTATTTCATAGACCTAGAAAAAATAATAGTAAAAAGCCATCTAGAAGTCAAGAGAATTATTAAAAAATATATCTAGGGCAATACACAATTAGTAATCATAATGCTGAATGTGAATGGGATGAACTTACCCATTAAATGAAAGCAGATAGAGGAGTGGATTAAAAACTAGAATCCTACTACATGTTGTTTACAAGAAGCACATTTGAGTCAGGGTGACACACACAGATTCAAGGTCAAAGGCTGGAGAAGAATTTATTATGCATGATCTAAAGTAAAAAAAAAGCCATAATGGTAATCAAGATATCAGAGAAAGCTAAAGTAGAAATTGATCTGATTAAAAGAGATAAGGAAGGAAATTACATTCTATTATACAATACTATAAACAATGAAGTAATATAATTACTAAACATTTATACACCAAATGGCATAACATCTAGATTTCTAAATGAAAAATTAAAGGAGCTCAAGGAGGAAATGGATATTAAGAACACATTAGTTGGGGATCTCAACCTTCTCCTTTCAGAACAAGATAAATCAATCCAAAAAAAAATGAGAAAGAAGTAAGAGAAGTTAATTAAATGTTAGAAAAAATTGAGTAAATAGATATAGAGGGAAAACTGAATAAGAATAAAAAGGAATATACTGTCTTCTCAGCAGTACATAGTGCAAATACAAAGATCAACCATGTATTAGAGCATAGAAATATTACAAACAAATGCAGAAAAGCAGACATAATAAATACCACTTTCTCAGATCTTAATGCAACAAAAATTATACTCAACAAGGGTCCATTGAAAGGTAAATTTAAAAATAATTGGAAATTAAATAATCTAATTCTTCAAAACTTGTGGGTTAAAAAAGAAATCATAGAATTACAGACTTCATTAAAGAGAATGACAATGAGGAGGCGTCATATCAAAACCTATGGGATACAACCAAATCAATACTCTGGGGAAAATTGATATTACTGAGTGCCTATAGCAACAAAATAGAGAGGGAAGAGATTAATGAATCGGGCCTGCAATTTAAAAAAATTAGGAAAAAAAAAACAAATTAAATATCCCCAGATAAAAACTAAATTAGAAATCCTAAAAATTATAGGAGGAATTAATGAAATTGACAGTAAAAGAACTATTGAACTAATAAATAAGACCAGGCATTGGTACTTAAAAAATTACCAAATAAAATAAAGTACTAGCCAATCTAATAACAAAAAGAAAGAGAAAAACCAAATTAACTCTCAAAAATGAAAGGGGCAATCTCACCTCTAATGAAAAGAAAATTAAGACAATTATTAAGAACTAACTTGCTCAATTATTTGACAATAAATATGACAATCTAGGTGAAATGGGTTTATATTTACAAAAATATAAATTGCCCAGATTAACAAAAGAGGAAATAGAATTCTTGAACAATCCTATCTCAGACAAATAAATGGAATAAGCCATCAAGGAACTTCTTAAGAAAAAATCCCCAGGGCCAGATGGATTCACAAGTGAATTCTATCAAACATTTAAAGAACAACTAATCCCAATACTATACAAATTATTTGACAAAATAAGCAAGGAGGCAGTTTTACCAAATTCCTTTTTTGACACAAATATGATACTGATTCCAAAGTCAGTCAGACCAAGAACCAAGAAAGAAAACTACAGACCAATCTCCTTAATGAATATAGATGCAAAAATCTTACATAAAATACTAGCAAAAAGACTCCAACAAGTGATCACAGGGTTATTCACTATGATCAGGTAGATTTTATACCAGGAATGCAAGAATGGTTTGATATTAGGAAAACCATCCACATAATTGACCATATCAACAAGCAAACAAACAAAAACCACATGATTGTCTCAGTAGATGCACAAATAGCTTTTGACAAAATACAACACCATTCCTATTGAAAACACTAGAAGTATAGGAATAGAAGGCTCATTCTTCAAAATAATAAACAGTATATATTTAAAACAATCAACAAGTATCCACCTCAATGGGGATAAGTTAGAAGCCTTTCCAATAAGATCAGGAGTGAAACAAGGATGCCCATTATCACCTCTTTTATTCAATATAGTACTAGAATTTTTGCAGTAGCAATTAGAGAAGAAAAAAAGAAATTGAACAGATTAAAGTAGGCAGTGAGGAGACTAAGATATCACTCTTTGCAGATGATCTGAGGGTATACTTAAAGGTCCTCAGAAAATCAACAGTAGTAGAAATAATTAACAACTTTAGTGAAGTTGCAGGGTACAAAATAAACTCACAATATTCATAGCCTCACTCTGTGGTGGCAAAAAATTGGAAAATGAGGGGATGACCTCATTTGGGGAATGGCTGAACAAATTGTGGTATCTATTGGTTTTGGAATTGCTATTGTAATAAAAGAAATAATGAACTGGAGGAATTCCATGTGAACTGGAATGATCTCTAGGAAATGATACAGAGTGAAAGGAACAGAACCAGGAGACCATTGTACACAGAGATGGATACATTGTGGCATAATCAAATGTAACAGACTTTTTTTTATTAGTAGCAATGCAATAATCCAGGACAATCCAAAGGATCTTTTGAGAAAGAACTCTATCCATACCCAGAGAAAGAACTGTGGGAGCAAAAAGCTGAAGAAAAAATATAATTAACCACGTGGTTAATAGGGATATGAATAGGTTTTTCATGTTAAAAGATCACCTTACTACAAATACGAATAACATGGAAATAGTTTTTGAACAATGATACATGTATAATCCAGTGGAATTTCTTTTCAACTCTGGGAGTGGGGAGAAAAGAGGGGGTCATGAATCATGTAACCATGGGAAAATACTCTAAATAAAAATAAACTAAAAATAAAAATAATACTCTTAAAGGCAAAATAAATAAAGGAAAGTGATTTAGCTGTACCAGATTTCAAACTATATTATAAAGCAGAAACCATCAGAACCAATTTGGTACTGGTTAAGGCAGGGAGAAGTGTATCAGTGGAATAGATTAAGCACTTATTACACAGTTGTAAATGATTGTTAGAATCTAGTTTTTGCTTTATGACAAAATCTACTGAGAAAACTAGGAAACAATATTGCATAAACCAGGCAGAGACCAATACATTACATGATATAACAAAAAAAAAATGGTTACATGAATTAGAAATAAAGGCTGAAACCATAAAGAAATTTGAAGAGTATAGAATAAGCTACCTTTAAGACCTATGGAAAAGGGGAGGATTTATTTCCAAACAAGACATAAGTACATTATTAGATATAAAATAGATAACTGCGACCACATTAAATTAAAGAATTTTTGCACAAACAAAACAAATGCAACCAAGATTAGAAGGGAAGCAACAAACTGGGAAAAAATTTTTTATAGCAAGTGTCTCTGACAAAGGTCTCAATTCTCAAATATATAGGGGTCAGAGTCAAATTTATAAGAATACAAAGTATTCTGACAAGTGGTCAAATAATATAAAAAGGAATACCAAATATAGAAATTAAAAATACCTTTACTTATATGAAAAAAATGATTCAAATCAATATTAATTAGAGAAATGAAAAATAAAACAACTCTGACGTACCACCTTATGCCTATATGACTAGCCAATAGGACAAAGAATAAAAGTGGTAAGTGCTAGAAGGATAATAATACACTCTTGGTAGAGCTGTGAACTGATACAATTGTACTGGAAAGCAATTTTGAGTCATGCCCAAAAGGACATGAATTTGTGCATAATCTTTGGCCCAGCAATATTACCATTTACTATTTTACCAAAAGATCTAAGATAAGGGAAAAAGAACTGCTTGTACAAAAATGTTTATAGCAGCTCTTTTTGTGGTAGCAAAGAACTGGAAACTGAAGAGAGTTCCATCAGTTGAGGAATCGTTGAACAAGTTGGGATATATGGTAGTAATGGAATACTATTGTGTCATAAAAAAGGCAAATGATATGATCACAAAAAACCTAGAAAAGACTTATATGAAATGATGAAGAGTGAAGAGAGCAAAACCAGGAAAACATACATAGTAAGAGAAATAATATGTTATGAGCAAAGCAGCAATGAAAGATCTAGGACAACTCCAAAGGAGTCATGACAAAAAAGACCATCCACTGTAATAGAAGGAACTGATGGAGTCTGAATGTTCATTGAAGCATACAATTCTCCACTTCATTTCCTCCATGTATTTTTCTCTAGTGTAAGTGAAATGTGTCTTCTTTTACAGCATAATGAACATGAAAATATGTATTGTATGATAACACAAATACAACCTATGTCATATTGCCAACTGTCTTTGTGAAAAGGTAGAGGTGGGTAGGAGAGAAGGAACAAGGATCAAAGAATGTCAGAAAATATACATATATACATGCAATTGTACTATATATATGGAGGTAATTATAGGAATATATGTCTCTAAGATAATGATGTTTGCATTAAAAAACATATGTACATATACATATATGGTCACACTTTTACTGGCAGATTAAATACTTAAATGCCACGTGCTCAAATACATGTATATATATATGGTATCTCTTTTGCTTAATTGTTACATTGTTGTTCTATAGATTATATATATATATATACATATATTTATATATAAAATAGCAATTATTATTCTAAATGGGACTCAATATGTCACATTTCCCTCATCCCATCACAGTGATGTTTACATGTGAGATAACTGGTCATCAGCAAAGTCATTTAGAAGTGTCCTGAAAAGTTCTCTGTTTCACCTCCTTTGCTACTTTCATGCTCAAAGAACCAGACAAAGATGTAAAATCAAAGGCAAGACCCATTAAGCAATCTGGGTCATCAACAGTTAAAATATAGGAAAATCAGTCCAGGATGGAGGAGTGAATCAGAAATGACATCTTCAAATATAGTACCCTTAAGGCACTGAGACTGAGTCATCATATTCATTGTTCTGCCCACTGATTAGTGCAAATCCTTGGGGAAACTGGAAATAAGCATGAAATGGGGAAGGCAGGGAATGGGGAGGAGGAATCAGATACAGCCTTAGTTCATCTTAATTAATGACTGGCCTCCATGAGCATGTATTGCCTTGATGAATTAAAGTGAATGCACAATATAAGTATATTTGTTGTTCTATTACCTGCAGAAAAGGCACACAGCTTTGTTTTTTTTTTCTTTCTGAAGGTACAGAATTTTGAGTGCAGAAGAGGTTGGTCATCTACATTCATCACAGAAAAGTCCAAACCCAGAGACTTTCACCAACCCAAATGGCATGGACCCATGATGGCCTCTCTTGCAGGTATTGGGGCATGATGCCTTTAACATAGAGTTTCAATGATTCTCATATATCCCATATTAAAGTATGAAATGTGGGAAGAAGGAAAACAATTGGCGTGCAATGAAGCATACTCCAATTTTCTAATCCCATCTTTAGCAAATATTCTTAGTTTAAATCCTCTAACCTATTTCACTTTCCCTCCTATATAAAGCAATGAATCCTATGATTATTATTTATTATGTCTTAAGTCTCAGGCAGTAGATTTAAAACATTAATTAGTTAATGCTTGCCATTCATTTTGGAAATGAAATGACCTGCCTTTCATGCTAAGTAGTATTTCACTGAAAATAAAATTTAAACAAGTCCCATCTGCAATTAAATGTTTCTGCAGTACCACTCATGGTGCCAGAAGCAATAATGACTTCATTTCTTTTCAAAATTTGACTTCTTCCTAGTGTGAGATTCTTCTCCCAGTTTTAGATGAGAGAACTTTAGAGATCTCACTAAGAGGCCACAATCAAATATTGACCATTGCACTGATACCAGGATACCAAGAGAAAAACAAAGGAAGAACCCTTGAACTCCATTTTACATTTATTTTTATTTTTTGGTGACCAAAGGTTATAACACTGTCATTTCTTCATCACTGTCAAAATCATTCAAAGCAATTCAATAATCATAAGTAATATGGATATTCAAATCAATTGTAAAGGGCCTATGAAGGAAGATGCTATCACTTCCTCAAGAAAGAACTGCTATAGGCAGGTATATATTATATGTACATTTGTGTCAAATGTTGGCCTTCTCTTCTATGGGTTTGGGAGGGAGAGAGGAAGATAGCACAGAACTGGAAATATAACAAAAAATTAAATTAAATTTAAAAAATCAACAGCCATAAATCAACCCTGTGCTTGACTAAAACATTAATTGCCTTTGTCTCTGTGGAACATAAAATATATTCAACTTAGATAGAAATTATTGTTACATAAGCTGAGACCCAATACGTCCCTGAGAAATATAAAATTCTATGTTAGAATTATAGCATAGGGGAAAGCATGATTGATTGAAATCAAGAAGACCTAAATTTGAATCCTGCATCTGACACCTATGTGACCTGGACAAGTCACTTTAAAACTCTCCATCTCAGTTCTGCCATCTGTAAATCAGGATAGGTATCAAGGTAGCAGTGGATAGAGTACTTGGTCTGAAGTCAGGAAGACATGTTCTGAGTGCAAATCTTGTCTCAGACCCTTACTAGCTATGTGATTTTGGGCAAGTCACTTAAACCTCTTTGCCTGTTTCCTTATTTGTAAAATGAAATGAAGACGAAAAGGGCAATTATTCCATTTTGTCTTTTTCCAAGGAAACCCTAAACAGGATCATGGAGAGTCAGACATGGCTGAAATAACTGAACAACAACAATGCTAAGTTGGGATAATAATTATACCAACCTCCCAGGGTTGTTTTGAGACTCGAATGAGATAATACATGTTAAGATTTTGTAAACCTTAAAGTGCTATAATGTCAGCTATTATTATGATTTTACAGTCATGTGATTGTGAGTGAATCATTTAACATTTCCAACTTTCAATTTCCTCACCATGATTATTATTTACTTTAGGGATCAGGCAACACTTTAATGGAGAATATATCACTTGGTCTGAATGTGAAAGAATAAATCTAATTTCTACAGGTAGAATTGGCAAAAGTGATATCCTCAACATCATATATATGAGCAAAGGAGCAGAGGAAAGTTTGGGATATGTGTGATACAATAAATAATCCAGTTTGGTTTGTGATTATTCTAATGAAGATTCAGTGGTACATTGTATCAGGGGAAATGGCTATAAATGAAACTGATTATAAATTCTAAAAAACTAATATAGTAAGAAAAGAAAAAAAAACTAAAATAATGACTTGGTTATATAACTTATATTCATTAATTGCAACTTATTTCAGATAAAACCTCATGGTGTTTGTCCTGTGAAAGGGTCACCTAGGGTTTGGTCCTAAGCTTTGCATACCCAGGAGCTGCCTTTCTAGATAATTAAATGTATCAAATTAGCTATGTAATTAGTTTTATTTGCTTATCACAACATATTCTATACACAAATATTTAATTTTTATAGTTGGTCACTCAAATAAATATATCATCATGGAATACTAGTCTATGATGCTAGAATGAATATAAACAATTGGATGGAAATAAAGAATGATATAGTTTGTATTACTTATTTCAAAGATGATAAAAATTGTGTAACAAATATTAGATTTTTCTATGTACTAGGTACTAAAAAGCTTGTGTAGAAAGGAAAACTGAATCAAGCTCTGGACTCTCTGCCACTGAGATGGAGCAAAGAACAGTTGGAAGGATAGAGTGAAATTGATAGACAGCAATGACAGTTGGTGGGGGTAGGGCCATTGGGAGAATGACAGTTGCTCTTAAAGGACACTCTCTCTTTCCCGGCCCATAGACTGGAAGGATCCTCTCTCCTTGTCCCAGGATAGAAGTGCCTCTATTCCTGGATTTTCCCAACTGTGTGCTCTACCTGGATTTCTGTGATCCTGTCATCAAACACAAGGATTTAAGGGGAGTGGTTTGAATTGTAAGGCTGGTCTTTAGGGGCATCAGCCCAAAGAGAGAGGCCCAACCAGTTCTGAAGTTCAGAACCTTTTCTTCCTCTTGCTGTCCACTTCTAAAGACTTTGAATTTAAACTACCACAGATTAGCACAGACAGGAATAAAAGAAACTCTCCACCAGCCTGCGAGGCCTGGCCTCGGCTCAAAAGCTGAGAGAAACTCAAACCCAATCTAGGGAAATCCCCATTCCTTCTTCCCTGATATCCTCCCAATTCAAACTTGTTATTAAATTCATCTTGAGTTAAATAACCCACAGTCAGATAAGAGGACAATCATTTCAGGGGACATAGAGGGAGCTGAACCTAAGGACAGCCATTCAACCACAAACAGTCCTTATTGGACCCCTGCTGGGCAATCTTGATCTGGGGGGAGGTTTGTCCCTCTGGGGAGTCCGTGCTTAAGTGCTCTGAGGTATCTTCAACATCAATCAATAGAGAAGACAAACCCTCAGGCTATCATAGTTGATATTTCTCAGAAACCCCATTTTTTCAGATAGCCTCTCAGAAGGGGGTATCTCTCTCCTTTTACCTCACCAGGATCCATATTCCCTTTATCCCTTCAACTTCATTCCCTGTCACAAAACCATCCTTATACCCTGTATTTCTTAAATCCCTACAATTCCTTTAACTATTACACTTGAAAAGATACATTTTTTATTTTCCTTTGCTGAAGAATGAAAATCTATTTTACCTCATATATGAAATACCCAAATTCCCTATATTCATGCCCCATGATTGTTAGGGATTACAATACTAAGGATACCTTTGGATTTGGCACTGCAAACAGAAGTGCTCTTTTTACTATAGAAGAATTTCATAACAAAGAACCAAGCAAAGTAAAGTGATGTTGGTGATATTCAGCAAGGTAATAAATGACCTGGGCTTTCTTGGGGAAAATGAGGTGTTTGGACTTAGATGATCTCTAAGGTGCCTTCCAGTTCTAATGCCAATAATTCTGTTGTAAGGAGTGGGGTTCCACTCCTACTTCAGGTAATTTAACCACAAAAGACCTAGATAGCTCAACTGAAATAGTCAATAAATATTTTAAAACTAGGGATTAAATAATTTTTCCTAACCCTTACCTTAGTGTCTTAATAAGTTCTTAATTAATTTGAAAGGATTGTAGTATTTTGACTATGGGAAGGCAGATGATACTATGTAGGACACATCTTGTGAATGGTTAAGATCAAGTCATGGGCTGGACTGTGTATAGAGTCTGCCTGTCAAATGGTGAACCAGGCAAGTCAGAAAGGACTCTAACTAAGAAACTAAGGATTCTAAGTTGAGCATTGACTTCAAATCCTAAAAATGAAACATTTTTGAGAAAAACAAAGGGCTCCAATGTTTGTATATCTCACTATCTCTTATACTCTTCTCCCTTCCTGACTATGTTATTGTACAGTCTGAAACGTTAGCAGAGAGATCATTCAGCTGGGATCAGAGAGTTTAGATTACTAGAAGGAAATATGTCTAGCCAGAAATTGACTGGCACACTAAGGACAAATGTATGGGAAAATGATTATCTTGGCAGAGTCAAGATGTTGAAATACAGAATGGGAATCAGCAAACTTTCCTAATATTTTCCTCCAGATAACTTTAAAATTGTAGCTCAAATCAAATTTTGGACCTTCAGAGTCAATAAAATGGTAGGAGAATTTTTCTAGTCTAATACATCTTAGGAGGTCTACAAGAGAAGTCTATAATATTAGAGTGTGAGTCAAACCAGAGCAGTACAGATGTACCAATAGCAGGTCTTGGAGGTGGCCATAGCATCAGCAGCAGCATAAGAAGAGATTAGGAGTTCTCAGCCCAGAGACATAAGGGAATTAGACAACTAGTCAGAAAGAAATTACAAGAAGTCCTTTGTTAGAACTCAGGTATAATTGCAGTGACTGGCAACTCTATTATCCATAAGCAGGCCTCAGTCACAGTTCTGAGATGGAGAGAAGAGCTTGTGATCAGTCACAGGGAGCAGAGTCCATATTACAATTCCAGGACCAAGAGGAACATTAGCATTTGTGATTGCAAGGGAATGGGAGACTTCCTAGGTAAAAAGGCCAGAGAACAAAAGAAGAAAGCAGTGACTAAACCTCTCCCAGGATAACATCCTCCATATCATTCACAATACATACATACATATATATATATATATATATATATACACATGCATGTGTGTATATGTATGTATTATAGAAAGAGAGAGAGGCAAACATTTATTCTTTGGGAAATGTGAAATATGAAATTGCAGCTAGATGATAGAATATCACCCATTCAATTCTATTTATCCCAGAAAGGTATCCTGAAAGAGAATTTTGAAGCTATTTTTCAATGAGATGTGGTTAAGAAACCTACAGAAATGAGGAATAAAGAATTATTACAGACTTATGATATGTACAATGTAAGAGTAAGAGAGTGGAGATAGCAAAGGGAAGTACATGCTGTATATGAAGGTTCTCCATTTTAAATCAATACTCTTGTTCTTATTGGGAGAACAGGAACAATATTCCTTGAGTTTAAAGAATCTCTTTTTCTTCCCACTTCAATGTAGAAATTCATTTACACACATGTAATTAAATGATTTAATGTATTCCAAGGTGCACAGCTACAAGGAGGAAAATATCCAATGTGAAGGATATGTAAGCCTCTACTGATTGGATATCTGGATTTCTTCCTGCAGGGAATGTAGTAAGAGAAAAAATTATTTCCATCATTTTTCAATCTTCTCTCATCTATCTCTACATATTAACTGGCAAGATCTGACTCGATAATTTCTCTCTCTCTCTCTCTCTCTCTCTCTATATATATATATATATATATATGCATATATGTATATATATGTATATTTATTTGCATATATTTGGATATACACACATATATGTTTATATAATTATTTTTATTCTTGTATTTTTTGTATTTCTATTATGTATTACAAATGTAAAACATATGCTAACTCAGTATTATTTTCTAAGAATGAATCCAAGAAATATCCAGTGAGTGATTGTCATAGCTACCACCTTTTTCTTTTTTGGGGGGAGTCCCTATATGAAAAAAACAGTGAGGTGCTGATGATAAGGAAGAAGCAAATGGCTTTGGTACAACATATGACAGAATTTTTTGGTTCTGTTCACTCAGATGAACTGAATGAAATCATTGCATAACCTGTTCCACATCAAATCCAATGATGGCCCTATTTTTATGGCTTTTGTGCCATCTCTGATACCTTAGAATAATGTCTATGATCTCCCACTGTCTCAAATAAATCATTTCCCCCCAAAAAGCAAAAAACAAGAAATACCTATGGAGATTATCTATGTAACTTAGAATTATAGAGAACTATCTGGTATATTAAGAAGTTCAAGTGAATTGTCCATGGACACAAAGCTGGTATATGTGAGAGGTGATACTGGAACCCAGGGAATAGAATGCTAGTAAATCTTTAAAAAGCAGCTGGGAGTAGTGGAACCAAATTATATAAAGCTCACTTTTAAACTTAATCTGCATGATTAACATTTTCTACATCACTTTAAGTTTAGACAATCCATGAAACAAAAATCAAGCCCTGATTGTAATGTTTGCTGATTTCCGAGTTTAAATGCCAATGCTAAAATTTTAAAATTAATTTTCATGATTTGGTTTGAGCTGAGTCAAACATACACTTGAACATGGATCTGCATTGTTGAAGCTGGTCTTCAATCCAGTATGCAAATCTGCTCCTAGGAAGCAACTCAGTTTGCCTAATAGGAAATCACTTTAACCCTTTTTTTTCCCTAATAACCCCATGCAGATCTATCACTCTTAAGATTCTTGTCAGTCTTGTAATCTGATTCTGTTTTGGGATTGATAATACTTTGGGGATAACAAATTCCACAGATTTATTCTCTCCCATCTCAAAAAACACTTGACTCCTTGTGTCTTTGATGTTCTTCCCTGATTGCATGTTCTCCTCTGAATGGTTTAAGCTCTAACAGGTCCTACTAAGCTGGAAAGGATTTGAGAAAGTACTTGGTGAGTCAGTCTCTGAGAGGCATCATTGCTAAGGCCAGAGGATCCATCACATTGCCCCAGGCTGGTGGACTTTACACCCTCCATTGTACTAGATGGCCATTGACCATATCATTGAGAGACTGAAATCAGTGTAGATTGGCATGAATATCTATACTAATAGCATCACAGATCCTTGATGCATTAAAGTATGTAAAGAAGTACTTACCTTTATTTATCCTAAAACTACCTCCTTCAAGCTTCAAGTGGAGCTCAAGGGCTCTAGAGACTATTCCTCTCTAGTTTAAGGGAAACTAGATGGTTCTAGGGATTATTAAATTGCCTTCCTTGGAGGCCATAGAGAACACCTGGATATTGAAAACTCTGACATAGGACTCAGGAGGCATGATATAAACAAAGTAAAAGTGGTGTTAACTGTGGGAGACTTGGCTAAAGGAAATGCTTTCGAGCATTCTGGAAGGATATTGAAGAATTGTGCCTGACAAAGGGAAGAGAATTGTGGCTGCCTGAGCATGGAGGTTTTTTTGGAATCTAGCAAAGAAGGATGAATCCACACTTATATCCATTAGGAAAAAATCAGGGATAGTCTCATTTTTGTAAGAGTAAGGTTGGCCTGGGGAAGCTATTGGCTCAATGATTTATTCTACATGGAGTCCAGAAGACTCATCTTTGTGAGTTTAAATTTAGTCTCAAACAACACTAGCTGTGATACCCTGGGCAAATAATTTAACCTTGATTCCCTCAGTTTCCTCATCTGTAACATGAGCTAGAGAAGGAAATGGCAAACCACTCCAGTTTCTTTGCCAAAAAAAAAAAAAGAGATATGAAGAGTTGAACACAGTTGAAAATGGCTGAACAGAAAGGTTGCTTGTCTGGCTCAAAAAGAAATCTAGGGGAAGTAGAGATTAGATATATTTAAATTATGGGAATTGACTTAGTCCCTCTTTTGGGGTATCATAGAGCTTCACAGAGCAGATGGAAAACAATGCAGGTAGACAGCTAGTGGTAGAGTGGGAATGAGGGGAGGCAGAGGTGTCACTCTCAGTCAGTGATTTTAAAAATAATGTCCAATGTATCCATGTATGTAGTCAACACAACAAAAATTCCAAAACATTTTTGTTAGTGACAGCACACATTTATAAAGTGCTTTAAGATTTTTAATAATCTTTTCCCATAACAGACCCTGTGAGGTTTATTATTGCACTCATTTTACAGATAAGAAAAATAAGGCTCAGTGAAGGTATTTTCCCATTGTCTGAAGTATTAGAATCCAGATTTGAATCCATAAGTTCTCATTTGAAATACAATACTCTGACATCCCACTCATCCTTTTACTCCATTTCATATTGACCTTTTATATATACTATCTATGAGACTGTGAATTGTCACCAGTGTTTGCTATAGAATAGTAATGATTCCCTGCCTTTTCCCTACATACCTCTTGGGCTGTATGCTGCCTTTTGTGGTATCTTTAACCTTTCAAGGCCTCAGGTCCATATGCTCCTTTTAATCAAATGATAGCTCTAAGGATGATAAAACCAGGAAGAGAGAATGTTTATTTGGGGTGGTGGTGGAATGATATAACGCTGTTTCCCCTTTGAGTTATAATAGTTGCATATTTTCTCAGCATTAAAGTTGTTTAATCCAAGGTTCTAAGATTGCTACAGAAACACTGAGCTGCAAAGATGAGTCATATTATAATAGTCTTATTTAAAATCCTAAAAGAGGCTGTGAGAGAGTGGGAAAGAGGGCACAAGATTTGCTGGTCACCATTGGAGCCTAGGACAGTTCCCCTTCACATGAGATATATTTTTTGTCACCCTATGTTCTGTCCTTTGCTCTCTCTGTACTTCCACTTCAAACGGCGGTGTTACTAGAACAAGGACATCAGGGTAAACCGGATGCCACTTCAGGGTGTCTGTAGCCATCATAACATATGCAGGAACAAAATAGAGTTTGCTTTTGCCCTGAAGTTTATGAGAGACTACAGTTGCAGGTCTGCATTTTTATGTGCTTTCCTAATGTATTTTGTAATTGCTGTTTAATTAGTGTTCTTTGGTTTGGGCTGGATTCCCTCCTAAGTATGTTGGATTAGCCCAAGAAAAAACAAGGAGATCCTTATTTGGAATTCAGGGACAGTTTTCACTCATGTAGGTTTGCTTTCAAAGCAGGCTGCCTAAACTTCACTTTAAGCAGGAGACTTTTATGTCATTTCCAGCCCTGATAAACAAAGACCTTGGTTCTTCAACACGTTAGCCATTTAAAAATACAAGTCAGGTTTCTTTTTCATATTTATAGTTAGGAAGAAGTACAAATCCATTGGTCTGTTTTAAGGTGGATTGTTGTAAAACTGAAGTCAACTTTTTTTTCTCACCCTTTCAAATGAGAATTAGGAAGGAAAACAAGGAAATTTTATGTATGTGTATATAATGTGTCTATGAATTTATACATACGTGCATATATGTGTATATACATGTATTTATAAATATATGCACAAACACACACATTTAAGATTCACAAACATTGCCTCTTAACCCCCTCATGAAAATTAGAGAACTCATTGCTGAGAACAGAATAAATATCTTCTATTTTTGGTCTCACCACATGAAAATGAGGACACAAGGACCAGAGCAAATTGAAATAAATAAGCACATATAAAATAATCTCTTTGTATTTATTAGTAGATATTTTAGGAGCTGAGTATATTGGTAACATATCTGGGTGTGGGAGTTGTTAATGTGTGAGATGGCAAAGCACATGATCTTTCTTGAACAGGCAAGGAAAGTCACCATGAGTGAAATGGATTTTTCAAACTTTATCAAAGTGTTACTTTCTAATGAGGGCCAGTGGAGTTGGCTAACCACAGATAGATTTTGAGGCTATGTTGACAAGAGTCACTGTTTTCTCATTGCAGGTCTACATGAAATATATTCCCTTTTATCCCCCAATAGAACCAAAAGTAAGATGAGTCGCTGAAGTACCCTCTTCAAAATGTAAAGTGATTTTATTATTCCACTCTAAGACGACCCACTATAGGAAATTATAAATGTATAGCACTGATAAAACACAAAATGAATGGTTATCAGAGAAAAGGGCTCTTTGCAGAACAAAATCATCTTTGCCAAAAGAATCATCCAGAATTGGGCTTTTCTAATACAATTTCTCTCCTTAAGAATCTATGACTTCTTTACTCCTCTTCATCTCCCACTCACCATAACTACATATTAAGAGAGTTTGAAATGATACCTTTGGGATGGGATGGGAAAAGGAACCATATTACCTCTAGTTTATAAAATATGAGCAGGAGAACAATACATATATTCTAATATGTGCTCTATCCCTTAGAAAAGTAGGTTTCAAGTGAAAGATAATATGACCACATGTTATGAGACACTAAAATTAAGCTAGTTCTAGAGGGATAATAAATTTAGAGCTGGAAGAAACTGGGGGATGCATTTAGTCAACCCCCTCCCCATTTTATATAAAAGGAAACTGAAGTCAAGAGAGATAAAAAATAACTTACTGACTGCAACACAAACCATAAAGAGCAGGAACAGGATTTGAACTCAGATCCTCTAATTCTAGAAAGTACTTTTTTTACTCTGTCTTTTTTTACCAGTTTTTTAAGTAAGAAATTCTGGCAATGAAATCATAAATAATTCTGATTGGAAGAGATTCTTAAGAAGTCTCCAGTATTCCCATGCAGTTCTCATTCCCTACCTCAGATTTTAATAGTACAAAAAATAATAACTGGATACAAAATAGTGGCCCAGTACTGTAGTAGCAGTGTCTTTGAAACTTAAATTTATTGTCTTATTTTTGTTGGTACTCTCTCCTCAAGT
This sequence comes from Monodelphis domestica, assembly GCF_027887165.1. Classification (NCBI taxonomy): domain Eukaryota; kingdom Metazoa; phylum Chordata; class Mammalia; order Didelphimorphia; family Didelphidae; genus Monodelphis; species Monodelphis domestica. Next base: position 577,862,043 of record NC_077227.1, on the reverse strand, counting down.
GAAGGCTGAAATCCATCTCTGCCTAATCAACTTGTGCGACTCTTGTTCTTATCTTTCCCTAATTTCACCACAGACAGGCCATATATAGTGTTTGGTATCTACCTTGAATTCTCTAATCATATTTCTTTTAAAATTAATTAATTATTTTATTTATTACATTAAAATTCCAAGCTTTCTCCTTCCTTCCCCTCCATATACTAGATAAAGCACCATTTGGTAAAAAGATGAATGTATATATATAAAATTATGTCATGCTTTTTTCTATTTATCAGTTATTACTCTGGATCTAAGTGTTCAGAGGTCATTCTTCAAACAATATTTCTGTTGCTGTATATAATGTTCTCTTGGTTCTCTTTGTTTCCCTCTTCTTGTCATGTAAGCTTTTCCATTTTTTTAATAATCTAGTCATCATTTTTTTATGGTGCAGTTATATTCTACCACAATCATATGTCTCAGCTTGGTTAGCCATTTCCCAATTGATGGGTATTTCCTCAGTCTCAGCCACCCCAAAGAGAGCTGTTATAAATGTTGTAGAGCATATATGTTCTTTTCATTTGTCCCTGATTACCTTAGGAAATAAACCTAATCGTGTTATTGCTGGTTGAAAAGGACCTTTCTGAGCATTGTGAGTTTGACACTTATCTTACCAAATGAGAAACACTGCAATATGATGAAAATAATTCAGCATGTATGCAGCTCTCCTTAGTCCAGAAGTAAAACCCCATTTCTAGTGAGGGGAATAGAGTATTTGAATTGATCACCAACTGGTGCTATCCTTGAACCACCAGTCCATCAGCCACCTCAGTTTTATTCCATGATTTTTTCATGTGATGGTCTTCCAAAATACTGCATCACCCCTTACCACTCCCATCTATTTTGGGCATGAATAATTCTAAGTTATTAAACTCTTGCTGGTTAGATTGAGATAAAATTAAGAGATGAAATGAAATATTACTCAAAATATCAGAAGTAAAAAGTCTGTAGTCTATAAGCAAATCTGGAGCTTCCATTTCTATCTAAATCTAAATATAAAATATAAAGAACTAGATTCTCCTTTCTCTTGTCATGACCAACTCCTCCTTCCCTTTGACAGAACTCATATTCTCAATATGGTATGATTGATCACAGAGTGTTGAACATAGTAAAAACTGAAAGCAATTTGTTATTTGAAATCTGATTTGTAGCCATCCATTTCCATATACATCTCTCAAATGTCTTTTTGCTTGCCATTCCCCAGATTCTGAAGTATGGTCAGAGAATTCTATAGATGGACTTATATCTACTGGAAAAAATAAGTGTTGTGATGTTCAAAAATTCTGAGAGATTAGGTTCCAGTTAAGAAAAATCAATTTATTGATCAGGATAGCAATCACCAATAAATTAAATGGTTATTGATCTCTCTCAGTGATCAAAGACAATTTCATTAAGCATCTTGATTCATTAAGTCTACTTTGGGAAGCTCATTATGTAGACATCCCCAAGACATCTCTAATTGGGAGATACCTAATGAAGAAGTGGAATAATAATTTCAATCCCTCCCTGATCCCTTATGCAGATGGGAAAAATCACAACTCTGATTATTGGATTCCAATATCATTACTGATCTAGATGAAAAAAAATTAGGTTATGCCTGATTAGGATTGACTTTTCCTATCCATCCAATGGGAGATTCAAAGATGTCACCATACTGCTCCCAGACATGCTTGACCTAAACCAGTGTTTTGTTTTGTTTTTTCTGGACAAGATGTGTCTTATATTTTCAATAGTAATTATCCCAACTTTAGAAGCTGCTCTGAGGCTAGGAATGTGGAAGCACTCCTATAAGTTTTAGGACAAAGTCCTGAAGAAAAAGGCATGAAAAATACACTTCTGAGCCTACTAAAAATAAAATAATCAGAACTGGGCAGAAAAAGAATGGTGTACACAGTAAAAACAATAAAGTATGATGATCAGCTGTGAATGACTTAACAATTATCAAAAATGTAATCCATTGCTCTTGAAAGAATTGATAGTCTGAATGCAGATTGAAACATGCCATTCTTCACTATTTCCTCCACAAATTTTTTCTCTAATGTAAGCACTGAGTCTTCTTTTACAATATGATGGATATGGATGTGTATTGTATAATAATGAATATACAACCTATATCATATTACCTGCAGTCTTAGGAAAGAAGTAGTGATAGGAAGGAGGGAGAGGAAATGGATTGCAAAATGTCAGAAACCAATTAATGATTTGTACTAACATGTAGTTTGGAAAAAAAAATCAGAAAAAGCCAAAAAACACATTATTTAGAAATTGACATGATATAGAATTAGGAACAAATCTTCTCAGAATAAAAAATGTGTCTGGAACCCTCAAAAAAAAGTGAAAGCATGGCAAGAATATTGGGAGGGAAAAGTCTTTAGGTCCTTGCTCAGCAGCTGCAGGATTTTAAAAATCTTCCAGTTTTAAGTCTTGTAGTTCTTTCTCCATATGCTTTGACCCCAGACTGCTCTCTAATCTGTGTTACCCACCTTAGGATTGTCTCAGAAAATCTTATTCATTGTAGTCTAAAATTTCAGGACATAGAAATAGTGGCTGTCATAGCCACTGTTGGAATTAATCTGGTCATTTAATTTAGGTGATATATTTTGTATGTTAATCGCTTCAGTTTGCCCTTATTTGCCAACCTCTCCTCCCTCCCAGAAGATTAAAAAAAGGATTAAAAATAAGTAATTAATTAATTTAGAATATTTTTCCATGGTTAAATGATTCATGCTCTTTACCACCCCTTTTTCTTCTCTCCTCCCAGAGTGGACAAACAATTCCACTGGTTTATACATGTATCATTGTTCAAAATTTATTTCGATATTATTAATATTTGCAATAGAGCGCTCATTTAAAAACAACATCCTCAGTTATATCCCCATTGAACCATGTGATCAATCATATGTTTTTCTTCTGGGTATCTACTCCCACAGTTCTTTCTCTGGACTTGGATAGTGTTCTTTCTCATAAGTCCCTCAAAATTATCCTGGATCCTTGAATTGCTGCTAATAGAGAAGTCCATTACATTTGATAGTGACACAGTGTTTCACTTTCTGTGTACAATGTTCTCCTGGTTTTTCACATTTTGCTCTGCAGCAATTCTTGGAAGTCTTTCCAATTCACAAGGAATTCCTCCAGTTCATCATTCCTTTTAACACATGAGACACCACAATTTGTTCAGCCATTCCCCAATCTATGAAAAACCCTCATTTTCCAATATTTTTTGCCACTACAAAGAACCTAACTATAAATATTTTGGTGAAATATTTTTCCCTATTGTCTCCTTGGGGTAGAAACCCAGCAGTGGTATGGCTGGATCAAAGGGCAGGCAGTCTTTTAAAGCCCTTTGGGCATAGTTCCAAATTGCCTTCTAGAATGTTTGGATTGGTTCACAACTCCACCAATAATACACTAGCATACCAATTTTGCCACAACTACTCCAACATTTATTATTTTCCTATTCTGTCATATTAGCCAATCTGCTAAGTGTGAGGTGGTACCTCAGAGTTGTTTTGATTTGCTTTTCTCTAATTATGATTTAGAATACTTTTCATGTACTTATGGATAGTTTTGATTTCTTTATCTGAAAACTGCCTACTCATGTCCCTTGACTCTGTCAATTGGTTAATAGTTTGATTTTTAGTACTATTGACTTATCTCCTTATAAATTTCAGGATTTAGACCTCTGTCAGAGGTTTTTGTTACAATTTTCCCCCAATTTGTTGCTTCCTTTCTAATTTTGCTTCCAATGGTTTTGTTTGTATAAAACCTTTTTTTTTAATTTAATGTAATCAAAATTACTCATTTTACATTTTTTCAATATTCTCTATCTCTTGCTTTGTATTAAATTGTTTCCTTTCCCATAGATCTGACAGGTATACTATCTTCTATGTTCACCTAATTTACTTATGATTTCCCTCTTTATATTTAAGTCATTTACCCATTCTGATTTTATTTTGGTATAGGGTGTGAGATGTTGATTTAAACCTAATCTCTCCCATAATGTTTTCCAATTTTCCCAACAGGTTTTATCAAAGAGTGGGTTCTTGTCCCAAAAGTTGGGATCTTTGACTTTACTTTATACTATCCTACTGAGGTCATTTACCCCAAGTATCAGAAGACCATTGATGATGATGAATATTTTTTTTTCCCAAAGAAAAAAGAAAAAAAAGCTGAAAAAGAGAAAAATAAGTCAGCAAAACTACATATGATGTTTCAAAACCTATTGACAACCCTACTTCTACAAAAGAATGGGATATCTTCTCATTTTTCTTCTTTGAGACCAAGTTTGTTCCCTATAATTTTTTTACAACATTCATTTTAAAATTATATTGCGGCTGTTTTTTTCCAATTCTCCTTTCTGATCAGTGAGCTTCAACACTGTGAGATTTAAAATAGTGAAGGCCATAAACTGTAGTGAGTTAAAATGGTGGAAGATATAAATTGTGATAGATATAAGAGAGGGTGAGCAAATTTGACCACAGAAAATATGTTTCACTACAGTGTCTTGGTTTTTAAATCAAATATAAGGTGGTCAGCAGGGAAATATTCCCAATTATTCAAATACCGAAGTCAACTAGGTTTTATAGAGATTTTAATTAATACAAATGTGGAATTAAAGAAAAGAGAGAAAGAGAGAAAAAGGAAATAAGTATGAAGGGCCTTAAGCCAACATGGCGTAGACCTGAGTCTTAAGAGAGAGAGATCAGTCAGTCAGTCTTTTAACACTCACAACAATGTCTGCCTAAGCAAGGATTCTAGTGACACCAGGCCAGCATCATCTCAGCTGCTTTCACCAGTTCCCTCCTCCATTTGAATGTTTCAGAATCAGTCCTTCTTCAATCTGAATGTTTCAGAATGAGTCCTCCTCAATCTGAATGTTTCAGAATGACTTCCAGCTCTTCCCTGAGCTCTTATTTTTAAGGACAAAATCTCCTATGTCACCTCCCCTAAGTTCTTTCATCTACCAATCATTGTAGATGTTTTCCAAAAGACAGCGCATTTTGAATTCACAGCTGAGTAGATTAATCTCTTTAGTAATTCAGAAAAAAATGCTGCTGTGTCGACTAATTTCATTAAGAGAAAACCTCTGAGTAAGTTTTCACCTTTTAGGTCTAAGTAGTTTACAAGTTGCCCCACCTTTATAGGCACCTAGCATCCCATTGTATCAATTCCAAAAACAGACAAGGCTCAAAGAACTCCTTTTCCTTTATAAGTATGGTTTTCAAGTACTTTCATTGTTTAGCAAGGAGTTTTCTGTCCTAAAGCAGTCTTAAGTAGGGGTGGAGTAGGGATACTCCCATAGCAAGGAGTTTTCACATTCAAGTAGAGTTCTCACTATCTGGTAGGGAATTATTTCAAGCAGGGAATTGGAGGATTCCTCAATGTGGAGTAAAAATTTTAACATTCATAAGTCTGTGAAATTTTAAGGTTTACAACACTTCAATAGTTCTCTGTAATAGTATTCCATTTGGCCTTTAAAGCACTTAATGCCATTGTCTCTTCAGCCTCCTTAAAACTTATTACCCTATGCATACTATGTAATCCACCTACCCTGAACTACTTGTTGTTCCTCACATAGAACATTCCATTTCAAATCTCAAAATCTTTGCACATATTGTCCCCTATGCTTTCAATGCTTTTTTCATCACCTCTACCTTTTACATTCATTGGCTTCTTCAATACTCAACTTGAATCCCAAATTTAGCATAACATATCTTTTGGTCCCTCAAATGGCTGATGCCTTTTCTTTTCAGATTATCTCTATATACTTTATATCTCATTTGTAGATACCCAAATATTATGCGTTGTCTCCTCCTAATAGAATCCATATTCCATAGGAGAAGTAGTTGAAGGGTTTTTTTTTTTTTTGGTTTGTTTGTCTTTCCTTGTATTCCTATATTTTAAAGCACAGAATCTGGAATATATTGTAAGTGCTGAACAACTATCCCTATTGACTGACTAACTTTATATTTATTTTGCTGTAGTATTTTGTGAACTGTTTTCATGGTTTACCTTATGTCACTTTATATTTTTCCCATACTTCTCTATATTTGGTATTTGTTGTTTCTTACAGTGCAGGAATGGTTCATTGAACTCATGCATCACAATTTATTTAGTCATTCCCCCATCATTCATTTTGTTTAGATTTATTTGTTGTTACAAAAAGTGTTGTTAAAATATTAGAGTATATATGAAGTCTTTGTTTTTTTTTAATGATGTCCTTGGACTATATGCCTCACCTCTGAGTCAAAGGGTAGAGATGTTTTAGCTGCTTCATTTAATTAAGAAAATGACAAGTCTGCTATATTATGTAATGAGTTTTTGCTCCCCAAACCTTCCAGTGAGGAAAAATGATAATTAGATTCTAGATTGTGTAAGGAATAACTTGTAAGAATAATTCCAGAGAAAAGTGAAAATTCTTAGAGATTAGGTGTGGGATAGATTCAGTGCATTGCTCCCCTCAGGCAAAAATTTTCAGTTCCTAAAACATTACTCAAGGTAAATTTGAAGTTCATAGAGTTACTCTAAAAAATGTATGTGTATGTATATATATGTACATATATGTTTATATGTATATAAATGTACACATATATACATAAACCTTTTATAATCATGTTATTAATCCCTACTAATATTCTTCCTTCCTTCATCTGATTGAATCATGCCTCAAAATAAATGTTATGAAAAAATTCAGCATACCACCCAGATATAACAGTGCATTCTTTATTCTGTACCTCTAAACCCTCACCTGTCCAAACCCTGTCAAAGGAAGAGGCAAACTTTAAGTAAAGATTAAAGGATCTGATATTGATCATAGTTTGGGATTTTTTTCCATTAAATTATTTCAGGAATCATATGAATTGTTCTTATATTACTTATTTTGTATAAATTCATATGTGTATCAAATTTTCTCTAAGTTCTTCATATTTTTCATTTCACAGATCACAATCAATAATATTCAAATATATTCTTATACAGTAATTTGCTTGGTTACCCAATACACATTTATGATTCCTGTTTGTTTGTGATTTGTTTGTGATTATATAATGCTAAGGCCCTATTATTTTACTTTTATTTTCAAAAGAAAGAAAAGTTTAAAAAGAAAGGAAAAGAAGAAAAAAGAACTAAAAGAAAAACACTTTGCTAATTATGAAGAAAACAGATTAGACCAGAAAGTAAATAAATTATGGAGACCAATTAGGAAGGTTGTTGCAAAAAACCAGAGGAGTGATATAGGTCTGATCTAGGTTCATAGCAGAATTAATAGCTGGTTTGAGAAAAATGCAAGAGATGCTATGGAGAAAGAAATGACATTATTTGGCAGGGAATTGGAGTGAAAATTTGAGGATGACTTGGAGGCTACAAACCTGAAGGAAAAGAAAGACGTTGCTATCCTCAAAATAAATAGAGTAGGTCATGAGACTAGTAAGTTTTGGGGGATAATGAGTTCTGAATGCCCATGTTGAATTTGAAATATATACAGAATACATAGGGTGTTATATCTATGAGGTCCTTAGATATATGTGGCTGGAACTCAGCAGAAGAAATGGGGTTGGAAATAAAGATATGGGAGGCATCTTCATAGAGATAAATGAATAAAAATTTATTTTAATTGCTTATCATATACCAGACATTTTACTGTGTGGTAATGATATAAGTACAAATATTGAAACAATCTGTATCACTATCACGTACATTCCAGTGAAGAAGTGATCAAGGAAAAAAATACACAATATAAATCAAAGAGGATGAATATAACTATATACAAAGCACTGAAGGAAAATATAAGGTAGTTTGAGAGGAAGGGCAGAAGCAGTTGGGGTGGGCATCAAGAAAGGGTCCAAATGGGAGATGGTGCTTGATCTGAATCATAAAGGAAGAAAAGAACTCATTGCTGCTAAGTTAAGGAGGAAGTACATAACAGGTATGGTAGATGGTCAGTCAGGTTACAGGCTTAGTCTACATTATTACTCTCTAAATTGAAGGAGCTGGATATTGAAGTCTCCTGAGATCCAAACCTTGAAGGAAAGAGTTTATTCTTTTTTTCCCATTTTCATACTTATTTTCTGATGGTATCCCAGAGTCTAATATTAGGGGCCCTTAGGTAATGATTCAGATCTTGATATTATAACATAGTCCTTTTTTGTTGAGCCTTTTTTGTTTTATTGGTTAAGGGGGAGAAAAGATATCACTTTTTTTTCCTTCAGGTTTGTAGAATCTCTGATTCATCTTTTTGTTATTTTCTATTTTTTAAAAGTAGTTATTGAGGAAATTGGACTTCAGTGGAAAGTTTCATGTTGACATTTTTGCTGAAAGTCTTCATTACAGCATCATAATAAACATCAAAAGCCAATCTAAGAAAATTATCCCATTCTCACCAGAAATCCTGCCATGGTGCATTTTTTTTATTTAGTCCACAATAATTACAAGCAATGAGCATAGCACAATTTGAACCATTTCTTAACATCATGCTTCAATAACTATATGTCTAAATTATATTCAGAATCTATCACATGCACAAGAAAATTATCCTAAGTTAACAAAAATTCATAACCAGTAAGAGATACATATATCAATAATGGATGCACATTAGTACATTAAGCAAATCAACAAATATTTATTGTGTCTACTAAATTGCAGACCTTGTGCTAGGTGATGGAGATTTAAAAAAAGAGTCAAAAAACAGTCCCTACTCTCATGCAGCTCTCAGCCTAATGAAATCATTACAGCTATAAAAAAATAGAAAATAATTATATCCTATAATTGATGGAAATTGACTGATAACCATAATATAACATGCAATTATATATAGAAAATACTTTATACACATAAGCATTATTATTTTCTTATGGTGATATGTGTAACAATGTTTCCTATAGTGTCATAAATTAGTTTTGTCTGTGTTCTCATAGTTCGTATTATTTTCTGAATTGATAAATGGTCTACATCTATAGCTGAGCTGAATGATGATATAGGTGATCATCAATGTCCTTACACCTTGAGTATCAGCTTCCAAAATCTGACCTTGTTTACTTTGACTATCAGTTTTTCAGAACAGGAAGAATGTTCTTAATATGTCAAATTTTCATTTTCACATCAAATGGAGGAGATAGGGAAAGAGCAACCTTCCTTCAGGGTTGGACTTACATTTCACCTTCCTCAAGAGACATTTCATGGTACCTCTTTTCTATGCCCACTAAAGGCCTTTTCATTGCAGTGACCTTCTGTTTATAAAATATTTACAGATATTTGTGTGTTTTCCCCTCTATTAGAATGTGAACTTCTTGATGATTATGACCAAGATTTTTTGTTTTTATGTGCATTCTTTCCTCTTTTCATATTGTCATTTATTTCTGACAGAGATCTTCTGATTTGAAGTTAGCTTTGGTTTATAGGTAGTTGTTTTCTCAAACATGAAAAGTGGAATTATTACATTCATTCTATCTTCCATGACTCCAAAACATAAGTCAATTGGTAGACCTTATTCTTTTCTAATATCAGCACATATTCATGAAAACTGAATATCATCACTCTTCTTAGAGTTAATGCATGGACTAGAAATATCATACATTGATTCCACTGAGATTTCTGCTTAGATCTCAGTGTTTCTTGTATGTGCATCAAAATGTATAATTAAAATGCTCAAGGTGTGGGTATTATAAGTATAGACTTCTTGATTATTGCCACAGTTAACATGTCCTTTAATGGTTTCCTCTGATAGTCTATCTTGGTTAGATAATCCACAACATTTTACCAACTGTGGAAGCTTTCTGGTTCTTGTTTGGGTATGCATAAGGATATTTGGAGAAATGGTGAGTACCATTTCATCACCACTATTACTTTCTGTCAGTCTCCTTACAAAGATTAAAAGTAAATAAGTATACATAATTTCCAATATCTTCTTAATGCTTATGTTGTCCAGATGTTCAGAGGGAAATGTCTTTCTTTGAATTTAGCAATAACAGACCTACTTTTCAAAAATCTCTACTATATTGGAAGTACAGAAATAGTTTCTCATTAAATTGAGGTCTCTTTCTTTATGATATATTTATTGCCATGCCTTCATGGCCAAAGAGCATGGAACAATATGCATCAAATAGCAATAACAACTTCCTAATATCAAGAATATAATCAGTTACAATCTGGTAAAAGCCTTCCATTGCATATTCCAACTTTCTCTATTGTTTCTACAGCAATGTGCCTCCTATATAATTAACCTTGAATCTTTTAAGTTCACTTTTTTGCATCTTATATGTCACTTCTTAGGAACCTTCAGAAATGATTACTGTGACTAGTCATCCAGAGTCATCTGAAGCAAAGAGGATTAGTGCAACAAATCATATTTCACATATACTCATGGTCCGGTAGAAGTTCTAATCTCAATTTCATTTCCACTGGACTATAACCCAGTTTCTAGAGTACATAGATAACTCTCATTCTTTCTTTGAGTTTTGCCATAACTTTGTCATGTGACCTTTCTTATAGAGTATCTGTATCTATTCTGATCTTCTATTTGTAATAGTGTAGGCTAATATAAAAGAGAGTAGTACCACTTTCCAAATCTGACATTTAAACACTGAGTAAGTAACTTGGTGCTGTCAAACTATATATTACTAGTTTCATATTTATATGATTTTGCCCTGCTGACTTTATTTCTGGAAGATAATCCCTCATAACCTCCACTTCTTGGAATATCTTGCTTCTTTTGTATCTCACTCACAATCAAGCTTGTTCCTTGCTATATGTGGAACATTATTCTGTATTGGTGAAGAGAATGATGACTCAATGTTATGTGCTTATATGAGGGATAGAATTGGGTTTTTTTGAGGGAGAGTGAAAGAAAAAAGCAAGAGTAAGAGCTAGAGTGAGAAAAAAAAAGAATGTAGGTAAGAAGGTAGGAGAGAACTAGAAAAGTACAGCCAATGCCTCAATATGCCCTTAATTCCCAGTTTACTTCCCAAGAGAATTTCAGTGAATTTCCTTTGAAGTAAGAAAAGGGACTTTGGTGAAGTTTAATGCTTTGGGGATTGAGTGATATCGTTCCTTTCTCCAACTAACTGTTCTTCAGAATTAAGCTTCTTATACAGCAACTCTGTATTACTCTCTTGAGTGCATGTACTATTCAGTTGTCCATCTAGATCACAGTTACAGCAGAAGCTAACTCTGTCTCACTGAATGAACTCTGCTAATGAGGTTCAAGCATCAGACCACTTTAATGACTGTTCCCTTAAGCCTATGTCTTAATAGAATGTGTTTTTCCAAGGTATCATTTCTCAGGAGATTTTCAGTGGGCTCCAGCTCTTGAGTCTGCCTAAGTAGCATAGTTCTTGATTTACTAGTGGTCACATATTAAAATGGAGTTGTTGACGTTGAATTTTTTTGAGCTTGACCTCTCTTTGAACATGTGGTCCATCTCTCAAATGTTTTATTTTCTCTTTTTAGTGACTATTTGCAATTCAGCTATTTATAGTTTCCTGCAGTAATTGTGCCAATATGTCCATGAATTTTTGGTTGCTGGCTCATTAAAAGAGGCAGTTAGGTGGCTCAATGGGCATAGTGCAAGGTCTAGAGTCAGAAAGACACTTCTTTATGTATTCAAACCTGGACTCAGACACTAGTTATGTGATCCTGAGCAAGTTATTTAATCCTCTTTGCCTCTGTTTCCTTATATATAAGATGAGTTGGAAAAAGAAATGGAAAACTATACCAGTATCTTTGTCAAGAAAACCACAAATAATATCATAAAGAGTTGAGCATGGCTGAAAAATTGGCAAAAAACAAAACAATAAAAAGGGGAAAACAAAACAATGATAATGGAAGCAATCTATCCTCACTTTATTTTTGATCATTTAACAGAATTTTTAATACCTGCCAAGCTTTTTTTGGAAATTTTGCTTATGATATGATCCCTAACTCTATTCACAGTTAGGGTCCCATTCCTTAGGTTAATATCCAGCAATATTTTTCATTGTCCACTAGAGTCCTGGAATATAACATCAGTAGGAACAATGACAACTATATTGACAGTTCTGCCCATTTCAGTCTACAGAAACCTAGAAGTTTGTTTTCAATGGCAGTTGCTACTTGCAGATACCCATAAGTCTGATTTTTCTGGGATATATCCATCTTCCCAGTCACCTTCATAGTAATTGGGAAGTATAAAATCTCAAGGGCAAAAGAAGTAGCAAAATGTCAGTTTACTGATGTCCCTTCTCCACCTCCATATCTTGTATAATGGCTTCCTGTCCATTGTAAATTAACATTCTCTAAGATTCTTCATAATGGGAGAAGGGCAATTAGACTCTTGTGTATAGAAGCACCATTAGAAATATCTTTGCTAATCTCTCTCTTCCCACATCATCATCCCTTCTGGAACCAAAGGAAAAACATTACTAATTGAGATAAAAGGCTAAGGTATGTGCATGTACTATATGGAGATACCAGTGGAATAACTATGATATTCATTCATTTTTCTTTTTTATTTTGTTAAGTGAAAAGTTAATTGGGGCTTATCATACATTTCATGCACTACAACATACTCATGTATACTGTTTACCTACACATTTTTGTCCTTTAGATGATCCTTAACTTCCAGTTTTCAGAAATTGTGATTTTCCATTGACTTGCAAGTTTGTGGGATTCCATGACTTGATATTTAGGGCAGGAACAATATCCAGAACAGTGGCAGGAAGTCTAAATCCCAGAATGAGTTGAGATTTATGAAAATACAAAGGATAAGAAGGACTTTAAAAGCTATACTGGTGTCAAGAAAGAGTGTGGCAAATAAATCTGATATTTGGGTTAGATGGGATAATGATTAGATGACCAAAACTAAAAAGGTCAAATGATTCTACTCCTATTGTGCTTCTGTATTCTCTACCATGGAGGGCTATAATTACACTGAGAATACTAAAGAAAAATGGAAATTCTAGAGGGAAGTTAAAATCAGACAAAATAAAGAGATAGAAAATCTAACTATACTCTTGGAAGTCAATTAAACTCAGATGAATGACGGTCTAGGATGTTGGAATTTGCTTATGTGATGCTTAATATTATCAGTAATATTTGAGAAATTCAGGGTAATGGGAGAAATAAAAAAATGGGATGAGAACATATTACTTCAATATATTAAAGGGATAAAAGGTGGATTCAGTAAGCTATAGATGAGTAAGTATGACCTATATTTCTGTTATAATTCCAGAATGGGCTATAAAATAAATGGTTTGTAAATATTTAAATGAGAAACATTGATTACTAAGAGTCAGCATGGGTTCACTATTGAAAAGATACTAAGACTTTACTTTAAAAAATGGATTCAAATCCATGCTTTGACAAGCTCTGTAGCTTTGAGCAACTTTCTTAATTTCCTCATCTGTAAAATATAGGGCATGATTTATATCATCTCTAAGGTCCCTTTCATGCCTAACATCCTAGGAATAAAGCAATGCCAGATTCATCTCATTTCCTAATTTGATGTTATTACTGGATGGGGTGAGACCATAGACATAGCATACCAAAAATTCATCATGATATTTGGCAAAATCCCTCATTTTATACTTATGAATAAGATAGAAATATATGGGTGAAGTTAAAGGGATTTGGAATTTTCCGTAAGCCAAAAAATCAAGTAATGATGAATGGATACATGTGAAACTGGTCATAGTCTCAATTGGTGTGTGATGGGGCTCTGAACTTGTCTCTATTCTGTTTAATTTTTTTTTATTAATGATTTAGATGAAGGCATAGATATCAAATTTTCAGGTGACACAAAGCTGGAAGGGATAATTAAAGTTTGGGGTGACAGAATTGGGTTCCAAGAGGATCTCAACAAGGTATAATGATGGACCAAATCTAATAAGAAGAAATTTAATAGAGATTAAAGTAGAATCCTACACATGGGTTTAAAAAAATCAATTATATAATTACAGAATGGGGGAGACAAAGCCAGAGAGCAGTTTATGTGAAAGAGACCCGAGGGTTTTAGTAAAAAAACTAGATCAATATAAGACAGCAGTATGATGTGGCAGCCAAAAACACTAACCCTGTTAAAAGCTGCTGTTATAAACACACAGGGCCAAGGAAAAAGGAAGTAATAGCTCTATAGCACACTGTCCTAAACATACCACTTACATAATATTGGGTTTAGTTAGAAAGCATCATTAACAAAATGAAAGGAATGTCCAGAGGAGATAATCTGAATAGTGGGGAATTAGAAAATAATGTCATATGGGAATCATTTGAAGGAAGAGAAGATACAGTAAGTTTTAAACACAGATCCACTCCCCTACTCAATAAATTCCAAATGACTCCCACTTATTTATGAGATTAATAAAATAATTCCTCTGTTTAGCTTTAAAGGATCTTTACAATCTGTTTCTAATCAGTCTTCCCACCATCATTTTTTATTATTTCTCTTATACTCCTTTGGGGGTCAGGAAAACTAGCCTTCTCCTTACATATATGGCACTCTACCCACTCTCTTCATGCTTTGGCCTTAAAGTCTTCAGCACTTAAGCTTGATCAGCTTCAGTTCCTTCAACGGTAAAATGGGGAAGATAATAATATTTGCCTCCCAGGGTTTTGTGAGTATCCAATGAGAGGATATTTGTACAGCACTTAGCAGAGTGCCTGTCATATAGTGAGAGCTAAATAAATGCTTATTTGCTGTCTTCCTTTATTTCTATACTCTATCTCTGATGCTTGGACATAATTCCATCTCCATCTTCTTATCATAGAATTCCTCTCTTCCTTTAAGGTAAAGTTCAAAAACCACCTACTACATGAAATCTTTTTTTGTTTTTATCTCTCAATAATCTAGAATTTTTGCTCCCAAACTTAAAAAAAAATCCAACCATTATGTATGTATACAAATACATACCTATGTTTATATATGTATGCATATATTCTTTTTAAAATTAATTTGATAATATTTTATTTGATCATTTCCAAGCATTATTCATTAAAGACAAAGATCATTTTATTTTCCTCCCCCCACCCCCCATAGCTGATGCGTGATTCCACTGGCTATCACATGTGTTCTTGATTCAAGCCCATTGCCATGTTAATATTTGCATTAGAGTGTTCGTTCGTTTAGAGTCTCTTCTCTGTCATGTCCCCTCAACCGCTGTAGTCAGGCAGTTGTTTTTCCTCTGTGTTACTACTCCCATAGTTTATCCTCTGCTTATGAATAGTGTTTTTTCTCCTAGATCCCTGCAGAATGTTCAGGGACATTACACTACCACTAATGGAGAAGTCCATTACATTCAATCATACCACAGAGTATTAGTCTCTGTGTACAATGTTCTCCTAGTTCTGCTCCTCTCGCTCTGCATCACTTCCTGGAGGTCGTTCCAGTCTCCATGGAATTCCTCCACTTTATTATTCCTTTTTGCACAATAGTATTCCATCACCAACATATACCACAATTTGTTCAGCCATTCCCCAATTGATGGGCATCCCCTCATTTTCCAATTTTTGTCCACTTCAAAGAGAGCAGCTATGAATATTCTTGTACAAGTCTTTTTCTCCATTAACTTTTTGGGGTACAGACCCAGCAGTGCTATAGCTGGATCAAAGGGCAGACAGTCTTTTATCGCCCTTTGGGCATAGTTCCAAATTGCCCTCCAGAATGGTTGGATCAATTCACAACTCCACCAGCAATGAATTAATGTCCCTACTTTGCCACAATCCCTTCAGCATTCACTACTTTTCATAGCTGTCATGTTAGCCAATCTGCTAGGTGTGAGGTGATACCTCAGAGTTGTTTTGATTTGCATCTATCTGATTATAAGAGGTTTAGAACACTTCTTCATGTGTTTATTAATAGTTTTGATTTCTTTATCTGGAAACTGCCTATCCATATCCCTTGCCCATTTATCAATTGGAGAATGGCTTGGTTTTTTGTACAATTGGTTTAGCTCTTTATAAATTTGAGTAATTAAACCTTTGTCAGAGGTTTCTATGAAGATTTTTTCCCAATTAGTTGTTTCCCTTCTGATTTTAGTTACATTGGTTTTGTTTGTACAAAAGCTTTTTAATTTGATGTAGTCAAAATTATTTATTTTACGTTTTGTGATTCTTTCTATGTCTTGCTTGTTTTTAAAGTCTTTTCCATCCCAAAGGTCTGACATGTATACAATTCTGTGTTTACCCAATTTACTTATGGTTTCCTTCTTTATGTTTAAGTCATTCACCCATTTTGAATTTATCTTGGTGTAGGGTGTGAGGTGTTGATCAATTCCTAATCTCTCCCAAACTGTCTTCCAATTTTCCCAGCAGTTTTTATCGAATAGTGGATTTTTGTCCCAAAAGCTGGGATCTTTGGGTTTATCGTATACTGTCTTGCTGAGGTTGCTTTCCCCCAGTCTATTCCAGTGATCCTCCTTTCTGTCTCTTAGCCAGTACCAAATTGTTTTGATGACTGCTGCTTTGTAATATAGTTTAAGGTCTGGGACTGCAAGGCCCCCATCATTTGTGGTTTTTTTCCTTATTTCCCTGGATATCCTTGATCTTTTGTTATTCCAAATGAACATTGTTATGGTTTTTTCTAAATCAGTAAAGAAAAATTTTTTGGGAGTTCCATGGGTATGGCACTAAATAGATGAATAAGTTTGGGTAGGATGGTCATTGTTATTATATTGGCTCATCCTACCCATGAGCAGTTAATGTTTTTCCAATTGCTCAAGTCCAGTTTTAGTTGTGTGGAGAATGTTTTTGTGTTGTGTTCATATAGTTCCTGTGTTTGTCTCAGGAGATAGATTCCTAGGTATTTTATTTTGTCTAAGGTGATTTTGAATGGGATTTCTCTTTCTAGTTTTAGCTGCTGAGCTGTGTTGGAGATATATGGAAATGCTGATGACTTATGTGGGTTTATTTTGTATCCTGCAACTTTGCCAAAGTTGTTGATTATTTCAATTAGCTTTTTGGTTGAATCTCTAGGATTCTTTAAGTAGACCATCATGTCATCTGCAAAGAGTGATAACTTGGTCTCCTCCTTGCCTATTTTGATGCCTTCAATTTCTTTTCCTTCTCTAATTGCTACTGCTAGTGTTTCTAATACAATGTCAAATAGTAGAGGTGATAATGGGCATCCTTGTTTCACTCCTGATCTTATTGGGAATGCATCTAGTTTATCCCCATTGCAGATGATATTAGCTGATGGTTTTAGATATATACTGTTTATTATTTTTAGGAACGACCCTTCTATTCCTATGCTTTCTAGTTTTTTTTAATAGGAATGGGTGTTGTATTTTATCAAAGGCTTTTTCTGTGTCTATTGAGATAATCATGTGGTTCTTGCTGGTTTGCTTGTTGATGTGGTCAATTATGTGGATGGTTTTCCTAATGTTGAACCAGCCCTGCATCCCTGGTATAAATCCTACTTAATCATAGTGGCTGACCCTTGTGATGACTTGCTGGAGTCTTTTTGCTAGTATCCTATTTAAGATTTTTGCATCTATATTCATTAGGGAGATTGGTCTATAGTTTTCTTTCTCTGTTTTTGATCTGCCTGGTTTTGGAATCAGTACCATGTTTGTGTCATAAAAGGAGTTTGGTAGAATTCCCTCTTTGCTTATTTGTCAAATAGTTTGTATAGTATTGGGATTAACTGTTCTCTGAATGTTTGATAGAATTCACTGGTGAATCCATCAGGCCCTGGGGATTTTTTCTTAGGAAGTTCTTTGATGGCTTGTTGGATTTCATTTTCTGATATGGAATTATTTAAGAATTCTATTTCTTCTTCTGTTAGTCTAGGCAGTTTGTATTTTTGTATATATTCATCCATATCACCTAAATTGGTGTATTTATTGCCATATAATTGGGCAAAGTAATTTTTAATGATTGCCTTAATTTCCTCTTCATTGGAGGTGATATCCCCCTTTTTGTCTTTGATGCTGTTAATTTGCTTTTCTTTCTTCCTTTTTTTAATTAGATTGACCAGTACTTTGTCTATTTTATTTGTTTTTTCAAAGTACCAGCTTCAAGTCTTATTTATTAAATCAATAGTTCTATGACTTTCAATTTTTATTAATTTCTCCCTTAATTTTTAGGATTTCTAGTTTGGTTTTCTGCTGGGGGTTTTTAATTTGATCACTTTTGAGTTTTTTTATTTGCATTTCCAATTGATTGATCTCTGCTCTCCCTAGTTTGTTAATATATGCACTCAGGGATATGAATTTACCTCTGATTACCGCTTTGGCTACATCCCAAATGGTTTGAAAGGATGTCTCGCAATTGTCATTTTCCTCGATGAAATTGTTAATTGTTTCTATCATTTCTTCTCTAACTAAACGATTTTGGAGTATCATACTGTTTAATTTCCAGTTAGTTTTTGATTTGGTTTTCCATGTAACATTACTGATCATTATCTTTATTGCCTTGTGATCTGAAAAGGCTGCATTTATTATTTCTGCTTTTCTGCATTTGTGTGCCATGTTTCTGTGACCTAATTTATGGTCAGTCTTTGTGACTGTGCCATGTGGTGCTGAGAAGAACGTATATTCCTTTTTATCCCTATTTATTTTTCTCCATATGTCTATTAATTCTAATTTTTCTAAGATTTCATTCATTTCTTTTACCTCTTTCTTATTTATTTTTTGATTTGATTTATCTAAATTTGATAATGGTTGGTTTAAGTCTCCCACTAATATGGTTTTACTGTCTATTTCTTCCTTCAGTTCTCGTAGTTTCTCCATTAGAAATTTGGGTGCTATATTATTTGGTGCATACATGTTGATTAATGATATTTCCTCATTATCTAAAGTCCCTTTTAACAAAATATAATTACCTTCCCTGTCCCTTTTGATCAGGTCTATTTTTGCTTTGGCTTCATCAGATATCATGATAACCACTCCTGTAAACCTCAAAATTTCTTAGACTTATAAATGTTGGAAATTTCACCATTGGGAATTCCATACTTGAAAAATTTCCTATTGATAGTGGGTCTTGACTATTGGAATGTGAACCCCATTGGAATGGGAGGTTCCTTCTCCTACCTTCTTAAGATTACTTTAGGACAGAAACCTTTTGCTGAACAATGGAAAGGACTTTAACCTATGCTTAAGCATAGAACAGGAATTTCTTTGAGTCATGATTGATTTTAGAATTGATACAATGGAGATACTTGGAATCAATCTCCACCCTATTCAGTCCTAACAGGATTGAGTAAGGGCTGCAGCCTAGATCAAAATTTAATTATTCCAATCTCTACCCTACTCAGGTTAACAGGATTTAGAAAGGGCTGTAGCAAAGGATCAAAGATTTAATTATTTGAAAATATGACCTTCAACAGACATGTGCAAAAGCCAGAGACCTCTGGGCGGTCCTGGGTTTAAGCTAGAGCCTCCATTGGCACAGGGAAATTGATGGAGAGGTGATTGGTAGATGTGAGGACTGAGGGGAGGCAACTTGGATGGTTTCCTGAAAGATAGGGGAGTCTGAAGACTCGGGGTGGTGTTTGAGAAGTTGGTCGGTGTGGTTGGTGTGTGCTCTGAGAAGCTTGCTCTGAAGGAAGCTGAAAGTGGGGGCCTCTGAGACTTTCTCCATTTTTGGTCACGTGAGTAATAGGGACTGATCTCTTTCCTTTGCCCCAGCTATCTAAGGGTTTGGGCCTTTTGGCCCAGCCTAAACAGAAGGGGTATTTAAGCCCTATTTCCTTCTCTCCCTTTTCTCTCTCTCTCTCTCTAATTACTTCCTCCTATTGTAATTAAACTCCATAAAAGATTGACTGCTGACCTAAGTTTTCATTTAGGAATAACATAGCTGATTCCTTGGCGACCTTAAATTAATATATATCAGTCTTTTAAAGTGATTTCCTTGTCACACTCCTGCCTTCTTTCTGTCAGTTGAGGCCCAATAGGTCTTACTCCATCCTTTAATTTTGACCTTGTGAGTGTCTATCCACCTCATGTGTGTTTCTTGAAGACAAAATATGGTAGGGTTTTGGATTCTAATCCATTCTGCTATTTGTCTACATTTTATGGGTGAGTTCATCCCATTCACATTCAAAGTTATGACTGTCACTTGTGGACTCCCTGGCATTTTGATATCCTTCCCTAATTCTAACCTTTCTTCTTCAGCTCTACCTTTTAGTCCAGTGATTTACTTTAAATCAGTCCCCCTAGTCCTCCCTTGATATGTTTCCCTTTCTAGTTCCTCCCTTTTTGTTCCCTCCCCCTCACCCCTCTTCTTCCCTCCCTTTTTTGTGTTCCATACTCCCTACCCCTCTTTGTTTTCCCTTCTCCCTTCCCTTGTTGGGTAAGATAGAATTCAAGATCCCAATGGATGTGGATGTTCTTCCCTCTCAGAGTTGATTTCCCTGAGAGTAAGGTTTAAGTAAAAACTCTCTTCCTCTCCTTCTTATAGGAGTTTTCTTCCCCTCCCATTCCCATGTGAATCTTTGTGTGAGAAAGATTATTCTATTTGGTCTTTCTTTTCCCCCTATTTACACATTACATTTTCCCCACATGTTAGTATACATAGATTGATATAAATGTAGACCTTATAGAAGAGAGTTTGAGTAAAAAATAAGATAACATTTTTCTCCTTTTCCCTTTCCTTCATATTTACCTTTTCAGGTATTCCATGCTCTTTGTTTTTCAATATCGAACTTTCCACAGAGCTCTGGTCTTTTCTTTGCAAAAACTTGGAAATCTTTTATTTTGTTGAATGCCCATACTTTCCCTTGGAAGTATATAGTCAGTTTTGATGGATAGCTGATTCTTGGTTGAAGGCCCAGCTTTCTTGCCCTTTTGAAAATCATGTTCCATGCCTTACGATCATTCAGAGTGGAACTTGCAAGGTCTTATGTGACCCTGATTGGCATTCCTTTATATCTAAATTGTCTGTTTCTGGCTTCTTGTAAGATATTTTCTTTTGCTTGAAAGCTTTGGAATTTGGCAATTACATTCCTGGGAGTTGTCTTTTGGGGATTTAGTGTAGAGGGTGTTCTGTGAACTCTTTCAATGCCTGTATTGCCCTCTTGTTCTAGGATCTCTGGGCAATTTTCTTTGATTATATCTTGTATTACGATGTTGAGTTTGCTGTTTATTTCTGTCTTTTCTGGTAGTCCAATTATTCTTAAATTATCTCTTCTCCCTCTATTTTCCAAATCTGTCACCTTGTCAGTGAGATATTTTATGTTCTCTTCTAATTTCTTGGTCTTTTGGCTTTGCTTTATTAGTTCTTGCTTGTTGTCTTCGAGTTGCCTAATTCTGGCCTTTAAAGCCTGGTTTTCTTTTTCACTTTGGTCAAACTGGTTTTGTAGATGTGTGAATTTATTTTGCATTATTTCCCACTTTTCCTCCCAAAAGGCTTCCATCTTTTTGATCCTTTCTGATTCAAATTCTTCATGGGCTTGTGGAGAGTTTCCATTTCCTTTGGAAGGTTTCAGAGCATTTGATTGTGTTTCCTCTTCTATCTCCTCTGTATTTTGTATTTTTGCTCCATAAAATGTATCCAAAGTCTCCCCCTTCTTCTTGTTTTTCTTGGAATTTATGCTTCTGTGGAGTTTGTCATCTCTATCTGAGTGGGGAGGACTAGCTTTTCTTATCTCTGTCTGGTGTTCAGAGTTTTTAGCCCCAGGCAGATTGTCCATTCTATGTAGTTGTTGTTCTGTCTTCCCGGGGAAGCCAGGAATTGCTGGTGTTTCCGTGTTACTGCCCTCCTCAGTTCCCTCCCGATGCTTCTCCATTGCCTTTCTTCCATGCACTGAGCCTGGCTTGGCCTTTTCCAAAGGGTGTTTGTTTCTGTGCCTTGGCCGGCCAGAAGAGCCAGCATTCTGAGGGGGGAGGGGCCGCAGCTTCCAGGAGCTCTGAGGGCTCCTGATAGGATTAGCTTTCCCTGGGTTGAACTGAGTATGCCCTGAGGCAGGGACCTTCCATGATACTCAGATGGAAGGATCCAGCCAGGGGGTTACAAGCTCCCCCCATCTCTCTCTGTTTCCCTGCTGTCTGTGTTGGGTGCCCACTCGTCTGAGTCAGGTTGTTTTCACGAAGTGGTCTTCAGAATAGCCGGCCCTGAGGCTCTGAGGTTCCCTCTGCTGCCTTGGACTCGGTGCTCTGGGTTGGGGGGATGGGTCCTGGGACCTTCCTTCTGCCTACCCCTTAGGTCCGAGTGATCTCGGGTTCTGGCTTTTGGGGGGGGCTGTACCTTTTGATCCAGGTCCAGGAGGAAGATTCCCGGGGTCTATGCTTCTGTTCCTTTTTGAATTTCGGTGCCCTAGGAGCATATAGTTTGAGTTCGGCAGGGAAGGGTTTCTGGAGATCTGAACTTTAGCTTTATCTAAGCCACCATCTTGACCAGAAGTTGCATATATTCTTTATATGTTCATATAAAGAAGAGGAATTTGGGATAATATCTAAAAGTTAGAAAGCCAGATTCAGGACTAGGAGAAACCAATTTCAAGTCCTATTTCTAAAACATACTAGCTGTGTGATCTTGTATAAATCACTAAACCTCTCAGTACTTTAAACAACAATAAAGTGCAGAAGGAGGGTCAATCTGCATTGATAGAAGGAGTTTCTCCATGCAATAATTTACTTCACTTACAAAAATTATTAATGCAATTCCTCTTCCTATCTCGTTACTTTTCCTTTATTTGCTTATGTACTCATTGTCTTCCCTATTAAATTCTTTGAGAGTAAGCATTCTTCCATTCATTGAATTTGAATCCCTTGCATCTAGGACAGTGCATATTTTTTTAATTTATTGCTGTATCCAGAAGCTGAAAATCCTTTGAAATAAGGATATATGACATTCTAGTTTAAATTATTAGAAGGGCTTTCATATAAAAGAAGGTCTGTGAAGAAAAAAAAAAAACAAAATAGTTTGAAGTTGGACCTATTTGCCCCTATAATGACAAAACAAGAACCAATGTGTAGAAATAATCTGTTATATTGTATACACACAAACATTTAAATATATTTTTGTCTTTCTATTAAATGAGAGAGAGAAAGAGAGAGAGAGAGAGAGAGAGAGAGAGAGAGAGAGAGAGAGAGAGAGAGAGAGAGAGAGAGAGAGAGAGAGAGAGAGAGAATCAGTTGAATGAGTCATGAAGTGACTGGGAAATGGCAAGTTTCCCATCACTTTTGGCCTTCAAACTAAAACTTGTAGGACTATTTTTGGAGATACCATAGAGAAAATTCTTGCATCATGTGGTAATTAGATAGTCTAAACTCTCAAATTCAAACATTCTGATTCTAAATATTAAATTTTAGAAGAAAATATTTAGATTTTATGTAGAGACACTCACCCCCTCTGATATAGACTTACTTAATCAAGGATTACCTCAAACCATCCAGCATCTGGATTGAACTTCTGTAAAATATCATCCATATATTGAAACATAATCCTTCATTAGTAATAACTTCTTTCTGAAATGTTCTTAAATATCAATCTAATCTGTGAACAAAAGAGATTGTAAGTTTAGTCATATCTAATGTCAATATGCATTTATTAAGTGCCTAGTAATTTTCAGAAATTGTGGTAATCACTGAAAATTTATTATTTTTATTTTTTTATTTTAAATTTTATTTTATTTTTTTTATTATAATACTCACTTTATTTCTCTCCCTCCCCTCCACCAACCATTCCCAAAGCCCATGCATAATTTCATTGGGTATTACTTATGTCCTTGATCAGAACCTATTTCAATGATATTGTTTGCACTAGGATGTTGATTTAGAGTCTACATCCCCAAACATATCCTTTCGACCCCCATATTCAAGCAGTTGTTATTCTTCTGTGTTCTTAATCCCCCTGTGTTTCCTCTGCAAGTGGATAGTAGTTTTTCTCATAGATTCCTACAAGTTGTTTAGGGTCACTGCATTGCCACTAATGGAAGAGTCCATTACATTTAATTAAACCACAGTGTATCAGTCTCTGTGTACAACACTTTTCTGGTTCTGCTCCTCTCACTCTGCATTAATTGCTAGAGGTTGTTCCAATCCCCAAGGAAGTCCTTAACTTTATTATTCCTTTAAGCACAATAGTATTCCATCACCAACGTATACCACAATTTGTTCAAACAATTACCCCAAAGGAGGGCATCCCCTCATTTTTCAATTTTTTTACCACAACAAAGAGAGGAGTTATGAATATTTTTGTACATGCCTTTTCCTTATTATTTCTTTGGGTTACAAACCCAGCAGTGCTATGACTGGATCAAAGGGCAGACAGTCATTAAGCGTCCATTGGTCATAGTTCAAAATTGCCCTCCAGAATGGTTGAATCAATTCACAACTCCACCAGCAATGCAGTAATGTCCCAACATTGCCACATCCCCTCCAGTATTCCTTACTTTCCTTTGCTGTCCTGTAAGCCAATCTGCTAGGTGCAAGGAGATACCTCAGAGTTGTTTTGATTTGCATTTTTCTGACTTTAAGAAATTTAGAACACTTTTTTTCATGTGCTTATTAATAGTTTTGATTTCTTTAACTGAGAATTGCCTTTTCATGTCCCTTGCCCATTTATCAATTGGAGAATGGCTTGATTCTTTCTACAATTGGTTTAGCTCTTTATAAATTTGAGTAATTAGACTTTTGTCAGACATTTTTGTAATGAAGATTTTTTCCCAATTTGTTGCTTCCCTTCTAATTTTGGTTGCATTACTTTTGTTTGTACAAAAACTTTTTAATTTAATGTAATCAAAATGATTGATTTTACATTTTGTGGTTTTTTCCTAACTCTTGCTTGATTCTAAACTCTTTCCTTTCCCAAAGATCTGACAAGTATACTATTCTGTGTTCACCTAGTTTCCTTCTTTATATTCAGGTCATTCACCCATTCTGAGTTTTTCTTGGTGTAGGGTGTGAGATATTGATCCAAACCTAATCTCTCCCATACTGTCTGACAATTTTCCCAAAAGTTTTTGTCAAATACTGGGTTTTGATTCCCCAAACTGGGCTCTTTGGGTTTATCATACACTTTCTTACAGAGGTCATTTATACCAAGTCTGTTCCACTGATCCTACTTTCTCTCTCTTAGCCAGTACCAAATTGATTTGATGAGCACTGCTTTATAGTATAGTTTGAGATCTGGGACTGCAAGTCCTCCTTCCTTAGCATTTTTTTTTCATGATTTCCCTGGATGTCCTTGATCTTTAGTTCTTCCAAATGAACTTTGTTGTGTTTTTTTGTAATTCAATAAAAAAAGTTTTTTGGTAGTTCAATGGGTATGACACTAAATAAGTAAATTAATTTGGGCAGGATTGTCATTTTTATTATGTTAGCTTGACCTACCCATGAGCAATCAACATTTTTCCAATTGTTTAGATCTAGTTTTAATTGTGTGGAGAGTGTTTTGTAGTTGTTTTCATATAGTTCCTGTGTTTGTCTCTGCAGATAGATTCCGAAGTATTTAATATCGTCAAGGGTAGTTTTAATGGTAATTTCTCTTTCTAATTCTTCCTGATGAAATAGGTTGGAGATATACAGAAATGCTGATGATTTAGGAGGGTTTATTTTGTATCCTGCAACTTTCCTAAAGTTGTTGGTTGTTTCCACTAGCTTTTTGATTGATCCTCTAGGACTCTATGAGTAGACTATCAAATCATCTGCAAAGAGTGAAAGCTTGATCTCCTCATTGCCTATTTTAATACCTTCAATTTCTTTTCCTTCTCTAATTGCTACTGCTAGAGTTTCTACTGCACTGTTAAATAATAGAGGTGATAATGGGCATCCTTGTTTCACTCCTGATCCTATTGGGAATGCTTCTAGTTTATGCCCATTGAAGATGATGTTTGCTGCTGGTTTTAGATATATACTGTTTATTATTTTTAGGAATGGCCATTCTATTCCTATATTTTCTAGTGTTTTCAATAGGAATAGGTGTTGTATTTTGCCAAAGGCTTTTTCTGCATTTATTGAAATAATTATGTAATTTCTGTCATCTTGCTTGATAATATGATCAATTATGTGGATGGTTTTCCTAATATTGAACCATCCTTGCATTGTTGGTGTGAATCCTACCTGGTCAGAGTGAATAATCCTTGTGATGACTTGCTAGAGTCTTTTTGCTAGTACCTTATTTAAGATTTTTGTGTCTATATTCAATAAGGAAATTGGTCTATAATTTTCTTAATCTGTTTTTGATCTGCCTGGATTTGGGATCAGTAACATATATGTGTCATAAAATGAATTTGGTAGAATTCCTTCTTGGCTTATTCTGTCAAATAGTTTGTATAATATTGGGATTAGTTGTTCTTCGAATGTTTGATAGAATTCATTTGTGAATCCATCTGGACCTGGGGATTTTTTCTTAAGGAGTTCTTTGATGGCTTGTGCAATTTCTTTTTCTGATATGGGGATATTTAAGTAATCTAATTCTTTCTCTGTTAGTCTAGGCAATTTATATTTTTGTAAGTATTCATCCATATCACCCAATTTCTTTATTTGTTGCTATATAATTGAGCATAATAATTTTTAATGATTGCCTTGATTTCCTCTTCATTAGAGGTGAGGTCTCCCTTTTCATCTTGAATACTGTCAATTTGATTTCCTTTGTTCCTTTTTTTAATTAGACTGACCAGTACTTTGTATATTTTATTTGTTTTTTTCAAAGTACCCACTTCTAGTCTTATTTATTAAATCAATATTTATTTGACATTCAATTTTATTAATTTCTCTTTTGATTTTTAGGATCTCTAATTTAGTCTTCATCTGATGATTTTTAATTTGTTCACTTTCTAATTTATTAATTTGAATGCCCAATTCATTGACCTCAGGCTCCCAAATTTGTTAGTATATGAACTCAAGGATATAAATTTCCCCCTGAGTACTGCTTTGGCTGCATCCCATAGGTTTTGAAAGGATGTCTCATCATTGTTATTTTCTTCAATGAAACTATTAATTGTTTTTATGACTTGTTCTTTAACTAAATGGTTTTGGAGAATTATATTGTTAAATTTCCAATTAATTTTTGATTTACCTTTCCATGTACCCTTGTTAATTATTATTTTCATCACATTGTGATCTGAGAAGGTTGTATTTATTATTTCTGCTCTTTTGCACTTGTTTACAATGTTTTTATGCCCCAATACATGGTTAATTTTTGTGAATGTACCATGTGCTGCTGAAAAGAAGGTGTATTCCTTTTTGTCCCTATTTATTTTTCTCCACATATCTACTAACTCTAATTTTTCTAGGATTTCATTCACTTCTCTTACCTCTTTCTTATTTATTTTTTGGTTTGATTTATCTAGTTCAGATAGAGGAAGGTTCAGGTCTCCCAAAAGTATAGTTTTTCTATCTATTTCATCTTTGAGCTCCATTGTTTTCTCCATTAGAAATCTGGATGCGATGCCATTTGGTGCATACATGGTGAGTACAGATATTTCCTCATTGTCTATATTGCCTTTTATCATAATGAAATTACCTTCCTCATCTCTTTTAACTAGATTTATTTTTACTTTGACTTTGTCAGATATCCTGATTTCGACTCCTGCCTTCTTTTTATCAGGAGCCCAATAGATTTGGCTCCATCCTCTTACTTTCACCCTATGCAGATCTACCTTCCTTTTGTGTGTTTCTTGCAGACAGCATATGGTAGGGTTTTGTATTCAAATCCACTGTGCTATTTGCTTGAATTTTATGGGTGAGTTCATTCCAGTCACATTCAGAGTTATGATTACTAACTGTGTATTTTCCAGCATTTTGATTTCTACTCCAAGTTCTATCTTTTCTTCTTTCACTATTTCCTTCTATCCCAATGCTCACTTTTAATTAGTCCCCCTAGTTCCCACCCTTACTTTACTTCCCTTTCTAACTCCTCCCTTTTTATCCCCCCCTTATTTTCTTTGCAGTCTTAAAAAAACTACCCCTACCCTCTCACTCCCTTGTACTGCTTCCCTCCCCACCAGACCTTTTGTTACCCTTCTACTCCCCTATAGGGGGCAAATATCTTCTCCTCCCCAATGGATTGAATTGATCTCTCTTTTCCTTCTCTTTCTTTTTTCCTCAATATCCTCACTCTACTGTAAATAAACCACCAAAAAATTCCATTCTAGCTTGAGTATTTAATTGAGATTTAGAATTTTAAATCCCTGGTGACTAAATAAAATATATTCAGACCAACCATAAGTTATATCCCAACACATGTTGAGTACTGATATTTCCTCATTGTCTATACTGCCTTTTATGAGGACATAATTATCTTCCCTATCTCTTTTGATCAGGTCTATTTTTACTTTGACCTTGCCAGTAATCATGATTGCACATCCTGCCTTCTTTTTCTCAGTTGATGACCAATAGAATTTTTGCTAGCCTTTTACCTTTTCTCTGTGTGTGTATACCTGCCTCATGTGTGTCTCTTGTTAACAACATATGGTAGGATTTTGGTTTCTAATCCACTCTGCTATTCACTTCCATTTTATGGGTGAGTTCTTTCCATTCACATTCAGAGTTATGATTACTACCCATGTATTCACCAACATTTTGATTTCCTCTCCTAGTCCTTCCCTTTCTTCTTTCACTATTTTGCTCTACACCAGTGATTTGCCTTTAATCAGTCCCCCTAATTCCCACCCTTATTTTACTTTCCTTTCTGCCTCCTCCATTTTTATTCCCCTCTTATTTTTTAGGGTCTATTAAATTTGATTCCTGCTCTGTTTCCTTTCCTTTTTGTACTTCTTGCATCACTCTCCACCTTGTTTTTTTTCCCTTTCCTTTCCTGTAGGATAAGATAGATTTCAATACCCCAATGTATCTTGATGCTCTTCCCTCTCAGAATTGATTTCATTGAGAGTAAGATTTAAGTATTATCTATTAGCACTCTCTTTTTCTCCTTCTTATAATAGTGTTCTTCTCCTCTCCTCCCATGTGCCTCTTTATATTGTATAGATTATCCTATTTTTCTTATTCCTTCAAATTTCTCTTTGTGTCATTTACTATCCCCCTTTTCTTTTTTTTGCATATTATCTTAAACCACTTAGTACACCAAACTCTACCTATGAATAATTCTAACTACTATTATAGTGAATATAATATTTGAGAGTTGCAAATAACATTTTTCCATATAGGAATATAAACAATTTGACCTTACTAAAGCCCTTAAAAAAAGAAAAAATCCCCCCTTTCTTTTTTATCTTTTCATGTTTCTCTTAATGTTTGTATTTGGACATCAAATTTTCCATTTATTTCTGGTCTTTTCTTCATAAATACATAGAAGTATTCTATTTTGTTAAATGTCCATACTTTCCTCTGGAAGTATATAGTCAATTTGGATGGGTAGGTGATCGTTGGTTGAAGACCCAATTCTCTTGACTCCCCAAATATCATATTCCAATCCTTGTGGTCCTTTAGTGTGGAGCCTGCCAGATCCTGTGTAATCCTGATTGGTGTTACTTGATATCTGAATTGTCTCTTTCTGGTTTCTTGTAATATTTTCTCCTTAACTTGGAAGCTCTTGTATTTGGTAATTACTTCCTGGGAATTGTATTTTGAGGATTTAATGTATAGATCTATGGATGGTTTTGATGTCTATTTTGACCTCTTGTTGAAGAACATAAGGGCAATTGTTGATAATTTCTTGTAATAAAATGTCAAGGTTTCTGTTTATTTCTAGGTTTTCAGGTCGACCTATGATTCTCAAATTGTCTCTTCTAGACTGGTTTTCCAGGTCTGTCATTTTCTCAGTGAGATATTTCATGTTTTCTTCTATTTTGTCATTCTTTTGACTTTATTAATTCTTGCTCTCTTGTGAAATCATTAGCTTCTACTTGACCAATTCTGGTTATTAAAGAAAGGTTTTCAGCTATGGTCTTTTGATTTTCCTTTTTGGTTTGGTCTATCCTGCTTTTCATGGCTTTTAGCTGTTCAATTCTGGTCTCCAATTTACTTATCATTTCATTTGATTTCTGGGCTTCTTTTTCCAAATGAGAATTTCTGTCTTTTAAACTGTTATTTTCCTTTTGAACTATTTCCCATTTTTCTTGCCAAGTTTCTTCTATCTTTCTCCTTTAATTCATAATCTCAAATTTTGTGTGACCAATTTCCATTTTTTTTTGGAAGGTTAAGATGTTTTCTTACTTGTACTCTTCTGGTTTCTCCTCTGTAATGTAAAAATTCCTCTGGAATTTTTCTGCATAAAAGTTATCTGAAGTCAATGTTATTTGTGTGTGTGTGTGTGTGTGTGTGTGTGTGTGTGTGTGTGTGTGTGTGTGTGTGGTAGTTGTGGATTATAGTTCTTGGATGTTGTTGGCCATTGCTTTGTTCCTTTCCTTTCAGAAGTCTGAGTGAGAAAGGTGGGAGGGTCCAGAAAGTTTTTTGCCCTAAGGCTATTTTTAAAGTCTTCATAGTGTCTGCTGTGTAGCCCCTCTCTGCCCAATCCCCATGGCCAGTCTCCATATTGCCTTGGCCTTCTGGGGTCCCAAGTCTCACTGCTCTCGGTGGTAAGTCTTTGGTGTCCTCAGCCAGCCACCTGAAAACCTAGACTTTGCCCTGAGCTTGCTCTGACTCTAGTACTGTAGGCGGAGTGAGGGAGGGGTGATGAGCTCTCACTTTCGTGGGAGTAATTTAACCCCCTTTTAGTGTGGAAATGCCCAATCTCTGCCTACCTTCAATGCTGCACCCTAGTGTGGAACCATTTCCCTCATCTGATTTCGGTTTTTGTCATTTTGAGGCACTTTATATCAGTCAGTGAAGAGGAAAGGAAGAGTCTTGCTTCTACACTGAGGCCATCTTAACCCAGAAGTCTCCACACAGTATTGATTCTAAGTTGGAAGGTAAGGATTTAAAAATTGCATTGCCATGTAAAAAGAGTAAACTAAATTTTAAAAATCTTTAAAAAAGAGAAATATATGCAAAGATAAAATCTATTGACCAAAGATCTATATAAGTTCTCATAGTAGTCAATTGGGTACCTCCTTTGTAATTCTAGTAATATTAATCAACTATACTAAGAAGGTAGACTTTTTGCTTAAAAAAACCCTCTACTCCAACACTAACAAGACATTATAAAATTGGAGTTAGAAAGAGGCTTTTCACTTGTTTATTTTAATTTTTGCTTTTAGCATGTGCGTGTGTGTCTGTTTAATCAGATGGAGTTTTAAAGTATCTCCAGCTTGAGTGGTGTTTGTCTTTGTTTTCATCCAACAGGATGCAGAATCATTCTCACATCGTCCAGGATGCAAAGTAGAGTCATGAGGCTGTGAATGAGCTGAAATCAGACAGTTCTGAGCAAAGCAACCATATGGGAAGTCATAAGCCAGCACTCCAGGGGAGATAAAATCAATATTCTTTTCTTAAGTAAGCAGATTATCCCTCAATGAAGAAAAATGGACTGTCTTGCATTTTGCCATACAGAAATACAACCAATAATTGACACCTACTGAATCTGGCCTAAAGAGAAAGAATTGAGAGTGGCTAGATTTCCAGTAGGAACAAAGCTGGTAGATTCTCTTTCCACCTAGATAATCAAAATTTGAACACCTCTGATTTATTTTAAATCATCAGCTTCAAGTCTTTTATAAAGCAGAGCAAACCTTTTCACTTGTAATGTCTTTCTAGTTCAGTCAGTAGGAGATACCAAACTTTCTTGAAATTCCCTTGGAATTAATAACATCACTATCCAAGTTCAAGAGTAAGATACTAGTCAGGAGCAACCTTTTTTTTTTCTTCTAGCTTTAGGTGCCCAGGAAAAGAGAAACCATGGTGTTAAGAGTATTTGATTCTGAGTCAGAAATAATATGTTTAAATTCTTGATCTGTCACTTGGCATTTATGATCTAAGGGCATATCCCCTAAACTCTCTGGGCTTTAGTACCTTGTGTATTAAATTAAAATATTGCATGAGGTGATCTTTAAGACATCTTCTAACTTGAAATCTGTGATCTCATGAAAAGGAAGAATAATTAATTCTTCTGGTATCTATGAGTGTATTCTACCTTATTAAGAATTCTTTTCACTTCTATAGTTCTAATAACTTGAATACATATTTACAAATCACTTTTTAGGTTTATAAAGCTTCATAATAATGTAATTCACACAACTCTGGAATGTAGAAATGGAAGACCTTCAGATATCATCTAGACCCTTCTCCTAACTTTATAAAAGAGGTGACTTGAACCTGGAAATGTTAAGTAACTTGCCTAAAGTCACACCAGCCAATATGTGGCATATCCTAGATTCAAGCTCAAGTTTTCAACTTCTAAATAAAGAAGGCTTTCTATCATATCGTGGCTCCCGATTCGAAATATTATCATCCATTTTCAGATGAAGAAACTTTGACTCAAAGAGCTGGATCCCTATAGTCTAAGTTTTACTCTTTGTTCACTATACCAAAATACTTTTCTGTTTCTGTCAGTTTCAAATCACTAAGAGTGACCAACGAGAAAAATTCACCTACTTGTGACCTTTAAGAAAGTCTTTTAGTTTTTGAAATGCAACTTGTTTCAGTCACACAACAATATATGTCTACTGAGCACTACAGGAAGTTTGGTGGCTTAGTGGATAGAACAATTGGTCTAGAATAAGGAACACCTAAATTCAAATCTGACCTCAGACACTTCCTAGCTGTGTGGGCAAGTCACTTAACCTCTAAATGCCTAACAAAAGGACCCAGAGGCGAAGGAAATGCCAAACTATTTCAGTATCCTTGCCAAGAAAGCCCCTTGGACAGACATGGTCCATAAGACTTAGACATGACTGAACAACAAAACCACTATAGGAATCAGCCTTTTTTTCCAAACTGTTTAGACTCATCCCTCTGAAGGAGGCTAGTATATTTAAAATAAACAGAGAAAATAAAAGCAAGTTGGTAATATTTTCAAGTTATTTGCATGGCTCCTTTAAAAATTATAATTTGTGCAAGTATTTTCTGCCCAAAGCTGCCAGGGTTGGAGAGGTGAAGAGAGAGAGATAGCAATAGTGACAGTGATTAAAAACAAAGCAGTGATATCTCATACTTGCTTGAGAAAACAAAGGAAATCAAATCAGCAGGGTTGTTTTTGCCACTCAGACAAGCAATTTAGCAGCTTGACTATTTGTAAATTGTGGGTTTGGAAAATAAAAAATGTTTCAAATTCAAGTAATAAAAGTAAGTCATCCAAGACACTCTTTCAGATATCATATGCATCGTTTTGTAGGCTGCTGTATGGTTTAAGACTTAAGATATTAGACACTAGAAGAGAATGAGCACCTAATCTCTTTAAAGGAATAAGAATAAGAAGAAATTGAACCCTTTATTTTGAATAGATATATGGGTATATATACCCTCTTCTTTCCCAATCTATTACCTCTAGACAGAAGTATAGGGAGGGAAGGGGCAATTAGGAGAAATTAGTGGTGAGAGAAGTCAAGATAGAGAAGAGAACAGAAGGAAGAAAGAAAAAAATTCTCTATTTCAATTCATTATGCATATTTGTTATAAGGGCTTTTTTTTTTTCCTGGGGGAGGGGAGTTGGTAGGTGGGAAGGTGAGGAGGAGAAAGAAGGAGAAAGAGAGGGGAATTTTGGGGAATCTTTTTGTAATGAATAGAAGGAAGGTGAACCAAGGCCATGAGGAAAAACAAAGCAGAAAAATAGTTTTGAAAGCTATGGGTTGAACTTTTATACTTAAAAAGAAAAGCAAGGTGCACACAACAGAGCTTCATGGGTTTTATGTACAATATTTTTCTATTCTGCAACATATATGGAAATGCATATATAATTTGTTGTTTCTGAAGTTCAGAATTCAAAACTCATATTCTTTGAAATTCACATAAAGAGAAATCTTATTCCATTTTTTCAAAAAGTCCACAACTTCTTGGGTATTCTCTCCTCTGATGTAAAACTAATCCTCCTCTACTCCTAACCCTATCCCTTTCTCCCCAACCCATCCCCATACCAAAAAACAATCATGCACCAGATTTAGAACTCCTGAATCCACTGGACAAAGAAGAAACAGCCCAAAGTAAAATCTTTCTGAATTAGAACACCCGAGAGCTCTAAACTCTACTGCAGTTTCTTAGAACCCTTCCCACCCAACTCCAAATCACAGGCATGTCTTCAGACCCCTCCAGGATGCACAGTCCTAGGCAGAAACTTCATTAGCAAACTATGTGCTTTCCTTCCCTTCAATTCTGTCATGTCAAGCCATAGATATTAGCTCAGATTTTCTACATAAAGAAGGCAAGGAAAAAAGCTGATTTCTGACTAGGCATAAACCCCAGTGTAGAAGAGACTGCCCCAAAACTGTTCCTGCCTTTCTGACATGCTTCTAAAAAAAAGCATTTCTTAAATTTCTTAAAGGCCCTATAAGTTGATAATTCTGTTAAGACATTATTGAGAACTTGTAACAATAAAGGAGGGAGAATCAAGGGATGGGTAGGTGAAGAAGTTAAATCTAAACAAAGGACCACAAAGGGACTAAAATCAAGTTGAAACAACCCCTGACCACATAGAGGGTCCTTGAGCAGTACCCAAACTAATGGCTATATTTGATACTGTTGATCACTTTCCCCTCAGTTTTCTGTCCTCTCTAGATTTTCATTACACATTTCTCATGTATTTCTCCTAACTGTACAACTGCTTGATCTGTTACTATTTTGCTGATTTTTAAAAATCCATGTCATACCCACTAACATCTCTGTCCTGGACCCTCTTCTGCTTGATTTATATTTTCATACTTGGTGACCTCATCAGCTTCCATAGTATTAATTATTTTTTCCAATCAGTTGATTCCTATATATTCTTCATTTCTCTCTTAAACTATGATTATTTATTTCCAAGTGACTCTTGGATATTGCCATGCCCCAAAGTCATCCCGAATACATTTCTTTCCTCTCAAACCCTCCTGTCTTATGAATGTCCCTAATATTGTTGAGAGCATCATTATCTTCTGGTCACCCAGACTTGCAACACTGATGTCATCCTTGATTTCTGGCTCTCATTCACCCCATGAATCTACTCCATTGCCAAAACTACTTGCTTTTACAACTATGACATCTTTCATATATGTCATCTTCTGTCTATTAATATAGCCTCAAATCTAGTCCAGATTTCCCCTTCCATTCTTACTTACAACCTATCACTTCTCCCCTAGATTATACAATAGCCTTCTAACAGGTCTTCCTGGCTTAATCTCTTTCTTTACTAATCCATAGTTCATATAGATACCACAGTAATTTTTTTAAAACAGATGTTTTAACATCTTACTGCCCTGTTCAGTGAAGTTCAGTGGCTTCTTATTACTTTCAGGATCAAATAAGAAATCTTCTATTTGCCATTTGAAGCTCTTCATAACATTATGCCTTTCTGCATTCCCAAGCTTCTTATATTACTCCCTTTCAGGAACTATGTGATTGGTCTGTTTGTTTTTCCTCTTACCCAAGATTCATCTTCTCTCCACGTCTCTGCACTAAATATGTACCATCTATTATTTTAATAGTTTCCTTCCTTACCTCTGGCTCTTAGATTACCTAGAATTCTTCAAGTCCCCTCCAAGTCTTAGATCTCCTACATTTAATTGGAGTAATTTTCCAATTCCTAACACCACTTGTGCCTCAGAGAGAGAGAGAGAGAGAGAGAGAGAGAGAGAGAGAGAGAGAGAGAGAGAGAGAGAGAGAGAGAGAGAGAGAGAGAGAAGAGAGCAGGGGAAGAGTTATTTACATGTTGTTTCACCCACTAGAATGTGAGTTTATTGAAAGAAGATTCAGGGGTTTTTTTGGTTTGTTTTTTAAACTATTTTATTCCCAGCATTTATCATAGTGCCTAACACATAGCAAATGCTTGATAAAATATGCTTTTTTTTAAATTTGATTAATCCAAGTCAATGAATCCTATATTCCCTTTCATTTGGAAGTAGAAAAAGTTTCAGGGGTATACACATAGGCAAAGAAAAAATGGTGAGAAACATTTAAAAGGGCTGAAACACCAAATATTTCAAAATAAATCCAGGGACACAAGTAGATAGTACTAAAATCTTAGAGGGATAACAACTCTCTCTTAAGAAATAATGCAAGACAAAGGGAAGTAAATTGATTCTTGATAAAATAGAATACTGTGCTTGGGGAGATGGCAGAATAGGGGTGAAACTTCCATGCCCTCCTAACACCCTCCACAAACAAACAAAAATAAATTTACAAAATCAGTTCTAAAAGTAGGAAAAGCAGAGGGCAATTGACAACACAAATAAGGAGAGAGGTTTTGACTTCTCCTTGTCCCAGGCCCACTGTTACTTGGAATCAGCAATACAACCCCTAAGGGAAATATTTGAAATCTCTCCCCCTTTGCTGAGTCCCAGAATCTACCTCCAGGATGATATCTTTGGAATCCATATCCACAGGTGAAGGTCCTTAGGAGCAGCTGAATTTGTGGCAACAGTGGCAAACACTTTGGTAACTTTGACATCTCCCCCTTCTATCCCCTTGGCCCCCACACAGTAGCTCTCCTCCCCTCACAGTTGGGAATTGAAAGAGTAGATGCCATTGGAGTCCATGGGCCCCAGGACTCTGAGGGCAGGACATCAAAACTTGCTGAAGACAGGCATAGTGGAGGACCAAAGAATGTGGGCTGAACACCTATTCTATACTAGCTACAGATATGGGAGAGAAACATTGAGGAGGAATAACTCACTGGTGAAAATGTTTATTGAAGGACTGGGCCCCAGTCAGGTGAGATCATATTCGGTAGATTAGGATCCCTGGTTTGTTGCCACAGTGGGAGTTGGCTTGTCTGCTTGCAGTTGCATAGGAAGAATTGCCTGCCAGCTCTGCCTGGAGGACTTGAAATCAATCATAGACTGGGGCTTGAAGAAGGACCCCTGGAAATACATTAGACCCTGAGCTATAAAAATTGGAATAATTAAATGGAGCCCAATAAAAAAAAATGCAAAAAAAGAATTCCTGAAACTTGAGATAACATACTTCAAGACCTTAGGAGCCCTGGAAGTCTAGCAAAAAACCAATGATCTGGATTCTAAAATTAAAAGGAAAACTGAGCAGTCAAAGGAGAAAGACCCCAATTATTGAGAGCTACTATTGGGCCAGAAAAGACCTTGGCTCAAACTCAGAGGACAATGAATTGAAATCATTTACTTTAAAAATTCCCAAGAAACCAAGAAATGGCCACT
This sequence comes from Monodelphis domestica, assembly GCF_027887165.1. Lineage (NCBI taxonomy): Eukaryota > Metazoa > Chordata > Mammalia > Didelphimorphia > Didelphidae > Monodelphis > Monodelphis domestica. The sequence goes on along the minus strand of NC_077227.1, from coordinate 577,824,968 downwards.
TGCTCAAAATGAACTTTTGGAACAACTTAAAAAGGACCTCAAAAACCAAATAAGAAGTTGAGGGGAAACTATTAAAAAAATAAGACCAATGCAAGAAAATCAAGAAAATTATGAAAGGTCATCCAAATGGAAAAAGAATTTCATGGAAGAAATCATTTTATTAGAAACTAGAATTGGTTAATGGAAGCTAATGACATCAACAACAAAAACAACAAAAGAAATAATAAAGCAAGATCAAAAGAATGAAATGTTATAAGAGAATATGAAACAACATCATGAAAACAACTGACTTGGAAGATAGATCAAGGTGAGACAATATAAAAATAATTGGACTCTTGGAAAACAACAATATAAAAAAAAGATCTTAGACACCATACTCCAAAAAATCATCAAGGAAAACTGTACCCAAATCCTAGAATAAGAGGGTAAAATAGAAATTTAAAGATTTCACTGATCACCTCAAAGGAACCCAAAGATGAAAATGCTAAGTTCCAATGCTCCCAGATAAAGGGGAAAAATACTATCATTAACAAGAAAAAAAATACTGTGAAGCTAGAGTCAAAATAAGACTAGACTTAGAAGCTACAACATTAAAAGAATACAAAACATAGAATATACATAGAATATAGCATTTTGTAAAGCAAAAGAACTGGGCTTACAAGCAAAATATCCATAAAACTAAGCATAAAAATAAAAGACAAAATTGATATTTAACTCAAGGAGTTTCAACTACTCCTGGACTAAAATCTAGAGTTTAGTAGAAATTTGATCTATAAGAAGCATATGAAGGTAATGAAGAAAGACTAATTATAAACAGCCCAACAGATCAAAATGTTTGATTCTTGCTTGTGAAAATGTTATGTAGAGTCCCTGGGAATGGCATTATTGCCTGGGTATTTTGAAAGGGTATGTACTGATGGAAAACATGAGGTCAAGGTGAATGCAATGGAATGAGCCAAAATGGTAGTAGAATTGAACAGGAGGAGGTAGAGAGGAACAGCTATCTAATATGGAGGAGGAATGAGTAGAGGAACTTCCATGGAAGGAGGAGGAGGAATTGGAGGGCAGATAGTATTAGAATTTTAATTTCGAAAGATCTGAGATAAAGAGAGAGTGACATACACAGTAAGAAGGGCAAAAATCTTCTTAATTGATAGAGAAACAAGAGGGGAAAATGAGGAGATAAGGGAGAGACTGGGATAGGACCAAGGAGGGACCAAGCAAAGGAAAATCCTTTACACTACTAAGAAAGATTAGATTAAGAGAAAAGTTAGCAAGGGGATAAGAAAATGGAGGGCTACTGAGAAGGAAGTATATATGAAGAAATAGGAGGTTAAAGTGAAGGGATAAGGGAGCGGCTCCTAGGAAAAGATAAAACTGAGGAGGAATACAGCAAACAGAAAAAAAAATTGAGGGACCAACAGTAAGGAAAAGGAGAATGGAGGGAAATACACAACTGGTAATTAAGACATTGATTGTCAATAGAATGTATTTACCCATAAAACAAAAACAAATAGTAGAATGAATTGAAAACAAACAAAAAAAATCAACAATATGTTGTTTAGAAGAAACACACTTAAAAATAAGAGAAGTTAGAAGTCTTCTCAAATGAGATCAGGAGTGAAACAAAGTTGTCCATTATCACCGATATTATCTAACATATTATTAGAAATGGTAATGATACCAATAAGAAATAAAAGGAAATTGAAGGCATCTGAATGGGAAAAGAGGTAATAAAACTATCTCTGTTTGCTGATAACATGATGGTATAAGTAGAAAAGCTTACAAAATCAATGAAAAATTAGTTGAATATATAATTTTATTTTTTTAATTTTTAAATTTAATCTTCTAAAATATTTTCCCTGTTTACATGAATCATTTTCTTTCCCTTCCCTCTTCATCCCCCTCAAGATCCTATAAGCAATTCCACTGGGTTGTACAACAGTTATCATTTGATATTTATCTCAATATTTTTCATTTTTATCATAATTACCAAAACCCCAAATGATATATCGATATAAATAAATGATACGTGATGTCAAAAGTTTGTCTTTCACATTTCTACTCCCATAGTTCTTTCTCTCAATGAGGATAGCATTTTTTCTCGGAAGTACTTCAGGAATGTCCTGGACTATTGTATTGCTACTACTAGCAAAGTTCATTACATTGGTCACTTCTACAATGTTTCAGTCTCTGTGGACAATGTTCTCCTGGTTCTGCTCATTTCACTCTGCATCAGTCCTTGGAGGTCTTTCCTGAATTGAGGGACATCCCCTCATTTTCCAATTCTTTGCCACCACAAAGAGTACAGCTATAAATATTTTTGTACAAATATTTTTCATTATTATCTCTTTGGGGTACAAACCCAGTAGTGGATTTCCTGAATTGAAGGGTAAAGTCCTTTGCACATAATTCCAAATTGCCTTCCAGAATGGTTGGAATAATCCGCAACTCCACCAGCAATGTATCAGTATCCCACCTCCTGTATGCAGTATGCCACAACTCCTCCACTATTTAATATTTTTTCTTTCCTGTCATATTGGCCAATCTGCTACATGCAACATGGTACCTCAGCTTTGTTTGGATTTGCATTTATCTAATTATGAGAGATTTAGAATACTTTTTAATGTGCTTATTAATAGTTTTGATTTATTTACCTAAAAATTGCCTATTCATGTCCCTTTGACCATTTTTCAATTGAAAAATGGCTTGTTTTTTTTTGTACAATTGAGTTATCTCCTTATAAATTTGAGAAATTAGACATTTGTCAGAGGTTTTTGTTATATTATTTTTTGTCAATTTGTTGCTTCTCTTCTAATTTTGGTTACATTGATTTTCTTTGTACACTTAATTTAATATAATCAAAATTATTCCTTTTACATTTTGTAGTGTTCTCTACCTTTTGCTTAGTCTTAAATTCCTTCCTTTTCCATAGATCTGACAGTTATACTATTCTATGTTCATTTAATTTGTTTATAATTTCCTTCTTAATAATTAAGTCATTTACCCATTTTGAATTTATCTTGGTATAGGGTGTGAGATGTTGATCTAAACTTAATGTCTCCTATATTGTTTTTCAATTTTCCTATCATGTTTTGTCGAATAGAGGATACTTGTCTAAAATCTTTGGGTTTATAAAACACTATCTTTATTTTAAATTAAATTAATTTAAAAAATATTTAGCATATTTTTCCATGGTTACATGATTCATGATGCCACCCCCCCTGCTTTCTCTCCATCCCCAAAGCTGACAAGAAGTTGTATTGGGTTATACATGTATCAATGTTCAAAACATATTTCCATGTTATTCATATTTGCTGTAGAGCAATTCTTTAACATTAGAACCCTAAATATGTCCCTATCATACTACATGGTTGATCATATATTTTTTAATGCATTTCTGATTTCACGGTTCTTTCTCTGGATGTGAATAGCATTCTTTCTCTCAAGTTCCTCTGCATTGTCCTGAATCATTGTATTGCTGCTGTAGAAAAGTCCATTACATTTGATTGTGCCATGTGGACAATGTTCTCCTGGTTCTTCTCCTTTCACTCTGCATCATTTTATGGAGGTCATTCAAGTTCACATGATATTCCTCCATTTCTTTATTCTGTTCAACACAGTAATATTCCATTACCAACATATACCACAATTTATTCATCCATTCCCTAATCAATGGACATCCCTCATTTTCCAATTTTTTCCACCACAAAGAGCATGACTATAAATATTTTCATACATCTTTTTTCCTTATTATCTCTTTGGGGGTACAAACCCAGGGGTGGTATGGCTGGATCAAAGGGCAGGCATTCATTTAAAACCCTTTGTGTATAGTTTCAAATTGTCCTCCAGAATGGTTGGACCAATTCACAACTCCACCAGCAGTGTATTAGTGTCCCAATTTTGCCACATCCTGTCCAACATTTATCACTTTCTTTTGCTGTCATACTTCCAGGTATAGTACCTCAGAGTTGCTTTAATTTGCATTTCTCTAATGAGGAGGGATATAGAACATTTTTTCATGTTATTATTGATAGTTTTGATTTCATTGTGTGAAAACTGCCTGTTCATGTCCCTTGACCATTTGTTGATTGGCAAATGGCTTGATTTTTTTGTAGATTTGACATAGTTTGGGGAAATTATACCCTTGTCAGAGAATTTTGTTATAAAATGTTCTCCTAGGGGGCAGCTGGGTGGTACAGTGTATTAAGAGTCAGACCAAGAAATGAGATGTCCTGGGTTCAAATCTAGCTTCAGATCCTTCCTAGCTATGTGACCTTGGGCAAGTCACTTAACCCCCATTACCTAGCCCTTACCACTCTTCTGCCTTGGAACAAATACCCAGTATTGATTCTAAGACAGAAGGTAAGGGTTTAAAAATAATATAAAATAAAATAAAAATGTTCTCCCAGTTTGTTGCTTTCCTTCTGATTTTGGTTGCATTGGTTTTGTTTGTGCAAAACCTTTTTAATTTGATAAAATCAAAGTCATTCACTTTATATTTTGCAATGTTCTCTATCTCTTGCTTGGTCTTAAATTCCTTTCTTGTCCACAGATATGTCAGGTATACTAATCTATGTTCACCTAAATTATTTTTTATTTCACTCTTTATACAAGTCATTTATCCATTTTGAATTTATCTTGGTATAGGGTGTAAAATATTTATCTAAATCTTATTTTCTATTTACTACATTCCAATTTTCCCTGTAGTTTTTGTCAAATACTGAGTTCCTATTCCATAAGCTGGAGCCTTTAGTTTTAAACCAAACATGAGTTTACTGAGGTCATTTACACGTAGTCTATTTCATTGATCCACCCTTCTGTCTCTTAGCCAGGACCATATTGTTTCGCTGTTCACTGCTTTATTTTAAGTTTAAGTTTAAGTTTAAGATCTAGTACTTCTAGGCACCCATTATTCACATTTTTTCATTATTTCCCCTTGAAATTCTTGATTTTTTGTTCTTCCAGATGAAATTTGTTACATTTTTTTTGTAATTAAAAAAAGGTGTTTTTTTTCTGGTATTTTGATAGGTATGAAACTGAATAAGTAGATTAATTTGGGTAAGACTGTCATTTTTCTGATATTAGCTCATCCTAGCCAGGAGTAGTTAATGTTTTCCCAGTTGTTTAGATCTAGTTTTAATTGTGTTGAAAGTGTTTTGTAGTTGTATTCATATAATTCCTGATATTGTCTAGAATTATTTTAAATGCAGTTTCTCTTTCTAACTCCTGCTGCTTAGTTTTGTTAGAAACATATATAAATGCTGTGGGTTGATTTTATACCATGCAATTTTACTAAAGTTATTGTTTCCTCTTGCTTTTTAGTTGATTTTCTAGGATCCTTTAAGTATATAATCATATAATCTGCAAAGATCAATAGTTTAGTTTCCATACTGCCTACTTTAATTCCTTCAATTTCTTTTTCTTCTCAAATTGCTACTGCTAGTATTTCTAGTACAATATTGAGTAAAAGAGGTGATAATGGGCATCCTTGCCCTCCTGATTTCATTGAGAAGGCTTCTAACTTATCCCCATTGCAGATGCTACTTGCTGAAGGTTTTAAATATATACTTTTAATTTTTCTCATCTCTTTATGTCATATAATTTACCTCATTCTATGTTTCTCTTCACTTTTCTCTTTGTGCAACCCTCTCTTTCAGCCCTTGATTGATTTGTACATGTCATTCATATGCTAACATATCATATCATATACGTAGATTTTGTTCCATATAATTACATTTACATATACATCATATCATCATATACATAATATTGTCATAACCAGCTTACTTTTCCACCCTCTTTTGTAGCAAATTCCTTCTATCTTCTCTATGAATGAGAGTAATTTTTTAAAAATTTCTTAAAAAGCAGAATAATCTGTTTATTCCAAAGTTTACACCTTAGAAAAACACAGGGGGAAAGCTCTTGGAAAAAAAGAGGGGGAAGAAGGGACAACAGCCAGGTCCAGGGAAGAATTGAAGCCTGGCCCAAGACACCAATGTCTCATTAGAATTCTTCTAAGCACAGTCTAGGGCCAGCTCCAGCCCACTCCTCTGGCTCCCTGGCTGAGCATTGCCTAAAAAAGTCCAGTGAAGAGAGGCAACAAATATACAGCATCTCCTTCCCATTATGCCAGAAGAAGGGACTGGGATCTTCCCATTCTTCTAAACATTAAGTTTTGGGAGAGAGAAGAACTAAGAAGCAGGGCAGGAACTAAGAGGTCCAGCCTAGTTATTCATCCAGAAATTTGAGGATACTCCTCTTCTCCTTTAGTGTTTTCCAGGCCTGGTCTTTTTCCTTCTTGGTGGGAATCTTCTTCTGTCAGGCAACCATGATCTTCTGGAAAGCATCCATTACATCGTTGTCTGCCATGTGTACCTATTACCTCAGGTCCTGATGATTTACTTCTTTTGCCAACCTCAGGAGAACACGTTTCTTGGTTCAATTGTGAGCACTGAGTGCCTTTAATTCAGCCTGCCACTTCCTCAACAAGTAAGGATTTCATCCTCTGAGTCCTCAGCAGGCCTGTCCTCAGATTCCAGCAGGCCCTGGGCTATCATCTCCTCTTTTATGAGTTCCTCCAGAGATTTGGTATGGGGGACACTGAATGACTTATTCTGATTTCAAAGGGAAGTACTGGCATCATCAGGTCCAGATTCTTTGCCAGACACATCTGGGATAGGGGAATCTTCCATGTGGGAGATAATGTTTTCCTCCACCAGAGCCTATATGAGTTGTTGAGTCAGAGGGACACCCATCTTCAGGCTTCTCGTGCTGGGCCTCTGATTTTTTCAGCAGTGCATCCATCTTTGATGTCCAGTTCCATTAGAGGTGCCATAATGCCTTTCTTCTTGTCAGCTACAGCTGCTGCTCAGCTCCATCTTTCTGCTGTTCAAGTAAATCCTTCTGGGCCCAACTCTGGGAATAATGCTTCCCCAGAGGTGGGTCCTGGTAATGCTCAGCCTCATCTTCTGGGGGCTTACGCAGCTTAAGCAGAAGTGTTTGTACTTCCTCCCTGGTGATGTCAGCAAAGTACAGTTCCACAAAGGCCCAGAGCCTGTTAGGAGAATCTTTCTTGGGAATCTGTGGCACATTAATGGAGTCATCTGTGAACTCATATTCCTGAATATTGGACTAGAGGTTCTTGTACTTGGACTGGCCAGGGCCAGGACCTGACCTGTGGCCGTCCAATTTCTGTTTTTTGGGTTTTTTATGTTTTGCAGGGTCCCCTGGTTCATGTTCTTGGCCCAGCTTTAGGATTCACCAGGCATTTTTCTTATTCTGCCAGTGAGTCAGGATCTGGATCTCAGCCTCTAACACCCAAAGAAGTCAGTTGGCTGAAGAAATGTAAGGGAGAAATGGGGTTAATTTTAACAATCTTTGACTTGATTATTTAAGAGTGTGGTCATCAAGAATTTAATTAATTTCAGAGATTTTTTTTTTACAATTTATTTACAAAATGTAGAAAGAGTGAAGCAAGAAATCAATGAGGATAAGGTAAGATGTCTAGCTTAATTTACTCCTGGCTCCTCCAGGCAAGGAGAATTAGTTTTAACTGACCTCAGCAAAGCCAAGGACCTGGAAAGTGTCTCTCATGAGTAGGTCTCTCCAAAGGAAAGATCTTTTAGAAAAATCCAGCAGTTAAGAGTCAGCTTTTCACTCACCAAGTGTCAGTCTAACAGCAGATCAAAGAATGAAGAATTACGCCAGTCTCCACTTCCAAAAAATGAAGAACTGTCTCTCATAGGAAGTGTGTCACTTCCTATGTCTTCCTCTAATTTTATGTCTACCCATCACAATTGAAGCTCTGCTCTAAGACTACCCAGAAGGCTGTCAGTTGATTCTGATTCATCACCCACTATTGCTCACATGGGTCACAGACCTCTCCCACTCAAGTGTGAATGGAGTGTTTACACCTTTGATGATTAAATCTAATATGGGCAGATCTTCATACTCAACTTTAAGTACCATGTTCTAAAAATAGAGAGGGGTTATAATTTATTCTTCACAATAATGGGAGAGTTAAGTATTTTCATTGTTATAATCAGGGGAAATGTTAAATTTAGTCTTAACAGAAAGAAGAATCTCCAGCTCCAATTGAAGAGTTTCAGGGTCCTCAATGCCAATACTACCGTCTTCTGAGCAGGCCAGCACTGATGTATATCAGCGAAATACTTCCAAATGGTCCCCCGACTTGAAGTCATGAAACTTCAATAGGAAGTCATTTAGCTAACTCATAGCCTTTTTATGCTCTATAGGGCTTCGCAGATCAAGCACAATCTGGATCTATGGGGCGAGCACTCAACTGGTCTCAGTACCTTGAGGGAGGCAGGCAGGGGTCCTTGAACACAGGTAACTTCTGGCCCTGTGCAGATGGGCGGAGCTGCCCACTGTGACAGGAGTGGTGCAAAACTCTTGTGAAAGACAGAGGAGATGAAGTCTCTCCTACTGAGAGTAATTATTTTCCCATTTGAAATAGTTTATTTAGTCAATTTAGAACATTATTCCTTGGTTAAAATAATCACATTATTTCCCTCCCTCCCTTCCACGCACCCTTCCCACAGCCCACACATAATTTCATTGGGCATTACTTGTGTCATTGATCAGAATTTATTTCGATGTTCTTGAGTTTGCACTAGGATGATCATTTGGTGTCTACATCCCCAACCATATCTCTTCCATCCATGTATTCAAGCAATTGTTTTCTTTCAGTGTTTTTACTCCCACAGTGTTTCCTCTGAATGTGGATAGTAGTTTTTCTCATAGATTCCTCCAAGTTGTTCAGGATCACTGTATAGCCACTAATGGAGATGTACATTACATTGGATTGTACCACAGTGTATCTATCAGTCTCTGTATACAATGTTCTCCTGGTTCTGCTCTTTTCACTCTGCATCAATTCCTGGAGATTGTTCCAGTTCCAATTGCTCCACTTTATTATTCCTTTGAATGCAATAGTATTCCATCACCAACATATATCACAATTTGTTCAGCCATTCCCCAATTGAAGGGCATGCCCTCATTTTCCAATTTTTGGCCACAACAGAGAGTGCAGCTATGAATATTCTTATACAAGTCTTTTTTCTTATTAACTCTTTGGGGTACAAACCCAGCAGTGCTATGACTGAATCAAAGGGCAGACAGGCTTTCAGCACCCTTTGGGCATAGTTCTAAATTGCCCTCCAGAATGGTTGGATCAATTCACAACTCCACTGTAAATATTAAATTTTAGGGAATATGGGAGGCTGAGGCAGGTAGAAATTAGTTTCTCTCTGCAAGGAGTATTATTTTTTAGAGGTTTATTAAAGGTTAAAGATTAAAGAATATACAAGTAAGAAACATGTGCCTAGGCCAGAGGCCTAGACAAAATAACCTCACATCACACAAGAGACCGCCTGCTCCAAAACGGAAGTCCAAAAAGAGCCAAGAGCCCTCAAAAGCCTTTAAATCAGCTTAAATACCTTCTCGATCTCGGCCCAGGTGAGATTACAAGGCATTCTGGGGAACTGGAGCAAAGGCTCATGGGGATTGTAGTCCTGTATTCGAGTCTATTTTTTACACCACCAGCAATGCATTAATGTCCCAAATTTGCCACACCCCCTCCAGCAATCATTATTTTCCTTTGCTCTCATGGTAACCAATCTGCTAGGTGTGAGGTGATACCTCAGAGTTGTTTTGATTTGCATTTCTCTGATCAAAAGAGATTTAGAACACTTTTTCATGTGCTTATTAATAGTTTTGATATCTTTAACCAAAAATTGCCTATTCATGACACTTGCCTATTTATCAATTGGAGATTGGGCTGATTTTTTGTACAATTGGTTTAGCTCTTTATAAATTTGAGTAATTAGACTTTTGTCAGAGGTTTTTGTAATGAAGATTGTTTCCCAGGTTTTGCTTCCCTTCTAATTTTGGATGCATTACTTTTGTTTGTACAAAATTTTTTAATTTAATGTAATCAAAATTATTTATTTTACATTTTGTAATTTTTTCTAAATTTTGTTTGGTCTTAAAATATTTTCTATCCCAAAGATCTGACAATTCTGTATTCACTTAATTAACTTATAATTTCCTTTTTTATATTCAATTCATTCACACATTCTGAATTTTTCTTGGTGAAGGGTGTGAGGTGTTGATATAAACCTAATGTCTCTGGTTCTGTCTTCCAATTTTCCCAGCAGTTTTTATCAGATAGTGGGTTTTGGTTCTGAAAACTAGGATCTTTGGATTTATCATAGACTGTCTTGCTGAGGTCATTTACACCAAGTCTATTCCACCCATCCTCCTTTCTTTCTCTTAGCCAGTACCAAATTGTTTTGATGACCACTACATTATAGTATTGTTTGAGCTCTAGGACTGCAAGTCCTCCTTCCTTTGCATTTTTCTTTTTTCATGATTTCCCTGAATATCCTTGATCTTTGTTCTTCCAAATGAACTTGTTGTGTTTTTTTCTAATTCAGTGAAAAAGTTTTTGGTAGTTCAATGGATATGGTACTAAATAAGTAGATTAATTTGGATAGGATTGTCATTTTTATTATCTTAGCTCATCCCACCAATGAGCAATCAATGTTTTTCCAAATGGTTAGATTTAGTTTTAATTGTGTGGAGAGTGTTTTGTAGTTGGGTTCATATAGTCCCTGTGATTGTATCAGCAGATAGATTCCTAAGTATATTATATTGTCTAGGGTGATTTTAAATGGAATTTCACTTTCTAATTCTTGCTGCTGAAATGGGTTGGAGATAGATAGAAGTGCTGATGAGTTATGCGGGTTTATTTTGTATCCTGCAACTTTCCTAAAGTTATTGATTGTTTCCATTAGCTTTTTAGTTGATTCTCTAGGATTCTTTAAGTAAACCATCATATCTTTCGCAAAGAGTGATAGCTTGGTTTCCTCATTGCCAATTCTAATACCTTCAATTTCTTTTTCTTCTCTAATTGCTACTGCTAGTGTTTCTAGTACAATGTTAAATAATAGAGGTGATAATGGGCATCCTTGTTTCACTCCTGATCTTATTGGGAAGGCTTGTAGTTGATCCCCATAGCAGATGATTTTTGCTCATGGTCTTAGATATATTTGGCTATAAGATTCCTGGGTGTGGTCAGTTAGAGATTAAGTACCAGAGGTGATCTGTGGATTCTTTCAATCTCTACTTTTCCCTCTTGTTCTAGAATATCGGGGCAGTTTTCTTGAATAATTTGCTGTAGTATTATGTCCAGGCTTTTTCTTTTGTCATGGTCTTCTTGGTAGACCAATGATTCTTCAATTGTCTCTCCACAAAAGATTTACTATATCCTCTGTTTTGTGAATGAGATGCTTTACATTTCCCTCAATTTTTTTTATTTCTTTGGTTTTGTTTTATAGTGTCCTGCTGCTTTGTGAGGGTCACTTAGTTCTAGTTGTTGTATTCTGATTCTTAAAGACTGGATTTCAACCCTGGCTTTTTGGTCTCCTTCTCCTTCTGGTCTGATTTTCTTTAGAAGTCATCTTTCATTCCCTTTACCTCATGTCTCATCTCCTTAGCTTAATCTTTCATCTTCTTTGCCTCATCTTACATCTCCTTTGCCTCCTTTTCAAGCTGGTTGATTTTGGCTTTCAAGACAATATTTTCTGTTTGTTTCCAGATGAATTAGCTTAGTATTTAAATTCTTTTCCCAATTGTACTTAGCCTCACTTAATTGTGTTTTGAATTGCATTTTGACTTCTTCTAAAGTCTGTATCTAATTCGGTGGGATTTCTGATTTGTCTTTTGCTGATCCCTTCCCCTCTGTTTCCTTGACTCTTTGCTCATTACTTGTGCAGAAGGTGTCTATTGTAATTTCTTTCTTCTTTTTCTGCTGTTTGCTTGGGTTTACCCCTTCTTTGCTCCCCGTATTTGTCTGTGTTCTTGCTCTTCTCATTTTTTATTTTTTTTTGGTTGGTTTTAGGACTTTCTGTCACTCTCTGCTCTTGGAGCTTTGTCATATCTCTCAGTACAGTTTCTGGGGGAGGAGTGTTGGGTTTGAGATTCCCTGTCCCCTGGAGGCTTTTGATTGGATTAAAGTCCAGCAGTAAGTGAGTGATGGGTTTTGGAACTTGGGCTCCCATGAGCTCTGAAGACATCTGAAGGGATTACGTTGAGCTGGGTTGGCCTTGATGTTCCCTAAGGCAAAAATCTCCTGGAAAACTGGAGTAATATGCAGAGTGCCAGATATACTGATTGGGCTGCCACCTCTTCACTCTCTCTCCAGCTGTTTCCCTGCCTCCTGTGTTTGACAATCTGAGCCTGGCATAGCACTGCTGACAAGGTACACCCTCCAGACAAGCACCTTTGCCTGTCCAGATATTCCAGCTGCCTCTGAAGGCTTAGAGCCTTAGGTGGGTGTGGGGGGGAGGTTTTTCCTGGGACCTTCCGTCTACCTTCCCCTAAAACACGAGTATTCACAAATTCTGGTTTTGGGGGGGCATAACATTCAGATATAGTAGAGCAAAAAGGTTCCTTGGTTCTATCTTGTAGTGAGGTTTAATTTTTGGCCCCTGGAGGCATGCAGTTTGTGATTCGTCAGAGAGTGTGTTCTTCGGAGCTGGCAGGAAGCCCAAGTCCCATGGACATGCCCACTGTGCAGGGCAAGCAGTCAGCCCAGAGCCTTAGAGCCCACCCAGGTCCTGGAGGCCCTGGCCTCCAGCATGAGCAGGCAGCTGAGACTTCCCAGAGATGTGGGTGGCCAGGCCAGGTGTGGCCAACACCAAGCCGTTCAGAAGCTGTTCTGTGAAGATGATTTCAGCCCACTCTGTGTCTCGTGCTTACTCCCTCAAGAACACGAAGGTCATCGTGTGTATCCCCTGGAAGAGTCTGCGGAGACCTGCAAGGCACAGCTGCAGGAAGCCCTTGGCCAGGCCTGGGATAAGGCAAGAGAGGCTCACATGTTGTTGGAGCAGGAGAGAGAAAGGAGGCTGAGGTGCCGGAGGGAGGCTGCCACTCTGAAGCGGGTCATCTTGCCAGAATATATCAAGACCCACCTTGTGTGGACAGAGGACCAACAACAGGATCTCCTGGACAAGGAAAAGAGAAGGAATGTGAAGAGATTATGGACCAGTGAGGCCAGAATCTCCAAGTATGTCCAAAGCCTCAGGAAGCTGATTGAGGAGCTCGACAAGACTTTGGAGCAGCCCCTGGTGGAGATGCTCCTGGCTGGGAGGACCACTTTGGAAAGGAGTCGGGAGCTGCTGCTTCGGTGTCCAGAGCCTGCTGCCCTACGCTGGACTCTGTGTGGAACCACTGGAATGAGGGAGCTCCTACTGGCCTTCCAGAGCCACATCCTTCTGGATCCGGGAACAGCCCATTCCTATCTCAGCATCTCTGGAGATCTGAAGAGCGTGAGGCTTGCTAGCCATTGGTGGGACCTTCTGGACAACCAGCAAGAAGAGGTGGATCGTCTTGTTTGTGTGCTGGGTGCTCAGAGCTTCACCTCAGGGAGCCATTATTGGGAGGTAGAGGTAAGAAGCAAGACAGAGTGGGAAGTGGGCATCTGTACAGGGCCAGGAAACAACCAGGGCAGCATCCATGGGGATGTGCTCTCCCTCTCTTGCCTCAACATGGGAGAACAATTTGAACTGTGGATCTCTCACACCATGGAAGACCCTGAGGATACAGGACCCCTGCACAGGCTGGGCATTTTCCTCCAATACGAAGGGGGACACCTGTCATTTTACAATGTGACCCAGGGCTGCCTGATCTACGCCTTTCCCCCGGTCACCTTCCAAGGTCCTCTCAGGCCTTTCTTCTCCCTTGGCCTGCTGCAGGAGGAGAATCAGCCCATCCCTCTCACCATCTGTCCACTGAGCCCTCATCCCTGAGGGAGCTCATGCCATTCCACCTGGCCTAGGCTCTGGGGCTCCATTCAGGGAGAGGATCCATCCTGTGCCGAATTCCTTAGTGAAAAGCTCCAGGACCAGCGAGAGTGACACCAAGGGACTGCAACGGGAAAAGGATGGACCACAGAGCTACCAGTGGAAAAGGAAAAACAAAGAAAGAAAAAATAACATAAAAAAATAGGAGCAGAGATCTGGAGACCAATTTTGGGAATTGTAAGGGTGATATTAGAAAATAAGTACTGTTCTATTAGTTTAGGGATAAGAAGTAAAGTGGCTGGCTTGAGAAAAGAACTGGAGTTGGAAGCAGAGCTGAGAGAGTGTGTACATTTCAACTGCTGACAGCTATAACCATTTTTCTGTGTCAATTAAGCTCTCTGGAAGTTGGCAGAGATATGCACTCTCAGAGACACTCTCTCAGGACTGGAGGAGGTAGCATCATGGCCACCCCCCACCCCCTTTCTGTCTGTCTGAGGGAAAAGACCTGAAGGAGCTCGGCCTTTTCCTTTCCCAACTGGGGAAACACTATTGAATATCTATTGTGGGTTTTGTAGATTCTTTAACTCTGAGAAAACCAAAGAAAAACTTGGCCTTTGGTTTGGACTCAGAGTCCTAACTTGCTTCTTGACTCAACCAGGTAGCCTTTGCTATTTCATCATCTGAAGGTGAGGTTAAGATTTCCAAAGATAATAGCAGTAGGTTTTATTTAGATAGTATAAATTTGGGTTGGTCAAATCAGAGAGGATTAGTGTAGCCGGTGAAACACAGGAGAAGCCGTTCCTTGGGGAAACTGGGAGTCCATTTGGGTTCATCTAGAATCAATTCCCAATAGAAATCCTTGATTCATCCTGATGTCTTTCAAGAAATGTTTTATGTTTATAATAAGAGGCTCCTTAGCATCCTTGAGCCTGCCCCCGAAGGGAAGCTCACATTTGACCTTCACTTCATCACCGAGGATACTTTTGATGACCTCTATCAAAGGTACCCAAAGAGTTGAACCTGATTGGCAAGTTGAAAAGTTTTGAGCCTACGTTGGAGCCGTTTTTCGATCTAAACGTTTCTTTTCCGTAAGTCATCAAAATTCATTTTTACAGAATGGGCTTTAAAGGGCTCTAAAATTGTGCTTGCCCACTGATTCAGCAACACCACGCCTAGGTCCCAATGCCCAAGGGATCACAGGAAGGGGTGGGAGGGTGGGGATAGAGGGGGCGGGCATTATTTCTTTTCATTTTTATTATTTTTACTTTATTTATTTATTTATTTATTTATCTATCTATCTAGTTATTGATTGATTTAATTTGGTCATTTCCAAACATTATTCATTGGAAACAAAGATCATTTCCTTTTCTTCCCTCCCCCCTCAACCCCCCACCCCCACCTCTCCCATAGCCACCGCGCGATTTCACTGGGTATCACATGTGTTCTTGATTCGATCCCATTTCCATGTTGATGGTATCTGCATTAGAGTGTTCATTTAGAGTCTCTCCTCAGTCGTATCCCCTCCACCCCTGCAGTAAAGCAGTTGCTTTTCATCAGTGTTTTGAATCCCAGAGTTCATCCTCTGCTTGTGGATAGTGTTTTTTAGATCCCCGCAGATTGTTCAGGGACACTGCATTGACACCAATGGAGAAGTCCATTACCTTCGATTGTACCACGGTGTATCAGTCTCTGTGTACAATGTTCTCCTGGTTCTGCTCCTTTCGCTCTGCATCACCTCCTGGAGGTTGTTCCAGTCTCCATGGAATTCCTCCGCTTTAGTATTCCTTTGAGCACAATAGGATTCCATCACCAACATATACCACAATTTGTTCAGCCACTCCCCAATTGAAGGGCATGCCCTCATTTTCCAATTTTTGGCCACCACGAAGAGCGCAGCTAATGAATATTCTTGTACAAGTCTTTTTCCTTATTGTCCCTGTTGGGGTACAAACCCAGCTGTGCTATGGCTGGATCGAAGGGCAGACAGTCTCTTATCGCCCTTTGGGCATAGTTCCAAATTGTCCTCCAGAATGGTTGGATCAATTCACAACTCCACCAGCAATGAATTAGTGTCCCTACTTTGCCACATCCCCTCCAGCATTCACTACTTTCCATAGCTGTCATGTTAGCCAATCTGCTAGGTGTGAGGTGATACCTCAGAGTTGTTTTGATTTGCATCTCTCTGATTATGAGAGATGTAGAACATTTTTTCATGTGCTTATTAATAGTTTTAATTTCTTTGGCTGAGAACCGCCTGTTCGTGTCCCTTGCCCATTTATCAATTGGAGAATGGCTTGATTTTTTGGACAATTGACTTAGCTCTTTGTCAATTTGAGTAATTAAACCTTTGTGGGAGGTTTTTATGAAGATTGTTTCCCAGTCTGTTGCTTCCCTTCTGATTTTACTTACGTTGGTTTTGTTTGTACAAAAGCTTTTTAATTTGATGTAGTCAAAAGTATTTATGTTACATTTTGTGACTCTTTCTAAGTCTTGCTTGGTTTTCAAATCTTTCCCTTCCCAGAGGTCTGACGTGTATACTAGTCTGCGTTCACCTGATTTACTTATACTTGCCTTCTTTATGTTCAAGACATTCACCCATTCTGAAGTCATCTTGGTGTAGGGTGTGAGGTGTTGATCCAAACCTAATCTCTCCCACACTGTCTTCCAATTTTCCCAGCAGTTTTTATCACATAATGGATCTTTGTCCCCAAAGCTGGGGTCTTTGGCTTTCTCATAAGCTGTCTTGCTGAGACCATTTACGCCAAGTCTATTCCACTGATCCTCCTTTCTGTCTCTTAGCCAGTACCAAATTGTTTTGATAACCACTGCTTCATAGTAGAGTTTCAGATCTGGGACTGCAAGTCCTCCTTCCTTTGCATTTTTTTTCCCCACATGATTTCCCTGGATATCCTTGATCTTTTGTTCTTCCAAGTGAACTTATTTATGGTTGTTTTCTAATTCGGTAAAGAAGTTTTTTGGTAGTTCACTAAACAAGTATGGCACTAAACAAGTAAATTAATTTGGGTAGGATTGTCATTTTTTATTATGTTAGCTCGTCCCACCCATGAGCAATCAATGTTTTTCCAGTTGTTTAGATCTAGTTTTCGCTGTGCGGAGAGTGTTTTGTAGTTGTGTTCATATAGTTCCTGTGTTTGTCTCGGCACACAGATTCCTAAGTATTCTATATTGTCTAGGGTGACTTTAAATGGAATTTCACTCTCTAATTCTTGCTGCTGAGATGGGTTAGAGATATATAGAAGTGCTGATGACTTATGCGGGTTTATTTTGTATCCTGCGACTTTGCTGAAGCTGCTGATTATTTCGAGGAACTTTTTGGTTGGTTCTCTAGGATTCCTTACGTAAACCATCATATCATGAGCAAAGAGTGATAGCTTGGTCTCCTCATTGCCAGTTTTAATACCTTCCATTTCTATTCCTTCTCTAATTGCTACTGCTAGTGTTTCTAGTACAATGTTAAATAATCGAGGTGATAGTGGGCATCCTTGTTTTACTCCCGATCTTATTGGGAAGGCTTCTAGTTTATCCCCATTGCAGATGATGTTTGCTGATGGTTTCAGCTATATACTGTTTATGATTTTTAGGAAAGGCCCTTCAATTCCTATGCTTTCTAGTGTTTTCACTAGGAATGGGTGTTGCATTCAATGAAAGGCTTTTTCTGCATCTATTGAGATGATCATGTGATTTTTGTCAGTTTGCTCGTTTGTACGGTCAGTTATGTGGATGGTTTTCCTAATATTGAACCATCCTTGCATTCCTGGTATGAACCCTGCCTGGGCATAGTGGATGACCCTTGTGATGACTTGCTGGAGTCTTTTTGCTGGTATCCTATTTAAGATTTTTGCATCTATAGTCATTAGGGAGATTGGCCTTTGGTGTTCCTTCTCTGTTTTTGAGCTGACTGGCTTTGGGATCAGTACCATGATTGTGTCGTAAAACGAATTTGGCAGAACTCCTTCTTGGCTCATTCTGTCAAATAGTCTGTTTTCTATTGGGATTAGTTGTCCTTTGAATGTTTGATAGAATTCATTTGTGAATCCATCTGGACCTGGGGATTTTTTCTTAGGGAGTGCTTTGATGGCTTGTTCGATGTCTTTTTCTGATATGGGATTGTTAAGGTAATTTATTTCTTCCTCTTTTAGTCTAGGCAATTTATATTTTTGTAAGTATTCATCCATATCACCTAGACTGCCATATTGGTTGCCATATAATTGGGCATAGTCGTTTTTCACGATAGCCTTAATTTCTCATTCATTAGAGGTGAGGTCTCCTTTTTCATCTTGGAGACTGTCAATTCGGTTTATTTCTTTTCTTTTTTTTTTTTAATTGGACCAACTAGTACTGGGTCTCTTTTATTAATTTTTTCAAAGTACCAGCTTCTAGTCTTATTTATTAAATCAATAGTTCTTTGACTTTCAGTTTTATTAATTTCTCCTTTGAGCTTTAGGATCTCTAATTTAGTCTTCATCTGAGGATTTTTAATTTGTTCTCTTTCTAAATTTTTTAATTTGCCTGCCCAATCCATTGACCTCTGCCCTTCTTAATTTGTTAATATATGAACTCAAGGATATAAATCTCCCCCTGAGTACTGCTCTGGCTGCATCTAATAGGTTTTGAAAGGATGTCTCATCATTGTGATTTTCTTCAATGAAGTTATTAATTGTTTCTATGATTTGTTCTTTAACTAACTGGTTTTGGAGAATCGTGTTGTATGATTTCCAATTAATTTTCGATTCACCTCTCCATGTTCCCTTACTCATTATTATTTTCCTTGCATTGTGATCTGAGAACGTTGCATTTATTATTTCTGCTCTTTTGCACTTGCTTGCAATGTTTCTATGCCCTAATACATGGTCAATTTTTGTGAATGTACCAGGTGCTGCAGAGAAGAAGGTACATTCCTTTTTGTCCCTATTGATTTTTCTCCACATGTCTACTAACTCTAATTTTTCTAAGATTTCATTCACTTCTCTTACCTCTTTCTTATTTGTTTTTTTGGTTTGATTTATCTAGTTCAGAGAGAGGAAGGTTCAGGTCTCCCACTCTTATAGTTTTTCTATCTATCTCGTCCTTGAGCTCCTCTAGTTTCTCCTTTAGAAATCTGGATGCGATGCCATTTGGTGCATACATGGTGAGTACAGATATTTCCTCACTGTCTATACTGCCTTTTATCAGGATGTAATTACGTTCCCTATCTCTTTTAACTAGATTTATTCTTACTTTGGCTTTGTCGGATATCACGATTGCGACTCCTGCCTTCTTTCTGTCAGTTGATGCCCAAAAGATTTGGCTCCACCCTCTTACTTTCACCCTATGTGTATCTACCTTCCTCATGTGTGTTTCTTGTAGACAGCATATGGTAGGGTTTTGGATTCTAATCCACTCTGCTCTTCGCTTGCGTTTTATGGGTGAGTTCATTCCAGTCACATTCAGAGTTATGATTACTAGCTGTGTCTTTCCCAGCATATTGATTTCTGTTCCTGTTCTGGCCTTTTCTTCTCTCACTATATCCTTCTACACCAACGTTTGCTTTTAAACATTCCCCCTTGTTCCCACCCTTATTTTACATCCCTTTCTACCCCCCTCCCTTCTTATGCCCCCCCTTATTTTCCGTGTAGTCTTTCTAAAATTAACCCCCCACCCCTCCCTCTCTTGTACTACTTCCCTCCCCACCAGACCTTTTGTTACCCTTCTGCTCCCCTATTGGGCGTAAATCTATGCTCTGCCCCCAGTGAATTGGATGGTTTTTCCCTCTTTGAGTCAATGTCAAAGCACATAAAAGTTGAGTATTTCCTGCCTCCGACCTCTTTACCCTTCCAGTATATTGATGTTCTCCCCCCTCCCACCATGAGCTTCTTTATGACGTATAAATTCACCCCCATTTGTTTCTTTTTCCCATTTCTTTAAATATTAACCTATTTTAAGCTCTAATTATATATATATATATATATGTGTGTGTGTGTGTGTGTGTATGTATTTTTGCATGCATATATCTGTATACCTATTTGTGTCACGTCTTTTCGTCCTATAGGGTTTGTCACTGTTCCCTCTAAGTGTACTTCTCTTTGCTGCCCAGGTAATAACAACAGTTTTTCAGAGTTACCAATGACCTCTTTTCTTATAGGGATACGTATCATTTTAACTTATTGAGTCTCTTAACAAGAATTCCTTTTGTTTTGTTTTGTTTTTTCTTTTTTAATTATCTTTCGATGATTCTCTTGAGTTCTGTGCTTGTACATCCAATTTTCTGTTCAGGTCTGGTCTTTTCTTTAGAAAATCTTGAAATTCTTCTATTTTGTTGAATGACCATACTTTCCCCTGTAAGAGTATAGTCAGTTTTGCAGGGTCGTTGATTCTTGGTTGTAGACCTAGAGAAAGGAAGTAAGGTAGACACCCAATGCCTGGGTTGGGGGTGGGGATGGGAGTGGTGGTGGGGGACTAGCAGGTGCCAGGCCCTCTCAGACTCCTGGGAATGCAGCCCTCACACCAGGGGACCAAAGGTGTGAACCCAGGTGTCAAAGATCCTCTTGGTGTGAACCCAGGTGCCACGCCCACTTTGATATGAACCAGGTGACAAGGCCCTCTTGGTGTGAACCCTATTGTGGGTTTTGTAGATTCTTTAACTCTGAGAAAACCAAAGAAAAACTTGGCCTTTGGTTTGGACTCAGAGTCCTAACTTGCTTCTTGACTCAACCAGGTAGCCTTTGCTATTTCATCATCTGAAGGTGAGGTTAAGATTTCCAAAGATAATAGCAGTAGGTTTTATTTAGATAGTATAAATTTGGGTTGGTCAAATCAGAGAGGATTAGTGTAGCCGGTGAAACACAGGAGAAGCCGTTCCTTGGGGAAACTGGGAGTCCATTTGGGTTCATCTAGAATCAATTCCCAATAGAAATCCTTGATTCATCCTGATGTCTTTCAAGAAATATTTTATGTTTATAATAAGAGGCTCCTTAGCATCCTTGAGCCTGCCCCCGAAGGGAAGCTCACATTTGACCTTCACTTCATCACCGAGGATACTTTTGATGACCTCTATCAAAGGTATCCAAAGAGTTGGAACCTGATTGGCAAGTTGAAATGTTTTGAGCCTACGTTGGAGCCGTTTTTCGATCTAAACGTTTCTTTTCCGTAAGTCATCAAAATTCATTTTTACAGAATGGGCTTTAAAGGGCTCTAAAATTGTGCTTGCCCACTGATTCAGCAACACCACGCCTAGGTCCCAATGCCCAAGGGATCACAAGAAGGGGTGGGAGGGTGGGGATAGAGGGGGCGGGCATTATTTCTTTTCATTTTTATTTTTTTTACTTTATTTATTTATTTATTTATTTATTTATCTATCTATCTAGTCATTGATTGATTTAATTTGGTCATTTCCAAACATTATTCATTGGAAACAAAGATCATTTCCTTTTCTTCCCTCCCCCCTCAACCCCCCACCCCCACCTCTCCCATAGCCACCGCGCGATTTCACTGGGTATCACATGTGTTCTTGATTCGAACCCATTTCCATGTTGATGGTATCTGCATTAGAGTGTTCATTTAGAGTCTCTCCTCAGTCGTATCCCCTCCACCCCTGCAGTCAAGCAGTTGCTTTTCATCAGTGTTTTGAATCCCAGAGTTCATCCTCTGCTTGTGGATAGTGTTTTTTAGATCCCCGCAGTTTGTTCAGGGACACTGCATTGACACCAATGGAGAAGTCCATTACCTTCGATTGTACCACGGTGTATCAGTCTCTGTGTACAATGTTCTCCTGGTTCTGCTCCTTTCGCTCTGCATCACCTCCTGGAGGTTGTTCCAGTCTCCATGGAATTCCTCCGCTTTAGTATTCCTTTGAGCACAATAGGATTCCATCACCAACATATACCACAATTTGTTCAGCCACTCCCCAATTGAAGGGCATGCCCTCATTTTCCAATTTTTGGCCACCACGAAGAGCGCAGCTAATGAATATTCTTGTACAAGTCTTTTTCCTTATTGTCCCTGTTGGGGTACAAACCCAGCTGTGCTATGGCTGGATCGAAGGGCAGACAGTCTCTTATCGCCCTTTGGGCATAGTTCCAAATTGTCCTCCAGAATGGTTGGATCAATTCACAACTCCACCAGCAATGAATTAGTGTCCCTACTTTGCCACATCCCCTCCAGCATTCACTACTTTCCATAGCTGTCATGTTAGCCAATCTGCTAGGTGTGAGGTGATACCTCAGAGTTGTTTTGATTTGCATCTCTCTGATTATGAGAGATGTAGAACATTTTTTCATGTGCTTATTAATAGTTTTAATTTCTTTGGCTGAGAACCGCCTGTTCGTGTCCCTTGCCCATTTATCAATTGGAGAATGGCTTGATTTTTTGGACAATTGACTTAGCTCTTTGTCAATTTGAGTAATTAAACCTTTGTGGGAGGTTTTTATGAAGATTGTTTCCCAGTCTGTTGCTTCCCTTCTGATTTTACTTACGTTGGTTTTGTTTGTACAAAAGCTTTTTAATTTGATGTAGTCAAAAGTATTTATGTTACATTTTGTGACTCTTTCTAAGTCTTGCTTGGTTTTCAAATCTTTCCCTTCCCAGAGGTCTGACGTGTATACTAGTCTGCGTTCACCTGATTTACTTATACTTGCCTTCTTTATGTTCAAGACATTCACCCATTCTGAAGTCATCTTGGTGTAGGGTGTGAGGTGTTGATCCAAACCTAATCTCTCCCACACTGTCTTCCAATTTTCCCAGCAGTTTTTATCACATAATGGATCTTTGTCCCCAAAGCTGGGGTCTTTGGCTTTCCCATAAGCTGTCTTGCTCAGACCATTTACGCCAAGTCTATTCCACTGATCCTCCTTTCTGTCTCTTAGCCAGTACCAAATTGTTTTGATAACCACTGCTTCATAGTAGAGTTTCAGATCTGGGACTGCAAGTCCTCCTTCCTTTGCATTTTTTTTCCCCACATGATTTCCCTGGATATCCTTGATCTTTTGTTCTTCCAAGTGACCTTATTTATGGTTGTTTTCTAATTCGGTAAAGAAGTTTTTTGGTAGTTCAATGGGTATGGCACTAAACAAGTAAATTAATTTGGGTAGGATTGTCATTTTTTATTATGTTAGCTCGTCCCACCCATGAGCAATCAATGTTTTTCCAGTTGTTTAGATCTAGTTTTCGCTGTGCGGAGAGTGTTTTGTAGTTGTGTTCATATAGTTCCTGTGTTTGTCTCGGCACACAGATTCCTAAGTATTCTATATTGTCTAGGGTGACTTTAAATGGAATTTCACTCTCTAATTCTTGCTGCTGAGATGGGTTAGAGATATATAGAAGTGCTGATGACTTATGCGGGTTTATTTTGTATCCTGCGACTTTGCTGAAGCTGCTGATAATTTCGAGGAACTTTTTGGTTGGTTCTCTAGGATTCCTTACGTAAACCATCATATCATGAGCAAAGAGTGATAGCTTGGTCTCCTCATTGCCAGTTTTAATACCTTCCATTTCTATTCCTTCTCTAATTGCTACTGCTAGTGTTTCTAGTACAATGTTAAATAATCGAGGTGATAGTGGGCATCCTTGTTTTACTCCCGATCTCATTGGGAAGGCTTCTAGTTTATCCCCATTGCAGATGATGTTTGCTGATGGTTTCAGCTATATACTGTTTATGATTTTTAGGAAAGGCCCTTCAATTCCTATGCTTTCTAGTGTTTTCACTAGGAATGGGTGTTGCATTCAATGAAAGGCTTTTTCTGCATCTATTGAGATGATCATGTGATTTTTGTCAGTTTGCTCGTTTGTACGGTCAGTTATGTGGATGGTTTTCCTAATATTGAACCATCCTTGCATTCCTGGTATGAACCCTGCCTGGGCATAGTGGATGACCCTTGTGATGACTTGCTGGAGTCTTTTTGCTGGTATCCTATTTAAGATTTTTGCATCTATAGTCATTAGGGAGATTGGCCTTTGGTGTTCCTTCTCTGTTTTTGAGCTGACTGGCTTTGGGATCAGTACCATGATTGTGTCGTAAAACGAATTTGGCAGAACTCCTTCTTGGCTCATTCTGTCAAATAGTCTGTTTTCTATTGGGATTAGTTGTCCTTTGAATGTTTGATAGAATTCATTTGTGAATCCATCTGGACCTGGGGATTTTTTCTTAGGGAGTGCTTTGATGGCTTGTTCGATGTCTTTTTCTGATATGGGATTGTTAAGGTAATTTATTTCTTCCTCTTTTAGTCTAGGCGATTTATATTTTTGTAAGTATTCATCCATATCACCTAGACTGCCATATTGGTTGCCATATAATTGGGCATAGTCGTTTTTCACGATAGCCTTAATTTCTCCTTCATTAGAGGTGAGGTCTCCTTTTTCATCTTGGAGACTGTCAATTCGGTTTATTTCTTTTCTTTTTTTTTTTTAATTGGACCAACTAGTACTGGGTCTCTTTTATTAATTTTTTCAAAGTACCAGCTTCTAGTCTTATTTATTAAATCAATAGTTCTTTGACTTTCAGTTTTATTAATTTCTCCTTTGAGCTTTAGGATCTCTAATTTAGTCTTCATCTGAGGATTTTTAATTTGTTCTCTTTCTAAATTTTTAAATTTGCCTGCCCAATCCATTGACCTCTGCCCTTCTTAATTTGTTAATATATGAACTCAAGGATATAAATCTCCCCCTGAGTACTGCTCTGGCTGCATCCAATAGGTTTTGAAAGGATGTCTCATCATTGTGATTTTCTTCAATGAAGTTATTAATTGTTTCTATGATTTGTTCTTTAACTAACTGGTTTTGGAGAATCGTGTTGTTTGATTTCCAATTAATTTTCGATTCACCTCTCCATGTTCCCTTACTCATTATTATTTTCCTTGCATTGTGATCTGAGAACGTTGCATTTATTATTTCTGCTCTTTTGCACTTGCTTGCAATGTTTCTATGCCCTAATACATGGTCAATTTTTGTGAATGTACCAGGTGCTGCAGAGAAGAAGGTACATTCCTTTTTGTCCCTATTGATTTTTCTCCACATGTCTACTAACTCTAATTTTTCTAAGATTTCATTCACTTCTCTTACCTCTTTCTTATTTGTTTTTTTGGTTTGATTTATCTAGTTCAGAGAGAGGAAGGTTCAGGTCTCCCACTCTTATAGTTTTTCTATCTATCTCGTCCTTGAGCTCCTCTAGTTTCTCCTTTAGAAATCTGGATGCGATGCCATTTGGTGCATACGTGGTGAGTACAGATATTTCCTCACTGTCTATACTGCCTTTTATCAGGATGTAATTACGTTCCCTATCTCTTTTAACTAGATTTATTCTTACTTTGGCTTTGTCGGATATCACGATTGCGACTCCTGCCTTCTTTCTGTCAGTTGATGCCCAAAAGATTTGGCTCCACCCTCTTACTTTCACCCTATGTGTATCTACCTTCCTCATGTGTGTTTCTTGTAGACAGCATATGGTAGGGTTTTGGATTCTAATCCACTCTGCTCTTCGCTTGCGTTTTATGGGTGAGTTCATTCCAGTCACATTCAGAGTTATGATTACTAGCTGTGTCTTTCCCGGCATATTGATTTCTGTTCCTGTTCTGGCCTTTTCTTCTCTCACTATATCCTTCTACACCAACGTTTGCTTTTAAACATTCCCCCTTGTTCCCACCCTTATTTTACATCCCTTTCTACCCCCCTCCCTTCTTATGCCCCCCCTTATTTTCCGTGTAGTCTTTCTAAAATTAACCCCCCACCCCTCCCTCTCTTGTACTACTTCCCTCCCCACCAGACCTTTTGTTACCCTTCTGCTCCCCTATTGGGCGTAAATCTATGCTCTGCCCCCAGTGAATTGGATGGTTTTTCCCTCTTTGAGTCAATGTCAAAGCACATAAAAGTTGAGTATTTCCTGCCTCCGACCTCTTTACCCTTCCAGTATATTGATGTTCTCCCCCCTCCCACCATGAGCTTCTTTATGACGTATAAATTCACCCCCATTTGTTTCTTTTTCCCATTTCTTTAAATATTAACCTATTTTTAAGCTCTAATTATATATATATATATGTGTGTGTGTGTGTGTATGCATTCTCATGTGTATGTATTTTTGCATGCATATATCTGTATACCTATTTGTGTCACGTCTTTTCGTCCTATAGGGTTTGTCACTGTTCCCTCTAAGTGTACTTCTCTTTGCTGCCCAGGTAATAACAACAGTTTTTCAGAGTTACCAATGACCTCTTTTCTTATAGGGATACGTATCATTTTAACTTATTGAGTCTCTTAACAAGAATTCCTTTTGTTTTGTTTTGTTTTTTCTTTTTTAATTATCTTTCGATGATTCTCTTGAGTTCTGTGCTTGTACATCCAATTTTCTGTTCAGGTCTGGTCTTTTCTTTAGAAAATCTTGAAATTCTTCTATTTTGTTGAATGACCATACTTTCCCCTGTAAGAGTATAGTCAGTTTTGCTGGGTCGTTGATTCTTGGTTGTAGACCTAGAGAAAGGAAGTAAGGTAGACACCCAATGCCTGGGTTGGGGGTGGGGATGGGAGTGGTGGTGGGGGACTAGCAGGTGCCAGGCCCTCTCAGACTCCTGGGAATGCAGCCCTCACACCAGGGGACCAAAGGTGTGAACCCAGGTGTCAAAGATCCTCTTGGTGTGAACCCAGGTGCCACGCCCACTTTGATATGAACCAGGTGACAAGGCCCTCTTGGTGTGAACCCTATTGTGGGTTTTGTAGATTCTTTAACTCTGAGAAAACCAAAGAAAAACTTGGCCTTTGGTTTGGACTCAGAGTCCTAACTTGCTTCTTGACTCAACCAGGTAGCCTTTGCTATTTCATCATCTGAAGGTGAGGTTAAGATTTCCAAAGATAATAGCAGTAGGTTTTATTTAGATAGTATAAATTTGGGTTGGTCAAATCAGAGAGGATTAGTGTAGCCGGTGAAACACAGGAGAAGCCGTTCCTTGGGGAAACTGGGAGTCCATTTGGGTTCATCTAGAATCCATTCCCATTAGAAATCCTTGATTCATCCTGATGTCTTTCAAGAAATATTTTATGTTTATAATAAGAGGCTCCTTAGCATCCTTGAGCCTGCCCCCGAAGGGAAGCTCACATTTGACCTTCACTTCATCACCGAGGATACTTTTGATGACCTCTATCAAAAGTATCCAAAGAGTTGGAACCTGATTGGCAAGTTGAAAAGTTTTGAGCCTACGTTGGAGCCGTTTTTCGATCTAAACGTTTCTTTTCCGTAAGTCATCAAAATTCATTTTTACAGAATGGGCTTTAAAGGGCTCTAAAATTGTGCTTGCCCACTGATTCAGCAACACCACGCCTAGGTCCCAATGCCCAAGGGATCACAAGAAGGGGTGGGAGGGTGGGGATAGAGGGGGCGGGCATTATTTCTTTTCATTTTTATTTTTTTTACTTTATTTATTTATTTATTTATTTATTTATCTATCTATCTAGTCATTGATTGATTTAATTTGGTCATTTCCAAACATTATTCATTGGAAACAAAGATCATTTCCTTTTCTTCCCTCCCCCCTCAACCCCCCACCCCCACCTCTCCCATAGCCACCGCGCGATTTCACTGGGTATCACATGTGTTCTTGATTCGAACCCATTTCCATGTTGATGGTATCTGCATTAGAGTGTTCATTTAGAGTCTCTCCTCAGTCGTATCCCCTCCACCCCTGCAGTCAAGCAGTTGCTTTTCATCAGTGTTTTGAATCCCAGAGTTCATCCTCTGCTTGTGGATAGTGTTTTTTAGATCCCCGCAGATTGTTCAGGGACACTGCATTGACACCAATGGAGAAGTCCATTACCTTCGATTGTACCACGGTGTATCAGTCTCTGTGTACAATGTTCTCCTGGTTCTGCTCCTTTCGCTCTGCATCACCTCCTGGAGGTTGTTCCAGTCTCCATGGAATTCCTCCGCTTTAGTATTCCTTTGAGCACAATAGGATTCCATCACCAACATATACCACAATTTGTTCAGCCACTCCCCAATTGAAGGGCATGCCCTCATTTTCCAATTTTTGGCCACCACGAAGAGCGCAGCTAATGAATATTCTTGTACAAGTCTTTTTCCTTATTGTCCCTGTTGGGGTACAAACCCAGCTGTGCTATGGCTGGATCGAAGGGCAGACAGTCTCTTATCGCCCTTTGGGCATAGTTCCAAATTGTCCTCCAGAATGGTTGGATCAATTCACAACTCCACCAGCAATGAATTAGTGTCCCTACTTTGCCACATCCCCTCCAGCATTCACTACTTTCCATAGCTGTCATGTTAGCCAATCTGCTAGGTGTGAGGTGATACCTCAGAGTTGTTTTGATTTGCATCTCTCTGATTATGAGAGATGTAGAACATTTTTTCATGTGCTTATTAATAGTTTTAATTTCTTTGGCTGAGAACCGCCTGTTCGTGTCCCTTGCCCATTTATCAATTGGAGAATGGCTTGATTTTTTGGACAATTGACTTAGCTCTTTGTCAATTTGAGTAATTAAACCTTTGTGGGAGGTTTTTATGAAGATTGTTTCCCAGTCTGTTGCTTCCCTTCTGATTTTACTTACGTTGGTTTTGTTTGTACAAAAGCTTTTTAATTTGATGTAGTCAAAAGTATTTATGTTACATTTTGTGACTCTTTCTAAGTCTTGCTTGGTTTTCAAATCTTTCCCTTCCCAGAGGTCTGACGTGTATACTAGTCTGCGTTCACCTGATTTACTTATACTTGCCTTCTTTATGTTCAAGACATTCACCCATTCTGAAGTCATCTTGGTGTAGGGTGTGAGGTGTTGATCCAAACCTAATCTCTCCCACACTGTCTTCCAATTTTCCCAGCAGTTTTTATCACATAATGGATCTTTGTCCCCAAAGCTGGGGTCTTTGGCTTTCCCATAAGCTGTCTTGCTCAGACCATTTACGCCAAGTCTATTCCACTGATCCTCCTTTCTGTCTCTTAGCCAGTACCAAATTGTTTTGATAACCACTGCTTCATAGTAGAGTTTCAGATCTGGGACTGCAAGTCCTCCTTCCTTTGCATTTTTTTTCCCCACATGATTTCCCTGGATATCCTTGATCTTTTGTTCTTCCAAGTGACCTTATTTATGGTTGTTTTCTAATTCGGTAAAGAAGTTTTTTGGTAGTTCAATGGGTATGGCACTAAACAAGTAAATTAATTTGGGTAGGATTGTCATTTTTTATTATGTTAGCTCGTCCCACCCATGAGCAATCAATGTTTTTCCAGTTGTTTAGATCTAGTTTTCGCTGTGCGGAGAGTGTTTTGTAGTTGTGTTCATATAGTTCCTGTGTTTGTCTCGGCACACAGATTCCTAAGTATTCTATATTGTCTAGGGTGACTTTAAATGGAATTTCACTCTCTAATTCTTGCTGCTGAGATGGGTTAGAGATATATAGAAGTGCTGATGACTTATGCGGGTTTATTTTGTATCCTGCGACTTTGCTGAAGCTGCTGATTATTTCGAGGAACTTTTTGGTTGGTTCTCTAGGATTCCTTACGTAAACCATCATATCATGAGCAAAGAGTGATAGCTTGGTCTCCTCATTGCCAGTTTTAATACCTTCCATTTCTATTCCTTCTCTAATTGCTACTGCTAGTGTTTCTAGTACAATGTTAAATAATCGAGGTGATAGTGGGCATCCTTGTTTTACTCCCGATCTTATTGGGAAGGCTTCTAGTTTATCCCCATTGCAGATGATGTTTGCTGATGGTTTCAGCTATATACTGTTTATGATTTTTAGGAAAGGCCCTTCAATTCCTATGCTTTCTAGTGTTTTCACTAGGAATGGGTGTTGCATTCAATGAAAGGCTTTTTCTGCATCTATTGAGATGATCATGTGATTTTTGTCAGTTTGCTCGTTTGTACGGTCAGTTATGTGGATGGTTTTCCTAATATTGAACCATCCTTGCATTCCTGGTATGAACCCTGCCTGGGCATAGTGGATGACCCTTGTGATGACTTGCTGGAGTCTTTTTGCTGGTATCCTATTTAAGATTTTTGCATCTATAGTCATTAGGGAGATTGGCCTTTGGTGTTCCTTCTCTGTTTTTGAGCTGACTGGCTTTGGGATCAGTACCATGATTGTGTCGTAAAACGAATTTGGCAGAACTCCTTCTTGGCTCATTCTGTCAAATAGTCTGTTTTCTATTGGGATTAGTTGTCCTTTGAATGTTTGATAGAATTCATTTGTGAATCCATCTGGACCTGGGGATTTTTTCTTAGGGAGTGCTTTGATGGCTTGTTCGATGTCTTTTTCTGATATGGGATTGTTAAGGTAATTTATTTCTTCCTCTTTTAGTCTAGGCGATTTATATTTTTGTAAGTATTCATCCATATCACCTAGACTGCCATATTGGTTGCCATATAATTGGGCATAGTCGTTTTTCACGATAGCCTTAATTTCTCCTTCATTAGAGGTGAGGTCTCCTTTTTCATCTTGGAGACTGTCAATTCGGTTTATTTCTTTTCTTTTTTTTTTTTAATTGGACCAACTAGTACTGGGTCTCTTTTATTAATTTTTTCAAAGTACCAGCTTCTAGTCTTATTTATTAAATCAATAGTTCTTTGACTTTCAGTTTTATTAATTTCTCCTTTGAGCTTTAGGATCTCTAATTTAGTCTTCATCTGAGGATTTTTAATTTGTTCTCTTTCTAAATTTTTTAATTTGCCTGCCCAATCCATTGACCTCTGCCCTTCTTAATTTGTTAATATATGAACTCAAGGATATAAATCTCCCCCTGAGTACTGCTCTGGCTGCATCCAATAGGTTTTGAAAGGATGTCTCATCATTGTGATTTTCTTCAATGAAGTTATTAATTGTTTCTATGATTTGTTCTTTAACTAACTGGTTTTGGAGAATCGTGTTGTTTGATTTCCAATTAATTTTCGATTCACCTCTCCATGTTCCCTTACTCATTATTATTTTCCTTGCATTGTGATCTGAGAACGTTGCATTTATTATTTCTGCTCTTTTGCACTTGCTTGCAATGTTTCTATGCCCTAATACATGGTCAATTTTTGTGAATGTACCAGGTGCTACAGAGAAGAAGGTACATTCCTTTTTGTCCCTATTGATTTTTCTCCACATGTCTACTAACTCTAATTTTTCTAAGATTTCATTCACTTCTCTTACCTCTTTCTTATTTGTTTTTTTGGTTTGATTTATCTAGTTCAGAGAGAGGAAGGTTCAGGTCTCCCACTCTTATAGTTTTTCTATCTATCTCGTCCTTGAGCTCCTCTAGTTTCTCCTTTAGAAATCTGGATGCGATGCCATTTGGTGCATACATGGTGAGTACAGATATTTCCTCACTGTCTATACTGCCTTTTATCAGGATGTAATTACGTTCCCTATCTCTTTTAACTAGATTTATTCTTACTTTGGCTTTGTCGGATATCACGATTGCGACTCCTGCCTTCTTTCTGTCAGTTGATGCCCAAAAGATTTGGCTCCACCCTCTTACTTTCACCCTATGTGTATCTACCTTCCTCATGTGTGTTTCTTGTAGACAGCATATGGTAGGGTTTTGGATTCTAATCCACTCTGCTCTTCGCTTGCGTTTTATGGGTGAGTTCATTCCAGTCACATTCAGAGTTATGATTACTAGCTGTGTCTTTCCCGGCATATTGATTTCTGTTCCTGTTCCGGCCTTTTCTTCTCTCACTATTTCCTTCTACACCAACGTTTGCTTTTAAACATTCCCCCTTGTTCCCACCCTTATTTTACATCCCTTTCTACCCCCCTCCCTTCTTATGCCCCCCCCTTATTTTCCGTGTAGTCTTTCTAAAATTAACCCCCCACCCCTCCCTCTCTTGTACTACTTCCCTCCCCACCAGACCTTTTGTTACCCTTCTGCTCCCCTATTGGGCGTAAATCTATGCTCTGCCCCCAGTGAATTGGATGGTTTTTCCCACTTTGAGTCAATGTCAAAGCACATAAAAGTTGAGTATTTCCTGCCTCCAACCTCTTTACCCTTCCAGTATATTGATGTTCTCCCCCCTCCCACCATGAGCTTCTTTATGACGTATAAATTCACCCCCATTTGTTTCTTTTTCCCATTTCTTTAAATATTAACCTATTTTTAAGCTCTAATTATATATATATGTGTGTGTGTGTGTGTGTGTATGCATTCTCATGTGTATGTATTTTTGCATGCATATATCTGTATACCTATTTGTGTCACGTCTTTTCGTCCTATAGGGTTTGTCACTGTTCCCTCTAAGTGTACTTCTCTTTGCTGCCCAGGTAATAACAACAGTTTTTCAGAGTTACCAATGACCTCTTTTCTTATAGGGATACGTATCATTTTAACTTATTGAGTCTCTTAACAAGAATTCCTTTTGTTTTGTTTTGTTTTTTCTTTTTTAATTATCTTTCGATGATTCTCTTGAGTTCTGTGCTTGTACATCCAATTTTCTGTTCAGGTCTGGTCTTTTCTTTAGGAAATCTTGAAATTCTTCTATTTTGTTGAATGACCATACTTTCCCCTGTAAGAGTATAGTCAGTTTTGCTGGGTCGTTGATTCTTGGTTGTAGACCTAGAGAAAGGAAGTAAGGTAGACACCCAATGCCTGGGTTGGGGGTGGGGATGGGAGTGGTGGTGGGGGACTAGCAGGTGCCAGGCCCTCTCAGACTCCTGGGAATGCAGCCCTCACACCAGGGGACCAAAGGTGTGAACCCAGGTGTCAAAGATCCTCTTGGTGTGAACCCAGGTGCCACGCCCACTTTGATATGAACCAGGTGACAAGGCCCTCTTGGTGTGAACCCTATTGTGGGTTTTGTAGATTCTTTAACTCTGAGAAAACCAAAGAAAAACTTGGCCTTTGGTTTGGACTCAGAGTCCTAACTTGCTTCTTGACTCAACCAGGTAGCCTTTGCTATTTCATCATCTGAAGGTGAGGTTAAGATTTCCAAAGATAATAGCAGTAGGTTTTATTTAGATAGTATAAATTTGGGTTGGTCAAATCAGAGAGGATTAGTGTAGCCGGTGAAACACAGGAGAAGCCGTTCCTTGGGGAAACTGGGAGTCCATTTGGGTTCATCTAGAATCCATTCCCATTAGAAATCCTTGATTCATCCTGATGTCTTCCAAGAAATATTTTATGTTTATAATAAGAGGCTCCTTAGCATCCTTGAGCCTGCCCCCGAAGGGAAGCTCACATTTGACCTTCACTTCATCACCGAGGATACTTTTGATGACCTCTATCAAAAGTATCCAAAGAGTTGGAACCTGATTGGCAAGTTGAAAAGTTTTGAGCCTACGTTGGAGCCGTTTTTCGATCTAAACGTTTCTTTTCCGTAAGTCATCAAAATTCATTTTTACAGAATGGGCTTTAAAGGGCTCTAAAATTGTGCTTGCCCACTGATTCAGCAACACCACGCCTAGGTCCCAATGCCCAAGGGATCACAAGAAGGGGTGGGAGGGTGGGGATAGAGGGGGCGGGCATTATTTCTTTTCATTTTTATTTTTTTTACTTTATTTATTTATTTATTTATTTATTTATTTATCTATCTATCTAGTCATTGATTGATTTAATTTGGTCATTTCCAAACATTATTCATTGGAAACAAAGATCATTTCCTTTTCTTCCCTCCCCCCTCAACCCCCCACCCCCACCTCTCCCATAGCCACCGCGAGATTTCACTGGGTATCACATGTGTTCTTGATTCGAACCCATTTCCATGTTGATGGTATCTGCATTAGAGTGTTCATTTAGAGTCTCTCCTCAGTCGTATCCCCTCCACCCCTGCAGTCAAGCAGTTGCTTTTCATCAGTGTTTTGAATCCCAGAGTTCATCCTCTGCTTGTGGATAGTGTTTTTTAGATCCCCGCAGATTGTTCAGGGACACTGCATTGACACCAATGGAGAAGTCCATTACCTTCGATTGTACCACGGTGTATCAGTCTCTGTGTACAATGTTCTCCTGGTTCTGCTCCTTTCGCTCTGCATCACCTCCTGGAGGTTGTTCCAGTCTCCATGGAATTCCTCCGCTTTAGTATTCCTTTGAGCACAATAGGATTCCATCACCAACATATACCACAATTTGTTCAGCCACTCCCCAATTGAAGGGCATGCCCTCATTTTCCAATTTTTGGCCACCACGAAGAGCGCAGCTAATGAATATTCTTGTACAAGTCTTTTTCCTTATTGTCCCTGTTGGGGTACAAACCCAGCTGTGCTATGGCTGGATCGAAGGGCAGACAGTCTCTTATCGCCCTTTGGGCATAGTTCCAAATTGTCCTCCAGAATGGTTGGATCAATTCACAACTCCACCAGCAATGAATTAGTGTCCCTACTTTGCCACATCCCCTCCAGCATTCACTACTTTCCATAGCTGTCATGTTAGCCAATCTGCTAGGTGTGAGGTGATACCTCAGAGTTGTTTTGATTTGCATCTCTCTGATTATGAGAGATGTAGAACATTTTTTCATGTGCTTATTAATAGTTTTAATTTCTTTGGCTGAGAACCGCCTGTTCGTGTCCCTTGCCCATTTATCAATTGGAGAATGGCTTGATTTTTTGGACAATTGACTTAGCTCTTTGTCAATTTGAGTAATTAAACCTTTGTGGGAGGTTTTTATGAAGATTGTTTCCCAGTCTGTTGCTTCCCTTCTGATTTTACTTACGTTGGTTTTGTTTGTACAAAAGCTTTTTAATTTGATGTAGTCAAAAGTATTTATGTTACATTTTGTGACTCTTTCTAAGTCTTGCTTGGTTTTCAAATCTTTCCCTTCCCAGAGGTCTGACGTGTATACTAGTCTGCGTTCACCTGATTTACTTATACTTGCCTTCTTTATGTTCAAGACATTCACCCATTCTGAAGTCATCTTGGTGTAGGGTGTGAGGTGTTGATCCAAACCTAATCTCTCCCACACTGTCTTCCAATTTTCCCAGCAGTTTTTATCACATAATGGATCTTTGTCCCCAAAGCTGGGGTCTTTGGCTTTCCCATAAGCTGTCTTGCTGAGACCATTTATGCCAAGTCTATTCCACTGATCCTCCTTTCTGTCTCTTAGCCAGTACCAAATTGTTTTGATAACCACTGCTTCATAGTAGAGTTTCAGATCTGGGACTGCAAGTCCTCCTTCCTTTGCATTTTTTTCCCCACATGATTTCCCTGGATATCCTTGATCTTTTGTTCTTCCAAGTGACCTTATTTATGGTTGTTTTCTAATTCGGTAAAGAAGTTTTTTGGTAGTTCAATGGGTATGGCACTAAACAAGTAAATTAATTTGGGTAGGATTGTCATTTTTTATTATGTTAGCTCGTCCCACCCATGAGCAATCAATGTTTTTCCAGTTGTTTAGATCTAGTTTTCGCTGTGCGGAGAGTGTTTTGTAGTTGTGTTCATATAGTTCCTGTGTTTGTCTCGGCACACAGATTCCTAAGTATTCTATATTGTCTAGGGTGACTTTAAATGGAATTTCACTCTCTAATTCTTGCTGCTGAGATGGGTTAGAGATATATAGAAGTGCTGATGACTTATGCGGGTTTATTTTGTATCCTGCGACTTTGCTGAAGCTGCTGATTATTTCGAGGAACTTTTTGGTTGGTTCTCTAGGATTCCTTACGTAAACCATCATATCATGAGCAAAGAGTGATAGCTCGGTCTCCTCATTGCCAGTTTTAATACCTTCCATTTCTATTCCTTCTCTAATTGCTACTGCTAGTGTTTCTAGTACAATGTTAAATAATCGAGGTGATAGTGGGCATCCTTGTTTTACTCCCGATCTTATTGGGAAGGCTTCTAGTTTATCCCCATTGCAGATGATGTTTGCTGATGGTTTCAGCTATATACTGTTTATGATTTTTAGGAAAGGCCCTTCAATTCCTATGCTTTCTAGTGTTTTCACTAGGAATGGGTGTTGCATTCAATGAAAGGCTTTTTCTGCATCTATTGAGATGATCATGTGATTTTTGTCAGTTTGCCCGTTTGTACGGTCAGTTATGTGGATGGTTTTCCTAATATTGAACCATCCTTGCATTCCTGGTATGAACCCTGCCTGGGCATAGTGGATGACCCTTGTGATGACTTGCTGGAGTCTTTTTGCTGGTATCCTATTTAAGATTTTTGCATCTATAGTCATTAGGGAGATTGGCCTTTGGTGTTCCTTCTCTGTTTTTGAGCTGACTGGCTTTGGGATCAGTACCATGATTGTGTCGTAAAACGAATTTGGCAGAACTCCTTCTTGGCTCATTCTGTCAAATAGTCTGTTTTCTATTGGGATTAGTTGTCCTTTGAATGTTTGATAGAATTCATTTGTGAATCCATCTGGACCTGGGGATTTTTTCTTA
The DNA here is from genome assembly GCF_027887165.1 of Monodelphis domestica. Lineage (NCBI taxonomy): Eukaryota > Metazoa > Chordata > Mammalia > Didelphimorphia > Didelphidae > Monodelphis > Monodelphis domestica. The sequence continues at coordinate 577,788,860 of NC_077227.1, read as the reverse complement.
GGGAGTGCTTTGATGGCTTGTTCGATGTCTTTTTCTGATATGGGATTGTTAAGGTAATTTATTTCTTCCTCTTTTAGTCTAGGCGATTTATATTTTTGTAAGTATTCATCCATATCACCTAGACTGCCATATTGGTTGCCATATAATTGGGCATAGTCGTTTTTCACGATAGCCTTAATTTCTCCTTCATTAGAGGTGAGGTCTCCTTTTTCATCTTGGAGACTGTCAATTCGGTTTATTTCTTTTCTTTTTTTTTTTTAATTGGACCGACTAGTACTGGGTCTCTTTTATTAATTTTTTCAAAGTACCAGCTTCTAGTCTTATTTATTAAATCAATAGTTCTTTGACTTTCAGTTTTATTAATTTCTCCTTTGAGCTTTAGGATCTCTAATTTAGTCTTCATCTGAGGATTTTTAATTTGTTCTCTTTCTAAATTTTTTAATTTGCCTGCCCAATCCATTGACCTCTGCCCTTCTTAATTTGTTAATATATGAACTCAAGGATATAAATCTCCCCCTGAGTACTGCTCTGGCTGCATCCAATAGGTTTTGAAAGGATGTCTCATCATTGTGATTTTCTTCAATGAAGTTATTAATTGTTTCTATGATTTGTTCTTTAACTAACTGGTTTTGGAGAATCGTGTTGTTTGATTTCCAATTAATTTTCGATTCACCTCTCCATGTTCCCTTACTCATTATTATTTTCCTTGCATTGTGATCTGAGAACGTTGCATTTATTATTTCTGCTCTTTTGCACTTGCTTGCAATGTTTCTATGCCCTAATACATGGTCAATTTTTGTGAATGTACCAGGTGCTACAGAGAAGAAGGTACATTCCTTTTTGTCCCTATTGATTTTTCTCCACATGTCTACTAACTCTAATTTTTCTAAGATTTCATTCACTTCTCTTACCTCTTTCTTATTTGTTTTTTTGGTTTGATTTATCTAGTTCAGAGAGAGGAAGGTTCAGGTCTCCCACTCTTATAGTTTTTCTATCTATCTCGTCCTTGAGCTCCTCTAGTTTCTCCTTTAGAAATCTGGATGCGATGCCATTTGGTGCATACATGGTGAGTACAGATATTTCCTCACTGTCTATACTGCCTTTTATCAGGATGTAATTACGTTCCCTATCTCTTTTAACTAGATTTATTCTTACTTTGGCTTTGTCGGATATCACGATTGCGACTTCTGCCTTCTTTCTGTCAGTTGATGCCCAAAAGATTTGGCTCCACCCTCTTACTTTCACCCTATTTGTATCTACCTTCCTCATGTGTGTTTCTTGTAGACAGCATATGGTAGGGTTTTGGATTCTAATCCACTCTGCTCTTCGCTTGCGTTTTATGGGTGAGTTCATTCCAGTCACATTCAGAGTTATGATTACTAGCTGTGTCTTTCCCGGCATATTGATTTCTGTTCCTGTTCCGGCCTTTTCTTCTCTCACTATTTCCTTCTACACCAACGTTTGCTTTTAAACATTCCCCCTTGTTCCCACCCTTATTTTACATCCCTTTCTACCCCCCTCCCTTCTTATGCCCCCCCTTATTTTCCGTGTAGTCTTTCTAAAATTAACCCCCCACCCCTCCCTCTCTTGTACTACTTCCCTCCCCACCAGACCTTTTGTTACCCTTCTGCTCCCCTATTGGGCGTAAATCTATGCTCTGCCCCCAGTGAATTGGATGGTTTTTCCCACTTTGAGTCAATGTCAAAGCACATAAAAGTTGAGTATTTCCTGCCTCCAACCTCTTTACCCTTCCAGTATATTGATGTTCTCCCCCCTCCCACCATGAGCTTCTTTATGACGTATAAATTCCCCCCATTTGTTTCTTTTTCCCATTTCTTTAAATATTAACCTATTTTTAAGCTCTAATTATATATATATGTGTGTGTGTGTGTGTGTGTGTGTATGCATTCTCATGTGTATGTATTTTTGCATGCATATATCTGTATACCTATTTGTGTCACGTCTTTTCGTCCTATAGGGTTTGTCACTGTTCCCTCTAAGTGTACTTCTCTTTGCTGCCCAGGTAATAACAACAGTTTTTCAGAGTTACCAATGACCTCTTTTCTTATAGGGATACGTATCATTTTAACTTATTGAGTCTCTTAACAAGAATTCCTTTTGTTTTGTTTTGTTTTTTCTTTTTTAATTATCTTTCGATGATTCTCTTGAGTTCTGTGCTTGTACATCCAATTTTCTGTTCAGGTCTGGTCTTTTCTTTAGAAAATCTTGAAATTCTTCTATTTTGTTGAATGACCATACTTTCCCCTGTAAGAGTATAGTCAGTTTTGCTGGGTCGTTGATTCTTGGTTGTAGACCTAGAGAAAGGAAGTAAGGTAGACACCCAATGCCTGGGTTGGGGGTGGGGATGGGAGTGGTGGTGGGGGACTAGCAGGTGCCAGGCCCTCTCAGACTCCTGGGAATGCAGCCCTCACACCAGGGGACCAAAGGTGTGAACCCAGGTGTCAAAGATCCTCTTGGTGTGAACCCAGGTGCCACGCCCACTTTGATATGAACCAGGTGACAAGGCCCTCTTGGTGTGAACCCTATTGTGGGTTTTGTAGATTCTTTAACTCTGAGAAAACCAAAGAAAAACTTGGCCTTTGGTTTGGACTCAGAGTCCTAACTTGCTTCTTGACTCAACCAGGTAGCCTTTGCTATTTCATCATCTGAAGGTGAGGTTAAGATTTCCAAAGATAATAGCAGTAGGTTTTATTTAGATAGTATAAATTTGGGTTGGTCAAATCAGAGAGGATTAGTGTAGCCGGTGAAACACAGGAGAAGCCGTTCCTTGGGGAAACTGGGAGTCCATTTGGGTTCATCTAGAATCCATTCCCATTAGAAATCCTTGATTCATCCTGATGTCTTTCAAGAAATATTTTATGTTTATAATAAGAGGCTCCTTAGCATCCTTGAGCCTGCCCCCGAAGGGAAGCTCACATTTGACCTTCACTTCATCACCGAGGATACTTTTGATGACCTCTATCAAAAGTATCCAAAGAGTTGGAACCTGATTGGCAAGTTGAAAAGTTTTGAGCCTACGTTGGAGCCGTTTTTCGATCTAAACGTTTCTTTTCCGTAAGTCATCAAAATTCATTTTTACAGAATGGGCTTTAAAGGGCTCTAAAATTGTGCTTGCCCACTGATTCAGCAACACCACGCCTAGGTCCCAATGCCCAAGGGATCACAAGAAGGGGTGGGAGGGTGGGGATAGAGGGGGCGGGCATTATTTCTTTTCATTTTTATTTTTTTTACTTTATTTATTTATTTATTTATTTATTTATTTATTTATCTATCTATCTAGTCATTGATTGATTTAATTTGGTCATTTCCAAACATTATTCATTGGAAACAAAGATCATTTCCTTTTCTTCCCTCCCCCCTCAACCCCCCACCCCCACCTCTCCCATAGCCACCGCGCGATTTCACTGGGTATCACATGTGTTCTTGATTCGAACCCATTTCCATGTTGATGGTATCTGCATTAGAGTGTTCATTTAGAGTCTCTCCTCAGTCGTATCCCCTCCACCCCTGCAGTCAAGCAGTTGCTTTTCATCAGTGTTTTGAATCCCAGAGTTCATCCTCTGCTTGTGGATAGTGTTTTTTAGATCCCCGCAGATTGTTCAGGGACACTGCATTGACACCAATGGAGAAGTCCATTACCTTCGATTGTACCACGGTGTATCAGTCTCTGTGTACAATGTTCTCCTGGTTCTGCTCCTTTCGCTCTGCATCACCTCCTGGAGGTTGTTCCAGTCTCCATGGAATTCCTCCGCTTTAGTATTCCTTTGAGCACAATAGGATTCCATCACCAACATATACCACAATTTGTTCAGCCACTCCCCAATTGAAGGGCATGCCCTCATTTTCCAATTTTTGGCCACCACGAAGAGCGCAGCTAATGAATATTCTTGTACAAGTCTTTTTCCTTATTGTCCCTGTTGGGGTACAAACCCAGCTGTGCTATGGCTGGATCGAAGGGCAGACAGTCTCTTATCGCCCTTTGGGCATAGTTCCAAATTGTCCTCCAGAATGGTTGGATCAATTCACAACTCCACCAGCAATGAATTAGTGTCCCTACTTTGCCACATCCCCTCCAGCATTCACTACTTTCCATAGCTGTCATGTTAGCCAATCTGCTAGGTGTGAGGTGATACCTCAGAGTTGTTTTGATTTGCATCTCTCTGATTATGAGAGATGTAGAACATTTTTTCATGTGCTTATTAATAGTTTTAATTTCTTTGGCTGAGAACCGCCTGTTCGTGTCCCTTGCCCATTTATCAATTGGAGAATGGCTTGATTTTTTGGACAATTGACTTAGCTCTTTGTCAATTTGAGTAATTAAACCTTTGTGGGAGGTTTTTATGAAGATTGTTTCCCAGTCTGTTGCTTCCCTTCTGATTTTACTTACGTTGGTTTTGTTTGTACAAAAGCTTTTTAATTTGATGTAGTCAAAAGTATTTATGTTACATTTTGTGACTCTTTCTAAGTCTTGCTTGGTTTTCAAATCTTTCCCTTCCCAGAGGTCTGACGTGTATACTAGTCTGCGTTCACCTGATTTACTTATACTTGCCTTCTTTATGTTCAAGACATTCACCCATTCTGAAGTCATCTTGGTGTAGGGTGTGAGGTGTTGATCCAAACCTAATCTCTCCCACACTGTCTTCCAATTTTCCCAGCAGTTTTTATCACATAATGGATCTTTGTCCCCAAAGCTGGGGTCTTTGGCTTTCCCATAAGCTGTCTTGCTGAGACCATTTACGCCAAGTCTATTCCACTGATCCTCCTTTCTGTCTCTTAGCCAGTACCAAATTGTTTTGATAACCACTGCTTCATAGTAGAGTTTCAGATCTGGGACTGCAAGTCCTCCTTCCTTTGCATTTTTTTCCCCACATGATTTCCCTGGATATCCTTGATCTTTTGTTCTTCCAAGTGACCTTATTTATGGTTGTTTTCTAATTCGGTAAAGAAGTTTTTTGGTAGTTCAATGGGTATGGCACTAAACAAGTAAATTAATTTGGGTAGGATTGTCATTTTTTATTATGTTAGCTCGTCCCACCCATGAGCAATCAATGTTTTTCCAGTTGTTTAGATCTAGTTTTCGCTGTGCGGAGAGTGTTTTGTAGTTGTGTTCATATAGTTCCTGTGTTTGTCTCGGCACACAGATTCCTAAGTATTCTATATTGTCTAGGGTGACTTTAAATGGAATTTCACTCTCTAATTCTTGCTGCTGAGATGGGTTAGAGATATATAGAAGTGCTGATGACTTATGCGGGTTTATTTTGTATCCTGCGACTTTGCTGAAGCTGCTGATTATTTCGAGGAACTTTTTGGTTGGTTCTCTAGGATTCCTTACGTAAACCATCATATCATGAGCAAAGAGTGATAGCTCGGTCTCCTCATTGCCAGTTTTAATACCTTCCATTTCTATTCCTTCTCTAATTGCTACTGCTAGTGTTTCTAGTACAATGTTAAATAATCGAGGTGATAGTGGGCATCCTTGTTTTACTCCCGATCTTATTGGGAAGGCTTCTAGTTTATCCCCATTGCAGATGATGTTTGCTGATGGTTTCAGCTATATACTGTTTATGATTTTTAGGAAAGGCCCTTCAATTCCTATGCTTTCTAGTGTTTTCACTAGGAATGGGTGTTGCATTCAATGAAAGGCTTTTTCTGCATCTATTGAGATGATCATGTGATTTTTGTCAGTTTGCTCGTTTGTACGGTCAGTTATGTGGATGGTTTTCCTAATATTGAACCATCCTTGCATTCCTGGTATGAACCCTGCCTGGGCATAGTGGATGACCCTTGTGATGACTTGCTGGAGTCTTTTTGCTGGTATCCTATTTAAGATTTTTGCATCTATAGTCATTAGGGAGATTGGCCTTTGGTGTTCCTTCTCTGTTTTTGAGCTGACTGGCTTTGGGATCAGTACCATGATTGTGTCGTAAAACGAATTTGGCAGAACTCCTTCTTGGCTCATTCTGTCACATAGTCTGTTTTCTATTGGGATTAGTTGTCCTTTGAATGTTTGATAGAATTCATTTGTGAATCCATCTGGACCTGGGGATTTTTTCTTAGGGAGTGCTTTGATGGCTTGTTCGATGTCTTTTTCTGATATGGGATTGTTAAGGTAATTTATTTCTTCCTCTTTTAGTCTAGGCGATTTATATTTTTGTAAGTATTCATCCATATCACCTAGACTGCCATATTGGTTGCCATATAATTGGGCATAGTCGTTTTTCACGATAGCCTTAATTTCTCCTTCATTAGAGGTGAGGTCTCCTTTTTCATCTTGGAGACTGTCAATTCGGTTTATTTCTTTTCTTTTTTTTTTTTAATTGGACCGACTAGTACTGGGTCTCTTTTATTAATTTTTTCAAAGTACCAGCTTCTAGTCTTATTTATTAAATCAATAGTTCTTTGACTTTCAGTTTTATTAATTTCTCCTTTGAGCTTTAGGATCTCTAATTTAGTCTTCATCTGAGGATTTTTAATTTGTTCTCTTTCTAAATTTTTTAATTTGCCTGCCCAATCCATTGACCTCTGCCCTTCTTAATTTGTTAATATATGAACTCAAGGATATAAATCTCCCCCTGAGTACTGCTCTGGCTGCATCCAATAGGTTTTGAAAGGATGTCTCATCATTGTGATTTTCTTCAATGAAGTTATTAATTGTTTCTATGATTTGTTCTTTAACTAACTGGTTTTGGAGAATCGTGTTGTTTGATTTCCAATTAATTTTCGATTCACCTCTCCATGTTCCCTTACTCATTATTATTTTCCTTGCATTGTGATCTGAGAACGTTGCATTTATTATTTCTGCTCTTTTGCACTTGCTTGCAATGTTTCTATGCCCTAATACATGGTCAATTTTTGTGAATGTACCAGGTGCTACAGAGAAGAAGGTACATTCCTTTTTGTCCCTATTGATTTTTCTCCACATGTCTACTAACTCTAATTTTTCTAAGATTTCATTCACTTCTCTTACCTCTTTCTTATTTGTTTTTTTGGTTTGATTTATCTAGTTCAGAGAGAGTAAGGTTCAGGTCTCCCACTCTTATAGTTTTTCTATCTATCTCGTCCTTGAGCTCCTCTAGTTTCTCCTTTAGAAATCTGGATGCGATGCCATTTGGTGCATACATGGTGAGTACAGATATTTCCTCACTGTCTATACTGCCTTTTATCAGGATGTAATTACGTTCCCTATCTCTTTTAACTAGATTTATTCTTACTTTGGCTTTGTCGGATATCACGATTGCGACTCCTGCCTTCTTTCTGTCAGTTGATGCCCAAAAGATTTGGCTCCACCCTCTTACTTTCACCCTATGTGTATCTACCTTCCTCATGTGTGTTTCTTGTAGACAGCATATGGTAGGGTTTTGGATTCTAATCCACTCTGCTCTTCGCTTGCGTTTTATGGGTGAGTTCATTCCAGTCACATTCAGAGTTATGATTACTAGCTGTGTCTTTCCCGGCATATTGATTTCTGTTCCTGTTCCGGCCTTTTCTTCTCTCACTATTTCCTTCTACACCAACGTTTGCTTTTAAACATTCCCCCTTGTTCCCACCCTTATTTTACATCCCTTTCTACCCCCCTCCCTTCTTATGCCCCCCCCTTATTTTCCGTGTAGTCTTTCTAAAATTAACCCCCCACCCCTCCCTCTCTTGTACTACTTCCCTCCCCACCAGACCTTTTGTTACCCTTCTGCTCCCCTATTGGGCGTAAATCTATGCTCTGCCCCCAGTGAATTGGATGGTTTTTCCCACTTTGAGTCAATGTCAAAGCACATAAAAGTTGAGTATTTCCTGCCTCCAACCTCTTTACCCTTCCAGTATATTGATGTTCTCCCCCCTCCCACCATGAGCTTCTTTATGACGTATAAATTCACCCCCATTTGTTTCTTTTTCCCATTTCTTTAAATATTAACCTATTTTTAAGCTCTAATTATATATATATGTGTGTGTGTGTGTGTGTGTATGCATTCTCATGTGTATGTATTTTTGCATGCATATATCTGTATACCTATTTGTGTCACGTCTTTTCGTCCTATAGGGTTTGTCACTGTTCCCTCTAAGTGTACTTCTCTTTGCTGCCCAGGTAATAACAACAGTTTTTCAGAGTTACCAATGACCTCTTTTCTTATAGGGATACGTATCATTTTAACTTATTGAGTCTCTTAACAAGAATTCCTTTTGTTTTGTTTTGTTTTTTCTTTTTTAATTATCTTTCGATGATTCTCTTGAGTTCTGTGCTTGTACATCCAATTTTCTGTTCAGGTCTGGTCTTTTCTTTAGGAAATCTTGAAATTCTTCTATTTTGTTGAATGACCATACTTTCCCCTGTAAGAGTATAGTCAGTTTTGCTGGGTCGTTGATTCTTGGTTGTAGACCTAGAGAAAGGAAGTAAGGTAGACACCCAATGCCTGGGTTGGGGGTGGGGATGGGAGTGGTGGTGGGGGACTAGCAGGTGCCAGGCCCTCTCAGACTCCTGGGAATGCAGCCCTCACACCAGGGGACCAAAGGTGTGAACCCAGGTGTCAAAGATCCTCTTGGTGTGAACCCAGGTGCCACGCCCACTTTGATATGAACCAGGTGACAAGGCCCTCTTGGTGTGAACCCTATTGTGGGTTTTGTAGATTCTTTAACTCTGAGAAAACCAAAGAAAAACTTGGCCTTTGGTTTGGACTCAGAGTCCTAACTTGCTTCTTGACTCAACCAGGTAGCCTTTGCTATTTCATCATCTGAAGGTGAGGTTAAGATTTCCAAAGATAATAGCAGTAGGTTTTATTTAGATAGTATAAATTTGGGTTGGTCAAATCAGAGAGGATTAGTGTAGCCGGTGAAACACAGGAGAAGCCGTTCCTTGGGGAAACTGGGAGTCCATTTGGGTTCATCTAGAATCCATTCCCATTAGAAATCCTTGATTCATCCTGATGTCTTTCAAGAAATATTTTATGTTTATAATAAGAGGCTCCTTAGCATCCTTGAGCCTGCCCCCGAAGGGAAGCTCACATTTGACCTTCACTTCATCACCGAGGATACTTTTGATGACCTCTATCAAAAGTATCCAAAGAGTTGGAACCTGATTGGCAAGTTGAAAAGTTTTGAGCCTACGTTGGAGCCGTTTTTCGATCTAAACGTTTCTTTTCCGTAAGTCATCAAAATTCATTTTTACAGAATGGGCTTTAAAGGGCTCTAAAATTGTGCTTGCCCACTGATTCAGCAACACCACGCCTAGGTCCCAATGCCCAAGGGATCACAAGAAGGGGTGGGAGGGTGGGGATAGAGGGGGCGGGCATTATTTCTTTTCATTTTTATTTTTTTTACTTTATTTATTTATTTATTTATTTATTTATCTATCTATCTAGTCATTGATTGATTTAATTTGGTCATTTCCAAACATTATTCATTGGAAACAAAGATCATTTCCTTTTCTTCCCTCCCCCCTCAACCCCCCACCCCCACCTCTCCCATAGCCACCGCGCGATTTCACTGGGTATCACATGTGTTCTTGATTCGAACCCATTTCCATGTTGATGGTATCTGCATTAGAGTGTTCATTTAGAGTCTCTCCTCAGTCGTATCCCCTCCACCCCTGCAGTCAAGCAGTTGCTTTTCATCAGTGTTTTGAATCCCAGAGTTCATCCTCTGCTTGTGGATAGTGTTTTTTAGATCCCCGCAGATTGTTCAGGGACACTGCATTGACACCAATGGAGAAGTCCATTACCTTCGATTGTACCACGGTGTATCAGTCTCTGTGTACAATGTTCTCCTGGTTCTGCTCCTTTCGCTCTGCATCACCTCCTGGAGGTTGTTCCAGTCTCCATGGAATTCCTCCGCTTTAGTATTCCTTTGAGCACAATAGGATTCCATCACCAACATATACCACAATTTGTTCAGCCACTCCCCAATTGAAGGGCATGCCCTCATTTTCCAATTTTTGGCCACCACGAAGAGCGCAGCTAATGAATATTCTTGTACAAGTCTTTTTCCTTATTGTCCCTGTTGGGGTACAAACCCAGCTGTGCTATGGCTGGATCGAAGGGCAGACAGTCTCTTATCGCCCTTTGGGCATAGTTCCAAATTGTCCTCCAGAATGGTTGGATCAATTCACAACTCCACCAGCAATGAATTAGTGTCCCTACTTTGCCACATCCCCTCCAGCATTCACTACTTTCCATAGCTGTCATGTTAGCCAATCTGCTAGGTGTGAGGTGATACCTCAGAGTTGTTTTGATTTGCATCTCTCTGATTATGAGAGATGTAGAACATTTTTTCATGTGCTTATTAATAGTTTTAATTTCTTTGGCTGAGAACCGCCTGTTCGTGTCCCTTGCCCATTTATCAATTGGAGAATGGCTTGATTTTTTGGACAATTGACTTAGCTCTTTGTCAATTTGAGTAATTAAACCTTTGTGGGAGGTTTTTATGAAGATTGTTTCCCAGTCTGTTGCTTCCCTTCTGATTTTACTTACGTTGGTTTTGTTTGTACAAAAGCTTTTTAATTTGATGTAGTCAAAAGTATTTATGTTACATTTTGTGACTCTTTCTAAGTCTTGCTTGGTTTTCAAATCTTTCCCTTCCCAGAGTTCTGACGTGTATACTCGTCTGCGTTCACCTGATTTACTTATACTTGCCTTCTTTATGTTCAAGACATTCACCCATTCTGAAGTCATCTTGGTGTAGGGTGTGAGGTGTTGATCCAAACCTAATCTCTCCCACACTGTCTTCCAATTTTCCCAGCAGTTTTTATCACATAATGGATCTTTGTCCCCAAAGCTGGGGTCTTTGGCTTTCCCATAAGCTGTCTTGCTCAGACCATTTACGCCAAGTCTATTCCACTGATCCTCCTTTCTGTCTCTTAGCCAGTACCAAATTGTTTTGATAACCACTGCTTCATAGTAGAGTTTCAGATCTGGGACTGCAAGTCCTCCTTCCTTTGCATTTTTTTTCCCCACATGATTTCCCTGGATATCCTTGATCTTTTGTTCTTCCAAGTGACCTTATTTATGGTTGTTTTCTAATTCGGTAAAGAAGTTTTTTGGTAGTTCAATGGGTATGGCACTAAACAAGTAAATTAATTTGGGTAGGATTGTCATTTTTTATTATGTTAGCTCGTCCCACCCATGAGCAATCAATGTTTTTCCAGTTGTTTAGATCTAGTTTTCGCTGTGCGGAGAGTGTTTTGTAGTTGTGTTCATATAGTTCCTGTGTTTGTCTCGGCACACAGATTCCTAAGTATTCTATATTGTCTAGGGTGACTTTAAATGGAATTTCACTCTCTAATTCTTGCTGCTGAGATGGGTTAGAGATATATAGAAGTGCTGATGACTTATGCGGGTTTATTTTGTATCCTGCGACTTTGCTGAAGCTGCTGATTATTTCGAGGAACTTTTTGGTTGGTTCTCTAGGATTCCTTACGTAAACCATCATATCATGAGCAAAGAGTGATAGCTTGGTCTCCTCATTGCCAGTTTTAATACCTTCCATTTCTATTCCTTCTCTAATTGCTACTGCTAGTGTTTCTAGTACAATGTTAAATAATCGAGGTGATAGTGGGCATCCTTGTTTTACTCCCGATCTTATTGGGAAGGCTTCTAGTTTATCCCCATTGCAGATGATGTTTGCTGATGGTTTCAGCTATATACTGTTTATGATTTTTAGGAAAGGCCCTTCAATTCCTATGCTTTCTAGTGTTTTCACTAGGAATGGGTGTTGCATTCAATGAAAGGCTTTTTCTGCATCTATTGAGATGATCATGTGATTTTTGTCAGTTTGCTCGTTTGTACGGTCAGTTATGTGGATGGTTTTCCTAATATTGAACCATCCTTGCATTCCTGGTATGAACCCTGCCTGGGCATAGTGGATGACCCTTGTGATGACTTGCTGGAGTCTTTTTGCTGGTATCCTATTTAAGATTTTTGCATCTATAGTCATTAGGGAGATTGGCCTTTGGTGTTCCTTCTCTGTTTTTGAGCTGACTGGCTTTGGGATCAGTACCATGATTGTGTCGTAAAACGAATTTGGCAGAACTCCTTCTTGGCTCATTCTGTCAAATAGTCTGTTTTCTATTGGGATTAGTTGTCCTTTGAATGTTTGATAGAATTCATTTGTGAATCCATCTGGACCTGGGGATTTTTTCTTAGGGAGTGCTTTGATGGCTTGTTCGATGTCTTTTTCTGATATGGGATTGTTAAGGTAATTTATTTCTTCCTCTTTTAGTCTAGGCGATTTATATTTTTGTAAGTATTCATCCATATCACCTAGACTGCCATATTGGTTGCCATATAATTGGGCATAGTCGTTTTTCACGATAGCCTTAATTTCTCCTTCATTAGAGGTGAGGTCTCCTTTTTCATCTTGGAGACTGTCAATTCGGTTTATTTCTTTTCTTTTTTTTTTTTAATTGGACCAACTAGTACTGGGTCTCTTTTATTAATTTTTTCAAAGTACCAGCTTCTAGTCTTATTTATTAAATCAATAGTTCTTTGACTTTCAGTTTTATTAATTTCTCCTTTGAGCTTTAGGATCTCTAATTTAGTCTTCATCTGAGGATTTTTAATTTGTTCTCTTTCTAAATTTTTTAATTTGCCTGCCCAATCCATTGACCTCTGCCCTTCTTAATTTGTTAATATATGAACTCAAGGATATAAATCTCCCCCTGAGTACTGCTCTGGCTGCATCCAATAGGTTTTGAAAGGATGTCTCATCATTGTGATTTTCTTCAATGAAGTTATTAATTGTTTCTATGATTTGTTCTTTAACTAACTGGTTTTGGAGAATCGTGTTGTTTGATTTCCAATTAATTTTCGATTCACCTCTCCATGTTCCCTTACTCATTATTATTTTCCTTGCATTGTGATCTGAGAACGTTGCATTTATTATTTCTGCTCTTTTGCACTTGCTTGCAATGTTTCTATGCCCTAATACATGGTCAATTTTTGTGAATGTACCAGGTGCTACAGAGAAGAAGGTACATTCCTTTTTGTCCCTATTGATTTTTCTCCACATGTCTACTAACTCTAATTTTTCTAAGATTTCATTCACTTCTCTTACCTCTTTCTTATTTGTTTTTTTGGTTTGATTTATCTAGTTCAGAGAGAGGAAGGTTCAGGTCTCCCACTCTTATAGTTTTTCTATCTATCTCGTCCTTGAGCTCCTCTAGTTTCTCCTTTAGAAATCTGGATGCGATGCCATTTGGTGCATACATGGTGAGTACAGATATTTCCTCACTGTCTATACTGCCTTTTATCAGGATGTAATTACGTTCCCTATCTCTTTTAACTAGATTTATTCTTACTTTGGCTTTGTCGGATATCACGATTGCGACTCCTGCCTTCTTTCTGTCAGTTGATGCCCAAAAGATTTGGCTCCACCCTCTTACTTTCACCCTATGTGTATCTACCTTCCTCATGTGTGTTTCTTGTAGACAGCATATGGTAGGGTTTTGGATTCTAATCCACTCTGCTCTTCGCTTGCGTTTTATGGGTGAGTTCATTCCAGTCACATTCAGAGTTATGATTACTAGCTGTGTCTTTCCCGGCATATTGATTTCTGTTCCTGTTCCGGCCTTTTCTTCTCTCACTATTTCCTTCTACACCAACGTTTGCTTTTAAACATTCCCCCTTGTTCCCACCCTTATTTTACATCCCTTTCTACCCCCCTCCCTTCTTATGCCCCCCCCTTATTTTCCGTGTAGTCTTTCTAAAATTAACCCCCCACCCCTCCCTCTCTTGTACTACTTCCCTCCCCACCAGACCTTTTGTTACCCTTCTGCTCCCCTATTGGGCGTAAATCTATGCTCTGCCCCCAGTGAATTGGATGGTTTTTCCCACTTTGAGTCAATGTCAAAGCACATAAAAGTTGAGTATTTCCTGCCTCCAACCTCTTTACCCTTCCAGTATATTGATGTTCTCCCCCCTCCCACCATGAGCTTCTTTATGACGTATAAATTCACCCCCATTTGTTTCTTTTTCCCATTTCTTTAAATATTAACCTATTTTTAAGCTCTAATTATATATATATGTGTGTGTGTGTGTGTGTGTATGCATTCTCATGTGTATGTATTTTTGCATGCATATATCTGTATACCTATTTGTGTCACGTCTTTTCGTCCTATAGGGTTTGTCACTGTTCCCTCTAAGTGTACTTCTCTTTGCTGCCCAGGTAATAACAACAGTTTTTCAGAGTTACCAATGACCTCTTTTCTTATAGGGATACGTATCATTTTAACTTATTGAGTCTCTTAACAAGAATTCCTTTTGTTTTGTTTTGTTTTTTCTTTTTTAATTATCTTTCGATGATTCTCTTGAGTTCTGTGCTTGTACATCCAATTTTCTGTTCAGGTCTGGTCTTTTCTTTAGGAAATCTTGAAATTCTTCTATTTTGTTGAATGACCATACTTTCCCCTGTAAGAGTATAGTCAGTTTTGCTGGGTCGTTGATTCTTGGTTGTAGACCTAGAGAAAGGAAGTAAGGTAGACACCCAATGCCTGGGTTGGGGGTGGGGATGGGAGTGGTGGTGGGGGACTAGCAGGTGCCAGGCCCTCTCAGACTCCTGGGAATGCAGCCCTCACACCAGGGGACCAAAGGTGTGAACCCAGGTGTCAAAGATCCTCTTGGTGTGAACCCAGGTGCCACGCCCACTTTGATATGAACCAGGTGACAAGGCCCTCTTGGTGTGAACCCTATTGTGGGTTTTGTAGATTCTTTAACTCTGAGAAAACCAAAGAAAAACTTGGCCTTTGGTTTGGACTCAGAGTCCTAACTTGCTTCTTGACTCAACCAGGTAGCCTTTGCTATTTCATCATCTGAAGGTGAGGTTAAGATTTCCAAAGATAATAGCAGTAGGTTTTATTTAGATAGTATAAATTTGGGTTGGTCAAATCAGAGAGGATTAGTGTAGCCGGTGAAACACAGGAGAAGCCGTTCCTTGGGGAAACTGGGAGTCCATTTGGGTTCATCTAGAATCCATTCCCATTAGAAATCCTTGATTCATCCTGATGTCTTTCAAGAAATATTTTATGTTTATAATAAGAGGCTCCTTAGCATCCTTGAGCCTGCCCCCGAAGGGAAGCTCACATTTGACCTTCACTTCATCACCGAGGATACTTTTGATGACCTCTATCAAAAGTATCCAAAGAGTTGGAACCTGATTGGCAAGTTGAAAAGTTTTGAGCCTACGTTGGAGCCGTTTTTCGATCTAAACGTTTCTTTTCCGTAAGTCATCAAAATTCATTTTTACAGAATGGGCTTTAAAGGGCTCTAAAATTGTGCTTGCCCACTGATTCAGCAACACCACGCCTAGGTCCCAATGCCCAAGGGATCACAAGAAGGGGTGGGAGGGTGGGGATAGAGGGGGCGGGCATTATTTCTTTTCATTTTTATTTTTTTTACTTTATTTATTTATTTATTTATTTATTTATTTATCTATCTATCTAGTCATTGATTGATTTAATTTGGTCATTTCCAAACATTATTCATTGGAAACAAAGATCATTTCCTTTTCTTCCCTCCCCCCTCAACCCCCCACCCCCACCTCTCCCATAGCCACCGCGCGATTTCACTGGGTATCACATGTGTTCTTGATTCGAACCCATTTCCATGTTGATGGTATCTGCATTAGAGTGTTCATTTAGAGTCTCTCCTCAGTCGTATCCCCTCCACCCCTGCAGTCAAGCAGTTGCTTTTCATCAGTGTTTTGAATCCCAGAGTTCATCCTCTGCTTGTGGATAGTGTTTTTTAGATCCCCGCAGATTGTTCAGGGACACTGCATTGACACCAATGGAGAAGTCCATTACCTTCGATTGTACCACGGTGTATCAGTCTCTGTGTACAATGTTCTCCTGGTTCTGCTCCTTTCGCTCTGCATCACCTCCTGGAGGTTGTTCCAGTCTCCATGGAATTCCTCCGCTTTAGTATTCCTTTGAGCACAATAGGATTCCATCACCAACATATACCACAATTTGTTCAGCCACTCCCCAATTGAAGGGCATGCCCTCATTTTCCAATTTTTGGCCACCACGAAGAGCGCAGCTAATGAATATTCTTGTACAAGTCTTTTTCCTTATTGTCCCTGTTGGGGTACAAACCCAGCTGTGCTATGGCTGGATCGAAGGGCAGACAGTCTCTTATCGCCCTTTGGGCATAGTTCCAAATTGTCCTCCAGAATGGTTGGATCAATTCACAACTCCACCAGCAATGAATTAGTGTCCCTACTTTGCCACATCCCCTCCAGCATTCACTACTTTCCATAGCTGTCATGTTAGCCAATCTGCTAGGTGTGAGGTGATACCTCAGAGTTGTTTTGATTTGCATCTCTCTGATTATGAGAGATGTAGAACATTTTTTCATGTGCTTATTAATAGTTTTAATTTCTTTGGCTGAGAACCGCCTGTTCGTGTCCCTTGCCCATTTATCAATTGGAGAATGGCTTGATTTTTTGGACAATTGACTTAGCTCTTTGTCAATTTGAGTAATTAAACCTTTGTGGGAGGTTTTTATGAAGATTGTTTCCCAGTCTGTTGCTTCCCTTCTGATTTTACTTACGTTGGTTTTGTTTGTACAAAAGCTTTTTAATTTGATGTAGTCAAAAGTATTTATGTTACATTTTGTGACTCTTTCTAAGTCTTGCTTGGTTTTCAAATCTTTCCCTTCCCAGAGGTCTGACGTGTATACTAGTCTGCGTTCACCTGATTTACTTATACTTGCCTTCTTTATGTTCAAGACATTCACCCATTCTGAAGTCATCTTGGTGTAGGGTGTGAGGTGTTGATCCAAACCTAATCTCTCCCACACTGTCTTCCAATTTTCCCAGCAGTTTTTATCACATAATGGATCTTTGTCCCCAAAGCTGGGGTCTTTGGCTTTCCCATAAGCTGTCTTGCTGAGACCATTTACGCCAAGTCTATTCCACTGATCCTCCTTTCTGTCTCTTAGCCAGTACCAAATTGTTTTGATAACCACTGCTTCATAGTAGAGTTTCAGATCTGGGACTGCAAGTCCTCCTTCCTTTGCATTTTTTTCCCCACATGATTTCCCTGGATATCCTTGATCTTTTGTTCTTCCAAGTGACCTTATTTATGGTTGTTTTCTAATTCGGTAAAGAAGTTTTTTGGTAGTTCAATGGGTATGGCACTAAACAAGTAAATTAATTTGGGTAGGATTGTCATTTTTTATTATGTTAGCTCGTCCCACCCATGAGCAATCAATGTTTTTCCAGTTGTTTAGATCTAGTTTTCGCTGTGCGGAGAGTGTTTTGTAGTTGTGTTCATATAGTTCCTGTGTTTGTCTCGGCACACAGATTCCTAAGTATTCTATATTGTCTAGGGTGACTTTAAATGGAATTTCACTCTCTAATTCTTGCTGCTGAGATGGGTTAGAGATATATAGAAGTGCTGATGACTTATGCGGGTTTATTTTGTATCCTGCGACTTTGCTGAAGCTGCTGATTATTTCGAGGAACTTTTTGGTTGGTTCTCTAGGATTCCTTACGTAAACCATCATATCATGAGCAAAGAGTGATAGCTTGGTCTCCTCATTGCCAGTTTTAATACCTTCCATTTCTATTCCTTCTCTAATTGCTACTGCTAGTGTTTCTAGTACAATGTTAAATAATCGAGGTGATAGTGGGCATCCTTGTTTTACTCCCGATCTTATTGGGAAGGCTTCTAGTTTATCCCCATTGCAGATGATGTTTGCTGATGGTTTCAGCTATATACTGTTTATGATTTTTAGGAAAGGCCCTTCAATTCCTATGCTTTCTAGTGTTTTCACTAGGAATGGGTGTTGCATTCAATGAAAGGCTTTTTCTGCATCTATTGAGATGATCATGTGATTTTTGTCAGTTTGCTCGTTTGTACGGTCAGTTATGTGGATGGTTTTCCTAATATTGAACCATCCTTGCATTCCTGGTATGAACCCTGCCTGGGCATAGTGGATGACCCTTGTGATGACTTGCTGGAGTCTTTTTGCTGGTATCCTATTTAAGATTTTTGCATCTATAGTCATTAGGGAGATTGGCCTTTGGTGTTCCTTCTCTGTTTTTGAGCTGACTGGCTTTGGGATCAGTACCATGATTGTGTCGTAAAACGAATTTGGCAGAACTCCTTCTTGGCTCATTCTGTCAAATAGTCTGTTTTCTATTGGGATTAGTTGTCCTTTGAATGTTTGATAGAATTCATTTGTGAATCCATCTGGACCTGGGGATTTTTTCTTAGGGAGTGCTTTGATGGCTTGTTCGATGTCTTTTTCTGATATGGGATTGTTAAGGTAATTTATTTCTTCCTCTTTTAGTCTAGGCGATTTATATTTTTGTAAGTATTCATCCATATCACCTAGACTGCCATATTGGTTGCCATATAATTGGGCATAGTCGTTTTTCACGATAGCCTTAATTTCTCCTTCATTAGAGGTGAGGTCTCCTTTTTCATCTTGGAGACTGTCAATTCGGTTTATTTCTTTTCTTTTTTTTTTTTAATTGGACCGACTAGTACTGGGTCTCTTTTATTAATTTTTTCAAAGTACCAGCTTCTAGTCTTATTTATTAAATCAATAGTTCTTTGACTTTCAGTTTTATTAATTTCTCCTTTGAGCTTTAGGATCTCTAATTTAGTCTTCATCTGAGGATTTTTAATTTGTTCTCTTTCTAAATTTTTTAATTTGCCTGCCCAATCCATTGACCTCTGCCCTTCTTAATTTGTTAATATATGAACTCAAGGATATAAATCTCCCCCTGAGTACTGCTCTGGCTGCATCCAATAGGTTTTGAAAGGATGTCTCATCATTGTGATTTTCTTCAATGAAGTTATTAATTGTTTCTATGATTTGTTCTTTAACTAACTGGTTTTGGAGAATCGTGTTGTTTGATTTCCAATTAATTTTCGATTCACCTCTCCATGTTCCCTTACTCATTATTATTTTCCTTGCATTGTGATCTGAGAACGTTGCATTTATTATTTCTGCTCTTTTGCACTTGCTTGCAATGTTTCTATGCCCTAATACATGGTCAATTTTTGTGAATGTACCAGGTGCTGCAGAGAAGAAGGTACATTCCTTTTTGTCCCTATTGATTTTTCTCCACATGTCTACTAACTCTAATTTTTCTAAGATTTCATTCACTTCTCTTACCTCTTTCTTATTTGTTTTTTTGGTTTGATTTATCTAGTTCAGAGAGAGGAAGGTTCAGGTCTCCCACTCTTATAGTTTTTCTATCTATCTCGTCCTTGAGCTCCTCTAGTTTCTCCTTTAGAAATCTGGATGCGATGCCATTTGGTGCATACATGGTGAGTACAGATATTTCCTCACTGTCTATACTGCCTTTTATCAGGATGTAATTACGTTCCCTATCTCTTTTAACTAGATTTATTCTTACTTTGGCTTTGTCGGATATCACGATTGCGACTTCTGCCTTCTTTCTGTCAGTTGATGCCCAAAAGATTTGGCTCCACCCTCTTACTTTCACCCTATTTGTATCTACCTTCCTCATGTGTGTTTCTTGTAGACAGCATATGGTAGGGTTTTGGATTCTAATCCACTCTGCTCTTCGCTTGCGTTTTATGGGTGAGTTCATTCCAGTCACATTCAGAGTTATGATTACTAGCTGTGTCTTTCCCGGCATATTGATTTCTGTTCCTGTTCCGGCCTTTTCTTCTCTCACTATTTCCTTCTACACCAACGTTTGCTTTTAAACATTCCCCCTTGTTCCCACCCTTATTTTACATCCCTTTCTACCCCCCTCCCTTCTTATGCCCCCCCTTATTTTCCGTGTAGTCTTTCTAAAATTAACCCCCCACCCCTCCCTCTCTTGTACTACTTCCCTCCCCACCAGACCTTTTGTTACCCTTCTGCTCCCCTATTGGGCGTAAATCTATGCTCTGCCCCCAGTGAATTGGATGGTTTTTCCCACTTTGAGTCAATGTCAAAGCACATAAAAGTTGAGTATTTCCTGCCTCCAACCTCTTTACCCTTCCAGTATATTGATGTTCTCCCCCCTCCCACCATGAGCTTCTTTATGACGTATAAATTCCCCCCCATTTGTTTCTTTTTCCCATTTCTTTAAATATTAACCTATTTTTAAGCTCTAATTATATATATATGTGTGTGTGTGTGTGTGTGTGTGTATGCATTCTCATGTGTATGTATTTTTGCATGCATATATCTGTATACCTATTTGTGTCACGTCTTTTCGTCCTATAGGGTTTGTCACTGTTCCCTCTAAGTGTACTTCTCTTTGCTGCCCAGGTAATAACAACAGTTTTTCAGAGTTACCAATGACCTCTTTTCTTATAGGGATACGTATCATTTTAACTTATTGAGTCTCTTAACAAGAATTCCTTTTGTTTTGTTTTGTTTTTTCTTTTTTAATTATCTTTCGATGATTCTCTTGAGTTCTGTGCTTGTACATCCAATTTTCTGTTCAGGTCTGGTCTTTTCTTTAGAAAATCTTGAAATTCTTCTATTTTGTTGAATGACCATACTTTCCCCTGTAAGAGTATAGTCAGTTTTGCTGGGTCGTTGATTCTTGGTTGTAGACCTAGAGAAAGGAAGTAAGGTAGACACCCAATGCCTGGGTTGGGGGTGGGGATGGGAGTGGTGGTGGGGGACTAGCAGGTGCCAGGCCCTCTCAGACTCCTGGGAATGCAGCCCTCACACCAGGGGACCAAAGGTGTGAACCCAGGTGTCAAAGATCCTCTTGGTGTGAACCCAGGTGCCACGCCCACTTTGATATGAACCAGGTGACAAGGCCCTCTTGGTGTGAACCCTATTGTGGGTTTTGTAGATTCTTTAACTCTGAGAAAACCAAAGAAAAACTTGGCCTTTGGTTTGGACTCAGAGTCCTAACTTGCTTCTTGACTCAACCAGGTAGCCTTTGCTATTTCATCATCTGAAGGTGAGGTTAAGATTTCCAAAGATAATAGCAGTAGGTTTTATTTAGATAGTATAAATTTGGGTTGGTCAAATCAGAGAGGATTAGTGTAGCCGGTGAAACACAGGAGAAGCCGTTCCTTGGGGAAACTGGGAGTCCATTTGGGTTCATCTAGAATCCATTCCCATTAGAAATCCTTGATTCATCCTGATGTCTTTCAAGAAATATTTTATGTTTATAATAAGAGGCTCCTTAGCATCCTTGAGCCTGCCCCCGAAGGGAAGCTCACATTTGACCTTCACTTCATCACCGAGGATACTTTTGATGACCTCTATCAAAAGTATCCAAAGAGTTGGAACCTGATTGGCAAGTTGAAAAGTTTTGAGCCTACGTTGGAGCCGTTTTTCGATCTAAACGTTTCTTTTCCGTAAGTCATCAAAATTCATTTTTACAGAATGGGCTTTAAAGGGCTCTAAAATTGTGCTTGCCCACTGATTCAGCAACACCACGCCTAGGTCCCAATGCCCAAGGGATCACAAGAAGGGGTGGGAGGGTGGGGATAGAGGGGGCGGGCATTATTTCTTTTCATTTTTATTTTTTTTACTTTATTTATTTATTTATTTATTTATCTATCTATCTAGTCATTGATTGATTTAATTTGGTCATTTCCAAACATTATTCATTGGAAACAAAGATCATTTCCTTTTCTTCCCTCCCCCCTCAACCCCCCACCCCCACCTCTCCCATAGCCACCGCGCGATTTCACTGGGTATCACATGTGTTCTTGATTCGAACCCATTTCCATGTTGATGGTATCTGCATTAGAGTGTTCATTTAGAGTCTCTCCTCAGTCGTATCCCCTCCACCCCTGCAGTCAAGCAGTTGCTTTTCATCAGTGTTTTGAATCCCAGAGTTCATCCTCTGCTTGTGGATAGTGTTTTTTAGATCCCCGCAGATTGTTCAGGGACACTGCATTGACACCAATGGAGAAGTCCATTACCTTCGATTGTACCACGGTGTATCAGTCTCTGTGTACAATGTTCTCCTGGTTCTGCTCCTTTCGCTCTGCATCACCTCCTGGAGGTTGTTCCAGTCTCCATGGAATTCCTCCGCTTTAGTATTCCTTTGAGCACAATAGGATTCCATCACCAACATATACCACAATTTGTTCAGCCACTCCCCAATTGAAGGGCATGCCCTCATTTTCCAATTTTTGGCCACCACGAAGAGCGCAGCTAATGAATATTCTTGTACAAGTCTTTTTCCTTATTGTCCCTGTTGGGGTACAAACCCAGCTGTGCTATGGCTGGATCGAAGGGCAGACAGTCTCTTATCGCCCTTTGGGCATAGTTCCAAATTGTCCTCCAGAATGGTTGGATCAATTCACAACTCCACCAGCAATGAATTAGTGTCCCTACTTTGCCACATCCCCTCCAGCATTCACTACTTTCCATAGCTGTCATGTTAGCCAATCTGCTAGGTGTGAGGTGATACCTCAGAGTTGTTTTGATTTGCATCTCTCTGATTATGAGAGATGTAGAACATTTTTTCATGTGCTTATTAATAGTTTTAATTTCTTTGGCTGAGAACCGCCTGTTCGTGTCCCTTGCCCATTTATCAATTGGAGAATGGCTTGATTTTTTGGACAATTGACTTAGCTCTTTGTCAATTTGAGTAATTAAACCTTTGTGGGAGGTTTTTATGAAGATTGTTTCCCAGTCTGTTGCTTCCCTTCTGATTTTACTTACGTTGGTTTTGTTTGTACAAAAGCTTTTTAATTTGATGTAGTCAAAAGTATTTATGTTACATTTTGTGACTCTTTCTAAGTCTTGCTTGGTTTTCAAATCTTTCCCTTCCCAGAGGTCTGACGTGTATACTAGTCTGCGTTCACCTGATTTACTTATACTTGCCTTCTTTATGTTCAAGACATTCACCCATTCTGAAGTCATCTTGGTGTAGGGTGTGAGGTGTTGATCCAAACCTAATCTCTCCCACACTGTCTTCCAATTTTCCCAGCAGTTTTTATCACATAATGGATCTTTGTCCCCAAAGCTGGGGTCTTTGGCTTTCCCATAAGCTGTCTTGCTCAGACCATTTACGCCAAGTCTATTCCACTGATCCTCCTTTCTGTCTCTTAGCCAGTACCAAATTGTTTTGATAACCACTGCTTCATAGTAGAGTTTCAGATCTGGGACTGCAAGTCCTCCTTCCTTTGCATTTTTTTTCCCCACATGATTTCCCTGGATATCCTTGATCTTTTGTTCTTCCAAGTGACCTTATTTATGGTTGTTTTCTAATTCGGTAAAGAAGTTTTTTGGTAGTTCAATGGGTATGGCACTAAACAAGTAAATTAATTTGGGTAGGATTGTCATTTTTTATTATGTTAGCTCGTCCCACCCATGAGCAATCAATGTTTTTCCAGTTGTTTAGATCTAGTTTTCGCTGTGCGGAGAGTGTTTTGTAGTTGTGTTCATATAGTTCCTGTGTTTGTCTCGGCACACAGATTCCTAAGTATTCTATATTGTCTAGGGTGACTTTAAATGGAATTTCACTCTCTAATTCTTGCTGCTGAGATGGGTTAGAGATATATAGAAGTGCTGATGACTTATGCGGGTTTATTTTGTATCCTGCGACTTTGCTGAAGCTGCTGATTATTTCGAGGAACTTTTTGGTTGGTTCTCTAGGATTCCTTACGTAAACCATCATATCATGAGCAAAGAGTGATAGCTTGGTCTCCTCATTGCCAGTTTTAATACCTTCCATTTCTATTCCTTCTCTAATTGCTACTGCTAGTGTTTCTAGTACAATGTTAAATAATCGAGGTGATAGTGGGCATCCTTGTTTTACTCCCGATCTTATTGGGAAGGCTTCTAGTTTATCCCCATTGCAGATGATGTTTGCTGATGGTTTCAGCTATATACTGTTTATGATTTTTAGGAAAGGCCCTTCAATTCCTATGCTTTCTAGTGTTTTCACTAGGAATGGGTGTTGCATTCAATGAAAGGCTTTTTCTGCATCTATTGAGATGATCATGTGATTTTTGTCAGTTTGCTCGTTTGTACGGTCAGTTATGTGGATGGTTTTCCTAATATTGAACCATCCTTGCATTCCTGGTATGAACCCTGCCTGGGCATAGTGGATGACCCTTGTGATGACTTGCTGGAGTCTTTTTGCTGGTATCCTATTTAAGATTTTTGCATCTATAGTCATTAGGGAGATTGGCCTTTGGTGTTCCTTCTCTGTTTTTGAGCTGACTGGCTTTGGGATCAGTACCATGATTGTGTCGTAAAACGAATTTGGCAGAACTCCTTCTTGGCTCATTCTGTCAAATAGTCTGTTTTCTATTGGGATTAGTTGTCCTTTGAATGTTTGATAGAATTCATTTGTGAATCCATCTGGACCTGGGGATTTTTTCTTAGGGAGTGCTTTGATGGCTTGTTCGATGTCTTTTTCTGATATGGGATTGTTAAGGTAATTTATTTCTTCCTCTTTTAGTCTAGGCGATTTATATTTTTGTAAGTATTCATCCATATCACCTAGACTGCCATATTGGTTGCCATATAATTGGGCATAGTCGTTTTTCACGATAGCCTTAATTTCTCCTTCATTAGAGGTGAGGTCTCCTTTTTCATCTTGGAGACTGTCAATTCGGTTTATTTCTTTTCTTTTTTTTTTTTAATTGGACCGACTAGTACTGGGTCTCTTTTATTAATTTTTTCAAAGTACCAGCTTCTAGTCTTATTTATTAAATCAATAGTTCTTTGACTTTCAGTTTTATTAATTTCTCCTTTGAGCTTTAGGATCTCTAATTTAGTCTTCATCTGAGGATTTTTAATTTGTTCTCTTTCTAAATTTTTTAATTTGCCTGCCCAATCCATTGACCTCTGCCCTTCTTAATTTGTTAATATATGAACTCAAGGATATAAATCTCCCCCTGAGTACTGCTCTGGCTGCATCCAATAGGTTTTGAAAGGATGTCTCATCATTGTGATTTTCTTCAATGAAGTTATTAATTGTTTCTATGATTTGTTCTTTAACTAACTGGTTTTGGAGAATCGTGTTGTTTGATTTCCAATTAATTTTCGATTCACCTCTCCATGTTCCCTTACTCATTATTATTTTCCTTGCATTGTGATCTGAGAACGTTGCATTTATTATTTCTGCTCTTTTGCACTTGCTTGCAATGTTTCTATGCCCTAATACATGGTCAATTTTTGTGAATGTACCAGGTGCTACAGAGAAGAAGGTACATTCCTTTTTGTCCCTATTGATTTTTCTCCACATGTCTACTAACTCTAATTTTTCTAAGATTTCATTCACTTCTCTTACCTCTTTCTTATTTGTTTTTTTTGTTTGATTTATCTAGTTCAGAGAGAGGAAGGTTCAGGTCTCCCACTCTTATAGTTTTTCTATCTATCTCGTCCTTGAGCTCCTCTAGTTTCTCCTTTAGAAATCTGGATGCGATGCCATTTGGTGCATACATGGTGAGTACAGATATTTCCTCACTGTCTATACTGCCTTTTATCAGGATGTAATTACGTTCCCTATCTCTTTTAACTAGATTTATTCTTACTTTGGCTTTGTCGGATATCACGATTGCGACTCCTGCCTTCTTTCTGTCAGTTGATGCCCAAAAGATTTGGCTCCACCCTCTTACTTTCACCCTATGTGTATCTACCTTCCTCATGTGTGTTTCTTGTAGACAGCATATGGTAGGGTTTTGGATTCTAATCCACTCTGCTCTTCGCTTGCGTTTTATGGGTGAGTTCATTCCAGTCACATTCAGAGTTATGATTACTAGCTGTGTCTTTCCCGGCATATTGATTTCTGTTCCTGTTCCGGCCTTTTCTTCTCTCACTATTTCCTTCTACACCAACGTTTGCTTTTAAACATTCCCCCTTGTTCCCACCCTTATTTTACATCCCTTTCTACCCCCCTCCCTTCTTATGCCCCCCCCTTATTTTCCGTGTAGTCTTTCTAAAATTAACCCCCCACCCCTCCCTCTCTTGTACTACTTCCCTCCCCACCAGACCTTTTGTTACCCTTCTGCTCCCCTATTGGGCGTAAATCTATGCTCTGCCCCCAGTGAATTGGATGGTTTTTCCCACTTTGAGTCAATGTCAAAGCACATAAAAGTTGAGTATTTCCTGCCTCCGACCTCTTTACCCTTCCAGTATATTGATGTTCTCCCCCCTCCCACCATGAGCTTCTTTATGACGTATAAATTCACCCCCATTTGTTTCTTTTTCCCATTTCTTTAAATATTAACCTATTTTTAAGCTCTAATTATATATATATGTGTGTGTGTGTGTGTGTGTATGCATTCTCATGTGTATGTATTTTTGCATGCATATATCTGTATACCTATTTGTGTCACGTCTTTTCGTCCTATAGGGTTTGTCACTGTTCCCTCTAAGTGTACTTCTCTTTGCTGCCCAGGTAATAACAACAGTTTTTCAGAGTTACCAATGACCTCTTTTCTTATAGGGATACGTATCATTTTAACTTATTGAGTCTCTTAACAAGAATTCCTTTTGTTTTGTTTTGTTTTTTCTTTTTTAATTATCTTTCGATGATTCTCTTGAGTTCTGTGCTTGTACATCCAATTTTCTGTTCAGGTCTGGTCTTTTCTTTAGAAAATCTTGAAATTCTTCTATTTTGTTGAATGACCATACTTTCCCCTGTAAGAGTATAGTCAGTTTTGCTGGGTCGTTGATTCTTGGTTGTAGACCTAGAGAAAGGAAGTAAGGTAGACACCCAATGCCTGGGTTGGGGGTGGGGATGGGAGTGGTGGTGGGGGACTAGCAGGTGCCAGGCCCTCTCAGACTCCTGGGAATGCAGCCCTCACACCAGGGGACCAAAGGTGTGAACCCAGGTGTCAAAGATCCTCTTGGTGTGAACCCAGGTGCCACGCCCACTTTGATATGAACCAGGTGACAAGGCCCTCTTGGTGTGAACCCTTTTGTGGGTTTTGTAGATTCTTTAACTCTGAGAAAACCAAAGAAAAACTTGGCCTTTGGTTTGGACTCAGAGTCCTAACTTGCTTCTTGACTCAACCAGGTAGCCTTTGCTATTTCATCATCTGAAGGTGAGGTTAAGATTTCCAAAGATAATAGCAGTAGGTTTTATTTAGATAGTATAAATTTGGGTTGGTCAAATCAGAGAGGATTAGTGTAGCCGGTGAAACACAGGAGAAGCCGTTCCTTGGGGAAACTGGGAGTCCATTTGGGTTCATCTAGAATCCATTCCCATTAGAAATCCTTGATTCATCCTGATGTCTTTCAAGAAATATTTTATGTTTATAATAAGAGGCTCCTTAGCATCCTTGAGCCTGCCCCCGAAGGGAAGCTCACATTTGACCTTCACTTCATCACCGAGGATACTTTTGATGACCTCTATCAAAAGTATCCAAAGAGTTGGAACCTGATTGGCAAGTTGAAAAGTTTTGAGCCTACGTTGGAGCCGTTTTTCGATCTAAACGTTTCTTTTCCGTAAGTCATCAAAATTCATTTTTACAGAATGGGCTTTAAAGGGCTCTAAAATTGTGCTTGCCCACTGATTCAGCAACACCACGCCTAGGTCCCAATGCCCAAGGGATCACAAGAAGGGGTGGGAGGGTGGGGATAGAGGGGGCGGGCATTATTTCTTTTCATTTTTATTTTTTTTACTTTATTTATTTATTTATTTATTTATTTATCTATCTATCTATCTAGTCATTGATTGATTTAATTTGGTCATTTCCAAACATTATTCATTGGAAACAAAGATCATTTCCTTTTCTTCCCTCCCCCCTCAACCCCCCACCCCCACCTCTCCCATAGCCACCGCGAGATTTCACTGGGTATCACATGTGTTCTTGATTCGAACCCATTTCCATGTTGATGGTATCTGCATTAGAGTGTTCATTTAGAGTCTCTCCTCAGTCGTATCCCCTCCACCCCTGCAGTCAAGCAGTTGCTTTTCATCAGTGTTTTGAATCCCAGAGTTCATCCTCTGCTTGTGGATAGTGTTTTTTAGATCCCCGCAGATTGTTCAGGGACACTGCATTGACACCAATGGAGAAGTCCATTACCTTCGATTGTACCACGGTGTATCAGTCTCTGTGTACAATGTTCTCCGGGTTCTGCTCCTTTCGCTCTGCATCACCTCCTGGAGGTTGTTCCAGTCTCCATGGAATTCCTCCGCTTTAGTATTCCTTTGAGCACAATAGGATTCCATCACCAACATATACCACAATTTGTTCAGCCACTCCCCAATTGAAGGGCATGCCCTCATTTTCCAATTTTTGGCCACCACGAAGAGCGCAGCTAATGAATATTCTTGTACAAGTCTTTTTCCTTATTGTCCCTGTTGGGGTACAAACCCAGCTGTGCTATGGCTGGATCGAAGGGCAGACAGTCTCTTATCGCCCTTTGGGCATAGTTCCAAATTGTCCTCCAGAATGGTTGGATCAATTCACAACTCCACCAGCAATGAATTAGTGTCCCTACTTTGCCACATCCCCTCCAGCATTCACTACTTTCCATAGCTGTCATGTTAGCCAATCTGCTAGGTGTGAGGTGATACCTCAGAGTTGTTTTGATTTGCATCTCTCTGATTATGAGAGATGTAGAACATTTTTTCATGTGCTTATTAATAGTTTTAATTTCTTTGGCTGAGAACCGCCTGTTCGTGTCCCTTGCCCATTTATCAATTGGAGAATGGCTTGATTTTTTGGACAATTGACTTAGCTCTTTGTCAATTTGAGTAATTAAACCTTTGTGGGAGGTTTTTATGAAGATTGTTTCCCAGTCTGTTGCTTCCCTTCTGATTTTACTTACGTTGGTTTTGTTTGTACAAAAGCTTTTTAATTTGATGTAGTCAAAAGTATTTATGTTACATTTTGTGACTCTTTCTAAGTCTTGCTTGGTTTTCAAATCTTTCCCTTCCCAGAGGTCTGACGTGTATACTAGTCTGCGTTCACCTGATTTACTTATACTTGCCTTCTTTATGTTCAAGACATTCACCCATTCTGAAGTCATCTTGGTGTAGGGTGTGAGGTGTTGATCCAAACCTAATCTCTCCCACACTGTCTTCCAATTTTCCCAGCAGTTTTTATCACATAATGGATCTTTGTCCCCAAAGCTGGGGTCTTTGGCTTTCCCATAAGCTGTCTTGCTGAGACCATTTACGCCAAGTCTATTCCACTGATCCTCCTTTCTGTCTCTTAGCCAGTACCAAATTGTTTTGATAACCACTGCTTCATAGTAGAGTTTCAGATCTGGGACTGCAAGTCCTCCTTCCTTTGCATTTTTTTTCCCCACATGATTTCCCTGGATATCCTTGATCTTTTGTTCTTCCAAGTGACCTTATTTATGGTTGTTTTCTAATTCGGTAAAGAAGTTTTTTGGTAGTTCAATGGGTATGGCACTAAACAAGTAAATTAATTTGGGTAGGATTGTCATTTTTTATTATGTTAGCTCGTCCCACCCATGAGCAATCAATGTTTTTCCAGTTGTTTAGATCTAGTTTTCGCTGTGCGGAGAGTGTTTTGTAGTTGTGTTCATATAGTTCCTGTGTTTGTCTCGGCACACAGATTCCTAAGTATTCTATATTGTCTAGGGTGACTTTAAATGGAATTTCACTCTCTAATTCTTGCTGCTGAGATGGGTTAGAGATATATAGAAGTGCTGATGACTTATGCGGGTTTATTTTGTATCCTGCGACTTTGCTGAAGCTGCTGATTATTTCGAGGAACTTTTTGGTTGGTTCTCTAGGATTCCTTACGTAAACCATCATATCATGAGCAAAGAGTGATAGCTTGGTCTCCTCATTGCCAGTTTTAATACCTTCCATTTCTATTCCTTCTCTAATTGCTACTGCTAGTGTTTCTAGTACAATGTTAAATAATCGAGGTGATAGTGGGCATCCTTGTTTTACTCCCGATCTTATTGGGAAGGCTTCTAGTTTATCCCCATTGCAGATGATGTTTGCTGATGGTTTCAGCTATATACTGTTTATGATTTTTAGGAAAGGCCCTTCAATTCCTATGCTTTCTAGTGTTTTCACTAGGAATGGGTGTTGCATTCAATGAAAGGCTTTTTCTGCATCTATTGAGATGATCATGTGATTTTTGTCAGTTTGCTCGTTTGTACGGTCAGTTATGTGGATGGTTTTCCTAATATTGAACCATCCTTGCATTCCTGGTATGAACCCTGCCTGGGCATAGTGGATGACCCTTGTGATGACTTGCTGGAGTCTTTTTGCTGGTATCCTATTTAAGATTTTTGCATCTATAGTCATTAGGGAGATTGGCCTTTGGTGTTCCTTCTCTGTTTTTGAGCTGACTGGCTTTGGGATCAGTACCATGATTGTGTCGTAAAACGAATTTGGCAGAACTCCTTCTTGGCTCATTCTGTCAAATAGTCTGTTTTCTATTGGGATTAGTTGTCCTTTGAATGTTTGATAGAATTCATTTGTGAATCCATCTGGACCTGGGGATTTTTTCTTAGGGAGTGCTTTGATGGCTTGTTCGATGTCTTTTTCTGATATGGGATTGTTAAGGTAATTTATTTCTTCCTCTTTTAGTCTAGGCGATTTATATTTTTGTAAGTATTCATCCATATCACCTAGACTGCCATATTGGTTGCCATATAATTGGGCATAGTCGTTTTTCACGATAGCCTTAATTTCTCCTTCATTAGAGGTGAGGTCTCCTTTTTCATCTTGGAGACTGTCAATTCGGTTTATTTCTTTTCTTTCTTTTTTTTTTAATTGGACCGACTAGTACTGGGTCTCTTTTATTAATTTTTTCAAAGTACCAGCTTCTAGTCTTATTTATTAAATCAATAGTTCTTTGACTTTCAGTTTTATTAATTTCTCCTTTGAGCTTTAGGATCTCTAATTTAGTCTTCATCTGAGGATTTTTAATTTGTTCTCTTTCTAAATTTTTTAATTTGCCTGCCCAATCCATTGACCTCTGCCCTTCTTAATTTGTTAATATATGAACTCAAGGATATAAATCTCCCCCTGAGTACTGCTCTGGCTGCATCCAATAGGTTTTGAAAGGATGTCTCATCATTGTGATTTTCTTCAATGAAGTTATTAATTGTTTCTATGATTTGTTCTTTAACTAACTGGTTTTGGAGAATCGTGTTGTTTGATTTCCAATTAATTTTCGATTCACCTCTCCATGTTCCCTTACTCATTATTATTTTCCTTGCATTGTGATCTGAGAACGTTGCATTTATTATTTCTGCTCTTTTGCACTTGCTTGCAATGTTTCTATGCCCTAATACATGGTCAATTTTTGTGAATGTACCAGGTGCTGCAGAGAAGAAGGTACATTCCTTTTTGTCCCTATTGATTTTTCTCCACATGTCTACTAACTCTAATTTTTCTAAGATTTCATTCACTTCTCTTACCTCTTTCTTATTTGTTTTTTTGGTTTGATTTATCTAGTTCAGAGAGAGGAAGGTTCAGGTCTCCCACTCTTATAGTTTTTCTATCTATCTCGTCCTTGAGCTCCTCTAGTTTCTCCTTTAGAAATCTGGATGCGATGCCATTTGGTGCATACATGGTGAGTACAGATATTTCCTCACTGTCTATACTGCCTTTTATCAGGATGTAATTACGTTCCCTATCTCTTTTAACTAGATTTATTCTTACTTTGGCTTTGTCGGATATCACGATTGAGACTCCTGCCTTCTTTCTGTCAGTTGATGCCCAAAAGATTTGGCTCCACCCTCTTACTTTCACCCTATGTGTATCTACCTTCCTCATGTGTGTTTCTTGTAGACAGCATATGGTAGGGTTTTGGATTCTAATCCACTCTGCTCTTCGCTTGCGTTTTATGGGTGAGTTCATTCCAGTCACATTCAGAGTTATGATTACTAGCTGTGTCTTTCCCGGCATATTGATTTCTGTTCCTGTTCCGGCCTTTTCTTCTCTCACTATTTCCTTCTACACCAACGTTTGCTTTTAAACATTCCCCCTTGTTCCCACCCTTATTTTACATCCCTTTCTACCCCCCTCCCTTCTTATGCCCCCCCTTATTTTCCGTGTAGTCTTTCTAAAATTAACCCCCCACTCCTCCCTCTCTTGTACTACTTCCCTCCCCACCAGACCTTTTGTTACCCTTCTGCTCCCCTATTGGGCGTAAATCTATGCTCTGCCCCCAGTGAATTGGATGGTTTTTCCCACTTTGAGTCAATGTCAAAGCACATAAAAGTTGAGTATTTCCTGCCTCCGACCTCTTTACCCTTCCAGTATATTGATGTTCTCCCCCCCTCCCACCATGAGCTTCTTTATGACGTATAAATTCACCCCCATTTGTTTCTTTTTCCCATTTCTTTAAATATTAACCTATTTTTAAGCTCTAATTATATATATGTGTGTGTGTGTGTGTGTGTGTGTGTGTGTATGCATTCTCATGTGTATGTATTTTTGCATGCATATATCTGTATACCTATTTGTGTCACGTCTTTTCGTCCTATAGGGTTTGTCACTGTTCCCTCTAAGTGTACTTCTCTTTGCTGCCCAGGTAATAACAACAGTTTTTCAGAGTTACCAATGACCTCTTTTCTTATAGGGATACGTATCATTTTAACTTATTGAGTCTCTTAACAAGAATTCCTTTTGTTTTGTTTTGTTTTTTCTTTTTTAATTATCTTTCGATGATTCTCTTGAGTTCTGTGCTTGTACATCCAATTTTCTGTTCAGGTCTGGTCTTTTCTTTAGAAAATCTTGAAATTCTTCTATTTTGTTGAATGACCATACTTTCCCCTGTAAGAGTATAGTCAGTTTTGCTGGGTCGTTGATTCTTGGTTGTAGACCTAGAGAAAGGAAGTAAGGTAGACACCCAATGCCTGGGTTGGGGGTGGGGATGGGAGTGGTGGTGGGGGACTAGCAGGTGCCAGGCCCTCTCAGACTCCTGGGAATGCAGCCCTCACACCAGGGGACCAAAGGTGTGAACCCAGGTGTCAAAGATCCTCTTGGTGTGAACCCAGGTGCCACGCCCACTTTGATATGAACCAGGTGACAAGGCCCTCTTGGTGTGAACCCTTTTGTGGGTTTTGTAGATTCTTTAACTCTGAGAAAACCAAAGAAAAACTTGGCCTTTGGTTTGGACTCAGAGTCCTAACTTGCTTCTTGACTCAACCAGGTAGCCTTTGCTATTTCATCATCTGAAGGTGAGGTTAAGATTTCCAAAGATAATAGCAGTAGGTTTTATTTAGATAGTATAAATTTGGGTTGGTCAAATCAGAGAGGATTAGTGTAGCCGGTGAAACACAGGAGAAGCCGTTCCTTGGGGAAACTGGGAGTCCATTTGGGTTCATCTAGAATCCATTCCCATTAGAAATCCTTGATTCATCCTGATGTCTTTCAAGAAATATTTTATGTTTATAATAAGAGGCTCCTTAGCATCCTTGAGCCTGCCCCCGAAGGGAAGCTCACATTTGACCTTCACTTCATCACCGAGGATACTTTTGATGACCTCTATCAAAAGTATCCAAAGAGTTGGAACCTGATTGGCAAGTTGAAAAGTTTTGAGCCTACGTTGGAGCCGTTTTTCGATCTAAACGTTTCTTTTCCGTAAGTCATCAAAATTCATTTTTACAGAATGGGCTTTAAAGGGCTCTAAAATTGTGCTTGCCCACTGATTCAGCAACACCACGCCTAGGTCCCAATGCCCAAGGGATCACAAGAAGGGGTGGGAGGGTGGGGATAGAGGGGGCGGGCATTATTTCTTTTCATTTTTATTTTTTTTACTTTATTTATTTATTTATTTATTTATTTATCTATCTATCTATCTAGTCATTGATTGATTTAATTTGGTCATTTCCAAACATTATTCATTGGAAACAAAGATCATTTCCTTTTCTTCCCTCCCCCCTCAACCCCCCACCCCCACCTCTCCCATAGCCACCGCGAGATTTCACTGGGTATCACATGTGTTCTTGATTCGAACCCATTTCCATGTTGATGGTATCTGCATTAGAGTGTTCATTTAGAGTCTCTCCTCAGTCGTATCCCCTCCACCCCTGCAGTCAAGCAGTTGCTTTTCATCAGTGTTTTGAATCCCAGAGTTCATCCTCTGCTTGTGGATAGTGTTTTTTAGATCCCCGCAGATTGTTCAGGGACACTGCATTGACACCAATGGAGAAGTCCATTACCTTCGATTGTACCACGGTGTATCAGTCTCTGTGTACAATGTTCTCCGGGTTCTGCTCCTTTCGCTCTGCATCACCTCCTGGAGGTTGTTCCAGTCTCCATGGAATTCCTCCGCTTTAGTATTCCTTTGAGCACAATAGGATTCCATCACCAACATATACCACAATTTGTTCAGCCACTCCCCAATTGAAGGGCATGCCCTCATTTTCCAATTTTTGGCCACCACGAAGAGCGCAGCTAATGAATATTCTTGTACAAGTCTTTTTCCTTATTGTCCCTGTTGGGGTACAAACCCAGCTGTGCTATGGCTGGATCGAAGGGCAGACAGTCTCTTATCGCCCTTTGGGCATAGTTCCAAATTGTCCTCCAGAATGGTTGGATCAATTCACAACTCCACCAGCAATGAATTAGTGTCCCTACTTTGCCACATCCCCTCCAGCATTCACTACTTTCCATAGCTGTCATGTTAGCCAATCTGCTAGGTGTGAGGTGATACCTCAGAGTTGTTTTGATTTGCATCTCTCTGATTATGAGAGATGTAGAACATTTTTTCATGTGCTTATTAATAGTTTTAATTTCTTTGGCTGAGAACCGCCTGTTCGTGTCCCTTGCCCATTTATCAATTGGAGAATGGCTTGATTTTTTGGACAATTGACTTAGCTCTTTGTCAATTTGAGTAATTAAACCTTTGTGGGAGGTTTTTATGAAGATTGTTTCCCAGTCTGTTGCTTCCCTTCTGATTTTACTTACGTTGGTTTTGTTTGTACAAAAGCTTTTTAATTTGATGTAGTCAAAAGTATTTATGTTACATTTTGTGACTCTTTCTAAGTCTTGCTTGGTTTTCAAATCTTTCCCTTCCCAGAGGTCTGACGTGTATACTAGTCTGCGTTCACCTGATTTACTTATACTTGCCTTCTTTATGTTCAAGACATTCACCCATTCTGAAGTCATCTTGGTGTAGGGTGTGAGGTGTTGATCCAAACCTAATCTCTCCCACACTGTCTTCCAATTTTCCCAGCAGTTTTTATCACATAATGGATCTTTGTCCCCAAAGCTGGGGTCTTTGGCTTTCCCATAAGCTGTCTTGCTGAGACCATTTACGCCAAGTCTATTCCACTGATCCTCCTTTCTGTCTCTTAGCCAGTACCAAATTGTTTTGATAACCACTGCTTCATAGTAGAGTTTCAGATCTGGGACTGCAAGTCCTCCTTCCTTTGCATTTTTTTTCCCCACATGATTTCCCTGGATATCCTTGATCTTTTGTTCTTCCAAGTGACCTTATTTATGGTTGTTTTCTAATTCGGTAAAGAAGTTTTTTGGTAGTTCAATGGGTATGGCACTAAACAAGTAAATTAATTTGGGTAGGATTGTCATTTTTTATTATGTTAGCTCGTCCCACCCATGAGCAATCAATGTTTTTCCAGTTGTTTAGATCTAGTTTTCGCTGTGCGGAGAGTGTTTTGTAGTTGTGTTCATATAGTTCCTGTGTTTGTCTCGGCACACAGATTCCTAAGTATTCTATATTGTCTAGGGTGACTTTAAATGGAATTTCACTCTCTAATTCTTGCTGCTGAGATGGGTTAGAGATATATAGAAGTGCTGATGACTTATGCGGGTTTATTTTGTATCCTGCGACTTTGCTGAAGCTGCTGATTATTTCGAGGAACTTTTTGGTTGGTTCTCTAGGATTCCTTACGTAAACCATCATATCATGAGCAAAGAGTGATAGCTTGGTCTCCTCATTGCCAGTTTTAATACCTTCCATTTCTATTCCTTCTCTAATTGCTACTGCTAGTGTTTCTAGTACAATGTTAAATAATCGAGGTGATAGTGGGCATCCTTGTTTTACTCCCGATCTTATTGGGAAGGCTTCTAGTTTATCCCCATTGCAGATGATGTTTGCTGATGGTTTCAGCTATATACTGTTTATGATTTTTAGGAAAGGCCCTTCAATTCCTATGCTTTCTAGTGTTTTCACTAGGAATGGGTGTTGCATTCAATGAAAGGCTTTTTCTGCATCTATTGAGATGATCATGTGATTTTTGTCAGTTTGCTCGTTTGTACGGTCAGTTATGTGGATGGTTTTCCTAATATTGAACCATCCTTGCATTCCTGGTATGAACCCTGCCTGGGCATAGTGGATGACCCTTGTGATGACTTGCTGGAGTCTTTTTGCTGGTATCCTATTTAAGATTTTTGCATCTATAGTCATTAGGGAGATTGGCCTTTGGTGTTCCTTCTCTGTTTTTGAGCTGACTGGCTTTGGGATCAGTACCATGATTGTGTCGTAAAACGAATTTGGCAGAACTCCTTCTTGGCTCATTCTGTCAAATAGTCTGTTTTCTATTGGGATTAGTTGTCCTTTGAATGTTTGATAGAATTCATTTGTGAATCCATCTGGACCTGGGGATTTTTTCTTAGGGAGTGCTTTGATGGCTTGTTCGATGTCTTTTTCTGATATGGGATTGTTAAGGTAATTTATTTCTTCCTCTTTTAGTCTAGGCGATTTATATTTTTGTAAGTATTCATCCATATCACCTAGACTGCCATATTGGTTGCCATATAATTGGGCATAGTCGTTTTTCACGATAGCCTTAATTTCTCCTTCATTAGAGGTGAGGTCTCCTTTTTCATCTTGGAGACTGTCAATTCGGTTTATTTCTTTTCTTTCTTTTTTTTTTAATTGGACCGACTAGTACTGGGTCTCTTTTATTAATTTTTTCAAAGTACCAGCTTCTAGTCTTATTTATTAAATCAATAGTTCTTTGACTTTCAGTTTTATTAATTTCTCCTTTGAGCTTTAGGATCTCTAATTTAGTCTTCATCTGAGGATTTTTAATTTGTTCTCTTTCTAAATTTTTTAATTTGCCTGCCCAATCCATTGACCTCTGCCCTTCTTAATTTGTTAATATATGAACTCAAGGATATAAATCTCCCCCTGAGTACTGCTCTGGCTGCATCCAATAGGTTTTGAAAGGATGTCTCATCATTGTGATTTTCTTCAATGAAGTTATTAATTGTTTCTATGATTTGTTCTTTAACTAACTGGTTTTGGAGAATCGTGTTGTTTGATTTCCAATTAATTTTCGATTCACCTCTCCATGTTCCCTTACTCATTATTATTTTCCTTGCATTGTGATCTGAGAACGTTGCATTTATTATTTCTGCTCTTTTGCACTTGCTTGCAATGTTTCTATGCCCTAATACATGGTCAATTTTTGTGAATGTACCAGGTGCTGCAGAGAAGAAGGTACATTCCTTTTTGTCCCTATTGATTTTTCTCCACATGTCTACTAACTCTAATTTTTCTAAGATTTCATTCACTTCTCTTACCTCTTTCTTATTTGTTTTTTTTGTTTGATTTATCTAGTTCAGAGAGAGGAAGGTTCAGGTCTCCCACTCTTATAGTTTTTCTATCTATCTCGTCCTTGAGCTCCTCTAGTTTCTCCTTTAGAAATCTGGATGCGATGCCATTTGGTGCATACATGGTGAGTACAGATATTTCCTCACTGTCTATACTGCCTTTTATCAGGATGTAATTACGTTCCCTATCTCTTTTAACTAGATTTATTCTTACTTTGGCTTTGTCGGATATCACGATTGAGACTCCTGCCTTCTTTCTGTCAGTTGATGCCCAAAAGATTTGGCTCCACCCTCTTACTTTCACCCTATGTGTATCTACCTTCCTCATGTGTGTTTCTTGTAGACAGCATATGGTAGGGTTTTGGATTCTAATCCACTCTGCTCTTCGCTTGCGTTTTATGGGTGAGTTCATTCCAGTCACATTCAGAGTTATGATTACTAGCTGTGTCTTTCCCGGCATATTGATTTCTGTTCCTGTTCCGGCCTTTTCTTCTCTCACTATTTCCTTCTACACCAACGTTTGCTTTTAAACATTCCCCCTTGTTCCCACCCTTATTTTACATCCCTTTCTACCCCCCTCCCTTCTTATGCCCCCCCTTATTTTCCGTGTAGTCTTTCTAAAATTAACCCCCCACTCCTCCCTCTCTTGTACTACTTCCCTCCCCACCAGACCTTTTGTTACCCTTCTGCTCCCCTATTGGGCGTAAATCTATGCTCTGCCCCCAGTGAATTGGATGGTTTTTCCCACTTTGAGTCAATGTCAAAGCACATAAAAGTTGAGTATTTCCTGCCTCCGACCTCTTTACCCTTCCAGTATATTGATGTTCTCCCCCCCTCCCACCATGAGCTTCTTTATGACGTATAAATTCACCCCCATTTGTTTCTTTTTCCCATTTCTTTAAATATTAACCTATTTTTAAGCTCTAATTATATATATGTGTGTGTGTGTGTGTGTGTGTGTGTGTGTATGCATTCTCATGTGTATGTATTTTTGCATGCATATATCTGTATACCTATTTGTGTCACGTCTTTTCGTCCTATAGGGTTTGTCACTGTTCCCTCTAAGTGTACTTCTCTTTGCTGCCCAGGTAATAACAACAGTTTTTCAGAGTTACCAATGACCTCTTTTCTTATAGGGATACGTATCATTTTAACTTATTGAGTCTCTTAACAAGAATTCCTTTTGTTTTGTTTTGTTTTTTCTTTTTTAATTATCTTTCGATGATTCTCTTGAGTTCTGTGCTTGTACATCCAATTTTCTGTTCAGGTCTGGTCTTTTCTTTAGAAAATCTTGAAATTCTTCTATTTTGTTGAATGACCATACTTTCCCCTGTAAGAGTATAGTCAGTTTTGCTGGGTCGTTGATTCTTGGTTGTAGACCTAGAGAAAGGAAGTAAGGTAGACACCCAATGCCTGGGTTGGGGGTGGGGATGGGAGTGGTGGTGGGGGACTAGCAGGTGCCAGGCCCTCTCAGACTCCTGGGAATGCAGCCCTCACACCAGGGGACCAAAGGTGTGAACCCAGGTGTCAAAGATCCTCTTGGTGTGAACCCAGGTGCCACGCCCACTTTGATATGAACCAGGTGACAAGGCCCTCTTGGTGTGAACCCTTTTGTGGGTTTTGTAGATTCTTTAACTCTGAGAAAACCAAAGAAAAACTTGGCCTTTGGTTTGGACTCAGAGTCCTAACTTGCTTCTTGACTCAACCAGGTAGCCTTTGCTATTTCATCATCTGAAGGTGAGGTTAAGATTTCCAAAGATAATAGCAGTAGGTTTTATTTAGATAGTATAAATTTGGGTTGGTCAAATCAGAGAGGATTAGTGTAGCCGGTGAAACACAGGAGAAGCCGTTCCTTGGGGAAACTGGGAGTCCATTTGGGTTCATCTAGAATCCATTCCCATTAGAAATCCTTGATTCATCCTGATGTCTTTCAAGAAATATTTTATGTTTATAATAAGAGGCTCCTTAGCATCCTTGAGCCTGCCCCCGAAGGGAAGCTCACATTTGACCTTCACTTCATCACCGAGGATACTTTTGATGACCTCTATCAAAAGTATCCAAAGAGTTGGAACCTGATTGGCAAGTTGAAAAGTTTTGAGCCTACGTTGGAGCCGTTTTTCGATCTAAACGTTTCTTTTCCGTAAGTCATCAAAATTCATTTTTACAGAATGGGCTTTAAAGGGCTCTAAAATTGTGCTTGCCCACTGATTCAGCAACACCACGCCTAGGTCCCAATGCCCAAGGGATCACAAGAAGGGGTGGGAGGGTGGGGATAGAGGGGGCGGGCATTATTTCTTTTCATTTTTATTTTTTTTACTTTATTTATTTATTTATTTATTTATTTATCTATCTATCTATCTAGTCATTGATTGATTTAATTTGGTCATTTCCAAACATTATTCATTGGAAACAAAGATCATTTCCTTTTCTTCCCTCCCCCCTCAACCCCCCACCCCCACCTCTCCCATAGCCACCGCGAGATTTCACTGGGTATCACATGTGTTCTTGATTCGAACCCATTTCCATGTTGATGGTATCTGCATTAGAGTGTTCATTTAGAGTCTCTCCTCAGTCGTATCCCCTCCACCCCTGCAGTCAAGCAGTTGCTTTTCATCAGTGTTTTGAATCCCAGAGTTCATCCTCTGCTTGTGGATAGTGTTTTTTAGATCCCCGCAGATTGTTCAGGGACACTGCATTGACACCAATGGAGAAGTCCATTACCTTCGATTGTACCACGGTGTATCAGTCTCTGTGTACAATGTTCTCCGGGTTCTGCTCCTTTCGCTCTGCATCACCTCCTGGAGGTTGTTCCAGTCTCCATGGAATTCCTCCGCTTTAGTATTCCTTTGAGCACAATAGGATTCCATCACCAACATATACCACAATTTGTTCAGCCACTCCCCAATTGAAGGGCATGCCCTCATTTTCCAATTTTTGGCCACCACGAAGAGCGCAGCTAATGAATATTCTTGTACAAGTCTTTTTCCTTATTGTCCCTGTTGGGGTACAAACCCAGCTGTGCTATGGCTGGATCGAAGGGCAGACAGTCTCTTATCGCCCTTTGGGCATAGTTCCAAATTGTCCTCCAGAATGGTTGGATCAATTCACAACTCCACCAGCAATGAATTAGTGTCCCTACTTTGCCACATCCCCTCCAGCATTCACTACTTTCCATAGCTGTCATGTTAGCCAATCTGCTAGGTGTGAGGTGATACCTCAGAGTTGTTTTGATTTGCATCTCTCTGATTATGAGAGATGTAGAACATTTTTTCATGTGCTTATTAATAGTTTTAATTTCTTTGGCTGAGAACCGCCTGTTCGTGTCCCTTGCCCATTTATCAATTGGAGAATGGCTTGATTTTTTGGACAATTGACTTAGCTCTTTGTCAATTTGAGTAATTAAACCTTTGTGGGAGGTTTTTATGAAGATTGTTTCCCAGTCTGTTGCTTCCCTTCTGATTTTACTTACGTTGGTTTTGTTTGTACAAAAGCTTTTTAATTTGATGTAGTCAAAAGTATTTATGTTACATTTTGTGACTCTTTCTAAGTCTTGCTTGGTTTTCAAATCTTTCCCTTCCCAGAGGTCTGACGTGTATACTAGTCTGCGTTCACCTGATTTACTTATACTTGCCTTCTTTATGTTCAAGACATTCACCCATTCTGAAGTCATCTTGGTGTAGGGTGTGAGGTGTTGATCCAAACCTAATCTCTCCCACACTGTCTTCCAATTTTCCCAGCAGTTTTTATCACATAATGGATCTTTGTCCCCAAAGCTGGGGTCTTTGGCTTTCCCATAAGCTGTCTTGCTGAGACCATTTACGCCAAGTCTATTCCACTGATCCTCCTTTCTGTCTCTTAGCCAGTACCAAATTGTTTTGATAACCACTGCTTCATAGTAGAGTTTCAGATCTGGGACTGCAAGTCCTCCTTCCTTTGCATTTTTTTTCCCCACATGATTTCCCTGGATATCCTTGATCTTTTGTTCTTCCAAGTGACCTTATTTATGGTTGTTTTCTAATTCGGTAAAGAAGTTTTTTGGTAGTTCAATGGGTATGGCACTAAACAAGTAAATTAATTTGGGTAGGATTGTCATTTTTTATTATGTTAGCTCGTCCCACCCATGAGCAATCAATGTTTTTCCAGTTGTTTAGATCTAGTTTTCGCTGTGCGGAGAGTGTTTTGTAGTTGTGTTCATATAGTTCCTGTGTTTGTCTCGGCACACAGATTCCTAAGTATTCTATATTGTCTAGGGTGACTTTAAATGGAATTTCACTCTCTAATTCTTGCTGCTGAGATGGGTTAGAGATATATAGAAGTGCTGATGACTTATGCGGGTTTATTTTGTATCCTGCGACTTTGCTGAAGCTGCTGATTATTTCGAGGAACTTTTTGGTTGGTTCTCTAGGATTCCTTACGTAAACCATCATATCATGAGCAAAGAGTGATAGCTTGGTCTCCTCATTGCCAGTTTTAATACCTTCCATTTCTATTCCTTCTCTAATTGCTACTGCTAGTGTTTCTAGTACAATGTTAAATAATCGAGGTGATAGTGGGCATCCTTGTTTTACTCCCGATCTTATTGGGAAGGCTTCTAGTTTATCCCCATTGCAGATGATGTTTGCTGATGGTTTCAGCTATATACTGTTTATGATTTTTAGGAAAGGCCCTTCAATTCCTATGCTTTCTAGTGTTTTCACTAGGAATGGGTGTTGCATTCAATGAAAGGCTTTTTCTGCATCTATTGAGATGATCATGTGATTTTTGTCAGTTTGCTCGTTTGTACGGTCAGTTATGTGGATGGTTTTCCTAATATTGAACCATCCTTGCATTCCTGGTATGAACCCTGCCTGGGCATAGTGGATGACCCTTGTGATGACTTGCTGGAGTCTTTTTGCTGGTATCCTATTTAAGATTTTTGCATCTATAGTCATTAGGGAGATTGGCCTTTGGTGTTCCTTCTCTGTTTTTGAGCTGACTGGCTTTGGGATCAGTACCATGATTGTGTCGTAAAACGAATTTGGCAGAACTCCTTCTTGGCTCATTCTGTCAAATAGTCTGTTTTCTATTGGGATTAGTTGTCCTTTGAATGTTTGATAGAATTCATTTGTGAATCCATCTGGACCTGGGGATTTTTTCTTAGGGAGTGCTTTGATGGCTTGTTCGATGTCTTTTTCTGATATGGGATTGTTAAGGTAATTTATTTCTTCCTCTTTTAGTCTAGGCGATTTATATTTTTGTAAGTATTCATCCATATCACCTAGACTGCCATATTGGTTGCCATATAATTGGGCATAGTCGTTTTTCACGATAGCCTTAATTTCTCCTTCATTAGAGGTGAGGTCTCCTTTTTCATCTTGGAGACTGTCAATTCGGTTTATTTCTTTTCTTTTTTTTTTTTAATTGGTCCGACTAGTACTGGGTCTCTTTTATTAATTTTTTCAAAGTACCAGCTTCTAGTCTTATTTATTAAATCAATAGTTCTTTGACTTTCAGTTTTATTAATTTCTCCTTTGAGCTTTAGGATCTCTAATTTAGTCTTCATCTGAGGATTTTTAATTTGTTCTCTTTCTAAATTTTTTAATTTGCCTGCCCAATCCATTGACCTCTGCCCTTCTTAATTTGTTAATATATGAACTCAAGGATATAAATCTCCCCCTGAGTACTGCTCTGGCTGCATCCAATAGGTTTTGAAAGGATGTCTCATCATTGTGATTTTCTTCAATGAAGTTATTAATTGTTTCTATGATTTGTTCTTTAACTAACTGGTTTTGGAGAATCGTGTTGTTTGATTTCCAATTAATTTTCGATTCACCTCTCCATGTTCCCTTACTCATTATTATTTTCCTTGCATTGTGATCTGAGAACGTTGCATTTATTATTTCTGCTCTTTTGCACTTGCTTGCAATGTTTCTATGCCCTAATACATGGTCAATTTTTGTGAATGTACCAGGTGCTGCAGAGAAGAAGGT
Organism: Monodelphis domestica; assembly: GCF_027887165.1. Taxonomy (NCBI): domain Eukaryota; kingdom Metazoa; phylum Chordata; class Mammalia; order Didelphimorphia; family Didelphidae; genus Monodelphis; species Monodelphis domestica. The sequence goes on along the minus strand of NC_077227.1, from coordinate 577,745,511 downwards.
ACATTCCTTTTTGTCCCTATTGATTTTTCTCCACATGTCTACTAACTCTAATTTTTCTAAGATTTCATTCACTTCTCTTACCTCTTTCTTATTTGTTTTTTTTGTTTGATTTATCTAGTTCAGAGAGAGGAAGGTTCAGGTCTCCCACTCTTATAGTTTTTCTATCTATCTCGTCCTTGAGCTCCTCTAGTTTCTCCTTTAGAAATCTGGATGCGATGCCATTTGGTGCATACATGGTGAGTACAGATATTTCCTCACTGTCTATACTGCCTTTTATCAGGATGTAATTACGTTCCCTATCTCTTTTAACTAGATTTATTCTTACTTTGGCTTTGTCGGATATCACGATTGAGACTCCTGCCTTCTTTCTGTCAGTTGATGCCCAAAAGATTTGGCTCCACCCTCTTACTTTCACCCTATGTGTATCTACCTTCCTCATGTGTGTTTCTTGTAGACAGCATATGGTAGGGTTTTGGATTCTAATCCACTCTGCTCTTCGCTTGCGTTTTATGGGTGAGTTCATTCCAGTCACATTCAGAGTTATGATTACTAGCTGTGTCTTTCCCGGCATATTGATTTCTGTTCCTGTTCCGGCCTTTTCTTCTCTCACTATTTCCTTCTACACCAACGTTTGCTTTTAAACATTCCCCCTTGTTCCCACCCTTATTTTACATCCCTTTCTACCCCCCTCCCTTCTTATGCCCCCCCTTATTTTCCGTGTAGTCTTTCTAAAATTAACCCCCCACTCCTCCCTCTCTTGTACTACTTCCCTCCCCACCAGACCTTTTGTTACCCTTCTGCTCCCCTATTGGGCGTAAATCTATGCTCTGCCCCCAGTGAATTGGATGGTTTTTCCCACTTTGAGTCAATGTCAAAGCACATAAAAGTTGAGTATTTCCTGCCTCCGACCTCTTTACCCTTCCAGTATATTGATGTTCTCCCCCCTCCCACCATGAGCTTCTTTATGACGTATAAATTCACCCCCATTTGTTTCTTTTTCCCATTTCTTTAAATATTAACCTATTTTTAAGCTCTAATTATATATATGTGTGTGTGTGTGTGTGTGTGTGTGTATGCATTCTCATGTGTATGTATTTTTGCATGCATATATCTGTATACCTATTTGTGTCACGTCTTTTCGTCCTATAGGGTTTGTCACTGTTCCCTCTAAGTGTACTTCTCTTTGCTGCCCAGGTAATAACAACAGTTTTTCAGAGTTACCAATGACCTCTTTTCTTATAGGGATACGTATCATTTTAACTTATTGAGTCTCTTAACAAGAATTCCTTTTGTTTTGTTTTGTTTTTTCTTTTTTAATTATCTTTCGATGATTCTCTTGAGTTCTGTGCTTGTACATCCAATTTTCTGTTCAGGTCTGGTCTTTTCTTTAGAAAATCTTGAAATTCTTCTATTTTGTTGAATGACCATACTTTCCCCTGTAAGAGTATAGTCAGTTTTGCTGGGTCGTTGATTCTTGGTTGTAGACCTAGAGAAAGGAAGTAAGGTAGACACCCAATGCCTGGGTTGGGGGTGGGGATGGGAGTGGTGGTGGGGGACTAGCAGGTGCCAGGCCCTCTCAGACTCCTGGGAATGCAGCCCTCACACCAGGGGACCAAAGGTGTGAACCCAGGTGTCAAAGATCCTCTTGGTGTGAACCCAGGTGCCACGCCCACTTTGATATGAACCAGGTGACAAGGCCCTCTTGGTGTGAACCCTTTTGTGGGTTTTGTAGATTCTTTAACTCTGAGAAAACCAAAGAAAAACTTGGCCTTTGGTTTGGACTCAGAGTCCTAACTTGCTTCTTGACTCAACCAGGTAGCCTTTGCTATTTCATCATCTGAAGGTGAGGTTAAGGTTTCCAAAGATAATAGCAGTAGGTTTTATTTAGATAGTATAAATTTGGGTTGGTCAAATCAGAGAGGATTAGTGTAGCCGGTGAAACACAGGAGAAGCCGTTCCTTGGGGAAACTGGGAGTCCATTTGGGTTCATCTAGAATCCATTCCCATTAGAAATCCTTGATTCATCCTGATGTCTTTCAAGAAATATTTTATGTTTATAATAAGAGGCTCCTTAGCATCCTTGAGCCTGCCCCCGAAGGGAAGCTCACATTTGACCTTCACTTCATCACCGAGGATACTTTTGATGACCTCTATCAAAAGTATCCAAAGAGTTGGAACCTGATTGGCAAGTTGAAAAGTTTTGAGCCTACGTTGGAGCCGTTTTTCGATCTAAACGTTTCTTTTCCGTAAGTCATCAAAATTCATTTTTACAGAATGGGCTTTAAAGGGCTCTAAAATTGTGCTTGCCCACTGATTCAGCAACACCACGCCTAGGTCCCAATGCCCAAGGGATCACAAGAAGGGGTGGGAGGGTGGGGATAGAGGGGGCGGGCATTATTTCTTTTCATTTTTATTTTTTTTACTTTATTTATTTATTTATTTATTTATTTATCTATCTATCTATCTAGTCATTGATTGATTTAATTTGGTCATTTCCAAACATTATTCATTGGAAACAAAGATCATTTCCTTTTCTTCCCTCCCCCCTCAACCCCCCACCCCCACCTCTCCCATAGCCACCGCGAGATTTCACTGGGTATCACATGTGTTCTTGATTCGAACCCATTTCCATGTTGATGGTATCTGCATTAGAGTGTTCATTTAGAGTCTCTCCTCAGTCGTATCCCCTCCACCCCTGCAGTCAAGCAGTTGCTTTTCATCAGTGTTTTGAATCCCAGAGTTCATCCTCTGCTTGTGGATAGTGTTTTTTAGATCCCCGCAGATTGTTCAGGGACACTGCATTGACACCAATGGAGAAGTCCATTACCTTCGATTGTACCACGGTGTATCAGTCTCTGTGTACAATGTTCTCCGGGTTCTGCTCCTTTCGCTCTGCATCACCTCCTGGAGGTTGTTCCAGTCTCCATGGAATTCCTCCGCTTTAGTATTCCTTTGAGCACAATAGGATTCCATCACCAACATATACCACAATTTGTTCAGCCACTCCCCAATTGAAGGGCATGCCCTCATTTTCCAATTTTTGGCCACCACGAAGAGCGCAGCTAATGAATATTCTTGTACAAGTCTTTTTCCTTATTGTCCCTGTTGGGGTACAAACCCAGCTGTGCTATGGCTGGATCGAAGGGCAGACAGTCTCTTATCGCCCTTTGGGCATAGTTCCAAATTGTCCTCCAGAATGGTTGGATCAATTCACAACTCCACCAGCAATGAATTAGTGTCCCTACTTTGCCACATCCCCTCCAGCATTCACTACTTTCCATAGCTGTCATGTTAGCCAATCTGCTAGGTGTGAGGTGATACCTCAGAGTTGTTTTGATTTGCATCTCTCTGATTATGAGAGATGTAGAACATTTTTTCATGTGCTTATTAATAGTTTTAATTTCTTTGGCTGAGAACCGCCTGTTCGTGTCCCTTGCCCATTTATCAATTGGAGAATGGCTTGATTTTTTGGACAATTGACTTAGCTCTTTGTCAATTTGAGTAATTAAACCTTTGTGGGAGGTTTTTATGAAGATTGTTTCCCAGTCTGTTGCTTCCCTTCTGATTTTACTTACGTTGGTTTTGTTTGTACAAAAGCTTTTTAATTTGATGTAGTCAAAAGTATTTATGTTACATTTTGTGACTCTTTCTAAGTCTTGCTTGGTTTTCAAATCTTTCCCTTCCCAGAGGTCTGACGTGTATACTAGTCTGCGTTCACCTGATTTACTTATACTTGCCTTCTTTATGTTCAAGACATTCACCCATTCTGAAGTCATCTTGGTGTAGGGTGTGAGGTGTTGATCCAAACCTAATCTCTCCCACACTGTCTTCCAATTTTCCCAGCAGTTTTTATCACATAATGGATCTTTGTCCCCAAAGCTGGGGTCTTTGGCTTTCCCATAAGCTGTCTTGCTGAGACCATTTACGCCAAGTCTATTCCACTGATCCTCCTTTCTGTCTCTTAGCCAGTACCAAATTGTTTTGATAACCACTGCTTCATAGTAGAGTTTCAGATCTGGGACTGCAAGTCCTCCTTCCTTTGCATTTTTTTTCCCCACATGATTTCCCTGGATATCCTTGATCTTTTGTTCTTCCAAGTGACCTTATTTATGGTTGTTTTCTAATTCGGTAAAGAAGTTTTTTGGTAGTTCAATGGGTATGGCACTAAACAAGTAAATTAATTTGGGTAGGATTGTCATTTTTTATTATGTTAGCTCGTCCCACCCATGAGCAATCAATGTTTTTCCAGTTGTTTAGATCTAGTTTTCGCTGTGCGGAGAGTGTTTTGTAGTTGTGTTCATATAGTTCCTGTGTTTGTCTCGGCACACAGATTCCTAAGTATTCTATATTGTCTAGGGTGACTTTAAATGGAATTTCACTCTCTAATTCTTGCTGCTGAGATGGGTTAGAGATATATAGAAGTGCTGATGACTTATGCGGGTTTATTTTGTATCCTGCGACTTTGCTGAAGCTGCTGATTATTTCGAGGAACTTTTTGGTTGGTTCTCTAGGATTCCTTACGTAAACCATCATATCATGAGCAAAGAGTGATAGCTTGGTCTCCTCATTGCCAGTTTTAATACCTTCCATTTCTATTCCTTCTCTAATTGCTACTGCTAGTGTTTCTAGTACAATGTTAAATAATCGAGGTGATAGTGGGCATCCTTGTTTTACTCCCGATCTTATTGGGAAGGCTTCTAGTTTATCCCCATTGCAGATGATGTTTGCTGATGGTTTCAGCTATATACTGTTTATGATTTTTAGGAAAGGCCCTTCAATTCCTATGCTTTCTAGTGTTTTCACTAGGAATGGGTGTTGCATTCAATGAAAGGCTTTTTCTGCATCTATTGAGATGATCATGTGATTTTTGTCAGTTTGCTCGTTTGTACGGTCAGTTATGTGGATGGTTTTCCTAATATTGAACCATCCTTGCATTCCTGGTATGAACCCTGCCTGGGCATAGTGGATGACCCTTGTGATGACTTGCTGGAGTCTTTTTGCTGGTATCCTATTTAAGATTTTTGCATCTATAGTCATTAGGGAGATTGGCCTTTGGTGTTCCTTCTCTGTTTTTGAGCTGACTGGCTTTGGGATCAGTACCATGATTGTGTCGTAAAACGAATTTGGCAGAACTCCTTCTTGGCTCATTCTGTCAAATAGTCTGTTTTCTATTGGGATTAGTTGTCCTTTGAATGTTTGATAGAATTCATTTGTGAATCCATCTGGACCTGGGGATTTTTTCTTAGGGAGTGCTTTGATGGCTTGTTCGATGTCTTTTTCTGATATGGGATTGTTAAGGTAATTTATTTCTTCCTCTTTTAGTCTAGGCGATTTATATTTTTGTAAGTATTCATCCATATCACCTAGACTGCCATATTGGTTGCCATATAATTGGGCATAGTCGTTTTTCACGATAGCCTTAATTTCTCCTTCATTAGAGGTGAGGTCTCCTTTTTCATCTTGGAGACTGTCAATTCGGTTTATTTCTTTTCTTTTTTTTTTTTTTAATTGGTCCGACTAGTACTGGGTCTCTTTTATTAATTTTTTCAAAGTACCAGCTTCTAGTCTTATTTATTAAATCAATAGTTCTTTGACTTTCAGTTTTATTAATTTCTCCTTTGAGCTTTAGGATCTCTAATTTAGTCTTCATCTGAGGATTTTTAATTTGTTCTCTTTCTAAATTTTTTAATTTGCCTGCCCAATCCATTGACCTCTGCCCTTCTTAATTTGTTAATATATGAACTCAAGGATATAAATCTCCCCCTGAGTACTGCTCTGGCTGCATCCAATAGGTTTTGAAAGGATGTCTCATCATTGTGATTTTCTTCAATGAAGTTATTAATTGTTTCTATGATTTGTTCTTTAACTAACTGGTTTTGGAGAATCGTGTTGTTTGATTTCCAATTAATTTTCGATTCACCTCTCCATGTTCCCTTACTCATTATTATTTTCCTTGCATTGTGATCTGAGAACGTTGCATTTATTATTTCTGCTCTTTTGCACTTGCTTGCAATGTTTCTATGCCCTAATACATGGTCAATTTTTGTGAATGTACCAGGTGCTGCAGAGAAGAAGGTACATTCCTTTTTGTCCCTATTGATTTTTCTCCACATGTCTACTAACTCTAATTTTTCTAAGATTTCATTCACTTCTCTTACCTCTTTCTTATTTGTTTTTTTTGTTTGATTTATCTAGTTCAGAGAGAGGAAGGTTCAGGTCTCCCACTCTTATAGTTTTTCTATCTATCTCGTCCTTGAGCTCCTCTAGTTTCTCCTTTAGAAATCTGGATGCGATGCCATTTGGTGCATACATGGTGAGTACAGATATTTCCTCACTGTCTATACTGCCTTTTATCAGGATGTAATTACGTTCCCTATCTCTTTTAACTAGATTTATTCTTACTTTGGCTTTGTCGGATATCACGATTGAGACTCCTGCCTTCTTTCTGTCAGTTGATGCCCAAAAGATTTGGCTCCACCCTCTTACTTTCACCCTATGTGTATCTACCTTCCTCATGTGTGTTTCTTGTAGACAGCATATGGTAGGGTTTTGGATTCTAATCCACTCTGCTCTTCGCTTGCGTTTTATGGGTGAGTTCATTCCAGTCACATTCAGAGTTATGATTACTAGCTGTGTCTTTCCCGGCATATTGATTTCTGTTCCTGTTCCGGCCTTTTCTTCTCTCACTATTTCCTTCTACACCAACGTTTGCTTTTAAACATTCCCCCTTGTTCCCACCCTTATTTTACATCCCTTTCTACCCCCCTCCCTTCTTATGCCCCCCCTTATTTTCCGTGTAGTCTTTCTAAAATTAACCCCCCACTCCTCCCTCTCTTGTACTACTTCCCTCCCCACCAGACCTTTTGTTACCCTTCTGCTCCCCTATTGGGCGTAAATCTATGCTCTGCCCCCAGTGAATTGGATGGTTTTTCCCACTTTGAGTCAATGTCAAAGCACATAAAAGTTGAGTATTTCCTGCCTCCGACCTCTTTACCCTTCCAGTATATTGATGTTCTCCCCCCTCCCACCATGAGCTTCTTTATGACGTATAAATTCACCCCCATTTGTTTCTTTTTCCCATTTCTTTAAATATTAACCTATTTTTAAGCTCTAATTATATATATGTGTGTGTGTGTGTGTGTGTGTGTGTGTATGCATTCTCATGTGTATGTATTTTTGCATGCATATATCTGTATACCTATTTGTGTCACGTCTTTTCGTCCTATAGGGTTTGTCACTGTTCCCTCTAAGTGTACTTCTCTTTGCTGCCCAGGTAATAACAACAGTTTTTCAGAGTTACCAATGACCTCTTTTCTTATAGGGATACGTATCATTTTAACTTATTGAGTCTCTTAACAAGAATTCCTTTTGTTTTGTTTTGTTTTTTCTTTTTTAATTATCTTTCGATGATTCTCTTGAGTTCTGTGCTTGTACATCCAATTTTCTGTTCAGGTCTGGTCTTTTCTTTAGAAAATCTTGAAATTCTTCTATTTTGTTGAATGACCATACTTTCCCCTGTAAGAGTATAGTCAGTTTTGCTGGGTCGTTGATTCTTGGTTGTAGACCTAGAGAAAGGAAGTAAGGTAGACACCCAATGCCTGGGTTGGGGGTGGGGATGGGAGTGGTGGTGGGGGACTAGCAGGTGCCAGGCCCTCTCAGACTCCTGGGAATGCAGCCCTCACACCAGGGGACCAAAGGTGTGAACCCAGGTGTCAAAGATCCTCTTGGTGTGAACCCAGGTGCCACGCCCACTTTGATATGAACCAGGTGACAAGGCCCTCTTGGTGTGAACCCTTTTGTGGGTTTTGTAGATTCTTTAACTCTGAGAAAACCAAAGAAAAACTTGGCCTTTGGTTTGGACTCAGAGTCCTAACTTGCTTCTTGACTCAACCAGGTAGCCTTTGCTATTTCATCATCTGAAGGTGAGGTTAAGATTTCCAAAGATAATAGCAGTAGGTTTTATTTAGATAGTATAAATTTGGGTTGGTCAAATCAGAGAGGATTAGTGTAGCCGGTGAAACACAGGAGAAGCCGTTCCTTGGGGAAACTGGGAGTCCATTTGGGTTCATCTAGAATCCATTCCCATTAGAAATCCTTGATTCATCCTGATGTCTTTCAAGAAATATTTTATGTTTATAATAAGAGGCTCCTTAGCATCCTTGAGCCTGCCCCCGAAGGGAAGCTCACATTTGACCTTCACTTCATCACCGAGGATACTTTTGATGACCTCTATCAAAAGTATCCAAAGAGTTGGAACCTGATTGGCAAGTTGAAAAGTTTTGAGCCTACGTTGGAGCCGTTTTTCGATCTAAACGTTTCTTTTCCGTAAGTCATCAAAATTCATTTTTACAGAATGGGCTTTAAAGGGCTCTAAAATTGTGCTTGCCCACTGATTCAGCAACACCACGCCTAGGTCCCAATGCCCAAGGGATCACAAGAAGGGGTGGGAGGGTGGGGATAGAGGGGGCGGGCATTATTTCTTTTCATTTTTATTTTTTTTACTTTATTTATTTATTTATTTATTTATTTATTTATTTATTTATCTATCTATCTATCTAGTCATTGATTGATTTAATTTGGTCATTTCCAAACATTATTCATTGGAAACAAAGATCATTTCCTTTTCTTCCCTCCCCCCTCAACCCCCCACCCCCACCTCTCCCATAGCCACCGCGAGATTTCACTGGGTATCACATGTGTTCTTGATTCGAACCCATTTCCATGTTGATGGTATCTGCATTAGAGTGTTCATTTAGAGTCTCTCCTCAGTCGTATCCCCTCCACCCCTGCAGTCAAGCAGTTGCTTTTCATCAGTGTTTTGAATCCCAGAGTTCATCCTCTGCTTGTGGATAGTGTTTTTTAGATCCCCGCAGATTGTTCAGGGACACTGCATTGACACCAATGGAGAAGTCCATTACCTTCGATTGTACCACGGTGTATCAGTCTCTGTGTACAATGTTCTCCGGGTTCTGCTCCTTTCGCTCTGCATCACCTCCTGGAGGTTGTTCCAGTCTCCATGGAATTCCTCCGCTTTAGTATTCCTTTGAGCACAATAGGATTCCATCACCAACATATACCACAATTTGTTCAGCCACTCCCCAATTGAAGGGCATGCCCTCATTTTCCAATTTTTGGCCACCACGAAGAGCGCAGCTAATGAATATTCTTGTACAAGTCTTTTTCCTTATTGTCCCTGTTGGGGTACAAACCCAGCTGTGCTATGGCTGGATCGAAGGGCAGACAGTCTCTTATCGCCCTTTGGGCATAGTTCCAAATTGTCCTCCAGAATGGTTGGATCAATTCACAACTCCACCAGCAATGAATTAGTGTCCCTACTTTGCCTCATCCCCTCCAGCATTCACTACTTTCCATAGCTGTCATGTTAGCCAATCTGCTAGGTGTGAGGTGATACCTCAGAGTTGTTTTGATTTGCATCTCTCTGATTATGAGAGATGTAGAACATTTTTTCATGTGCTTATTAATAGTTTTAATTTCTTTGGCTGAGAACCGCCTGTTCGTGTCCCTTGCCCATTTATCAATTGGAGAATGGCTTGATTTTTTGGACAATTGACTTAGCTCTTTGTCAATTTGAGTAATTAAACCTTTGTGGGAGGTTTTTATGAAGATTGTTTCCCAGTCTGTTGCTTCCCTTCTGATTTTACTTACGTTGGTTTTGTTTGTACAAAAGCTTTTTAATTTGATGTAGTCAAAAGTATTTATGTTACATTTTGTGACTCTTTCTAAGTCTTGCTTGGTTTTCAAATCTTTCCCTTCCCAGAGGTCTGACGTGTATACTAGTCTGCGTTCACCTGATTTACTTATACTTGCCTTCTTTATGTTCAAGACATTCACCCATTCTGAAGTCATCTTGGTGTAGGGTGTGAGGTGTTGATCCAAACCTAATCTCTCCCACACTGTCTTCCAATTTTCCCAGCAGTTTTTATCACATAATGGATCTTTGTCCCCAAAGCTGGGGTCTTTGGCTTTCCCATAAGCTGTCTTGCTGAGACCATTTACGCCAAGTCTATTCCACTGATCCTCCTTTCTGTCTCTTAGCCAGTACCAAATTGTTTTGATAACCACTGCTTCATAGTAGAGTTTCAGATCTGGGACTGCAAGTCCTCCTTCCTTTGCATTTTTTTTCCCCACATGATTTCCCTGGATATCCTTGATCTTTTGTTCTTCCAAGTGACCTTATTTATGGTTGTTTTCTAATTCGGTAAAGAAGTTTTTTGGTAGTTCAATGGGTATGGCACTAAACAAGTAAATTAATTTGGGTAGGATTGTCATTTTTTATTATGTTAGCTCGTCCCACCCATGAGCAATCAATGTTTTTCCAGTTGTTTAGATCTAGTTTTCGCTGTGCGGAGAGTGTTTTGTAGTTGTGTTCATATAGTTCCTGTGTTTGTCTCGGCACACAGATTCCTAAGTATTCTATATTGTCTAGGGTGACTTTAAATGGAATTTCACTCTCTAATTCTTGCTGCTGAGATGGGTTAGAGATATATAGAAGTGCTGATGACTTATGCGGGTTTATTTTGTATCCTGCGACTTTGCTGAAGCTGCTGATTATTTCGAGGAACTTTTTGGTTGGTTCTCTAGGATTCCTTACGTAAACCATCATATCATGAGCAAAGAGTGATAGCTTGGTCTCCTCATTGCCAGTTTTAATACCTTCCATTTCTATTCCTTCTCTAATTGCTACTGCTAGTGTTTCTAGTACAATGTTAAATAATCGAGGTGATAGTGGGCATCCTTGTTTTACTCCCGATCTTATTGGGAAGGCTTCTAGTTTATCCCCATTGCAGATGATGTTTGCTGATGGTTTCAGCTATATACTGTTTATGATTTTTAGGAAAGGCCCTTCAATTCCTATGCTTTCTAGTGTTTTCACTAGGAATGGGTGTTGCATTCAATGAAAGGCTTTTTCTGCATCTATTGAGATGATCATGTGATTTTTGTCAGTTTGCTCGTTTGTACGGTCAGTTATGTGGATGGTTTTCCTAATATTGAACCATCCTTGCATTCCTGGTATGAACCCTGCCTGGGCATAGTGGATGACCCTTGTGATGACTTGCTGGAGTCTTTTTGCTGGTATCCTATTTAAGATTTTTGCATCTATAGTCATTAGGGAGATTGGCCTTTGGTGTTCCTTCTCTGTTTTTGAGCTGACTGGCTTTGGGATCAGTACCATGATTGTGTCGTAAAACGAATTTGGCAGAACTCCTTCTTGGCTCATTCTGTCAAATAGTCTGTTTTCTATTGGGATTAGTTGTCCTTTGAATGTTTGATAGAATTCATTTGTGAATCCATCTGGACCTGGGGATTTTTTCTTAGGGAGTGCTTTGATGGCTTGTTCGATGTCTTTTTCTGATATGGGATTGTTAAGGTAATTTATTTCTTCCTCTTTTAGTCTAGGCGATTTATATTTTTGTAAGTATTCATCCATATCACCTAGACTGCCATATTGGTTGCCATATAATTGGGCATAGTCGTTTTTCACGATAGCCTTAATTTCTCCTTCATTAGAGGTGAGGTCTCCTTTTTCATCTTGGAGACTGTCAATTCGGTTTATTTCTTTTCTTTCTTTTTTTTTTAATTGGACCGACTAGTACTGGGTCTCTTTTATTAATTTTTTCAAAGTACCAGCTTCTAGTCTTATTTATTAAATCAATAGTTCTTTGACTTTCAGTTTTATTAATTTCTCCTTTGAGCTTTAGGATCTCTAATTTAGTCTTCATCTGAGGATTTTTAATTTGTTCTCTTTCTAAATTTTTTAATTTGCCTGCCCAATCCATTGACCTCTGCCCTTCTTAATTTGTTAATATATGAACTCAAGGATATAAATCTCCCCCTGAGTACTGCTCTGGCTGCATCCAATAGGTTTTGAAAGGATGTCTCATCATTGTGATTTTCTTCAATGAAGTTATTAATTGTTTCTATGATTTGTTCTTTAACTAACTGGTTTTGGAGAATCGTGTTGTTTGATTTCCAATTAATTTTCGATTCACCTCTCCATGTTCCCTTACTCATTATTATTTTCCTTGCATTGTGATCTGAGAACGTTGCATTTATTATTTCTGCTCTTTTGCACTTGCTTGCAATGTTTCTATGCCCTAATACATGGTCAATTTTTGTGAATGTACCAGGTGCTGCAGAGAAGAAGGTACATTCCTTTTTGTCCCTATTGATTTTTCTCCACATGTCTACTAACTCTAATTTTTCTAAGATTTCATTCACTTCTCTTACCTCTTTCTTATTTGTTTTTTTTGTTTGATTTATCTAGTTCAGAGAGAGGAAGGTTCAGGTCTCCCACTCTTATAGTTTTTCTATCTATCTCGTCCTTGAGCTCCTCTAGTTTCTCCTTTAGAAATCTGGATGCGATGCCATTTGGTGCATACATGGTGAGTACAGATATTTCCTCACTGTCTATACTGCCTTTTATCAGGATGTAATTACGTTCCCTATCTCTTTTAACTAGATTTATTCTTACTTTGGCTTTGTCGGATATCACGATTGAGACTCCTGCCTTCTTTCTGTCAGTTGATGCCCAAAAGATTTGGCTCCACCCTCTTACTTTCACCCTATGTGTATCTACCTTCCTCATGTGTGTTTCTTGTAGACAGCATATGGTAGGGTTTTGGATTCTAATCCACTCTGCTCTTCGCTTGCGTTTTATGGGTGAGTTCATTCCAGTCACATTCAGAGTTATGATTACTAGCTGTGTCTTTCCCGGCATATTGATTTCTGTTCCTGTTCCGGCCTTTTCTTCTCTCACTATTTCCTTCTACACCAACGTTTGCTTTTAAACATTCCCCCTTGTTCCCACCCTTATTTTACATCCCTTTCTACCCCCCTCCCTTCTTATGCCCCCCCTTATTTTCCGTGTAGTCTTTCTAAAATTAACCCCCCACTCCTCCCTCTCTTGTACTACTTCCCTCCCCACCAGACCTTTTGTTACCCTTCTGCTCCCCTATTGGGCGTAAATCTATGCTCTGCCCCCAGTGAATTGGATGGTTTTTCCCACTTTGAGTCAATGTCAAAGCACATAAAAGTTGAGTATTTCCTGCCTCCGACCTCTTTACCCTTCCAGTATATTGATGTTCTCCCCCCTCCCACCATGAGCTTCTTTATGACGTATAAATTCACCCCCATTTGTTTCTTTTTCCCATTTCTTTAAATATTAACCTATTTTTAAGCTCTAATTATATATATGTGTGTGTGTGTGTGTGTGTGTGTGTATGCATTCTCATGTGTATGTATTTTTGCATGCATATATCTGTATACCTATTTGTGTCACGTCTTTTCGTCCTATAGGGTTTGTCACTGTTCCCTCTAAGTGTACTTCTCTTTGCTGCCCAGGTAATAACAACAGTTTTTCAGAGTTACCAATGACCTCTTTTCTTATAGGGATACGTATCATTTTAACTTATTGAGTCTCTTAACAAGAATTCCTTTTGTTTTGTTTTGTTTTTTCTTTTTTAATTATCTTTCGATGATTCTCTTGAGTTCTGTGCTTGTACATCCAATTTTCTGTTCAGGTCTGGTCTTTTCTTTAGAAAATCTTGAAATTCTTCTATTTTGTTGAATGACCATACTTTCCCCTGTAAGAGTATAGTCAGTTTTGCTGGGTCGTTGATTCTTGGTTGTAGACCTAGAGAAAGGAAGTAAGGTAGACACCCAATGCCTGGGTTGGGGGTGGGGATGGGAGTGGTGGTGGGGGACTAGCAGGTGCCAGGCCCTCTCAGACTCCTGGGAATGCAGCCCTCACACCAGGGGACCAAAGGTGTGAACCCAGGTGTCAAAGATCCTCTTGGTGTGAACCCAGGTGCCACGCCCACTTTGATATGAACCAGGTGACAAGGCCCTCTTGGTGTGAACCCTTTTGTGGGTTTTGTAGATTCTTTAACTCTGAGAAAACCAAAGAAAAACTTGGCCTTTGGTTTGGACTCAGAGTCCTAACTTGCTTCTTGACTCAACCAGGTAGCCTTTGCTATTTCATCATCTGAAGGTGAGGTTAAGATTTCCAAAGATAATAGCAGTAGGTTTTATTTAGATAGTATAAATTTGGGTTGGTCAAATCAGAGAGGATTAGTGTAGCCGGTGAAACACAGGAGAAGCCGTTCCTTGGGGAAACTGGGAGTCCATTTGGGTTCATCTAGAATCCATTCCCATTAGAAATCCTTGATTCATCCTGATGTCTTTCAAGAAATATTTTATGTTTATAATAAGAGGCTCCTTAGCATCCTTGAGCCTGCCCCCGAAGGGAAGCTCACATTTGACCTTCACTTCATCACCGAGGATACTTTTGATGACCTCTATCAAAAGTATCCAAAGAGTTGGAACCTGATTGGCAAGTTGAAAAGTTTTGAGCCTACGTTGGAGCCGTTTTTCGATCTAAACGTTTCTTTTCCGTAAGTCATCAAAATTCATTTTTACAGAATGGGCTTTAAAGGGCTCTAAAATTGTGCTTGCCCACTGATTCAGCAACACCACGCCTAGGTCCCAATGCCCAAGGGATCACAAGAAGGGGTGGGAGGGTGGGGATAGAGGGGGCGGGCATTATTTCTTTTCATTTTTATTTTTTTTACTTTATTTATTTATTTATTTATTTATTTATTTATCTATCTATCTATCTAGTCATTGATTGATTTAATTTGGTCATTTCCAAACATTATTCATTGGAAACAAAGATCATTTCCTTTTCTTCCCTCCCCCCTCAACCCCCCACCCCCACCTCTCCCATAGCCACCGCGAGATTTCACTGGGTATCACATGTGTTCTTGATTCGAACCCATTTCCATGTTGATGGTATCTGCATTAGAGTGTTCATTTAGAGTCTCTCCTCAGTCGTATCCCCTCCACCCCTGCAGTCAAGCAGTTGCTTTTCATCAGTGTTTTGAATCCCAGAGTTCATCCTCTGCTTGTGGATAGTGTTTTTTAGATCCCCGCAGATTGTTCAGGGACACTGCATTGACACCAATGGAGAAGTCCATTACCTTCGATTGTACCACGGTGTATCAGTCTCTGTGTACAATGTTCTCCGGGTTCTGCTCCTTTCGCTCTGCATCACCTCCTGGAGGTTGTTCCAGTCTCCATGGAATTCCTCCGCTTTAGTATTCCTTTGAGCACAATAGGATTCCATCACCAACATATACCACAATTTGTTCAGCCACTCCCCAATTGAAGGGCATGCCCTCATTTTCCAATTTTTGGCCACCACGAAGAGCGCAGCTAATGAATATTCTTGTACAAGTCTTTTTCCTTATTGTCCCTGTTGGGGTACAAACCCAGCTGTGCTATGGCTGGATCGAAGGGCAGACAGTCTCTTATCGCCCTTTGGGCATAGTTCCAAATTGTCCTCCAGAATGGTTGGATCAATTCACAACTCCACCAGCAATGAATTAGTGTCCCTACTTTGCCACATCCCCTCCAGCATTCACTACTTTCCATAGCTGTCATGTTAGCCAATCTGCTAGGTGTGAGGTGATACCTCAGAGTTGTTTTGATTTGCATCTCTCTGATTATGAGAGATGTAGAACATTTTTTCATGTGCTTATTAATAGTTTTAATTTCTTTGGCTGAGAACCGCCTGTTCGTGTCCCTTGCCCATTTATCAATTGGAGAATGGCTTGATTTTTTGGACAATTGACTTAGCTCTTTGTCAATTTGAGTAATTAAACCTTTGTGGGAGGTTTTTATGAAGATTGTTTCCCAGTCTGTTGCTTCCCTTCTGATTTTACTTACGTTGGTTTTGTTTGTACAAAAGCTTTTTAATTTGATGTAGTCAAAAGTATTTATGTTACATTTTGTGACTCTTTCTAAGTCTTGCTTGGTTTTCAAATCTTTCCCTTCCCAGAGGTCTGACGTGTATACTAGTCTGCGTTCACCTGATTTACTTATACTTGCCTTCTTTATGTTCAAGACATTCACCCATTCTGAAGTCATCTTGGTGTAGGGTGTGAGGTGTTGATCCAAACCTAATCTCTCCCACACTGTCTTCCAATTTTCCCAGCAGTTTTTATCACATAATGGATCTTTGTCCCCAAAGCTGGGGTCTTTGGCTTTCCCATAAGCTGTCTTGCTGAGACCATTTACGCCAAGTCTATTCCACTGATCCTCCTTTCTGTCTCTTAGCCAGTACCAAATTGTTTTGATAACCACTGCTTCATAGTAGAGTTTCAGATCTGGGACTGCAAGTCCTCCTTCCTTTGCATTTTTTTTCCCCACATGATTTCCCTGGATATCCTTGATCTTTTGTTCTTCCAAGTGACCTTATTTATGGTTGTTTTCTAATTCGGTAAAGAAGTTTTTTGGTAGTTCAATGGGTATGGCACTAAACAAGTAAATTAATTTGGGTAGGATTGTCATTTTTTATTATGTTAGCTCGTCCCACCCATGAGCAATCAATGTTTTTCCAGTTGTTTAGATCTAGTTTTCGCTGTGCGGAGAGTGTTTTGTAGTTGTGTTCATATAGTTCCTGTGTTTGTCTCGGCACACAGATTCCTAAGTATTCTATATTGTCTAGGGTGACTTTAAATGGAATTTCACTCTCTAATTCTTGCTGCTGAGATGGGTTAGAGATATATAGAAGTGCTGATGACTTATGCGGGTTTATTTTGTATCCTGCGACTTTGCTGAAGCTGCTGATTATTTCGAGGAACTTTTTGGTTGGTTCTCTAGGATTCCTTACGTAAACCATCATATCATGAGCAAAGAGTGATAGCTTGGTCTCCTCATTGCCAGTTTTAATACCTTCCATTTCTATTCCTTCTCTAATTGCTACTGCTAGTGTTTCTAGTACAATGTTAAATAATCGAGGTGATAGTGGGCATCCTTGTTTTACTCCCGATCTTATTGGGAAGGCTTCTAGTTTATCCCCATTGCAGATGATGTTTGCTGATGGTTTCAGCTATATACTGTTTATGATTTTTAGGAAAGGCCCTTCAATTCCTATGCTTTCTAGTGTTTTCACTAGGAATGGGTGTTGCATTCAATGAAAGGCTTTTTCTGCATCTATTGAGATGATCATGTGATTTTTGTCAGTTTGCTCGTTTGTACGGTCAGTTATGTGGATGGTTTTCCTAATATTGAACCATCCTTGCATTCCTGGTATGAACCCTGCCTGGGCATAGTGGATGACCCTTGTGATGACTTGCTGGAGTCTTTTTGCTGGTATCCTATTTAAGATTTTTGCATCTATAGTCATTAGGGAGATTGGCCTTTGGTGTTCCTTCTCTGTTTTTGAGCTGACTGGCTTTGGGATCAGTACCATGATTGTGTCGTAAAACGAATTTGGCAGAACTCCTTCTTGGCTCATTCTGTCAAATAGTCTGTTTTCTATTGGGATTAGTTGTCCTTTGAATGTTTGATAGAATTCATTTGTGAATCCATCTGGACCTGGGGATTTTTTCTTAGGGAGTGCTTTGATGGCTTGTTCGATGTCTTTTTCTGATATGGGATTGTTAAGGTAATTTATTTCTTCCTCTTTTAGTCTAGGCGATTTATATTTTTGTAAGTATTCATCCATATCACCTAGACTGCCATATTGGTTGCCATATAATTGGGCATAGTCGTTTTTCACGATAGCCTTAATTTCTCCTTCATTAGAGGTGAGGTCTCCTTTTTCATCTTGGAGACTGTCAATTCGGTTTATTTCTTTTCTTTTTTTTTTTTTAATTGGTCCGACTAGTACTGGGTCTCTTTTATTAATTTTTTCAAAGTACCAGCTTCTAGTCTTATTTATTAAATCAATAGTTCTTTGACTTTCAGTTTTATTAATTTCTCCTTTGAGCTTTAGGATCTCTAATTTAGTCTTCATCTGAGGATTTTTAATTTGTTCTCTTTCTAAATTTTTTAATTTGCCTGCCCAATCCATTGACCTCTGCCCTTCTTAATTTGTTAATATATGAACTCAAGGATATAAATCTCCCCCTGAGTACTGCTCTGGCTGCATCCAATAGGTTTTGAAAGGATGTCTCATCATTGTGATTTTCTTCAATGAAGTTATTAATTGTTTCTATGATTTGTTCTTTAACTAACTGGTTTTGGAGAATCGTGTTGTTTGATTTCCAATTAATTTTCGATTCACCTCTCCATGTTCCCTTACTCATTATTATTTTCCTTGCATTGTGATCTGAGAACGTTGCATTTATTATTTCTGCTCTTTTGCACTTGCTTGCAATGTTTCTATGCCCTAATACATGGTCAATTTTTGTGAATGTACCAGGTGCTGCAGAGAAGAAGGTACATTCCTTTTTGTCCCTATTGATTTTTCTCCACATGTCTACTAACTCTAATTTTTCTAAGATTTCATTCACTTCTCTTACCTCTTTCTTATTTGTTTTTTTTGTTTGATTTATCTAGTTCAGAGAGAGGAAGGTTCAGGTCTCCCACTCTTATAGTTTTTCTATCTATCTCGTCCTTGAGCTCCTCTAGTTTCTCCTTTAGAAATCTGGATGCGATGCCATTTGGTGCATACATGGTGAGTACAGATATTTCCTCACTGTCTATACTGCCTTTTATCAGGATGTAATTACGTTCCCTATCTCTTTTAACTAGATTTATTCTTACTTTGGCTTTGTCGGATATCACGATTGAGATTCCTGCCTTCTTTCTGTCAGTTGATGCCCAAAAGATTTGGCTCCACCCTCTTACTTTCACCCTATGTGTATCTACCTTCCTCATGTGTGTTTCTTGTAGACAGCATATGGTAGGGTTTTGGATTCTAATCCACTCTGCTCTTCGCTTGCGTTTTATGGGTGAGTTCATTCCAGTCACATTCAGAGTTATGATTACTAGCTGTGTCTTTCCCGGCATATTGATTTCTGTTCCTGTTCCGGCCTTTTCTTCTCTCACTATTTCCTTCTACACCAACGTTTGCTTTTAAACATTCCCCCTTGTTCCCACCCTTATTTTACATCCCTTTCTACCCCCCTCCCTTCTTATGCCCCCCCTTATTTTCCGTGTAGTCTTTCTAAAATTAACCCCCCACTCCTCCCTCTCTTGTACTACTTCCCTCCCCACCAGACCTTTTGTTACCCTTCTGCTCCCCTATTGGGCGTAAATCTATGCTCTGCCCCCAGTGAATTGGATGGTTTTTCCCACTTTGAGTCAATGTCAAAGCACATAAAAGTTGAGTATTTCCTGCCTCCGACCTCTTTACCCTTCCAGTATATTGATGTTCTCCCCCCTCCCACCATGAGCTTCTTTATGACGTATAAATTCACCCCCATTTGTTTCTTTTTCCCATTTCTTTAAATATTAACCTATTTTTAAGCTCTAATTATATATATGTGTGTGTGTGTGTGTGTGTGTGTGTGTATGCATTCTCATGTGTATGTATTTTTGCATGCATATATCTGTATACCTATTTGTGTCACGTCTTTTCGTCCTATAGGGTTTGTCACTGTTCCCTCTAAGTGTACTTCTCTTTGCTGCCCAGGTAATAACAACAGTTTTTCAGAGTTACCAATGACCTCTTTTCTTATAGGGATACGTATCATTTTAACTTATTGAGTCTCTTAACAAGAATTCCTTTTGTTTTGTTTTGTTTTTTCTTTTTTAATTATCTTTCGATGATTCTCTTGAGTTCTGTGCTTGTACATCCAATTTTCTGTTCAGGTCTGGTCTTTTCTTTAGAAAATCTTGAAATTCTTCTATTTTGTTGAATGACCATACTTTCCCCTGTAAGAGTATAGTCAGTTTTGCTGGGTCGTTGATTCTTGGTTGTAGACCTAGAGAAAGGAAGTAAGGTAGACACCCAATGCCTGGGTTGGGGGTGGGGATGGGAGTGGTGGTGGGGGACTAGCAGGTGCCAGGCCCTCTCAGACTCCTGGGAATGCAGCCCTCACACCAGGGGACCAAAGGTGTGAACCCAGGTGTCAAAGATCCTCTTGGTGTGAACCCAGGTGCCACGCCCACTTTGATATGAACCAGGTGACAAGGCCCTCTTGGTGTGAACCCTTTTGTGGGTTTTGTAGATTCTTTAACTCTGAGAAAACCAAAGAAAAACTTGGCCTTTGGTTTGGACTCAGAGTCCTAACTTGCTTCTTGACTCAACCAGGTAGCCTTTGCTATTTCATCATCTGAAGGTGAGGTTAAGATTTCCAAAGATAATAGCAGTAGGTTTTATTTAGATAGTATAAATTTGGGTTGGTCAAATCAGAGAGGATTAGTGTAGCCGGTGAAACACAGGAGAAGCCGTTCCTTGGGGAAACTGGGAGTCCATTTGGGTTCATCTAGAATCCATTCCCATTAGAAATCCTTGATTCATCCTGATGTCTTTCAAGAAATATTTTATGTTTATAATAAGAGGCTCCTTAGCATCCTTGAGCCTGCCCCCGAAGGGAAGCTCACATTTGACCTTCACTTCATCACCGAGGATACTTTTGATGACCTCTATCAAAAGTATCCAAAGAGTTGGAACCTGATTGGCAAGTTGAAAAGTTTTGAGCCTACGTTGGAGCCGTTTTTCGATCTAAACGTTTCTTTTCCGTAAGTCATCAAAATTCATTTTTACAGAATGGGCTTTAAAGGGCTCTAAAATTGTGCTTGCCCACTGATTCAGCAACACCACGCCTAGGTCCCAATGCCCAAGGGATCACAAGAAGGGGTGGGAGGGTGGGGATAGAGGGGGCGGGCATTATTTCTTTTCATTTTTATTTTTTTTACTTTATTTATTTATTTATTTATTTATTTATTTATCTATCTATCTATCTAGTCATTGATTGATTTAATTTGGTCATTTCCAAACATTATTCATTGGAAACAAAGATCATTTCCTTTTCTTCCCTCCCCCCTCAACCCCCCACCCCCACCTCTCCCATAGCCACCGCGAGATTTCACTGGGTATCACATGTGTTCTTGATTCGAACCCATTTCCATGTTGATGGTATCTGCATTAGAGTGTTCATTTAGAGTCTCTCCTCAGTCGTATCCCCTCCACCCCTGCAGTCAAGCAGTTGCTTTTCATCAGTGTTTTGAATCCCAGAGTTCATCCTCTGCTTGTGGATAGTGTTTTTTAGATCCCCGCAGATTGTTCAGGGACACTGCATTGACACCAATGGAGAAGTCCATTACCTTCGATTGTACCACGGTGTATCAGTCTCTGTGTACAATGTTCTCCGGGTTCTGCTCCTTTCGCTCTGCATCACCTCCTGGAGGTTGTTCCAGTCTCCATGGAATTCCTCCGCTTTAGTATTCCTTTGAGCACAATAGGATTCCATCACCAACATATACCACAATTTGTTCAGCCACTCCCCAATTGAAGGGCATGCCCTCATTTTCCAATTTTTGGCCACCACGAAGAGCGCAGCTAATGAATATTCTTGTACAAGTCTTTTTCCTTATTGTCCCTGTTGGGGTACAAACCCAGCTGTGCTATGGCTGGATCGAAGGGCAGACAGTCTCTTATCGCCCTTTGGGCATAGTTCCAAATTGTCCTCCAGAATGGTTGGATCAATTCACAACTCCACCAGCAATGAATTAGTGTCCCTACTTTGCCACATCCCCTCCAGCATTCACTACTTTCCATAGCTGTCATGTTAGCCAATCTGCTAGGTGTGAGGTGATACCTCAGAGTTGTTTTGATTTGCATCTCTCTGATTATGAGAGATGTAGAACATTTTTTCATGTGCTTATTAATAGTTTTAATTTCTTTGGCTGAGAACCGCCTGTTCGTGTCCCTTGCCCATTTATCAATTGGAGAATGGCTTGATTTTTTGGACAATTGACTTAGCTCTTTGTCAATTTGAGTAATTAAACCTTTGTGGGAGGTTTTTATGAAGATTGTTTCCCAGTCTGTTGCTTCCCTTCTGATTTTACTTACGTTGGTTTTGTTTGTACAAAAGCTTTTTAATTTGATGTAGTCAAAAGTATTTATGTTACATTTTGTGACTCTTTCTAAGTCTTGCTTGGTTTTCAAATCTTTCCCTTCCCAGAGGTCTGACGTGTATACTAGTCTGCGTTCACCTGATTTACTTATACTTGCCTTCTTTATGTTCAAGACATTCACCCATTCTGAAGTCATCTTGGTGTAGGGTGTGAGGTGTTGATCCAAACCTAATCTCTCCCACACTGTCTTCCAATTTTCCCAGCAGTTTTTATCACATAATGGATCTTTGTCCCCAAAGCTGGGGTCTTTGGCTTTCCCATAAGCTGTCTTGCTGAGACCATTTACGCCAAGTCTATTCCACTGATCCTCCTTTCTGTCTCTTAGCCAGTACCAAATTGTTTTGATAACCACTGCTTCATAGTAGAGTTTCAGATCTGGGACTGCAAGTCCTCCTTCCTTTGCATTTTTTTTCCCCACATGATTTCCCTGGATATCCTTGATCTTTTGTTCTTCCAAGTGACCTTATTTATGGTTGTTTTCTAATTCGGTAAAGAAGTTTTTTGGTAGTTCAATGGGTATGGCACTAAACAAGTAAATTAATTTGGGTAGGATTGTCATTTTTTATTATGTTAGCTCGTCCCACCCATGAGCAATCAATGTTTTTCCAGTTGTTTAGATCTAGTTTTCGCTGTGCGGAGAGTGTTTTGTAGTTGTGTTCATATAGTTCCTGTGTTTGTCTCGGCACACAGATTCCTAAGTATTCTATATTGTCTAGGGTGACTTTAAATGGAATTTCACTCTCTAATTCTTGCTGCTGAGATGGGTTAGAGATATATAGAAGTGCTGATGACTTATGCGGGTTTATTTTGTATCCTGCGACTTTGCTGAAGCTGCTGATTATTTCGAGGAACTTTTTGGTTGGTTCTCTAGGATTCCTTACGTAAACCATCATATCATGAGCAAAGAGTGATAGCTTGGTCTCCTCATTGCCAGTTTTAATACCTTCCATTTCTATTCCTTCTCTAATTGCTACTGCTAGTGTTTCTAGTACAATGTTAAATAATCGAGGTGATAGTGGGCATCCTTGTTTTACTCCCGATCTTATTGGGAAGGCTTCTAGTTTATCCCCATTGCAGATGATGTTTGCTGATGGTTTCAGCTATATACTGTTTATGATTTTTAGGAAAGGCCCTTCAATTCCTATGCTTTCTAGTGTTTTCACTAGGAATGGGTGTTGCATTCAATGAAAGGCTTTTTCTGCATCTATTGAGATGATCATGTGATTTTTGTCAGTTTGCTCGTTTGTACGGTCAGTTATGTGGATGGTTTTCCTAATATTGAACCATCCTTGCATTCCTGGTATGAACCCTGCCTGGGCATAGTGGATGACCCTTGTGATGACTTGCTGGAGTCTTTTTGCTGGTATCCTATTTAAGATTTTTGCATCTATAGTCATTAGGGAGATTGGCCTTTGGTGTTCCTTCTCTGTTTTTGAGCTGACTGGCTTTGGGATCAGTACCATGATTGTGTCGTAAAACGAATTTGGCAGAACTCCTTCTTGGCTCATTCTGTCAAATAGTCTGTTTTCTATTGGGATTAGTTGTCCTTTGAATGTTTGATAGAATTCATTTGTGAATCCATCTGGACCTGGGGATTTTTTCTTAGGGAGTGCTTTGATGGCTTGTTCGATGTCTTTTTCTGATATGGGATTGTTAAGGTAATTTATTTCTTCCTCTTTTAGTCTAGGCGATTTATATTTTTGTAAGTATTCATCCATATCACCTAGACTGCCATATTGGTTGCCATATAATTGGGCATAGTCGTTTTTCACGATAGCCTTAATTTCTCCTTCATTAGAGGTGAGGTCTCCTTTTTCATCTTGGAGACTGTCAATTCGGTTTATTTCTTTTCTTTTTTTTTTTTTAATTGGTCCGACTAGTACTGGGTCTCTTTTATTAATTTTTTCAAAGTACCAGCTTCTAGTCTTATTTATTAAATCAATAGTTCTTTGACTTTCAGTTTTATTAATTTCTCCTTTGAGCTTTAGGATCTCTAATTTAGTCTTCATCTGAGGATTTTTAATTTGTTCTCTTTCTAAATTTTTTAATTTGCCTGCCCAATCCATTGACCTCTGCCCTTCTTAATTTGTTAATATATGAACTCAAGGATATAAATCTCCCCCTGAGTACTGCTCTGGCTGCATCCAATAGGTTTTGAAAGGATGTCTCATCATTGTGATTTTCTTCAATGAAGTTATTAATTGTTTCTATGATTTGTTCTTTAACTAACTGGTTTTGGAGAATCGTGTTGTTTGATTTCCAATTAATTTTCGATTCACCTCTCCATGTTCCCTTACTCATTATTATTTTCCTTGCATTGTGATCTGAGAACGTTGCATTTATTATTTCTGCTCTTTTGCACTTGCTTGCAATGTTTCTATGCCCTAATACATGGTCAATTTTTGTGAATGTACCAGGTGCTGCAGAGAAGAAGGTACATTCCTTTTTGTCCCTATTGATTTTTCTCCACATGTCTACTAACTCTAATTTTTCTAAGATTTCATTCACTTCTCTTACCTCTTTCTTATTTGTTTTTTTTGTTTGATTTATCTAGTTCAGAGAGAGGAAGGTTCAGGTCTCCCACTCTTATAGTTTTTCTATCTATCTCGTCCTTGAGCTCCTCTAGTTTCTCCTTTAGAAATCTGGATGCGATGCCATTTGGTGCATACATGGTGAGTACAGATATTTCCTCACTGTCTATACTGCCTTTTATCAGGATGTAATTACGTTCCCTATCTCTTTTAACTAGATTTATTCTTACTTTGGCTTTGTCGGATATCACGATTGAGATTCCTGCCTTCTTTCTGTCAGTTGATGCCCAAAAGATTTGGCTCCACCCTCTTACTTTCACCCTATGTGTATCTACCTTCCTCATGTGTGTTTCTTGTAGACAGCATATGGTAGGGTTTTGGATTCTAATCCACTCTGCTCTTCGCTTGCGTTTTATGGGTGAGTTCATTCCAGTCACATTCAGAGTTATGATTACTAGCTGTGTCTTTCCCGGCATATTGATTTCTGTTCCTGTTCCGGCCTTTTCTTCTCTCACTATTTCCTTCTACACCAACGTTTGCTTTTAAACATTCCCCCTTGTTCCCACCCTTATTTTACATCCCTTTCTACCCCCCTCCCTTCTTATGCCCCCCCTTATTTTCCGTGTAGTCTTTCTAAAATTAACCCCCCACTCCTCCCTCTCTTGTACTACTTCCCTCCCCACCAGACCTTTTGTTACCCTTCTGCTCCCCTATTGGGCGTAAATCTATGCTCTGCCCCCAGTGAATTGGATGGTTTTTCCCACTTTGAGTCAATGTCAAAGCACATAAAAGTTGAGTATTTCCTGCCTCCGACCTCTTTACCCTTCCAGTATATTGATGTTCTCCCCCCTCCCACCATGAGCTTCTTTATGACGTATAAATTCACCCCCATTTGTTTCTTTTTCCCATTTCTTTAAATATTAACCTATTTTTAAGCTCTAATTATATATATGTGTGTGTGTGTGTGTGTGTGTGTGTGTATGCATTCTCATGTGTATGTATTTTTGCATGCATATATCTGTATACCTATTTGTGTCACGTCTTTTCGTCCTATAGGGTTTGTCACTGTTCCCTCTAAGTGTACTTCTCTTTGCTGCCCAGGTAATAACAACAGTTTTTCAGAGTTACCAATGACCTCTTTTCTTATAGGGATACGTATCATTTTAACTTATTGAGTCTCTTAACAAGAATTCCTTTTGTTTTGTTTTGTTTTTTCTTTTTTAATTATCTTTCGATGATTCTCTTGAGTTCTGTGCTTGTACATCCAATTTTCTGTTCAGGTCTGGTCTTTTCTTTAGAAAATCTTGAAATTCTTCTATTTTGTTGAATGACCATACTTTCCCCTGTAAGAGTATAGTCAGTTTTGCTGGGTCGTTGATTCTTGGTTGTAGACCTAGAGAAAGGAAGTAAGGTAGACACCCAATGCCTGGGTTGGGGGTGGGGATGGGAGTGGTGGTGGGGGACTAGCAGGTGCCAGGCCCTCTCAGACTCCTGGGAATGCAGCCCTCACACCAGGGGACCAAAGGTGTGAACCCAGGTGTCAAAGATCCTCTTGGTGTGAACCCAGGTGCCACGCCCACTTTGATATGAACCAGGTGACAAGGCCCTCTTGGTGTGAACCCTTTTGTGGGTTTTGTAGATTCTTTAACTCTGAGAAAACCAAAGAAAAACTTGGCCTTTGGTTTGGACTCAGAGTCCTAACTTGCTTCTTGACTCAACCAGGTAGCCTTTGCTATTTCATCATCTGAAGGTGAGGTTAAGATTTCCAAAGATAATAGCAGTAGGTTTTATTTAGATAGTATAAATTTGGGTTGGTCAAATCAGAGAGGATTAGTGTAGCCGGTGAAACACAGGAGAAGCCGTTCCTTGGGGAAACTGGGAGTCCATTTGGGTTCATCTAGAATCCATTCCCATTAGAAATCCTTGATTCATCCTGATGTCTTTCAAGAAATATTTTATGTTTATAATAAGAGGCTCCTTAGCATCCTTGAGCCTGCCCCCGAAGGGAAGCTCACATTTGACCTTCACTTCATCACCGAGGATACTTTTGATGACCTCTATCAAAAGTATCCAAAGAGTTGGAACCTGATTGGCAAGTTGAAAAGTTTTGAGCCTACGTTGGAGCCGTTTTTCGATCTAAACGTTTCTTTTCCGTAAGTCATCAAAATTCATTTTTACAGAATGGGCTTTAAAGGGCTCTAAAATTGTGCTTGCCCACTGATTCAGCAACACCACGCCTAGGTCCCAATGCCCAAGGGATCACAAGAAGGGGTGGGAGGGTGGGGATAGAGGGGGCGGGCATTATTTCTTTTCATTTTTATTTTTTTTACTTTATTTATTTATTTATTTATTTATTTATTTATCTATCTATCTATCTAGTCATTGATTGATTTAATTTGGTCATTTCCAAACATTATTCATTGGAAACAAAGATCATTTCCTTTTCTTCCCTCCCCCCTCAACCCCCCACCCCCACCTCTCCCATAGCCACCGCGAGATTTCACTGGGTATCACATGTGTTCTTGATTCGAACCCATTTCCATGTTGATGGTATCTGCATTAGAGTGTTCATTTAGAGTCTCTCCTCAGTCGTATCCCCTCCACCCCTGCAGTCAAGCAGTTGCTTTTCATCAGTGTTTTGAATCCCAGAGTTCATCCTCTGCTTGTGGATAGTGTTTTTTAGATCCCCGCAGATTGTTCAGGGACACTGCATTGACACCAATGGAGAAGTCCATTACCTTCGATTGTACCACGGTGTATCAGTCTCTGTGTACAATGTTCTCCGGGTTCTGCTCCTTTCGCTCTGCATCACCTCCTGGAGGTTGTTCCAGTCTCCATGGAATTCCTCCGCTTTAGTATTCCTTTGAGCACAATAGGATTCCATCACCAACATATACCACAATTTGTTCAGCCACTCCCCAATTGAAGGGCATGCCCTCATTTTCCAATTTTTGGCCACCACGAAGAGCGCAGCTAATGAATATTCTTGTACAAGTCTTTTTCCTTATTGTCCCTGTTGGGGTACAAACCCAGCTGTGCTATGGCTGGATCGAAGGGCAGACAGTCTCTTATCGCCCTTTGGGCATAGTTCCAAATTGTCCTCCAGAATGGTTGGATCAATTCACAACTCCACCAGCAATGAATTAGTGTCCCTACTTTGCCACATCCCCTCCAGCATTCACTACTTTCCATAGCTGTCATGTTAGCCAATCTGCTAGGTGTGAGGTGATACCTCAGAGTTGTTTTGATTTGCATCTCTCTGATTATGAGAGATGTAGAACATTTTTTCATGTGCTTATTAATAGTTTTAATTTCTTTGGCTGAGAACCGCCTGTTCGTGTCCCTTGCCCATTTATCAATTGGAGAATGGCTTGATTTTTTGGACAATTGACTTAGCTCTTTGTCAATTTGAGTAATTAAACCTTTGTGGGAGGTTTTTATGAAGATTGTTTCCCAGTCTGTTGCTTCCCTTCTGATTTTACTTACGTTGGTTTTGTTTGTACAAAAGCTTTTTAATTTGATGTAGTCAAAAGTATTTATGTTACATTTTGTGACTCTTTCTAAGTCTTGCTTGGTTTTCAAATCTTTCCCTTCCCAGAGGTCTGACGTGTATACTAGTCTGCGTTCACCTGATTTACTTATACTTGCCTTCTTTATGTTCAAGACATTCACCCATTCTGAAGTCATCTTGGTGTAGGGTGTGAGGTGTTGATCCAAACCTAATCTCTCCCACACTGTCTTCCAATTTTCCCAGCAGTTTTTATCACATAATGGATCTTTGTCCCCAAAGCTGGGGTCTTTGGCTTTCCCATAAGCTGTCTTGCTGAGACCATTTACGCCAAGTCTATTCCACTGATCCTCCTTTCTGTCTCTTAGCCAGTACCAAATTGTTTTGATAACCACTGCTTCATAGTAGAGTTTCAGATCTGGGACTGCAAGTCCTCCTTCCTTTGCATTTTTTTTCCCCACATGATTTCCCTGGATATCCTTGATCTTTTGTTCTTCCAAGTGACCTTATTTATGGTTGTTTTCTAATTCGGTAAAGAAGTTTTTTGGTAGTTCAATGGGTATGGCACTAAACAAGTAAATTAATTTGGGTAGGATTGTCATTTTTTATTATGTTAGCTCGTCCCACCCATGAGCAATCAATGTTTTTCCAGTTGTTTAGATCTAGTTTTCGCTGTGCGGAGAGTGTTTTGTAGTTGTGTTCATATAGTTCCTGTGTTTGTCTCGGCACACAGATTCCTAAGTATTCTATATTGTCTAGGGTGACTTTAAATGGAATTTCACTCTCTAATTCTTGCTGCTGAGATGGGTTAGAGATATATAGAAGTGCTGATGACTTATGCGGGTTTATTTTGTATCCTGCGACTTTGCTGAAGCTGCTGATTATTTCGAGGAACTTTTTGGTTGGTTCTCTAGGATTCCTTACGTAAACCATCATATCATGAGCAAAGAGTGATAGCTTGGTCTCCTCATTGCCAGTTTTAATACCTTCCATTTCTATTCCTTCTCTAATTGCTACTGCTAGTGTTTCTAGTACAATGTTAAATAATCGAGGTGATAGTGGGCATCCTTGTTTTACTCCCGATCTTATTGGGAAGGCTTCTAGTTTATCCCCATTGCAGATGATGTTTGCTGATGGTTTCAGCTATATACTGTTTATGATTTTTAGGAAAGGCCCTTCAATTCCTATGCTTTCTAGTGTTTTCACTAGGAATGGGTGTTGCATTCAATGAAAGGCTTTTTCTGCATCTATTGAGATGATCATGTGATTTTTGTCAGTTTGCTCGTTTGTACGGTCAGTTATGTGGATGGTTTTCCTAATATTGAACCATCCTTGCATTCCTGGTATGAACCCTGCCTGGGCATAGTGGATGACCCTTGTGATGACTTGCTGGAGTCTTTTTGCTGGTATCCTATTTAAGATTTTTGCATCTATAGTCATTAGGGAGATTGGCCTTTGGTGTTCCTTCTCTGTTTTTGAGCTGACTGGCTTTGGGATCAGTACCATGATTGTGTCGTAAAACGAATTTGGCAGAACTCCTTCTTGGCTCATTCTGTCAAATAGTCTGTTTTCTATTGGGATTAGTTGTCCTTTGAATGTTTGATAGAATTCATTTGTGAATCCATCTGGACCTGGGGATTTTTTCTTAGGGAGTGCTTTGATGGCTTGTTCGATGTCTTTTTCTGATATGGGATTGTTAAGGTAATTTATTTCTTCCTCTTTTAGTCTAGGCGATTTATATTTTTGTAAGTATTCATCCATATCACCTAGACTGCCATATTGGTTGCCATATAATTGGGCATAGTCGTTTTTCACGATAGCCTTAATTTCTCCTTCATTAGAGGTGAGGTCTCCTTTTTCATCTTGGAGACTGTCAATTCGGTTTATTTCTTTTCTTTTTTTTTTTTAATTGGTCCGACTAGTACTGGGTCTCTTTTATTAATTTTTTCAAAGTACCAGCTTCTAGTCTTATTTATTAAATCAATAGTTCTTTGACTTTCAGTTTTATTAATTTCTCCTTTGAGCTTTAGGATCTCTAATTTAGTCTTCATCTGAGGATTTTTAATTTGTTCTCTTTCTAAATTTTTTAATTTGCCTGCCCAATCCATTGACCTCTGCCCTTCTTAATTTGTTAATATATGAACTCAAGGATATAAATCTCCCCCTGAGTACTGCTCTGGCTGCATCCAATAGGTTTTGAAAGGATGTCTCATCATTGTGATTTTCTTCAATGAAGTTATTAATTGTTTCTATGATTTGTTCTTTAACTAACTGGTTTTGGAGAATCGTGTTGTTTGATTTCCAATTAATTTTCGATTCACCTCTCCATGTTCCCTTACTCATTATTATTTTCCTTGCATTGTGATCTGAGAACGTTGCATTTATTATTTCTGCTCTTTTGCACTTGCTTGCAATGTTTCTATGCCCTAATACATGGTCAATTTTTGTGAATGTACCAGGTGCTACAGAGAAGAAGGTACATTCCTTTTTGTCCCTATTGATTTTTCTCCACATGTCTACTAACTCTAATTTTTCTAAGATTTCATTCACTTCTCTTACCTCTTTCTTATTTGTTTTTTTTTGTTTGATTTATCTAGTTCAGAGAGAGGAAGGTTCAGGTCTCCCACTCTTATAGTTTTTCTATCTATCTCGTCCTTGAGCTCCTCTAGTTTCTCCTTTAGAAATCTGGATGCGATGCCATTTGGTGCATACGTGGTGAGTACAGATATTTCCTCACTGTCTATACTGCCTTTTATCAGGATGTAATTACGTTCCCTATCTCTTTTAACTAGATTTATTCTTACTTTGGCTTTGTCGGATATCACGATTGCGACTCCTGCCTTCTTTCTGTCAGTTGATGCCCAAAAGATTTGGCTCCACCCTCTTACTTTCACCCTATGTGTATCTACCTTCCTCATGTGTGTTTCTTGTAGACAGCATATGGTAGGGTTTTGGATTCTAATCCACTCTGCTCTTCGCTTGCGTTTTATGGGTGAGTTCATTCCAGTCACATTCAGAGTTTTGATTACTAGCTGTGTCTTTCCCGGCATATTGATTTCTGTTCCTGTTCCGGCCTTTTCTTCTCTCACTATTTCCTTCTACACCAACGTTTGCTTTTAAACATTCCCCCTTGTTCCCACCCTTATTTTACATCCCTTTCTTCCCCCCTCCCTTCTTATGCCCCCCCTTATTTTCCGTGTAGTCTTTCTAAAATTAACCCCCCACCCCTCCCTCTCTTGTACTACTTCCCTCCCCACCAGACCTTTTGTTACCCTTCTGCTCCCCTATTGGGCGTAAATCTATGCTCTGCCCCCAGTGAATTGGATGGTTTTTCCCTCTTTGAGTCAATGTCAAAGCACATAAAAGTTGAGTATTTCCTGCCTCCGACCTCTTTACCCTTCCAGTATATTGATGTTCTCCCCCCTCCCACCATGAGCTTCTTTATGACGTATAAATTCACCCCCATTTGTTTCTTTTTCCCATTTCTTTAAATATTAACCTATTTTTAAGCTCTAATTATATATATATGTGTGTGTGTGTGTGTGTGTGTGTATGCATTCTCATGTGTATGTATTTTTGCATGCATATATCTGTATACCTATTTGTGTCACGTCTTTTCGTCCTATAGGGTTTGTCACTGTTCCCTCTAAGTGTACTTCTCTTTGCTGCCCAGGTAATAACAACAGTTTTTCAGAGTTACCAATGACCTCTTTTCTTATAGGGATACGTATCATTTTAACTTATTGAGTCTCTTAACAAGAATTCCTTTTGTTTTGTTTTGTTTTTTCTTTTTTAATTATCTTTCGATGATTCTCTTGAGTTCTGTGCTTGTACATCCAATTTTCTGTTCAGGTCTGGTCTTTTCTTTAGAAAATCTTGAAATTCTTGTATTTTGTTGAATGACCATACTTTCCCCTGTAAGAGTATAGTCAGTTTTGCTGGGTCGTTGATTCTTGGTTGTAGACCTAGAGAAAGGAAGTAAGGTAGACACCCAATGCCTGGGTTGGGGGTGGGGATGGGAGTGGTGGTGGGGGACTAGCAGGTGCCAGGCCCTCTCAGACTCCTGGGAATGCAGCCCTCACACCAGGGGACCAAAGGTGTGAACCCAGGTGTCAAAGATCCTCTTGGTGTGAACCCAGGTGCCACGCCCACTTTGATATGAACCAGGTGACAAGGCCCTCTTGGTGTGAACCCTATTGTGGGTTTTGTAGATTCTTTAACTCTGAGAAAACCAAAGAAAAACTTGGCCTTTGGTTTGGACTCAGAGTCCTAACTTGCTTCTTGACTCAACCAGGTAGCCTTTGCTATTTCATCATCTGAAGGTGAGGTTAAGATTTCCAAAGATAATAGCAGTAGGTTTTATTTAGATAGTATAAATTTGGGTTGGTCAAATCAGAGAGGATTAGTGTAGCCGGTGAAACACAGGAGAAGCCGTTCCTTGGGGAAACTGGGAGTCCATTTGGGTTCATCTAGAATCCATTCCCATTAGAAATCCTTGATTCATCCTGATGTCTTTCAAGAAATATTTTATGTTTATAATAAGAGGCTCCTTAGCATCCTTGAGCCTGCCCCCGAAGGGAAGCTCACATTTGACCTTCACTTCATCACCGAGGATACTTTTGATGACCTCTATCAAAAGTATCCAAAGAGTTGGAACCTGATTGGCAAGTTGAAAAGTTTTGAGCCTACGTTGGAGCCGTTTTTCGATCTAAACGTTTCTTTTCCGTAAGTCATCAAAATTCATTTTTACAGAATGGGCTTTAAAGGGCTCTAAAATTGTGCTTGCCCACTGATTCAGCAACACCACGCCTAGGTCCCAATGCCCAAGGGATCACAAGAAGGGGTGGGAGGGTGGGGATAGAGGGGGCGGGCATTATTTCTTTTCATTTTTATTTTTTTTACTTTATTTATTTATTTATTTATTTATCTATCTATCTATCTAGTCATTGATTGATTTAATTTGGTCATTTCCAAACATTATTCATTGGAAACAAAGATCATTTCCTTTTCTTCCCTCCCCCCTCAACCCCCCACCCCCACCTCTCCCATAGCCACCGCGCGATTTCACTGGGTATCACATGTGTTCTTGATTCGAACCCATTTCCATGTTGATGGTATCTGCATTAGAGTGTTCATTTAGAGTCTCTCCTCAGTCGTATCCCCTCCACCCCTGCAGTCAAGCAGTTGCTTTTCATCAGTGTTTTGAATCCCAGAGTTCATCCTCTGCTTGTGGATAGTGTTTTTTAGATCCCCGCAGATTGTTCAGGGACACTGCATTGACACCAATGGAGAAGTCCATTACCTTCGATTGTACCACGGTGTATCAGTCTCTGTGTACAATGTTCTCCTGGTTCTGCTCCTTTCGCTCTGCATCACCTCCTGGAGGTTGTTCCAGTCTCCATGGAATTCCTCCGCTTTAGTATTCCTTTGAGCACAATAGGATTCCATCACCAACATATACCACAATTTGTTCAGCCACTCCCCAATTGAAGGGCATGCCCTCATTTTCCAATTTTTGGCCACCACGAAGAGCGCAGCTAATGAATATTCTTGTACAAGTCTTTTTCCTTATTGTCCCTGTTGGGGTACAAACCCAGCTGTGCTATGGCTGGATCGAAGGGCAGACAGTCTCTTATCGCCCTTTGGGCATAGTTCCAAATTGTCCTCCAGAATGGTTGGATCAATTCACAACTCCACCAGCAATGAATTAGTGTCCCTACTTTGCCACATCCCCTCCAGCATTCACTACTTTCCATAGCTGTCATGTTAGCCAATCTGCTAGGTGTGAGGTGATACCTCAGAGTTGTTTTGATTTGCATCTCTCTGATTATGAGAGATGTAGAACATTTTTTCATGTGCTTATTAATAGTTTTAATTTCTTTGGCTGAGAACCGCCTGTTCGTGTCCCTTGCCCATTTATCAATTGGAGAATGGCTTGATTTTTTGGACAATTGACTTAGCTCTTTGTCAATTTGAGTAATTAAACCTTTGTGGGAGGTTTTTATGAAGATTGTTTCCCAGTCTGTTGCTTCCCTTCTGATTTTACTTACGTTGGTTTTGTTTGTACAAAAGCTTTTTAATTTGATGTAGTCAAAAGTATTTATGTTACATTTTGTGACTCTTTCTAAGTCTTGCTTGGTTTTCAAATCTTTCCCTTCCCAGAGGTCTGACGTGTATACTAGTCTGCGTTCACCTGATTTACTTATACTTGCCTTCTTTATGTTCAAGACATTCACCCATTCTGAAGTCATCTTGGTGTAGGGTGTGAGGTGTTGATCCAAACCTAATCTCTCCCACACTGTCTTCCAATTTTCCCAGCAGTTTTTATCACATAATGGATCTTTGTCCCCAAAGCTGGGGTCTTTGGCTTTCCCATAAGCTGTCTTGCTGAGACCATTTACGCCAAGTCTATTCCACTGATCCTCCTTTCTGTCTCTTAGCCAGTACCAAATTGTTTTGATAACCACTGCTTCATAGTAGAGTTTCAGATCTGGGACTGCAAGTCCTCCTTCCTTTGCATTTTTTTTCCCCACATGATTTCCCTGGATATCCTTGATCTTTTGTTCTTCCAAGTGAACTTATTTATGGTTGTTTTCTAATTCGGTAAAGAAGTTTTTTGGTAGTTCAATGGGTATGGCACTAAACAAGTAAATTAATTTGGGTAGGATTGTCATTTTTTATTATGTTAGCTCGTCCCACCCATGAGCAATCAATGTTTTTCCAGTTGTTTAGATCTAGTTTTCGCTGTGTGGAGAGTGTTTTGTAGTTGTGTTCATATAGTTCCTGTGTTTGTCTCGGCACACAGATTCCTAAGTATTCTATATTGTCTAGGGTGACTTTAAATGGAATTTCACTCTCTAATTCTTGCTGCTGAGATGGGTTAGAGATATATAGAAGTGCTGATGACTTATGCGGGTTTATTTTGTATCCTGCGACTTTGCTGAAGCTGCTGATTATTTCGAGGAACTTTTTGGTTGGTTCTCTAGGATTCCTTACGTAAACCATCATATCATGAGCAAAGAGTGATAGCTCGGTCTCCTCATTGCCAGTTTTAATACCTTCCATTTCTATTCCTTCTCTAATTGCTACTGCTAGTGTTTCTAGTACAATGTTAAATAATCGAGGTGATAGTGGGCATCCTTGTTTTACTCCCGATCTTATTGGGAAGGCTTCTAGTTTATCCCCATTGCAGATGATGTTTGCTGATGGTTTCAGCTATATACTGTTTATGATTTTTAGGAAAGGCCCTTCAATTCCTATGCTTTCTAGTGTTTTCACTAGGAATGGGTGTTGCATTCAATGAAAGGCTTTTTCTGCATCTATTGAGATGATCATGTGATTTTTGTCAGTTTGCCCGTTTGTACGGTCAGTTATGTGGATGGTTTTCCTAATATTGAACCATCCTTGCATTCCTGGTATGAACCCTGCCTGGGCATAGTGGATGACCCTTGTGATGACTTGCTGGAGTCTTTTTGCTGGTATCCTATTTAAGATTTTTGCATCTATAGTCATTAGGGAGATTGGCCTTTGGTGTTCCTTCTCTGTTTTTGAGCTGACTGGCTTTGGGATCAGTACCATGATTGTGTCGTAAAACGAATTTGGCAGAACTCCTTCTTGGCTCATTCTGTCAAATAGTCTGTTTTCTATTGGGATTAGTTGTCCTTTGAATGTTTGATAGAATTCATTTGTGAATCCATCTGGACCTGGGGATTTTTTCTTAGGGAGTGCTTTGATGGCTTGTTCGATGTCTTTTTCTGATATGGGATTGTTAAGGTAATTTATTTCTTCCTCTTTTAGTCTAGGCGATTTATATTTTTGTAAGTATTCATCCATATCACCTAGACTGCCATATTGGTTGCCATATAATTGGGCATAGTCGTTTTTCACGATAGCCTTAATTTCTCCTTCATTAGAGGTGAGGTCTCCTTTTTCATCTTGGAGACTGTCAATTCGGTTTATTTCTTTTCTTTTTTTTTTTTAATTGGACCGACTAGTACTGGGTCTCTTTTATTAATTTTTTCAAAGTACCAGCTTCTAGTCTTATTTATTAAATCAATAGTTCTTTGACTTTCAGTTTTATTAATTTCTCCTTTGAGCTTTAGGATCTCTAATTTAGTCTTCATCTGAGGATTTTTAATTTGTTCTCTTTCTAAATTTTTAAATTTGCCTGCCCAATCCATTGACCTCTGCCCTTCTTAATTTGTTAATATATGAACTCAAGGATATAAATCTCCCCCTGAGTAATGCTCTGGCTGCATCCAATAGGTTTTGAAAGGATGTCTCATCATTGTGATTTTCTTCAATGAAGTTATTAATTGTTTCTATGATTTGTTCTTTAACTAACTGGATTTGGAGAATCGTGTTGTTTGATTTCCAATTAATTTTCGATTCACCTCTCCATGTTCCCTTACTCATTATTATTTTCCTTGCATTGTGATCTGAGAACGTTGCATTTATTATTTCTGCTCTTTTGCACTTGCTTGCAATGTTTCTATGCCCTAATACATGGTCAATTTTTGTGAATGTACCAGGTGCTGCAGAGAAGAAGGTACATTCCTTTTTGTCCCTATTGATTTTTCTCCACATGTCTACTAACTCTAATTTTTCTAAGATTTCATTCACTTCTCTTACCTCTTTCTTATTTGTTTTTTTGGTTTGATTTATCTAGTTCAGAGAGAGGAAGGTTCAGGTCTCCCACTCTTATAGTTTTTCTATCTATCTCGTCCTTGAGCTCCTCTAGTTTCTCCTTTAGAAATCTGGATGCGATGCCATTTGGTGCATACGTGGTGAGTACAGATATTTCCTCACTGTCTATACTGCCTTTTATCAGGATGTAATTACGTTCCCTATCTCTTTTAACTAGATTTATTCTTTCTTTGGCTTTGTCGGATATCACGATTGCGACTCCTGCCTTCTTTCTGTCAGTTGATGCCCAAAAGATTTGGCTCCACCCTCTTACTTTCACCCTATGTGTATCTACCTTCCTCATGTGTGTTTCTTGTAGACAGCATATGGTAGGGTTTTGGATTCTAATCCACTCTGCTCTTCGCTTGCGTTTTATGGGTGAGTTCATTCCAGTCACATTCAGAGTTATGATTACTAGCTGTGTCTTTCCCGGCATATTGATTTCTGTTCCTGTTCCGGCCTTTTCTTCTCTCACTATTTCCTTCTACACCAACGTTTGCTTTTAAACATTCCCCCTTGTTCCCACCCTTATTTTACATCCCTTTCTACCCCCCTCCCTTCTTATGCCCCCCCTTATTTTCCGTGTAGTCTTTCTAAAATTAACCCCCCACCCCTCCCTCTCTTGTACTACTTCCCTCCCCACCAGACCTTTTGTTACCCTTCTGCTCCCCTATTGGGCGTAAATCTATGCTCTGCCCCCAGTGAATTGGATGGTTTTTCCCACTTTGAGTCAATGTCAAAGT
Source organism: Monodelphis domestica (assembly GCF_027887165.1). Classification (NCBI taxonomy): domain Eukaryota; kingdom Metazoa; phylum Chordata; class Mammalia; order Didelphimorphia; family Didelphidae; genus Monodelphis; species Monodelphis domestica. Next base: position 577,708,150 of record NC_077227.1, on the reverse strand, counting down.
ACATAAAAGTTGAGTATTTCCTGCCTCCGACCTCTTTACCCTTCCAGTATATTGATGTTCTCCCCCCTCCCACCATGAGCTTCTTTATGACGTATAAATTCACCCCCATTTGTTTCTTTTTCCCATTTCTTTAAATATTAACCTATTTTTAAGCTCTAATTATATATATATATATGTGTGTGTGTGTGTGTGTGTATGCATTCTCATGTGTATGTATTTTTGCATGCATATATCTGTATACCTATTTGTGTCACGTCTTTTCGTCCTATAGGGTTTGTCACTGTTCCCTCTAAGTGTACTTCTCTTTGCTGCCCAGGTAATAACAACAGTTTTTCAGAGTTACCAATGACCTCTTTTCTTATAGGGATACGTATCATTTTAACTTATTGAGTCTCTTAACAAGAATTCCTTTTGTTTTGTTTTGTTTTTTCTTTTTTAATTATCTTTCGATGATTCTCTTGAGTTCTGTGCTTGTACATCCAATTTTCTGTTCAGGTCTGGTCTTTTCTTTAGAAAATCTTGAAATTCTTGTATTTTGTTGAATGACCATACTTTCCCCTGTAAGAGTATAGTCAGTTTTGCTGGGTCGTTGATTCTTGGTTGTAGACCTAGAGAAAGGAAGTAAGGTAGACACCCAATGCCTGGGTTGGGGGTGGGGATGGGAGTGGTGGTGGGGGACTAGCAGGTGCCAGGCCCTCTCAGACTCCTGGGAATGCAGCCCTCACACCAGGGGACCAAAGGTGTGAACCCAGGTGTCAAAGATCCTCTTGGTGTGAACCCAGGTGCCACGCCCACTTTGATATGAACCAGGTGACAAGGCCCTCTTGGTGTGAACCCTATTGTGGGTTTTGTAGATTCTTTAACTCTGAGAAAACCAAAGAAAAACTTGGCCTTTGGTTTGGACTCAGAGTCCTAACTTGCTTCTTGACTCAACCAGGTAGCCTTTGCTATTTCATCATCTGAAGGTGAGGTTAAGATTTCCAAAGATAATAGCAGTAGGTTTTATTTAGATAGTATAAATTTGGGTTGGTCAAATCAGAGAGGATTAGTGTAGCCGGTGAAACACAGGAGAAGCCGTTCCTTGGGGAAACTGGGAGTCCATTTGGGTTCATCTAGAATCCATTCCCATTAGAAATCCTTGATTCATCCTGATGTCTTTCAAGAAATATTTTATGTTTATAATAAGAGGCTCCTTAGCATCCTTGAGCCTGCCCCCGAAGGGAAGCTCACATTTGACCTTCACTTCATCACCGAGGATACTTTTGATGACCTCTATCAAAAGTATCCAAAGAGGTGGAACCTGATTGGCAAGTTGAAAAGTTTTGAGCCTACGTTGGAGCCGTTTTTCGATCTAAACGTTTCTTTTCCGTAAGTCATCAAAATTCATTTTTACAGAATGGGCTTTAAAGGGCTCTAAAATTGTGCTTGCCCACTGATTCAGCAACACCACGCCTAGGTCCCAATGCCCAAGGGATCACAAGAAGGGGTGGGAGGGTGGGGATAGAGGGGGCGGGCATTATTTCTTTTCATTTTTATTTTTTTTACTTTATTTATTTATTTATTTATTTATCTATCTATCTATCTAGTCATTGATTGATTTAATTTGGTCATTTCCAAACATTATTCATTGGAAACAAAGATCATTTCCTTTTCTTCCCTCCCCCCTCAACCCCCCACCCCCACCTCTCCCATAGCCACCGCGCGATTTCACTGGGTATCACATGTGTTCTTGATTCGAACCCATTTCCATGTTGATGGTATCTGCATTAGAGTGTTCATTTAGAGTCTCTCCTCAGTCGTATCCCCTCCACCCCTGCAGTCAAGCAGTTGCTTTTCATCAGTGTTTTGAATCCCAGAGTTCATCCTCTGCTTGTGGATAGTGTTTTTTAGATCCCCGCAGATTGTTCAGGGACACTGCATTGACACCAATGGAGAAGTCCATTACCTTCGATTGTACCACGGTGTATCAGTCTCTGTGTACAATGTTCTCCGGGTTCTGCTCCTTTCGCTCTGCATCACCTCCTGGAGGTTGTTCCAGTCTCCATGGAATTCCTCCGCTTTAGTATTCCTTTGAGCACAATAGGATTCCATCACCAACATATACCACAATTTGTTCAGCCACTCCCCAATTGAAGGGCATGCCCTCATTTTCCAATTTTTGGCCACCACGAAGAGCGCAGCTAATGAATATTCTTGTACAAGTCTTTTTCCTTATTGTCCCTGTTGGGGTACAAACCCAGCTGTGCTATGGCTGGATCGAAGGGCAGACAGTCTCTTATCGCCCTTTGGGCATAGTTCCAAATTGTCCTCCAGAATGGTTGGATCAATTCACAACTCCACCAGCAATGAATTAGTGTCCCTACTTTGCCACATCCCCTCCAGCATTCACTACTTTCCATAGCTGTCATGTTAGCCAATCTGCTAGGTGTGAGGTGATACCTCAGAGTTGTTTTGATTTGCATCTCTCTGATTATGAGAGATGTAGAACATTTTTTCATGTGCTTATTAATAGTTTTAATTTCTTTGGCTGAGAACCGCCTGTTCGTGTCCCTTGCCCATTTATCAATTGGAGAATGGCTTGATTTTTTGGACAATTGACTTAGCTCTTTGTCAATTTGAGTAATTAAACCTTTGTGGGAGGTTTTTATGAAGATTGTTTCCCAGTCTGTTGCTTCCCTTCTGATTTTACTTACGTTGGTTTTGTTTGTACAAAAGCTTTTTAATTTGATGTAGTCAAAAGTATTTATGTTACATTTTGTGACTCTTTCTAAGTCTTGCTTGGTTTTCAAATCTTTCCCTTCCCAGAGGTCTGACGTGTATACTAGTCTGCGTTCACCTGATTTACTTATACTTGCCTTCTTTATGTTCAAGACATTCACCCATTCTGAAGTCATCTTGGTGTAGGGTGTGAGGTGTTGATCCAAACCTAATCTCTCCCACACTGTCTTCCAATTTTCCCAGCAGTTTTTATCACATAATGGATCTTTGTCCCCAAAGCTGGGGTCTTTGGCTTTCCCATAAGCTGTCTTGCTGAGACCATTTACGCCAAGTCTATTCCACTGATCCTCCTTTCTGTCTCTTAGCCAGTACCAAATTGTTTTGATAACCACTGCTTCATAGTAGAGTTTCAGATCTGGGACTGCAAGTCCTCCTTCCTTTGCATTTTTTTTCCCCACATGATTTCCCTGGATATCCTTGATCTTTTGTTCTTCCAAGTGACCTTATTTATGGTTGTTTTCTAATTCGGTAAAGAAGTTTTTTGGTAGTTCAATGGGTATGGCACTAAACAAGTAAATTAATTTGGGTAGGATTGTCATTTTTTATTATGTTAGCTCGTCCCACCCATGAGCAATCAATGTTTTTCCAGTTGTTTAGATCTAGTTTTCGCTGTGCGGAGAGTGTTTTGTAGTTGTGTTCATATAGTTCCTGTGTTTGTCTCGGCACACAGATTCCTAAGTATTCTATATTGTCTAGGGTGACTTTAAATGGAATTTCACTCTCTAATTCTTGCTGCTGAGATGGGTTAGAGATATATAGAAGTGCTGATGACTTATGCGGGTTTATTTTGTATCCTGCGACTTTGCTGAAGCTGCTGATTATTTCGAGGAACTTTTTGGTTGGTTCTCTAGGATTCCTTACGTAAACCATCATATCATGAGCAAAGAGTGATAGCTTGGTCTCCTCATTGCCAGTTTTAATACCTTCCATTTCTATTCCTTCTCTAATTGCTACTGCTAGTGTTTCTAGTACAATGTTAAATAATCGAGGTGATAGTGGGCATCCTTGTTTTACTCCCGATCTTATTGGGAAGGCTTCTAGTTTATCCCCATTGCAGATGATGTTTGCTGATGGTTTCAGCTATATACTGTTTATGATTTTTAGGAAAGGCCCTTCAATTCCTATGCTTTCTAGTGTTTTCACTAGGAATGGGTGTTGCATTCAATGAAAGGCTTTTTCTGCATCTATTGAGATGATCATGTGATTTTTGTCAGTTTGCTCGTTTGTACGGTCAGTTATGTGGATGGTTTTCCTAATATTGAACCATCCTTGCATTCCTGGTATGAACCCTGCCTGGGCATAGTGGATGACCCTTGTGATGACTTGCTGGAGTCTTTTTGCTGGTATCCTATTTAAGATTTTTGCATCTATAGTCATTAGGGAGATTGGCCTTTGGTGTTCCTTCTCTGTTTTTGAGCTGACTGGCTTTGGGATCAGTACCATGATTGTGTCGTAAAACGAATTTGGCAGAACTCCTTCTTGGCTCATTCTGTCAAATAGTCTGTTTTCTATTGGGATTAGTTGTCCTTTGAATGTTTGATAGAATTCATTTGTGAATCCATCTGGACCTGGGGATTTTTTCTTAGGGAGTGCTTTGATGGCTTGTTCGATGTCTTTTTCTGATATGGGATTGTTAAGGTAATTTATTTCTTCCTCTTTTAGTCTAGGCGATTTATATTTTTGTAAGTATTCATCCATATCACCTAGACTGCCATATTGGTTGCCATATAATTGGGCATAGTCGTTTTTCACGATAGCCTTAATTTCTCCTTCATTAGAGGTGAGGTCTCCTTTTTCATCTTGGAGACTGTCAATTCGGTTTATTTCTTTTCTTTTTTTTTTTTAATTGGACCGACTAGTACTGGGTCTCTTTTATTAATTTTTTCAAAGTACCAGCTTCTAGTCTTATTTATTAAATCAATAGTTCTTTGACTTTCAGTTTTATTAATTTCTCCTTTGAGCTTTAGGATCTCTAATTTAGTCTTCATCTGAGGATTTTTAATTTGTTCTCTTTCTAAATTTTTTAATTTGCCTGCCCAATCCATTGACCTCTGCCCTTCTTAATTTGTTAATATATGAACTCAAGGATATAAATCTCCCCCTGAGTACTGCTCTGGCTGCATCCAATAGGTTTTGAAAGGATGTCTCATCATTGTGATTTTCTTCAATGAAGTTATTAATTGTTTCTATGATTTGTTCTTTAACTAACTGGTTTTGGAGAATCGTGTTGTTTGATTTCCAATTAATTTTCGATTCACCTCTCCATGTTCCCTTACTCATTATTATTTTCCTTGCATTGTGATCTGAGAACGTTGCATTTATTATTTCTGCTCTTTTGCACTTGCTTGCAATGTTTCTATGCCCTAATACATGGTCAATTTTTGTGAATGTACCAGGTGCTACAGAGAAGAAGGTACATTCCTTTTTGTCCCTATTGATTTTTCTCCACATGTCTACTAACTCTAATTTTTCTAAGATTTCATTCACTTCTCTTACCTCTTTCTTATTTGTTTTTTTTGTTTGATTTATCTAGTTCAGAGAGAGGAAGGTTCAGGTCTCCCACTCTTATAGTTTTTCTATCTATCTCGTCCTTGAGCTCCTCTAGTTTCTCCTTTAGAAATCTGGATGCGATGCCATTTGGTGCATACGTGGTGAGTACAGATATTTCCTCACTGTCTATACTGCCTTTTATCAGGATGTAATTACGTTCCCTATCTCTTTTAACTAGATTTATTCTTACTTTGGCTTTGTCGGATATCACGATTGCGACTCCTGCCTTCTTTCTGTCAGTTGATGCCCAAAAGATTTGGCTCCACCCTCTTACTTTCACCCTATGTGTATCTACCTTCCTCATGTGTGTTTCTTGTAGACAGCATATGGTAGGGTTTTGGATTCTAATCCACTCTGCTCTTCGCTTGCGTTTTATGGGTGAGTTCATTCCAGTCACATTCAGAGTTTTGATTACTAGCTGTGTCTTTCCCGGCATATTGATTTCTGTTCCTGTTCCGGCCTTTTCTTCTCTCACTATTTCCTTCTACACCAACGTTTGCTTTTAAACATTCCCCCTTGTTCCCACCCTTATTTTACATCCCTTTCTTCCCCCCTCCCTTCTTATGCCCCCCCTTATTTTCCGTGTAGTCTTTCTAAAATTAACCCCCCACCCCTCCCTCTCTTGTACTACTTCCCTCCCCACCAGACCTTTTGTTACCCTTCTGCTCCCCTATTGGGCGTAAATCTATGCTCTGCCCCCAGTGAATTGGATGGTTTTTCCCTCTTTGAGTCAATGTCAAAGCACATAAAAGTTGAGTATTTCCTGCCTCCGACCTCTTTACCCTTCCAGTATATTGATGTTCTCCCCCCCTCCCACCATGAGCTTCTTTATGACGTATAAATTCACCCCCATTTGTTTCTTTTTCCCATTTCTTTAAATATTAACCTATTTTTAAGCTCTAATTATATATATATGTGTGTGTGTGTGTGTGTGTGTGTATGCATTCTCATGTGTATGTATTTTTGCATGCATATATCTGTATACCTATTTGTGTCACGTCTTTTCGTCCTATAGGGTTTGTCACTGTTCCCTCTAAGTGTACTTCTCTTTGCTGCCCAGGTAATAACAACAGTTTTTCAGAGTTACCAATGACCTCTTTTCTTATAGGGATACGTATCATTTTAACTTATTGAGTCTCTTAACAAGAATTCCTTTTGTTTTGTTTTGTTTTTTCTTTTTTAATTATCTTTCGATGATTCTCTTGAGTTCTGTGCTTGTACATCCAATTTTCTGTTCAGGTCTGGTCTTTTCTTTAGAAAATCTTGAAATTCTTGTATTTTGTTGAATGACCATACTTTCCCCTGTAAGAGTATAGTCAGTTTTGCTGGGTCGTTGATTCTTGGTTGTAGACCTAGAGAAAGGAAGTAAGGTAGACACCCAATGCCTGGGTTGGGGGTGGGGATGGGAGTGGTGGTGGGGGACTAGCAGGTGCCAGGCCCTCTCAGACTCCTGGGAATGCAGCCCTCACACCAGGGGACCAAAGGTGTGAACCCAGGTGTCAAAGATCCTCTTGGTGTGAACCCAGGTGCCACGCCCACTTTGATATGAACCAGGTGACAAGGCCCTCTTGGTGTGAACCCTATTGTGGGTTTTGTAGATTCTTTAACTCTGAGAAAACCAAAGAAAAACTTGGCCTTTGGTTTGGACTCAGAGTCCTAACTTGCTTCTTGACTCAACCAGGTAGCCTTTGCTATTTCATCATCTGAAGGTGAGGTTAAGATTTCCAAAGATAATAGCAGTAGGTTTTATTTAGATAGTATAAATTTGGGTTGGTCAAATCAGAGAGGATTAGTGTAGCCGGTGAAACACAGGAGAAGCCGTTCCTTGGGGAAACTGGGAGTCCATTTGGGTTCATCTAGAATCCATTCCCATTAGAAATCCTTGATTCATCCTGATGTCTTTCAAGAAATATTTTATGTTTATAATAAGAGGCTCCTTAGCATCCTTGAGCCTGCCCCCGAAGGGAAGCTCACATTTGACCTTCACTTCATCACCGAGGATACTTTTGATGACCTCTATCAAAAGTATCCAAAGAGTTGGAACCTGATTGGCAAGTTGAAAAGTTTTGAGCCTACGTTGGAGCCGTTTTTCGATCTAAACGTTTCTTTTCCGTAAGTCATCAAAATTCATTTTTACAGAATGGGCTTTAAAGGGCTCTAAAATTGTGCTTGCCCACTGATTCAGCAACACCACGCCTAGGTCCCAATGCCCAAGGGATCACAAGAAGGGGTGGGAGGGTGGGGATAGAGGGGGCGGGCATTATTTCTTTCATTTTTATTTTTTTTACTTTATTTATTTATTTATTTATTTATCTATCTATCTATCTAGTCATTGATTGATTTAATTTGGTCATTTCCAAACATTATTCATTGGAAACAAAGATCATTTCCTTTTCTTCCCTCCCCCCTCAACCCCCCACCCCCACCTCTCCCATAGCCACCGCGCGATTTCACTGGGTATCACATGTGTTCTTGATTCGAACCCATTTCCATGTTGATGGTATCTGCATTAGAGTGTTCATTTAGAGTCTCTCCTCAGTCGTATCCCCTCCACCCTGCAGTCAAGCAGTTGCTTTTCATCAGTGTTTTGAATCCCAGAGTTCATCCTCTGCTTGTGGATAGTGTTTTTTAGATCCCCGCAGATTGTTCAGGGACACTGCATTGACACCAATGGAGAAGTCCATTACCTTCGATTGTACCACGGTGTATCAGTCTCTGTGTACAATGTTCTCCTGGTTCTGCTCCTTTCGCTCTGCATCACCTCCTGGAGGTTGTTCCAGTCTCCATGGAATTCCTCCGCTTTAGTATTCCTTTGAGCACAATAGGATTCCATCACCAACATATACCACAATTTGTTCAGCCACTCCCCAATTGAAGGGCATGCCCTCATTTTCCAATTTTTGGCCACCACGAAGAGCGCAGCTAATGAATATTCTTGTACAAGTCTTTTTCCTTATTGTCCCTGTTGGGGTACAAACCCAGCTGTGCTATGGCTGGATCGAAGGGCAGACAGTCTCTTATCGCCCTTTGGGCATAGTTCCAAATTGTCCTCCAGAATGGTTGGATCAATTCACAACTCCACCAGCAATGAATTAGTGTCCCTACTTTGCCACATCCCCTCCAGCATTCACTACTTTCCATAGCTGTCATGTTAGCCAATCTGCTAGGTGTGAGGTGATACCTCAGAGTTGTTTTGATTTGCATCTCTCTGATTATGAGAGATGTAGAACATTTTTTCATGTGCTTATTAATAGTTTTAATTTCTTTGGCTGAGAACCGCCTGTTCGTGTCCCTTGCCCATTTATCAATTGGAGAATGGCTTGATTTTTTGGACAATTGACTTAGCTCTTTGTCAATTTGAGTAATTAAACCTTTGTGGGAGGTTTTTATGAAGATTGTTTCCCAGTCTGTTGCTTCCCTTCTGATTTTACTTACGTTGGTTTTGTTTGTACAAAAGCTTTTAATTTGATGTAGTCAAAAGTATTTATGTTACATTTTGTGACTCTTTCTAAGTCTTGCTTGGTTTCAAATAATCTTTCCCTTCCCAGAGGTCTGACGTGTATACTAGTCTGCGTTCACCTGATTTACTTATACTTGCCTTCTTTATGTTCAAGACATTCACCCATTCTGAAGTCATCTTGGTGTAGGGTGTGAGGTGTTGATCCAAACCTAATCTCTCCCACACTGTCTTCCAATTTTCCCAGCAGTTTTTATCACATAATGGATCTTTGTCCCCAAAGCTGGGGTCTTTGGCTTTCCCATAAGCTGTCTTGCTGAGACCATTTACGCCAAGTCTATTCCACTGATCCTCCTTTCTGTCTCTTAGCCAGTACCAAATTGTTTTGATAACCACTGCTTCATAGTAGAGTTTCAGATCTGGGACTGCAAGTCCTCCTTCCTTTGCATTTTTTTTCCCCACATGATTTCCCTGGATATCCTTGATCTTTTGTTCTTCCAAGTGAACTTATTTATGGTTGTTTTCTAATTCGGTAAAGAAGTTTTTTGGTAGTTCAATGGGTATGGCACTAAACAAGTAAATTAATTTGGGTAGGATTGTCATTTTTTATTATGTTAGCTCGTCCCACCCATGAGCAATCAATGTTTTTCCAGTTGTTTAGATCTAGTTTTCGCTGTGTGGAGAGTGTTTTGTAGTTGTGTTCATATAGTTCCTGTGTTTGTCTCGGCACACAGATTCCTAAGTATTCTATATTGTCTAGGGTGACTTTAAATGGAATTTCACTCTCTAATTCTTGCTGCTGAGATGGGTTAGAGATATATAGAAGTGCTGATGACTTATGCGGGTTTATTTTGTATCCTGCGACTTTGCTGAAGCTGCTGATTATTTCGAGGAACTTTTTGGTTGGTTCTCTAGGATTCCTTACGTAAACCATCATATCATGAGCAAAGAGTGATAGCTCGGTCTCCTCATTGCCAGTTTTAATACCTTCCATTTCTATTCCTTCTCTAATTGCTACTGCTAGTGTTTCTAGTACAATGTTAAATAATCGAGGTGATAGTGGGCATCCTTGTTTTACTCCCGATCTTATTGGGAAGGCTTCTAGTTTATCCCCATTGCAGATGATGTTTGCTGATGGTTTCAGCTATATACTGTTTATGATTTTTAGGAAAGGCCCTTCAATTCCTATGCTTTCTAGTGTTTTCACTAGGAATGGGTGTTGCATTCAATGAAAGGCTTTTTCTGCATCTATTGAGATGATCATGTGATTTTTGTCAGTTTGCCCGTTTGTACGGTCAGTTATGTGGATGGTTTTCCTAATATTGAACCATCCTTGCATTCCTGGTATGAACCCTGCCTGGGCATAGTGGATGACCCTTGTGATGACTTGCTGGAGTCTTTTTGCTGGTATCCTATTTAAGATTTTTGCATCTATAGTCATTAGGGAGATTGGCCTTTGGTGTTCCTTCTCTGTTTTTGAGCTGACTGGCTTTGGGATCAGTACCATGATTGTGTCGTAAAACGAATTTGGCAGAACTCCTTCTTGGCTCATTCTGTCAAATAGTCTGTTTTCTATTGGGATTAGTTGTCCTTTGAATGTTTGATAGAATTCATTTGTGAATCCATCTGGACCTGGGGATTTTTTCTTAGGGAGTGCTTTGATGGCTTGTTCGATGTCTTTTTCTGATATGGGATTGTTAAGGTAATTTATTTCTTCCTCTTTTAGTCTAGGCGATTTATATTTTTGTAAGTATTCATCCATATCACCTAGACTGCCATATTGGTTGCCATATAATTGGGCATAGTCGTTTTTCACGATAGCCTTAATTTCTCCTTCATTAGAGGTGAGGTCTCCTTTTTCATCTTGGAGACTGTCAATTCGGTTTATTTCTTTTCTTTTTTTTTTTTAATTGGACCGACTAGTACTGGGTCTCTTTTATTAATTTTTTCAAAGTACCAGCTTCTAGTCTTATTTATTAAATCAATAGTTCTTTGACTTTCAGTTTTATTAATTTCTCCTTTGAGCTTTAGGATCTCTAATTTAGTCTTCATCTGAGGATTTTTAATTTGTTCTCTTTCTAAATTTTTAAATTTGCCTGCCCAATCCATTGACCTCTGCCCTTCTTAATTTGTTAATATATGAACTCAAGGATATAAATCTCCCCCTGAGTAATGCTCTGGCTGCATCCAATAGGTTTTGAAAGGATGTCTCATCATTGTGATTTTCTTCAATGAAGTTATTAATTGTTTCTATGATTTGTTCTTTAACTAACTGGATTTGGAGAATCGTGTTGTTTGATTTCCAATTAATTTTCGATTCACCTCTCCATGTTCCCTTACTCATTATTATTTTCCTTGCATTGTGATCTGAGAACGTTGCATTTATTATTTCTGCTCTTTTGCACTTGCTTGCAATGTTTCTATGCCCTAATACATGGTCAATTTTTGTGAATGTACCAGGTGCTGCAGAGAAGAAGGTACATTCCTTTTTGTCCCTATTGATTTTTCTCCACATGTCTACTAACTCTAATTTTTCTAAGATTTCATTCACTTCTCTTACCTCTTTCTTATTTGTTTTTTTGGTTTGATTTATCTAGTTCAGAGAGAGGAAGGTTCAGGTCTCCCACTCTTATAGTTTTTCTATCTATCTCGTCCTTGAGCTCCTCTAGTTTCTCCTTTAGAAATCTGGATGCGATGCCATTTGGTGCATACGTGGTGAGTACAGATATTTCCTCACTGTCTATACTGCCTTTTATCAGGATGTAATTACGTTCCCTATCTCTTTTAACTAGATTTATTCTTTCTTTGGCTTTGTCGGATATCACGATTGCGACTCCTGCCTTCTTTCTGTCAGTTGATGCCCAAAAGATTTGGCTCCACCCTCTTACTTTCACCCTATGTGTATCTACCTTCCTCATGTGTGTTTCTTGTAGACAGCATATGGTAGGGTTTTGGATTCTAATCCACTCTGCTCTTCGCTTGCGTTTTATGGGTGAGTTCATTCCAGTCACATTCAGAGTTATGATTACTAGCTGTGTCTTTCCCGGCATATTGATTTCTGTTCCTGTTCCGGCCTTTTCTTCTCTCACTATTTCCTTCTACACCAACGTTTGCTTTTAAACATTCCCCCTTGTTCCCACCCTTATTTTACATCCCTTTCTACCCCCCTCCCTTCTTATGCCCCCCCTTATTTTCCGTGTAGTCTTTCTAAAATTAACCCCCCACCCCTCCCTCTCTTGTACTACTTCCCTCCCCACCAGACCTTTTGTTACCCTTCTGCTCCCCTATTGGGCGTAAATCTATGCTCTGCCCCCAGTGAATTGGATGGTTTTTCCCACTTTGAGTCAATGTCAAAGTACATAAAAGTTGAGTATTTCCTGCCTCCGACCTCTTTACCCTTCCAGTATATTGATGTTCTCCCCCCTCCCACCATGAGCTTCTTTATGACGTATAAATTCACCCCCATTTGTTTCTTTTTCCCATTTCTTTAAATATTAACCTATTTTTAAGCTCTAATTATATATATATATATGTGTGTGTGTGTGTGTGTGTATGCATTCTCATGTGTATGTATTTTTGCATGCATATATCTGTATACCTATTTGTGTCACGTCTTTTCGTCCTATAGGGTTTGTCACTGTTCCCTCTAAGTGTACTTCTCTTTGCTGCCCAGGTAATAACAACAGTTTTTCAGAGTTACCAATGACCTCTTTTCTTATAGGGATACGTATCATTTTAACTTATTGAGTCTCTTAACAAGAATTCCTTTTGTTTTGTTTTGTTTTTTCTTTTTTAATTATCTTTCGATGATTCTCTTGAGTTCTGTGCTTGTACATCCAATTTTCTGTTCAGGTCTGGTCTTTTCTTTAGAAAATCTTGAAATTCTTCTATTTTGTTGAATGACCATACTTTCCCCTGTAAGAGTATAGTCAGTTTTGCTGGGTCGTTGATTCTTGGTTGTAGACCTAGAGAAAGGAAGTAAGGTAGACACCCAATGCCTGGGTTGGGGGTGGGGATGGGAGTGGTGGTGGGGGACTAGCAGGTGCCAGGCCCTCTCAGACTCCTGGGAATGCAGCCCTCACACCAGGGGACCAAAGGTGTGAACCCAGGTGTCAAAGATCCTCTTGGTGTGAACCCAGGTGCCACGCCCACTTTGATATGAACCAGGTGACAAGGCCCTCTTGGTGTGAACCCTATTGTGGGTTTTGTAGATTCTTTAACTCTGAGAAAACCAAAGAAAAACTTGGCCTTTGGTTTGGACTCAGAGTCCTAACTTGCTTCTTGACTCAACCAGGTAGCCTTTGCTATTTCATCATCTGAAGGTGAGGTTAAGATTTCCAAAGATAATAGCAGTAGGTTTTATTTAGATAGTATAAATTTGGGTTGGTCAAATCAGAGAGGATTAGTGTAGCCGGTGAAACACAGGAGAAGCCGTTCCTTGGGGAAACTGGGAGTCCATTTGGGTTCATCTAGAATCCATTCCCATTAGAAATCCTTGATTCATCCTGATGTCTTTCAAGAAATATTTTATGTTTATAATAAGAGGCTCCTTAGCATCCTTGAGCCTGCCCCCGAAGGGAAGCTCACATTTGACCTTCACTTCATCACCGAGGATACTTTTGATGACCTCTATCAAAAGTATCCAAAGAGGTGGAACCTGATTGGCAAGTTGAAAAGTTTTGAGCCTACGTTGGAGCCGTTTTTCGATCTAAACGTTTCTTTTCCGTAAGTCATCAAAATTCATTTTTACAGAATGGGCTTTAAAGGGCTCTAAAATTGTGCTTGCCCACTGATTCAGCAACACCACGCCTAGGTCCCAATGCCCAAGGGATCACAAGAAGGGGTGGGAGGGTGGGGATAGAGGGGGCGGGCATTATTTCTTTTCATTTTTATTTTTTTACTTTATTTATTTATTTATTTATTTATTTATTTATCTATCTATCTATCTAGTCATTGATTGATTTAATTTGGTCATTTCCAAACATTATTCACTGGAAACAAAGATCATTTCCTTTTCTTCCCTCCCCCCTCAACCCCCCACCCCCACCTCTCCCATAGCCACCGCGCGATTTCACTGGGTATCACATGTGTTCTTGATTCGAACCCATTTCCATGTTGATGGTATCTGCATTAGAGTGTTCATTTAGAGTCTCTCCTCAGTCGTATCCCCTCCACCCCTGCAGTCAAGCAGTTGCTTTTCATCAGTGTTTTGAATCCCAGAGTTCATCCTCTGCTTGTGGATAGTGTTTTTTAGATCCCCGCAGATTGTTCAGGGACACTGCATTGACACCAATGGAGAAGTCCATTACCTTCGATTGTACCACGGTGTATCAGTCTCTGTGTACAATGTTCTCCTGGTTCTGCTCCTTTCGCTCTGCATCACCTCCTGGAGGTTGTTCCAGTCTCCATGGAATTCCTCCGCTTTAGTATTCCTTTGAGCACAATAGGATTCCATCACCAACATATACCACAATTTGTTCAGCCACTCCCCAATTGAAGGGCATGCCCTCATTTTCCAATTTTTGGCCACCACGAAGAGCGCAGCTAATGAATATTCTTGTACAAGTCTTTTTCCTTATTGTCCCTGTTGGGGTACAAACCCAGCTGTGCTATGGCTGGATCGAAGGGCAGACAGTCTCTTATCGCCCTTTGGGCATAGTTCCAAATTGTCCTCCAGAATGGTTGGATCAATTCACAACTCCACCAGCAATGAATTAGTGTCCCTACTTTGCCACATCCCCTCCAGCATTCACTACTTTCCATAGCTGTCATGTTAGCCAATCTGCTAGGTGTGAGGTGATACCTCAGAGTTGTTTTGATTTGCATCTCTCTGATTATGAGAGATGTAGAACATTTTTTCATGTGCTTATTAATAGTTTTAATTTCTTTGGCTGAGAACCGCCTGTTCGTGTCCCTTGCCCATTTATCAATTGGAGAATGGCTTGATTTTTTGGACAATTGACTTAGCTCTTTGTCAATTTGAGTAATTAAACCTTTGTGGGAGGTTTTTATGAAGATTGTTTCCCAGTCTGTTGCTTCCCTTCTGATTTTACTTACGTTGGTTTTGTTTGTACAAAAGCTTTTTAATTTGATGTAGTCAAAAGTATTTATGTTACATTTTGTGACTCTTTCTAAGTCTTGCTTGGTTTTCAAATCTTTCCCTTCCCAGAGGTCTGACGTGTATACTAGTCTGCGTTCACCTGATTTACTTATACTTGCCTTCTTTATGTTCAAGACATTCACCCATTCTGAAGTCATCTTGGTGTAGGGTGTGAGGTGTTGATCCAAACCTAATCTCTCCCACACTGTCTTCCAATTTTCCCAGCAGTTTTTATCAAATAATGGATCTTTGTCCCCAAAGCTGGGGTCTTTGGCTTTCTCATAAGCTGTCTTGCTGAGACCATTTACGCCAAGTCTATTCCACTGATCCTCCTTTCTGTCTCTTAGCCAGTACCAAATTGTTTTGATAACCACTGCTTCATAGTAGAGTTTCAGATCTGGGACTGCAAGTCCTCCTTCCTTTGCATTTTTTTTCCCCACATGATTTCCCTGGATATCCTTGATCTTTTGTTCTTCCAAGTGAACTTATTTATGGTTGTTTTCTAATTCGGTAAAGAAGTTTTTTGGTAGTTCAATGGGTATGGCACTAAACAAGTAAATTAATTTGGGTAGGATTGTCATTTTTTATTATGTTAGCTCGTCCCACCCATGAGCAATCAATGTTTTTCCAGTTGTTTAGATCTAGTTTTCGCTGTGCGGAGAGTGTTTTGTAGTTGTGTTCATATAGTTCCTGTGTTTGTCTCGGCACACAGATTCCTAAGTATTCTATATTGTCTAGGGTGACTTTAAATGGAATTTCACTCTCTAATTCTTGCTGCTGAGATGGGTTAGAGATATATAGAAGTGCTGATGACTTATGCGGGTTTATTTTGTATCCTGCGACTTTGCTGAAGCTGCTGATTATTTCGAGGAACTTTTTGGTTGGTTCTCTAGGATTCCTTACGTAAACCATCATATCATGAGCAAAGAGTGATAGCTCGGTCTCCTCATTGCCAGTTTTAATACCTTCCATTTCTATTCCTTCTCTAATTGCTACTGCTAGTGTTTCTAGTACAATGTTAAATAATCGAGGTGATAGTGGGCATCCTTGTTTTACTCCCGATCTTATTGGGAAGGCTTCTAGTTTATCCCCATTGCAGATGATGTTTGCTGATGGTTTCAGCTATATACTGTTTATGATTTTTAGGAAAGGCCCTTCAATTCCTATGCTTTCTAGTGTTTTCACTAGGAATGGGTGTTGCATTCAATGAAAGGCTTTTTCTGCATCTATTGAGATGATCATGTGATTTTTGTCAGTTTGCTCGTTTGTACGGTCAGTTATGTGGATGGTTTTCCTAATATTGAACCATCCTTGCATTCCTGGTATGAACCCTGCCTGGGCATAGTGGATGACCCTTGTGATGACTTTCTGGAGTCTTTTTGCTGGTATCCTATTTAAGATTTTTGCATCTATAGTCATTAGGGAGATTGGCCTTTGGTGTTCCTTCTCTGTTTTTGAGCTGACTGGCTTTGGGATCAGTACCATGATTGTGTCGTAAAACGAATTTGGCAGAACTCCTTCTTGGCTCATTCTGTCAAATAGTCTGTTTTCTATTGGGATTAGTTGTCCTTTGAATGTTTGATAGAATTCATTTGTGAATCCATCTGGACCTGGGGATTTTTTCTTAGGGAGTGCTTTGATGGCTTGTTCGATGTCTTTTTCTGATATGGGATTGTTAAGGTAATTTATTTCTTCCTCTTTTAGTCTAGGCGATTTATATTTTTGTAAGTATTCATCCATATCACCTAGACTGCCATATTGGTTGCCATATAATTGGGCATAGTCGTTTTTCACGATAGCCTTAATTTCTCCTTCATTAGAGGTGAGGTCTCCTTTTTCATCTTGGAGACTGTCAATTTGGTTTATTTCTTTTCTTTTTTTTTTAATTGGACCGACTAGTACTGGGTCTCTTTTATTAATTTTTTCAAAGTACCAGCTTCTAGTCTTATTTATTAAATCAATAGTTCTTTGACTTTCAGTTTTATTAATTTCTCCTTTGAGCTTTAGGATCTCTAATTTAGTCTTCATCTGAGGATTTTTAATTTGTTCTCTTTCTAAATTTTTTAATTTGCCTGCCCAATCCATTGACCTCTGCCCTTCTTAATTTGTTAATATATGAACTCAAGGATATAAATCTCCCCCTGAGTACTGCTCTGGCTGCATCCAATAGGTTTTGAAAGGATGTCTCATCATTGTGATTTTCTTCAATGAAGTTATTAATTGTTTCTATGATTTGTTCTTTAACTAACTGGTTTTGGAGAATCGTGTTGTTTGATTTCCAATTAATTTTCGATTCACCTCTCCATGTTCCCTTACTCATTATTATTTTCCTTGCATTGTGATCTGAGAACGTTGCATTTATTATTTCTGCTCTTTTGCACTTGCTTGCAATGTTTCTATGCCCTAATACATGGTCAATTTTTGTGAATGTACCAGGTGCTGCAGAGAAGAAGGTACATTCCTTTTTGTCCCTATTGATTTTTCTCCACATGTCTACTAACTCTAATTTTTCTAAGATTTCATTCACTTCTCTTACCTCTTTCTTATTTGTTTTTTTGGTTTGATTTATCTAGTTCAGAGAGAGGAAGGTTCAGGTCTCCCACTCTTATAGTTTTTCTATCTATCTCGTCCTTGAGCTCCTCTAGTTTCTCCTTTAGAAATCTGGATGCGATGCCATTTGGTGCATACGTGGTGAGTACAGATATTTCCTCACTGTCTATACTGCCTTTTATCAGGATGTAATTACGTTCCCTATCTCTTTTAACTAGATTTATTCTTACTTTGGCTTTGTCGGATATCACGATTGCGACTCCTGCCTTCTTTCTGTCAGTTGATGCCCAAAAGATTTGGCTCCACCCTCTTACTTTCACCCTATGTGTATCTACCTTCCTCATGTGTGTTTCTTGTAGACAGCATATGGTAGGGTTTTGGATTCTAATCCACTCTGCTCTTCGCTTGCGTTTTATGGGTGAGTTCATTCCAGTCACATTCAGAGTTATGATTACTAGCTGTGTCTTTCCCGGCATATTGATTTCTGTTCCTGTTCCGGCCTTTTCTTCTCTCACTATTTCCTTCTACACCAACGTTTGCTTTTAAACATTCCCCCTTGTTCCCACCCTTATTTTACATCCCTTTCTACCCCCCTCCCTTCTTATGCCCCCCCATATTTTCCGTGTAGTCTTTCTAAAATTAACCCCCCACCCCTCCCTCTCTTGTACTACTTCCCTCCCCACCAGACCTTTTGTTACCCTTCTGCTCCCCTATTGGGTGTAAATCTATGCTCTGCCCCCAGTGAATTGGATGGTTTTTCCCTCTTTGAGTCAATGTCAAAGCACATAAAAGTTGAGTATTTCCTGCCTCCGACCTCTTTACCCTTCCAGTATATTGATGTTCTCCCCCCTCCCACCATGAGCTTCTTTATGACGTATAAATTCACCCCCATTTGTTTCTTTTTCCCATTTCTTTAAATATTAACCTATTTTTAAGCTCTAATTATATATATATATGTGTGTGTGTGTGTGTGTGTATGCATTCTCATGTGTATGTATTTTTGCATGCATATATCTGTATACCTATTTGTGTCACGTCTTTTCGTCCTATAGGGTTTGTCACTGTTCCCTCTAAGTGTACTTCTCTTTGCTGCCCAGGTAATAACAACAGTTTTTCAGAGTTACCAATGACCTCTTTTCTTATAGGGATACGTATCATTTTAACTTATTGAGTCTCTTAACAAGAATTCCTTTTGTTTTGTTTTGTTTTTTCTTTTTTAATTATCTTTCGATGATTCTCTTGAGTTCTGTGCTTGTACATCCAATTTTCTGTTCAGGTCTGGTCTTTTCTTTAGAAAATCTTGAAATTCTTCTATTTTGTTGAATGACCATACTTTCCCCTGTAAGAGTATAGTCAGTTTTGCTGGGTCGTTGATTCTTGGTTGTAGACCTAGAGAAAGGAAGTAAGGTAGACACCCAATGCCTGGGTTGGGGGTGGGGATGGGAGTGGTGGTGGGGGACTAGCAGGTGCCAGGCCCTCTCAGACTCCTGGGAATGCAGCCCTCACACCAGGGGACCAAAGGTGTGAACCCAGGTGTCAAAGATCCTCTTGGTGTGAACCCAGGTGCCACGCCCACTTTGATATGAACCAGGTGACAAGGCCCTCTTGGTGTGAACCCAGGTGTCAGGCCCCTTTGGTGTGAACTCAGGGGCAGTGCCCAGGGGGCAATAAAAAAGAATGCAGACCAAGGTCCTACTCACCTGAGAGCTGCTCTCTTGCGAGTTGGAGCCTCTGGAGAGAGAGAGAGAGAAAGAGACAGAGAGAGACAGAGAGACTGAGACAGACACACTCACACACAGAGAGTGAGAGAGAGAGAGAAAGATAGAGAGAGAGAGAAAGAGAGTGAGGGAGACAGAGAGAGAGAGAGAGAGAGAGAGAGAGAGAGAGAGAGAGAGAGAGAGAGAGAGTGAGAAAGAGAGAGAGACAGAGACAGAGAGACAGAGACAGAGACAGAGACAGAGACAGAGACAGAGACAGAGTGAGAGAGAGAGAGAGAGCCTTGCAAGACAGAGAGATATCAAGTCCCAGAGAGATGGATGTCAGTGAGATGACTGAGAAGGTCAGGTCAGAACTGACCTGTTCCATCTGTTTGGACCTCTTCACCCAGCCAGTGACCCTTGACTGCGGGCATAGCTTCTGCAGAGAGTGTGTTCTTCGGAGCTGGCAGGAAGCCCAAGTCCCATGGACATGCCCACTGTGCAGGGCAAGCAGTCAGCCCAGAGCCTTAGAGCCCACCCAGGTCCTGGAGGCCCTGGCCTCCAGCATGAGCAGGCAGCTGAGACTTCCCAGAGATGTGGGTGGCCAGGCCAGGTGTGGCCAACACCAAGCCGTTCAGAAGCTGTTCTGTGAAGATGATTTCAGCCCACTCTGTGTCTCGTGCTTACTCCCTCAAGAACACGAAGGTCATCGTGTGTATCCCCTGGAAGAGTCTGCGGAGACCTGCAAGGCACAGCTGCAGGAAGCCCTTGGCCAGGCCTGGGATAAGGCGAGAGAGGCTCACATGTTGCTGGAGCAGGAGAGAGAAAGGAGGCTGAGGTGCCGGAGGGAGGCTGCCACTCTGAAGCGGGTCATCTTGCCAGAATATATCAAGACCCACCTTGTGTGGACAGAGGACCAACAACAGGATCTCCTGGACAAGGAAAAGAGAAGGAATGTGAAGAGATTATGGACCAGTGAGGCCAGAATCTCCAAGTATGTCCAAAGCCTCAGGAAGCTGATTGAGGAGCTCGACAAGACTTTGGAGCAGCCCCTGGTGGAGATGCTCCTGGCTGGGAGGAGCACTTTGGAAAGGAGTCGGGAGCTGCTGCTTCGGTGTCCAGAGCCTGCTGCCCTAAGCTGGACTCTGTGTGGAACCACTGGAATGAGGGAGCTCCTACTGGCCTTCCAGAGCCACATCCTTCTGGATCCGGGAACAGCCCATTCCTATCTCAGCATCTCTGGAGATCTGAAGAGCGTGAGGCTTGCTAGCCATTGGTGGGACCTTCTGGACAACCAGCAGGAAGAGGTGGAGCGTCTTGTTTGTGTGCTGGGTGCTCAGAGCTTCACCTCAGGGAGCCATTATTGGGAGGTGGAGGTAGGAAGCAAGACAGAGTGGGAAGTGGGCATCTGTACAGGGCCAGGAAACAACCAGGGCAGCATCCATGGGGATGTGCTCTCCCTCTCTTGCCTCAACATGGGAGAACAATTTGAACTGTGGATCTCTCACACCATGGAAGACCCTGAGGATACAGGACCCCTGCACAGGCTGGGCATTTTCCTCCAATACGAAGGGGGACACCTGTCATTTTACAATGTGACCCAGGGCTGCCTGATCTACGCCTTTCCCCCAGTCACCTTCCAAGGTCCTCTCAGGCCTTTCTTCTCCCTTGGCCTGCTGCAGGAGGAGAATCAGCCCATCCCTCTCACCATCTGTCCACTGAGCCCTCATCCCTGAGGGAGCTCATGCCATTCCACCTGGCCTAGGCTCTGGGGCTCCATTCAGGGAGAGGATCCATCCTGTGCCGAATTCCTTAGTGAAAAGCTCCAGGACCAGCGAGAGTGACACCAAGGGACTGCAATGGGAAAAGGATGGACCACAGAGCTACCAGTGGAAAAGGAAAAACAAACAAAGAAAAAAATAACATAAAAATAATAGGAGCAGAGATCTGGAGACCAATTTTGGGAATTGTAAGGGTGATATTAGAAAATAAGTACTGTTTTATTAGTTTAGGGATGAGAAGTAAAGTGGCTGGCTTGAGAAAAGAACTGGAGTTGGAAGCAGAGCTGAGAGAGTGTGTACATTTCAACTGCTGACAGTTATAACCATTTTTCTGTGTCAATTAAGCTCTCTGGAAGTTGGCAGATATATGCACTCTCAGAGACTCTCTCTCAGGACTGGAGGAGGTAGCATCATGGCCACCCCACCCCCCTCTGTCTGTCTGTCTGAGGGAAAAGACCTGAAGGAGCTCAGCCTTTTCCTTTCCCAACTGGGGAAACACTATTGAATATCTATTGTGGGTTTTGTAGATTCTTTAACTCTGAGAAAACCAAAGAAAAACTTGGCCTTTGGTTTGGACTCAGAGTCCTAACTTGCTTCTTGACTCAACCAGGTAGCCTTTGCTATTTCATCATCTGAAGGTGAGGTTAAGATTTCCAAAGATAATAGCAGTAGGTTTTATTTAGATAGTATAAATTTGGGTTGGTCAAATCAGAGAGGATTAGTGTAGCTGGTGAAACACAGGAGAAGCCGTTCCTTGGGGAAACTGGGAGTCCATTTGGGTTCATCTAGAATCCATTCCCATTAGAAATCCTTGATTCATCCTGATGTCTTTCAAGAAATATTTTATGTTTATAATAAGAGGCTCCTTAGCATCCTTGAGCCTGCCCCCGAAGGGAAGCTCACATTTGACCTTCACTTCATCACCGAGGATACTTTTGATGACCTCTATCAAAAGTATCCAAAGAGTTGGAACCTGATTGGCAAGTTGAAAAGTTTTGAGCCTACGTTGGAGCCGTTTTTCGATCTAAACGTTTCTTTTCCGTAAGTCATCAAAATTCATTTTTACAGAATGGGCTTTAAAGGGCTCTAAAATTGTGCTTGCCCACTGATTCAGCAACACCACGCCTAGGTCCCAATGCCCAAGGGATCACAAGAAGGGGTGGGAGGGTGGGGATAGAGGGGGCGGGCATTATTTCTTTTCATTTTTATTTTTTTTACTTTATTTATTTATTTATTTATTTATTTATTTATTTATTTATTTATTTATTTATCTATCTATCTAGTCATTGATTGATTTAATTTGGTCATTTCCAAACATTATTCATTGGAAACAAAGATCATTTCCTTTTCTTCCCTCCCCCCTCAACCCCCCACCCCCACCTCTCCCATAGCCACCGCGCGATTTCACTGGGTATCACATGTGTTCTTGATTCGAACCCATTTCCATGTTGATGGTATCTGCATTAGAGTGTTCATTTAGAGTCTCTCCTCAGTCGTATCCCCTCCACCCCTGCAGTCAAGCAGTTGCTTTTCATCAGTGTTTTGAATCCCAGAGTTCATCCTCTGCTTGTGGATAGTGTTTTTTAGATCCCCGCAGTTTGTTCAGGGACACTGCATTGACACCAATGGAGAAGTCCATTACCTTCGATTGTACCACGGTGTATCAGTCTCTGTGTACAATGTTCTCCTGGTTCTGCTCCTTTCGCTCTGCATCACCTCCTGGAGGTTGTTCCAGTCTCCATGGAATTCCTCCGCTTTAGTATTCCTTTGAGCACAATAGGATTCCATCACCAACATATACCACAATTTGTTCAGCCACTCCCCAATTGAAGGGCATGCCCTCATTTTCCAATTTTTGGCCACCACGAAGAGCGCAGCTAATGAATATTCTTGTACAAGTCTTTTTCCTTATTGTCCCTGTTGGGGTACAAACCCAGCTGTGCTATGGCTGGATCGAAGGGCAGACAGTCTCTTATCGCCCTTTGGGCATAGTTCCAAATTGTCCTCCAGAATGGTTGGATCAATTCACAACTCCACCAGCAATGAATTAGTGTCCCTACTTTGCCACATCCCCTCCAGCATTCACTACTTTCCATAGCTGTCATGTTAGCCAATCTGCTAGGTGTGAGGTGATACCTCAGAGTTGTTTTGATTTGCATCTCTCTGATTATGAGAGATGTAGAACATTTTTTCATGTGCTTATTAATAGTTTTAATTTCTTTGGCTGAGAACCGCCTGTTCGTGTCCCTTGCCCATTTATCAATTGGAGAATGGCTTGATTTTTTGGACAATTGACTTAGCTCTTTGTCAATTTGAGTAATTAAACCTTTGTGGGAGGTTTTTATGAAGATTGTTTCCCAGTCTGTTGCTTCCCTTCTGATTTTACTTACGTTGGTTTTGTTTGTACAAAAGCTTTTTAATTTGATGTAGTCAAAAGTATTTATGTTACATTTTGTGACTCTTTCTAAGTCTTGCTTGGTTTTCAAATCTTTCCCTTCCCAGAGGTCTGACGTGTATACTAGTCTGCGTTCACCTGATTTACTTATACTTGCCTTCTTTATGTTCAAGACATTCACCCATTCTGAAGTCATCTTGGTGTAGGGTGTGAGGTGTTGATCCAAACCTAATCTCTCCCACACTGTCTTCCAATTTTCCCAGCAGTTTTTATCACATAATGGATCTTTGTCCCCAAAGCTGGGGTCTTTGGCTTTCCCATAAGCTGTCTTGCTGAGACCATTTACGCCAAGTCTATTCCACTGATCCTCCTTTCTGTCTCTTAGCCAGTACCAAATTGTTTTGATAACCACTGCTTCATAGTAGAGTTTCAGATCTGGGACTGCAAGTCCTCCTTCCTTTGCATTTTTTTTCCCCACATGATTTCCCTGGATATCCTTGATCTTTTGTTCTTCCAAGTGAACTTATTTATGGTTGTTTTCTAATTCGGTAAAGAAGTTTTTTGGTAGTTCAATGGGTATGGCACTAAACAAGTAAATTAATTTGGGTAGGATTGTCATTTTTTATTATGTTAGCTCGTCCCACCCATGAGCAATCAATGTTTTTCCAGTTGTTTAGATCTAGTTTTCGCTGTGTGGAGAGTGTTTTGTAGTTGTGTTCATATAGTTCCTGTGTTTGTCTCGGCACACAGATTCCTAAGTATTCTATATTGTCTAGGGTGACTTTAAATGGAATTTCACTCTCTAATTCTTGCTGCTGAGATGGGTTAGAGATATATAGAAGTGCTGATGACTTATGCGGGTTTATTTTGTATCCTGCGACTTTGCTGAAGCTGCTGATTATTTCGAGGAACTTTTTGGTTGGTTCTCTAGGATTCCTTACGTAAACCATCATATCATGAGCAAAGAGTGATAGCTTGGTCTCCTCATTGCCAGTTTTAATACCTTCCATTTCTATTCCTTCTCTAATTGCTACTGCTAGTGTTTCTAGTACAATGTTAAATAATCGAGGTGATAGTGGGCATCCTTGTTTTACTCCCGATCTTATTAGGAAGGCTTCTAGTTTATCCCCATTGCAGATGATGTTTGCTGATGGTTTCAGCTATATACTGTTTATGATTTTTAGGAAAGGCCCTTCAATTCCTATGCTTTCTAGTGTTTTCACTAGGAATGGGTGTTGCATTCAATGAAAGGCTTTTTCTGCATCTATTGAGATGATCATGTGATTTTTGTCAGTTTGCTCGTTTGTACGGTCAGTTATGTGGATGGTTTTCCTAATATTGAACCATCCTTGCATTCCTGGTATGAACCCTGCCTGGGCATAGTGGATGACCCTTGTGATGACTTGCTGGAGTCTTTTTGCTGGTATCCTATTTAAGATTTTTGCATCTATAGTCATTAGGGAGATTGGCCTTTGGTGTTCCTTCTCTGTTTTTGAGCTGACTGGCTTTGGGATCAGTACCATGATTGTGTCGTAAAACGAATTTGGCAGAACTCCTTCTTGGCTCATTCTGTCAAATAGTCTGTTTTCTATTGGGATTAGTTGTCCTTTGAATGTTTGATAGAATTCATTTGTGAATCCATCTGGACCTGGGGATTTTTTCTTAGGGAGTGCTTTGATGGCTTGTTCGATGTCTTTTTCTGATATGGGATTGTTAAGGTAATTTATTTCTTCCTCTTTTAGTCTAGGCGATTTATATTTTTGTAAGTATTCATCCATATCACCTAGACTGCCATATTGGTTGCCATATAATTGGGCATAGTCGTTTTTCACGATAGCCTTAATTTCTCCTTCATTAGAGGTGAGGTCTCCTTTTTCATCTTGGAGACTGTCAATTCGGTTTATTTCTTTTCTTTTTTTTTTTAATTGGACCGACTAGTACTGGGTCTCTTTTATTAATTTTTTCAAAGTACCAGCTTCTAGTCTTATTTATTAAATCAATAGTTCTTTGACTTTCAGTTTTATTAATTTCTCCTTTGAGCTTTAGGATCTCTAATTTAGTCTTCATCTGAGGATTTTTAATTTGTTCTCTTTCTAAATTTTTTAATTTGCCTGCCCAATCCATTGACCTCTGCCCTTCTTAATTTGTTAATATATGAACTCAAGGATATAAATCTCCCCCTGAGTACTGCTCTGGCTGCATCCAATAGGTTTTGAAAGGATGTCTCATCATTGTGATTTTCTTCAATGAAGTTATTAATTGTTTCTATGATTTGTTCTTTAACTAACTGGTTTTGGAGAATCGTGTTGTTTGATTTCCAATTAATTTTCGATTCACCTCTCCATGTTCCCTTACTCATTATTATTTTCCTTGCATTGTGATCTGAGAACGTTGCATTTATTATTTCTGCTCTTTTGCACTTGCTTGCAATGTTTCTATGCCCTAATACATGGTCAATTTTTGTGAATGTACCAGGTGCTACAGAGAAGAAGGTACATTCCTTTTTGTCCCTATTGATTTTTCTCCACATGTCTACTAACTCTAATTTTTCTAAGATTTCATTCACTTCTCTTACCTCTTTCTTATTTGTTTTTTTGGTTTGATTTATCTAGTTCAGAGAGAGGAAGGTTCAGGTCTCCCACTCTTATAGTTTTTCTATCTATCTCGTCCTTGAGCTCCTCTAGTTTCTCCTTTAGAAATCTGGATGCGATGCCATTTGGTGCATACGTGGTGAGTACAGATATTTCCTCACTGTCTATACTGCCTTTTATCAGGATGTAATTACGTTCCCTATCTCTTTTAACTAGATTTATTCTTACTTTGGCTTTGTCGGATATCACGATTGCGACTCCTGCCTTCTTTCTGTCAGTTGATGCCCAAAAGATTTGGCTCCACCCTCTTACTTTCACCCTATGTGTATCTACCTTCCTCATGTGTGTTTCTTGTAGACAGCATATGGTAGGGTTTTGGATTCTAATCCACTCTGCTCTTCGCTTGCGTTTTATGGGTGAGTTCATTCCAGTCACATTCAGAGTTATGATTACTAGCTGTGTCTTTCCCGGCATATTGATTTCTGTTCCTGTTCCGGCCTTTTCTTCTCTCACTATTTCCTTCTACACCAACGTTTGCTTTTAAACATTCCCCCTTGTTCCCACCCTTATTTTACATCCCTTTCTACCCCCCTCCCTTCTTATGCCCCCCCTTATTTTCCGTGTAGTCTTTCTAAAATTAACCCCCCACCCCTCCCTCTCTTGTACTATTTCCCTCCCCACCAGACCTTTTGTTACCCTTCTGCTCCCCTATTGGGCGTAAATCTATGCTCTGCCCCCAGTGAATTGGATGGTTTTTCCCACTTTGAGTCAATGTCAAAGCACATAAAAGTTGAGTATTTCCTGCCTCCGACCTCTTTACCCTTCCAGTATATTGATGTTCTCCCCCCTCCCACCATGAGCTTCTTTATGACGTATAAATTCACCCCCATTTGTTTCTTTTTCCCATTTCTTTAAATATTAACCTATTTTTAAGCTCTAATTATATATATATATGTGTGTGTGTGTGTGTGTGTGTGTGTATGCATTCTCATGTGTATGTATTTTTGCATGCATATATCTGTATACCTATTTGTGTCACGTCTTTTCGTCCTATAGGGTTTGTCACTGTTCCCTCTAAGTGTACTTCTCTTTGCTGCCCAGGTAATAACAACAGTTTTTCAGAGTTACCAATGACCTCTTTTCTTATAGGGATACGTATCATTTTAACTTATTGAGTCTCTTAACAAGAATTCCTTTTGTTTTGTTTTGTTTTTTCTTTTTTAATTATCTTTCGATGATTCTCTTGAGTTCTGTGCTTGTACATCCAATTTTCTGTTCAGGTCTGGTCTTTTCTTTAGAAAATCTTGAAATTCTTCTATTTTGTTGAATGACCATACTTTCCCCTGTAAGAGTATAGTCAGTTTTGCTGGGTCGTTGATTCTTGGTTGTAGACCTAGAGAAAGGAAGTAAGGTAGACACCCAATGCCTGGGTTGGGGGTGGGGATGGGAGTGGTGGTGGGGGACTAGCAGGTGCCAGGCCCTCTCAGACTCCTGGGAATGCAGCCCTCACACCAGGGGACCAAAGGTGTGAACCCAGGTGTCAAAGATCCTCTTGGTGTGAACCCAGGTGCCACGCCCACTTTGATATGAACCAGGTGACAAGGCCCTCTTGGTGTGAACCCTATTGTGGGTTTTGTAGATTCTTTAACTCTGAGAAAACCAAAGAAAAACTTGGCCTTTGGTTTGGACTCAGAGTCCTAACTTGCTTCTTGACTCAACCAGGTAGCCTTTGCTATTTCATCATCTGAAGGTGAGGTTAAGATTTCCAAAGATAATAGCAGTAGGTTTTATTTAGATAGTATAAATTTGGGTTGGTCAAATCAGAGAGGATTAGTGTAGCCGGTGAAACACAGGAGAAGCCGTTCCTTGGGGAAACTGGGAGTCCATTTGGGTTCATCTAGAATCCATTCCCATTAGAAATCCTTGATTCATCCTGATGTCTTTCAAGAAATATTTTATGTTTATAATAAGAGGCTCCTTAGCATCCTTGAGCCTGCCCCCGAAGGGAAGCTCACATTTGACCTTCACTTCATCACCGAGGATACTTTTGATGACCTCTATCAAAAGTATCCAAAGAGTTGGAACCTGATTGGCAAGTTGAAAAGTTTTGAGCCTACGTTGGAGCCGTTTTTCGATCTAAACGTTTCTTTTCCGTAAGTCATCAAAATTCATTTTTACAGAATGGGCTTTAAAGGGCTCTAAAATTGTGCTTGCCCACTGATTCAGCAACACCACGCCTAGGTCCCAATGCCCAAGGGATCACAAGAAGGGGTGGGAGGGTGGGGATAGAGGGGGCGGGCATTATTTCTTTTCATTTTTATTTTTTTACTTTATTTATTTATTTATTTATTTATTTATCTATCTATCTATCTAGTCATTGATTGATTTAATTTGGTCATTTCCAAACATTATTCATTGGAAACAAAGATCATTTCCTTTTCTTCCCTCCCCCCTCAACCCCCCACCCCCACCTCTCCCATAGCCACCGCGCGATTTCACTGGGTATCACATGTGTTCTTGATTCGAACCCATTTCCATGTTGATGGTATCTGCATTAGAGTGTTCATTTAGAGTCTCTCCTCAGTCGTATCCCCTCCACCCCTGCAGTCAAGCAGTTGCTTTTCATCAGTGTTTTGAATCCCAGAGTTCATCCTCTGCTTGTGGATAGTGTTTTTTAGATCCCCGCAGTTTGTTCAGGGACACTGCATTGACACCAATGGAGAAGTCCATTACCTTCGATTGTACCACGGTGTATCAGTCTCTGTGTACAATGTTCTCCTGGTTCTGCTCCTTTCGCTCTGCATCACCTCCTGGAGGTTGTTCCAGTCTCCATGGAATTCCTCCGCTTTAGTATTCCTTTGAGCACAATAGGATTCCATCACCAACATATACCACAATTTGTTCAGCCACTCCCCAATTGAAGGGCATGCCCTCATTTTCCAATTTTTGGCCACCACGAAGAGCGCAGCTAATGAATATTCTTGTACAAGTCTTTTTCCTTATTGTCCCTGTTGGGGTACAAACCCAGCTGTGCTATGGCTGGATCGAAGGGCAGACAGTCTCTTATCGCCCTTTGGGCATAGTTCCAAATTGTCCTCCAGAATGGTTGGATCAATTCACAACTCCACCAGCAATGAATTAGTGTCCCTACTTTGCCACATCCCCTCCAGCATTCACTACTTTCCATAGCTGTCATGTTAGCCAATCTGCTAGGTGTGAGGTGATACCTCAGAGTTGTTTTGATTTGCATCTCTCTGATTATGAGAGATGTAGAACATTTTTTCATGTGCTTATTAATAGTTTTAATTTCTTTGGCTGAGAACCGCCTGTTCGTGTCCCTTGCCCATTTATCAATTGGAGAATGGCTTGATTTTTTGGACAATTGACTTAGCTCTTTGTCAATTTGAGTAATTAAACCTTTGTGGGAGGTTTTTATGAAGATTGTTTCCCAGTCTGTTGCTTCCCTTCTGATTTTACTTACGTTGGTTTTGTTTGTACAAAAGCTTTTTAATTTGATGTAGTCAAAAGTATTTATGTTACATTTTGTGACTCTTTCTAAGTCTTGCTTGGTTTTCAAATCTTTCCCTTCCCAGAGGTCTGACGTGTATACTAGTCTGCGTTCACCTGATTTACTTATACTTGCCTTCTTTATGTTCAAGACATTCACCCATTCTGAAGTCATCTTGGTGTAGGGTGTGAGGTGTTGATCCAAACCTAATCTCTCCCACACTGTCTTCCAATTTTCCCAGCAGTTTTTATCACATAATGGATCTTTGTCCCCAAAGCTGGGGTCTTTGGCTTTCCCATAAGCTGTCTTGCTGAGACCATTTACGCCAAGTCTATTCCACTGATCCTCCTTTCTGTCTCTTAGCCAGTACCAAATTGTTTTGATAACCACTGCTTCATAGTAGAGTTTCAGATCTGGGACTGCAAGTCCTCCTTCCTTTGCATTTTTTTTTCCCCACATGATTTCCCTGGATATCCTTGATCTTTTGTTCTTCCAAGTGAACTTATTTATGGTTGTTTTCTAATTCGGTAAAGAAGTTTTTTGGTAGTTCAATGGGTATGGCACTAAACAAGTAAATTAATTTGGGTAGGATTGTCATTTTTTATTATGTTAGCTCGTCCCACCCATGAGCAATCAATGTTTTTCCAGTTGTTTAGATCTAGTTTTCGCTGTGCGGAGAGTGTTTTGTAGTTGTGTTCATATAGTTCCTGTGTTTGTCTCGGCACACAGATTCCTAAGTATTCTATATTGTCTAGGGTGACTTTAAATGGAATTTCACTCTCTAATTCTTGCTGCTGAGATGGGTTAGAGATATATAGAAGTGCTGATGACTTATGCGGGTTTATTTTGTATCCTGCGACTTTGCTGAAGCTGCTGATTATTTCGAGGAACTTTTTGGTTGGTTCTCTAGGATTCCTTACGTAAACCATCATATCATGAGCAAAGAGTGATAGCTTGGTCTCCTCATTGCCAGTTTTAATACCTTCCATTTCTATTCCTTCTCTAATTGCTACTGCTAGTGTTTCTAGTACAATGTTAAATAATCGAGGTGATAGTGGGCATCCTTGTTTTACTCCCGATCTTATTGGGAAGGCTTCTAGTTTATCCCCATTGCAGATGATGTTTGCTGATGGTTTCAGCTATATACTGTTTATGATTTTTAGGAAAGGCCCTTCAATTCCTATGCTTTCTAGTGTTTTCACTAGGAATGGGTGTTGCATTCAATGAAAGGCTTTTTCTGCATCTATTGAGATGATCATGTGATTTTTGTCAGTTTGCCCGTTTGTACGGTCAGTTATGTGGATGGTTTTCCTAATATTGAACCATCCTTGCATTCCTGGTATGAACCCTGCCTGGGCATAGTGGATGACCCTTGTGATGACTTGCTGGAGTCTTTTTGCTGGTATCCTATTTAAGATTTTTGCATCTATAGTCATTAGGGAGATTGGCCTTTGGTGTTCCTTCTCTGTTTTTGAGCTGACTGGCTTTGGGATCAGTACCATGATTGTGTCGTAAAACGAATTTGGCAGAACTCCTTCTTGGCTCATTCTGTCAAATAGTCTGTTTTCTATTGGGATTAGTTGTCCTTTGAATGTTTGATAGAATTCATTTGTGAATCCATCTGGACCTGGGGATTTTTTCTTAGGGAGTGCTTTGATGGCTTGTTCGATGTCTTTTTCTGATATGGGATTGTTAAGGTAATTTATTTCTTACTCTTTTAGTCTAGGCGATTTATATTTTTGTAAGTATTCATCCATATCACCTAGACTGCCATATTGGTTGCCATATAATTGGGCATAGTCGTTTTTCACGATAGCCTTAATTTCTCCTTCATTAGAGGTGAGGTCTCCTTTTTCATCTTGGAGACTGTCAATTCGGTTTATTTCTTTTCTTTTTTTTTTAATTGGACCGACTAGTACTGGGTCTCTTTTATTAATTTTTTCAAAGTACCAGCTTCTAGTCTTATTCATTAAATCAATAGTTCTTTGACTTTCAGTTTTATTAATTTCTCCTTTGAGCTTTAGGATCTCTAATTTAGTCTTCATCTGAGGATTTTTAATTTGTTCTCTTTCTAAATTTTTTAATTTGCCTGCCCAATCCATTGACCTCTGCCCTTCTTAATTTGTTAATATATGAACTCAAGGATATAAATCTCCCCCTGAGTACTGCTCTGGCTGCATCTAATAGGTTTTGAAAGGATGTCTCATCATCGTGATTTTCTTCAATGAAGTTATTAATTGTTTCTATGATTTGTTCTTTAACTAACTGGTTTTGGAGAATCATGTTGTTTGATTTCCAATTAATTTTCGATTCACCTCTCCATGTTCCCTTACTCATTATTATTTTCCTTGCATTGTGATCTGAGAACGTTGCATTTATTATTTCTGCTCTTTTGCACTTGCTTGCAATGTTTCTATGCCCTAATACATGGTCAATTTTTGTGAATGTACCAGGTGCTACAGAGAAGAAGGTACATTCCTTTTTGTCCCTATTGATTTTTCTCCACATGTCTACTAACTCTAATTTTTCTAAGATTTCATTCACTTCTCTTACCTCTTTCTTATTTGTTTTTTTTGTTTGATTTATCTAGTTCAGAGAGAGGAAGGTTCAGGTCTCCCACTCTTATAGTTTTTCTATCTATCTCGTCCTTGAGCTCCTCTAGTTTCTCCTTTAGAAATCTGGATGCGATGCCATTTGGTGCATACATGGTGAGTACAGATATTTCCTCACTGTCTATACTGCCTTTTATCAGGATGTAATTACGTTCCCTATCTCTTTTAACTAGATTTATTCTTACTTTGGCTTTGTCGGATATCACGATTGCGACTCCTGCCTTCTTTCTGTCAGTTGATGCCCAAAAGATTTGGCTCCACCCTCTTACTTTCACCCTATGTGTATCTACCTTCCTCATGTGTGTTTCTTGTAGACAGCATATGGTAGGGTTTTGGATTCTAATCCACTCTGCTCTTCGCTTGCGTTTTATGGGTGAGTTCATTCCAGTCACATTCAGAGTTATGATTACTAGCTGTGTCTTTCCCGGCATATTGATTTCTGTTCCTGTTCCGGCCTTTTCTTCTCTCACTATTTCCTTCTACACCAACGTTTGCTTTTAAACATTCCCCCTTGTTCCCACCCTTATTTTACATCCCTTTCTACCCCCCTCCCTTCTTATGCCCCCCCTTATTTTCCGTGTAGTCTTTCTAAAATTAACCCCCCACCCCTCCCTCTCTTGTACTACTTCCCTCCCCACCAGACCTTTTGTTACCCTTCTGCTCCCCTATTGGGCGTAAATCTATGCTCTGCCCCCAGTGAATTGGATGGTTTTTCCCTCTTTGAGTCAATGTCAAAGCACATAAAAGTTGAGTATTTCCTGCCTCCGACCTCTTTACCCTTCCAGTATATTGATGTTCTCCCCCCTCCCACCATGAGCTTCTTTATGACGTATAAATTCACCCCCATTTGTTTCTTTTTCCCATTTCTTTAAATATTAACCTATTTTTAAGCTCTAATTATATATATATGTGTGTGTGTGTGTGTGTGTGTGTATGCATTCTCATGTGTATGTATTTTTGCATGCATATATCTGTATACCTATTTGTGTCACGTCTTTTCGTCCTATAGGGTTTGTCACTGTTCCCTCTAAGTGTACTTCTCTTTGCTGCCCAGGTAATAACAACAGTTTTTCAGAGTTACCAATGACCTCTTTTCTTATAGGGATACGTATCATTTTAACTTATTGAGTCTCTTAACAAGAATTCCTTTTGTTTTGTTTTGTTTTTTCTTTTTTAATTATCTTTCGATGATTCTCTTGAGTTCTGTGCTTGTACAACCAATTTTCTGTTCAGGTCTGGTCTTTTCTTTAGAAAATCTTGAAATTCTTCTATTTTGTTGAATGACCATACTTTCCCCTGTAAGAGTATAGTCAGTTTTGCTGGGTCGTTGATTCTTGGTTGTAGACCTAGAGAAAGGAAGTAAGGTAGACACCCAATGCCTGGGTTGGGGGTGGGGATGGGAGTGGTGGTGGGGGACTAGCAGGTGCCAGGCCCTCTCAGACTCCTGGGAATGCAGCCCTCACACCAGGGGACCAAAGGTGTGAACCCAGGTGTCAAAGATCCTCTTGGTGTGAACCCAGGTGCCACGCCCACTTTGATATGAACCAGGTGACAAGGCCCTCTTGGTGTGAACCCTATTGTGGGTTTTGTAGATTCTTTAACTCTGAGAAAACCAAAGAAAAACTTGGCCTTTGGTTTGGACTCAGAGTCCTAACTTGCTTCTTGACTCAACCAGGTAGCCTTTGCTATTTCATCATCTGAAGGTGAGGTTAAGATTTCCAAAGATAATAGCAGTAGGTTTTATTTAGATAGTATAAATTTGGGTTGGTCAAATCAGAGAGGATTAGTGTAGCCGGTGAAACACAGGAGAAGCCGTTCCTTGGGGAAACTGGGAGTCCATTTGGGTTCATCTAGAATCCATTCCCATTAGAAATCCTTGATTCATCCTGATGTCTTTCAAGAAATATTTTATGTTTATAATAAGAGGCTCTTTAGCATCCTTGAGCCTGCCCCCGAAGGGAAGCTCACATTTGACCTTCACTTCATCACCGAGGATACTTTTGATGACCTCTATCAAAAGTATCCAAAGAGTTGGAACCTGATTGGCAAGTTGAAAAGTTTTGAGCCTACGTTGGAGCCGTTTTTCGATCTAAACGTTTCTTTTCCGTAAGTCATCAAAATTCATTTTTACAGAATGGGCTTTAAAGGGCTCTAAAATTGTGCTTGCCCACTGATTCAGCAACACCACGCCTAGGTCCCAATGCCCAAGGGATCACAAGAAGGGGTGGGAGGGTGGGGATAGAGGGGGCGGGCATTATTTCTTTTCATTTTTATTTTTTTTACTTTATTTATTTATTTATTTATTTATTTATTTATTTATTTATTTATCTATCTATCTAGTCATTGATTGATTTAATTTGGTCATTTCCAAACATTATTCATTGGAAACAAAGATCATTTCCTTTTCTTCCCTCCCCCCTCAACCCCCCACCCCCACCTCTCCCATAGCCACCGCGCGATTTCACTGGGTATCACATGTGTTCTTGATTCGAACCCATTTCCATGTTGATGGTATCTGCATTAGAGTGTTCATTTAGAGTCTCTCCTCAGTCGTATCCCCTCCACCCCTGCAGTCAAGCAGTTGCTTTTCATCAGTGTTTTGAATCCCAGAGTTCATCCTCTGCTTGTGGATAGTGTTTTTTAGATCCCCGCAGTTTGTTCAGGGACACTGCATTGACACCAATGGAGAAGTCCATTACCTTCGATTGTACCACGGTGTATCAGTCTCTGTGTACAATGTTCTCCTGGTTCTGCTCCTTTCGCTCTGCATCACCTCCTGGAGGTTGTTCCAGTCTCCATGGAATTCCTCCGCTTTAGTATTCCTTTGAGCACAATAGGATTCCATCACCAACATATACCACAATTTGTTCAGCCACTCCCCAATTGAAGGGCATGCCCTCATTTTCCAATTTTTGGCCACCACGAAGAGCGCAGCTAATGAATATTCTTGTACAAGTCTTTTTCCTTATTGTCCCTGTTGGGGTACAAACCCAGCTGTGCTATGGCTGGATCGAAGGGCAGACAGTCTCTTATCGCCCTTTGGGCATAGTTCCAAATTGTCCTCCAGAATGGTTGGATCAATTCACAACTCCACCAGCAATGAATTAGTGTCCCTACTTTGCCACATCCCCTCCAGCATTCACTACTTTCCATAGCTGTCATGTTAGCCAATCTGCTAGGTGTGAGGTGATACCTCAGAGTTGTTTTGATTTGCATCTCTCTGATTATGAGAGATGTAGAACATTTTTTCATGTGCTTATTAATAGTTTTAATTTCTTTGGCTGAGAACCGCCTGTTCGTGTCCCTTGCCCATTTATCAATTGGAGAATGGCTTGATTTTTTGGACAATTGACTTAGCTCTTTGTCAATTTGAGTAATTAAACCTTTGTGGGAGGTTTTTATGAAGATTGTTTCCCAGTCTGTTGCTTCCCTTCTGATTTTACTTACGTTGGTTTTGTTTGTACAAAAGCTTTTTAATTTGATGTAGTCAAAAGTATTTATGTTACATTTTGTGACTCTTTCTAAGTCTTGCTTGGTTTTCAAATCTTTCCCTTCCCAGAGGTCTGACGTGTATACTAGTCTGCGTTCACCTGATTTACTTATACTTGCCTTCTTTATGTTCAAGACATTCACCCATTCTGAAGTCATCTTGGTGTAGGGTGTGAGGTGTTGATCCAAACCTAATCTCTCCCACACTGTCTTCCAATTTTCCCAGCAGTTTTTATCACATAATGGATCTTTGTCCCCAAAGCTGGGGTCTTTGGCTTTCCCATAAGCTGTCTTGCTGAGACCATTTACGCCAAGTCTATTCCACTGATCCTCCTTTCTGTCTCTTAGCCAGTACCAAATTGTTTTGATAACCACTGCTTCATAGTAGAGTTTCAGATCTGGGACTGCAAGTCCTCCTTCCTTTGAATTTTTTTTTCCCCACATGATTTCCCTGGATATCCTTGATCTTTTGTTCTTCCAAGTGAACTTATTTATGGTTGTTTTCTAATTCGGTAAAGAAGTTTTTTGGTAGTTCAATGGGTATGGCACTAAACAAGTAAATTAATTTGGGTAGGATTGTCATTTTTTATTATGTTAGCTCGTCCCACCCATGAGCAATCAATGTTTTTCCAGTTGTTTAGATCTAGTTTTCGCTGTGCGGAGAGTGTTTTGTAGTTGTGTTCATATAGTTCCTGTGTTTGTCTCGGCACACAGATTCCTAAGTATTCTATATTGTCTAGGGTGACTTTAAATGGAATTTCACTCTCTAATTCTTGCTGCTGAGATGGGTTAGAGATATATAGAAGTGCTGATGACTTATGCGGGTTTATTTTGTATCCTGCGACTTTGCTGAAGCTGCTGATTATTTCGAGGAACTTTTTGGTTGGTTCTCTAGGATTCCTTACGTAAACCATCATATCATGAGCAAAGAGTGATAGCTTGGTCTCCTCATTGCCAGTTTTAATACCTTCCATTTCTATTCCTTCTCTAATTGCTACTGCTAGTGTTTCTAGTACAATGTTAAATAATCGAGGTGATAGTGGGCATCCTTGTTTTACTCCCGATCTTATTGGGAAGGCTTCTAGTTTATCCCCATTGCAGATGATGTTTGCTGATGGTTTCAGCTATATACTGTTTATGATTTTTAGGAAAGGCCCTTCAATTCCTATGCTTTCTAGTGTTTTCACTAGGAATGGGTGTTGCATTCAATGAAAGGCTTTTTCTGCATCTATTGAGATGATCATGTGATTTTCGTCAGTTTGCCCGTTTGTACGGTCAGTTATGTGGATGGTTTTCCTAATATTGAACCATCCTTGCATTCCTGGTATGAACCCTGCCTGGGCATAGTGGATGACCCTTGTGATGACTTGCTGGAGTCTTTTTGCTGGTATCCTATTTAAGATTTTTGCATCTATAGTCATTAGGGAGATTGGCCTTTGGTGTTCCTTCTCTGTTTTTGAGCTGACTGGCTTTGGGATCAGTACCATGATTGTGTCGTAAAACGAATTTGGCAGAACTCCTTCTTGGCTCATTCTGTCAAATAGTCTGTTTTCTATTGGGATTAGTTGTCCTTTGAATGTTTGATAGAATTCATTTGTGAATCCATCTGGACCTGGGGATTTTTTCTTAGGGAGTGCTTTGATGGCTTGTTCGATGTCTTTTTCTGATATGGGATTGTTAAGGTAATTTATTTCTTACTCTTTTAGTCTAGGCGATTTATATTTTTGTAAGTATTCATCCATATCACCTAGACTGCCATATTGGTTGCCATATAATTGGGCATAGTCGTTTTTCACGATAGCCTTAATTTCTCCTTCATTAGAGGTGAGGTCTCCTTTTTCATCTTGGAGACTGTCAATTCGGTTTATTTCTTTTCTTTTTTTTTTAATTGGACCGACTAGTACTGGGTCTCTTTTATTAATTTTTTCAAAGTACCAGCTTCTAGTCTTATTCATTAAATCAATAGTTCTTTGACTTTCAGTTTTATTAATTTCTCCTTTGAGCTTTAGGATCTCTAATTTAGTCTTCATCTGAGGATTTTTAATTTGTTCTCTTTCTAAATTTTTTAATTTGCCTGCCCAATCCATTGACCTCTGCCCTTCTTAATTTGTTAATATATGAACTCAAGGATATAAATCTCCCCCTGAGTACTGCTCTGGCTGCATCTAATAGGTTTTGAAAGGATGTCTCATCATCGTGATTTTCTTCAATGAAGTTATTAATTGTTTCTATGATTTGTTCTTTAACTAACTGGTTTTGGAGAATCATGTTGTTTGATTTCCAATTAATTTTCGATTCACCTCTCCATGTTCCCTTACTCATTATTATTTTCCTTGCATTGTGATCTGAGAACGTTGCATTTATTATTTCTGCTCTTTTGCACTTGCTTGCAATGTTTCTATGCCCTAATACATGGTCAATTTTTGTGAATGTACCAGGTGCTACAGAGAAGAAGGTACATTCCTTTTTGTCCCTATTGATTTTTCTCCACATGTCTACTAACTCTAATTTTTCTAAGATTTCATTCACTTCTCTTACCTCTTTCTTATTTGTTTTTTTTGTTTGATTTATCTAGTTCAGAGAGAGGAAGGTTCAGGTCTCCCACTCTTATAGTTTTTCTATCTATCTCGTCCTTGAGCTCCTCTAGTTTCTCCTTTAGAAATCTGGATGCGATGCCATTTGGTGCATACATGGTGAGTACAGATATTTCCTCACTGTCTATACTGCCTTTTATCAGGATGTAATTACGTTCCCTATCTCTTTTAACTAGATTTATTCTTACTTTGGCTTTGTCGGATATCACGATTGCGACTCCTGCCTTCTTTCTGTCAGTTGATGCCCAAAAGATTTGGCTCCACCCTCTTACTTTCACCCTATGTGTATCTACCTTCCTCATGTGTGTTTCTTGTAGACAGCATATGGTAGGGTTTTGGATTCTAATCCACTCTGCTCTTCGCTTGCGTTTTATGGGTGAGTTCATTCCAGTCACATTCAGAGTTATGATTACTAGCTGTGTCTTTCCCGGCATATTGATTTCTGTTCCTGTTCCGGCCTTTTCTTCTCTCACTATTTCCTTCTACACCAACGTTTGCTTTTAAACATTCCCCCTTGTTCCCACCCTTATTTTACATCCCTTTCTACCCCCCTCCCTTCTTATGCCCCCCCTTATTTTCCGTGTAGTCTTTCTAAAATTAACCCCCCACCCCTCCCTCTCTTGTACTACTTCCCTCCCCACCAGACCTTTTGTTACCCTTCTGCTCCCCTATTGGGCGTAAATCTATGCTCTGCCCCCAGTGAATTGGATGGTTTTTCCCTCTTTGAGTCAATGTCAAAGCACATAAAAGTTGAGTATTTCCTGCCTCCGACCTCTTTACCCTTCCAGTATATTGATGTTCTCCCCCCTCCCACCATGAGCTTCTTTATGACGTATAAATTCACCCCCATTTGTTTCTTTTTCCCATTTCTTTAAATATTAACCTATTTTTAAGCTCTAATTATATATATATGTGTGTGTGTGTGTGTGTGTGTGTATGCATTCTCATGTGTATGTATTTTTGCATGCATATATCTGTATACCTATTTGTGTCACGTCTTTTCGTCCTATAGGGTTTGTCACTGTTCCCTCTAAGTGTACTTCTCTTTGCTGCCCAGGTAATAACAACAGTTTTTCAGAGTTACCAATGACCTCTTTTCTTATAGGGATACGTATCATTTTAACTTATTGAGTCTCTTAACAAGAATTCCTTTTGTTTTGTTTTGTTTTTTCTTTTTTAATTATCTTTCGATGATTCTCTTGAGTTCTGTGCTTGTACATCCAATTTTCTGTTCAGGTCTGGTCTTTTCTTTAGAAAATCTTGAAATTCTTCTATTTTGTTGAATGACCATACTTTCCCCTGTAAGAGTATAGTCAGTTTTGCTGGGTCGTTGATTCTTGGTTGTAGACCTAGAGAAAGGAAGTAAGGTAGACACCCAATGCCTGGGTTGGGGGTGGGGATGGGAGTGGTGGTGGGGGACTAGCAGGTGCCAGGCCCTCTCAGACTCCTGGGAATGCAGCCCTCACACCAGGGGACCAAAGGTGTGAACCCAGGTGTCAAAGATCCTCTTGGTGTGAACCCAGGTGCCACGCCCACTTTGATATGAACCAGGTGACAAGGCCCTCTTGGTGTGAACCCTATTGTGGGTTTTGTAGATTCTTTAACTCTGAGAAAACCAAAGAAAAACTTGGCCTTTGGTTTGGACTCAGAGTCCTAACTTGCTTCTTGACTCAACCAGGTAGCCTTTGCTATTTCATCATCTGAAGGTGAGGTTAAGATTTCCAAAGATAATAGCAGTAGGTTTTATTTAGATAGTATAAATTTGGGTTGGTCAAATCAGAGAGGATTAGTGTAGCCGGTGAAACACAGGAGAAGCCGTTCCTTGGGGAAACTGGGAGTCCATTTGGGTTCATCTAGAATCCATTCCCATTAGAAATCCTTGATTCATCCTGATGTCTTTCAAGAAATATTTTATGTTTATAATAAGAGGCTCCTTAGCATCCTTGAGCCTGCCCCCGAAGGGAAGCTCACATTTGACCTTCACTTCATCACCGAGGATACTTTTGATGACCTCTATCAAAAGTATCCAAAGAGTTGGAACCTGATTGGCAAGTTGAAAAGTTTTGAGCCTACGTTGGAGCCGTTTTTCGATCTAAACGTTTCTTTTCCGTAAGTCATCAAAATTCATTTTTACAGAATGGGCTTTAAAGGGCTCTAAAATTGTGCTTGCCCACTGATTCAGCAACACCACGCCTAGGTCCCAATGCCCAAGGGATCACAAGAAGGGGTGGGAGGGTGGGGATAGAGGGGGCGGGCATTATTTCTTTTCATTTTTATTTTTTTACTTTATTTATTTATTTATTTATTTATCTATCTATCTATCTAGTCATTGATTGATTTAATTTGGTCATTTCCAAACATTATTCATCGGAAACAAAGATCATTTCCTTTTCTTCCCTCCCCCCTCAACCCCCCACCCCCACCTCTCCCATAGCCACCGCGCGATTTCACTGGGTATCACATGTGTTCTTGATTCGAACCCATTTCCATGTTGATGGTATCTGCATTAGAGTGTTCATTTAGAGTCTCTCCTCAGTCGTATCCCCTCCACCCCTGCAGTCAAGCAGTTGCTTTTCATCAGTGTTTTGAATCCCAGAGTTCATCCTCTGCTTGTGGATAGTGTTTTTTAGATCCCCGCAGATTGTTCAGGGACACTGCATTGACACCAATGGAGAAGTCCATTACCTTCGATTGTACCACGGTGTATCAGTCTCTGTGTACAATGTTCTCCTGGTTCTGCTCCTTTCGCTCTGCATCACCTCCTGGAGGTTGTTCCAGTCTCCATGGAATTCCTCCGCTTTAGTATTCCTTTGAGCACAATAGGATTCCATCACCAACATATACCACAATTTGTTCAGCCACTCCCCAATTGAAGGGCATGCCCTCATTTTCCAATTTTTGGCCACCACGAAGAGCGCAGCTAATGAATATTCTTGTACAAGTCTTTTTCCTTATTGTCCCTGTTGGGGTACAAACCCAGCTGTGCTATAGCTGGATCGAAGGGCAGACAGTCTCTTATCGCCCTTTGGGCATAGTTCCAAATTGTCCTCCAGAATGGTTGGATCAATTCACAACTCCACCAGCAATGAATTAGTGTCCCTACTTTGCCACATCCCCTCCAGCATTCACTACTTTCCATAGCTGTCATGTTAGCCAATCTGCTAGGTGTGAGGTGATACCTCAGAGTTGTTTTGATTTGCATCTCTCTGATTATGAGAGATGTAGAACATTTTTTCATGTGCTTATTAATAGTTTTAATTTCTTTGGCTGAGAACCGCCTGTTCGTGTCCCTTGCCCATTTATCAATTGGAGAATGGCTTGATTTTTTGGACAATTGACTTAGCTCTTTGTCAATTTGAGTAATTAAACCTTTGTGGGAGGTTTTTATGAAGATTGTTTCCCAGTCTGTTGCTTCCCTTCTGATTTTACTTACGTTGGTTTTGTTTGTACAAAAGCTTTTTAATTTGATGTAGTCAAAAGTATTTATGTTACATTTTGTGACTCTTTCTAAGTCTTGCTTGGTTTTCAAATCTTTCCCTTCCCAGAGGTCTGACGTGTATACTAGTCTGCGTTCACCTGATTTACTTATACTTGCCTTCTTTATGTTCAAGACATTCACCCATTCTGAAGTCATCTTGGTGTAGGGTGTGAGGTGTTGATCCAAACCTAATCTCTCCCACACTGTCTTCCAATTTTCCCAGCAGTTTTTATCACATAATGGATCTTTGTCCCCAAAGCTGGGGTCTTTGGCTTTCCCATAAGCTGTCTTGCTGAGACCATTTACGCCAAGTCTATTCCACTGATCCTCCTTTCTGTCTCTTAGCCAGTACCAAATTGTTTTGATAACCACTGCTTCATAGTAGAGTTTCAGATCTGGGACTGCAAGTCCTCCTTCCTTTGCATTTTTTTTCCCCACATGATTTCCCTGGATATCCTTGATCTTTTGTTCTTCCAAGTGAACTTATTTATGGTTGTTTTCTAATTCGGTAAAGAAGTTTTTTGGTAGTTCAATGGGTATGGCACTAAACAAGTAAATTAATTTGGGTAGGATTGTCATTTTTTATTATGTTAGCTCGTCCCACCCATGAGCAATCAATGTTTTTCCAGTTGTTTAGATCTAGTTTTCGCTGTGCGGAGAGTGTTTTGTAGTTGTGTTCATATAGTTCCTGTGTTTGTCTCGGCACACAGATTCCTAAGTATTCTATATTGTCTAGGGTGACTTTAAATGGAATTTCACTCTCTAATTCTTGCTGCTGAGATGGGTTAGAGATATATAGAAGTGCTGATGACTTATGCGGGTTTATTTTGTATCCTGCGACTTTGCTGAAGCTGCTGATTATTTCGAGGAACTTTTTGGTTGGTTCTCTAGGATTCCTTACGTAAACCATCATATCATGAGCAAAGAGTGATAGCTCGGTCTCCTCATTGCCAGTTTTAATACCTTCCATTTCTATTCCTTCTCTAATTGCTACTGCTAGTGTTTCTAGTACAATGTTAAATAATCGAGGTGATAGTGGGCATCCTTGTTTTACTCCCGATCTTATTGGGAAGGCTTCTAGTTTATCCCCATTGCAGATGATGTTTGCTGATGGTTTCAGCTATATACTGTTTATGATTTTTAGGAAAGGCCCTTCAATTCCTATGCTTTCTAGTGTTTTCACTAGGAATGGGTGTTGCATTCAATGAAAGGCTTTTTCTGCATCTATTGAGATGATCATGTGATTTTTGTCAGTTTGCTCGTTTGTACGGTCAGTTATGTGGATGGTTTTCCTAATATTGAACCATCCTTGCATTCCTGGTATGAACCCTGCCTGGGCATAGTGGATGACCCTTGTGATGACTTGCTGGAGTCTTTTTGCTGGTATCCTATTTAAGATTTTTGCATCTATAGTCATTAGGGAGATTGGCCTTTGGTGTTCCTTCTCTGTTTTTGAGCTGACTGGCTTTGGGATCAGTACCATGATTGTGTCCTAAAACGAATTTGGCAGAACTCCTTTTTGGCTCATTCTGTCAAATAGTCTGTTTTCTATTGGGATTAGTTGTCCTTTGAATGTTTGATAGAATTCATTTGTGAATCCATCTGGACCTGGGGATTTTTTCTTAGGGAGTGCTTTGATGGCTTGTTCGATGTCTTTTTCTGATATGGGATTGTTAAGGTAATTTATTTCTTCCTCTTTTAGTCTAGGCGATTTATATTTTTGTAAGTATTCATCCATATCACCTAGACTGCCATATTGGTTGCCATATAATTGGGCATAGTCGTTTTTCACGATAGCCTTAATTTCTCCTTCATTAGAGGTGAGGTCTCCTTTTTCATCTTGGAGACTGTCAATTCGGTTTATTTCTTTTCTTTTTTTTTTTAATTGGACCGACTAGTACTGGGTCTCTTTTATTAATTTTTTCAAAGTACCAGCTTCTAGTCTTATTTATTAAATCAATAGTTCTTTGACTTTCAGTTTTATTAATTTCTCCTTTGAGCTTTAGGATCTCTAATTTAGTCTTCATCTGAGGATTTTTAATTTCATCTCTTTCTAAATTTTTTAATTTGCCTGCCCAATCCATTGACCTCTGCCCTTCTTAATTTGTTAATATATGAACTCAAGGATATAAATCTCCCCCTGAGTACTGCTCTGGCTGCATCTAATAGGTTTTGAAAGGATGTCTCATCATCGTGATTTTCTTCAATGAAGTTATTAATTGTTTCTATGATTTGTTCTTTAACTAACTGGTTTTGGAGAATCATGTTGTTTGATTTCCAATTAATTTTCGATTCACCTCTCCATGTTCCCTTACTCATTATTATTTTCCTTGCATTGTGATCTGAGAACGTTGCATTTATTATTTCTGCTCTTTTGCACTTGCTTGCAATGTTTCTATGCCCTAATACATGGTCAATTTTTGTGAATGTACCAGGTGCTACAGAGAAGAAGGTACATTCCTTTTTGTCCCTATTGATTTTTCTCCACATGTCTACTAACTCTAATTTTTCTAAGATTTCATTCACTTCTCTTACCTCTTTCTTATTTGTTTTTTTTGTTTGATTTATCTAGTTCAGAGAGAGGAAGGTTCAGGTCTCCCACTCTTATAGTTTTTCTATCTATCTCGTCCTTGAGCTCCTCTAGTTTCTCCTTTAGAAATCTGGATGCGATGCCATTTGGTGCATACATGGTGAGTACAGATATTTCCTCACTGTCTATACTGCCTTTTATCAGGATGTAATTACGTTCCCTATCTCTTTTAACTAGATTTATTCTTACTTTGGCTTTGTCGGATATCACGATTGCGACT
This sequence comes from Monodelphis domestica, assembly GCF_027887165.1. Classification (NCBI taxonomy): domain Eukaryota; kingdom Metazoa; phylum Chordata; class Mammalia; order Didelphimorphia; family Didelphidae; genus Monodelphis; species Monodelphis domestica. The sequence goes on along the minus strand of NC_077227.1, from coordinate 577,663,760 downwards.
CCTGCCTTCTTTCTGTCAGTTGATGCCCAAAAGATTTGGCTCCACCCTCTTACTTTCACCCTATGTGTATCTACCTTCCTCATGTGTGTTTCTTGTAGACAGCATATGGTAGGGTTTTGGATTCTAATCCACTCTGCTCTTCGCTTGCGTTTTATGGGTGAGTTCATTCCAGTCACATTCAGAGTTATGATTACTAGCTGTGTCTTTCCCGGCATATTGATTTCTGTTCCTGTTCCGGCCTTTTCTTCTCTCACTATTTCCTTCTACACCAACGTTTGCTTTTAAACATTCCCCCTTGTTCCCACCCTTATTTTACATCCCTTTCTACCCCCCTCCCTTCTTATGCCCCCCCTTATTTTCCGTGTAGTCTTTCTAAAATTAACCCCCCACCCCTCCCTCTCTTGTACTACTTCCCTCCCCACCAGACCTTTTGTTACCCTTCTGCTCCCCTATTGGGCGTAAATCTATGCTCTGCCCCCAGTGAATTGGATGGTTTTTCCCTCTTTGAGTCAATGTCAAAGCACATAAAAGTTGAGTATTTCCTGCCTCCGACCTCTTTACCCTTCCAGTATATTGATGTTCTCCCCCCTCCCACCATGAGCTTCTTTATGACGTATAAATTCACCCCCATTTGTTTCTTTTTCCCATTTCTTTAAATATTAACCTATTTTTAAGCTCTAATTATATATATATATGTGTGTGTGTGTGTGTGTGTGTGTATGCATTCTCATGTGTATGTATTTTTGCATGCATATATCTGTATACCTATTTGTGTCACGTCTTTTCGTCCTATAGGGTTTGTCACTGTTCCCTCTAAGTGTACTTCTCTTTGCTGCCCAGGTAATAACAACAGTTTTTCAGAGTTACCAATGACCTCTTTTCTTATAGGGATACGTATCATTTTAACTTATTGAGTCTCTTAACAAGAATTCCTTTTGTTTTGTTTTGTTTTTTCTTTTTTAATTATCTTTCGATGATTCTCTTGAGTTCTGTGCTTGTACATCCAATTTTCTGTTCAGGTCTGGTCTTTTCTTTAGAAAATCTTGAAATTCTTCTATTTTGTTGAATGACCATACTTTCCCCTGTAAGAGTATAGTCAGTTTTGCTGGGTCGTTGATTCTTGGTTGTAGACCTAGAGAAAGGAAGTAAGGTAGACACCCAATGCCTGGGTTGGGGGTGGGGATGGGAGTGGTGGTGGGGGACTAGCAGGTGCCAGGCCCTCTCAGACTCCTGGGAATGCAGCCCTCACACCAGGGGACCAAAGGTGTGAACCCAGGTGTCAAAGATCCTCTTGGTGTGAACCCAGGTGCCACGCCCACTTTGATATGAACCAGGTGACAAGGCCCTCTTGGTGTGAACCCTATTGTGGGTTTTGTAGATTCTTTAACTCTGAGAAAACCAAAGAAAAACTTGGCCTTTGGTTTGGACTCAGAGTCCTAACTTGCTTCTTGACTCAACCAGGTAGCCTTTGCTATTTCATCATCTGAAGGTGAGGTTAAGATTTCCAAAGATAATAGCAGTAGGTTTTATTTAGATAGTATAAATTTGGGTTGGTCAAATCAGAGAGGATTAGTGTAGCCGGTGAAACACAGGAGAAGCCGTTCCTTGGGGAAACTGGGAGTCCATTTGGGTTCATCTAGAATCCATTCCCATTAGAAATCCTTGATTCATCCTGATGTCTTTCAAGAAATATTTTATGTTTATAATAAGAGGCTCCTTAGCATCCTTGAGCCTGCCCCCGAAGGGAAGCTCACATTTGACCTTCACTTCATCACCGAGGATACTTTTGATGACCTCTATCAAAAGTATCCAAAGAGTTGGAACCTGATTGGCAAGTTGAAAAGTTTTGAGCCTACGTTGGAGCCGTTTTTCGATCTAAACGTTTCTTTTCCGTAAGTCATCAAAATTCATTTTTACAGAATGGGCTTTAAAGGGCTCTAAAATTGTGCTTGCCCACTGATTCAGCAACACCACGCCTAGGTCCCAATGCCCAAGGGATCACAAGAAGGGGTGGGAGGGTGGGGATAGAGGGGGCGGGCATTATTTCTTTTCATTTTTATTTTTTTACTTTATTTATTTATTTATTTATTTATCTATCTATCTATCTAGTCATTGATTGATTTAATTTGGTCATTTCCAAACATTATTCATTGGAAACAAAGATCATTTCCTTTTCTTCCCTCCCCCCTCAACCCCCCACCCCCACCTCTCCCATAGCCACCGCGCGATTTCACTGGGTATCACATGTGTTCTTGATTCGAACCCATTTCCATGTTGATGGTATCTGCATTAGAGTGTTCATTTAGAGTCTCTCCTCAGTCGTATCCCCTCCACCCCTGCAGTCAAGCAGTTGCTTTTCATCAGTGTTTTGAATCCCAGAGTTCATCCTCTGCTTGTGGATAGTGTTTTTTAGATCCCCGCAGATTGTTCAGGGACACTGCATTGACACCAATGGAGAAGTCCATTACCTTCGATTGTACCACGGTGTATCAGTCTCTGTGTACAATGTTCTCCTGGTTCTGCTCCTTTCGCTCTGCATCACCTCCTGGAGGTTGTTCCAGTCTCCATGGAATTCCTCCGCTTTAGTATTCCTTTGAGCACAATAGGATTCCATCACCAACATATACCACAATTTGTTCAGCCACTCCCCAATTGAAGGGCATGCCCTCATTTTCCAATTTTTGGCCACCACGAAGAGCGCAGCTAATGAATATTCTTGTACAAGTCTTTTTCCTTATTGTCCCTGTTGGGGTACAAACCCAGCTGTGCTATAGCTGGATCGAAGGGCAGACAGTCTCTTATCGCCCTTTGGGCATAGTTCCAAATTGTCCTCCAGAATGGTTGGATCAATTCACAACTCCACCAGCAATGAATTAGTGTCCCTACTTTGCCACATCCCCTCCAGCATTCACTACTTTCCATAGCTGTCATGTTAGCCAATCTGCTAGGTGTGAGGTGATACCTCAGAGTTGTTTTGATTTGCATCTCTCTGATTATGAGAGATGTAGAACATTTTTTCATGTGCTTATTAATAGTTTTAATTTCTTTGGCTGAGAACCGCGTGTTCGTGTCCCTTGCCCATTTATCAATTGGAGAATGGCTTGATTTTTTGGACAATTGACTTAGCTCTTTGTCAATTTGAGTAATTAAACCTTTGTGGGAGGTTTTTATGAAGATTGTTTCCCAGTCTGTTGCTTCCCTTCTGATTTTACTTACGTTGGTTTTGTTTGTACAAAAGCTTTTTAATTTGATGTAGTCAAAAGTATTTATGTTACATTTTGTGACTCTTTCTAAGTCTTGCTTGGTTTTCAAATCTTTCCCTTCCCAGAGGTCTGACGTGTATACTAGTCTGCGTTCACCTGATTTACTTATACTTGCCTTCTTTATGTTCAAGACATTCACCCATTCTGAAGTCATCTTGGTGTAGGGTGTGAGGTGTTGATCCAAACCTAATCTCTCCCACACTGTCTTCCAATTTTCCCAGCAGTTTTTATCAAATAATGGATCTTTGTCCCCAAAGCTGGGGTCTTTGGCTTTCCCATAAGCTGTCTTGCTGAGACCATTTATGCCAAGTCTATTCCACTGATCCTCCTTTCTGTCTCTTAGCCAGTACCAAATTTTTTGATAACCACTGCTTCATAGTAGAGTTTCAGATCTGGGACTGCAAGTCCTCCTTCCTTTGCATTTTTTTTCCCCACATGATTTCCCTGGATATCCTTGATCTTTTGTTCTTCCAAGTGAACTTATTTATGGTTGTTTTCTAATTCGGTAAAGAAGTTTTTTGGTAGTTCAATGGGTATGGCACTAAACAAGTAAATTAATTTGGGTAGGATTGTCATTTTTTATTATGTTAGCTCGTCCCACCCATGAGCAATCAATGTTTTTCCAGTTGTTTAGATCTAGTTTTCGCTGTGCGGAGAGTGTTTTGTAGTTGTGTTCATATAGTTCCTGTGTTTGTCTCGGCACACAGATTCCTAAGTATTCTATATTGTCTAGGGTGACTTTAAATGGAATTTCACTCTCTAATTCTTGCTGCTGAGATGGGTTAGAGATATATAGAAGTGCTGATGACTTATGCGGGTTTATTTTGTATCCTGCGACTTTGCTGAAGCTGCTGATTATTTCGAGGAACTTTTTGGTTGGTTTTCTAGGATTCCTTACGTAAACCATCATATCATGAGCAAAGAGTGATAGCTCGGTCTCCTCATTGCCAGTTTTAATACATTCCATTTCTATTCCTTCTCTAATTGCTACTGCTAGTGTTTCTAGTACAATGTTAAATAATCGAGGTGATAGTGGGCATCCTTGTTTTACTCCCGATCTTATTGGGAAGGCTTCTAGTTTATCCCCATTGCAGATGATGTTTGCTGATGGTTTCAGCTATATACTGTTTATGATTTTTAGGAAAGGCCCTTCAATTCCTATGCTTTCTAGTGTTTTCACTAGGAATGGGTGTTGCATTCAATGAAAGGCTTTTTCTGCATCTATTGAGATGATCATGTGATTTTTGTCAGTTTGCTCGTTTGTACGGTCAGTTATGTGGATGGTTTTCCTAATATTGAACCATCCTTGCATTCCTGGTATGAACCCTGCCTGGGCATAGTGGATGACCCTTGTGATGACTTGCTGGAGTCTTTTTGCTGGTATCCTATTTAAGATTTTTGCATCTATAGTCATTAGGGAGATTGGCCTTTGGTGTTCCTTCTCTGTTTTTGAGCTGACTGGCTTTGGGATCAGTACCATGATTGTGTCGTAAAACGAATTTGGCAGAACTCCTTCTTGGCTCATTCTGTCAAATAGTCTGTTTTCTATTGGGATTAGTTGTCCTTTGAATGTTTGATAGAATTCATTTGTGAATCCATCTGGACCTGGGGATTTTTTCTTAGGGAGTGCTTTGATGGCTTGTTCGATGTCTTTTTCTGATATGGGATTGTTAAGGTAATTTATTTCTTCCTCTTTTAGTCTAGGCGATTTATATTTTTGTAAGTATTCATCCATATCACCTAGACTGCCATATTGGTTGCCATATAATTGGGCATAGTCGTTTTTCACGATAGCCTTAATTTCTCCTTCATTAGAGGTGAGGTCTCCTTTTTCATCTTGGAGACTGTCAATTCGGTTTATTTCTTTTCTTTTTTTTTTTAATTGGACCGACTAGTACTGGGTCTCTTTTATTAATTTTTTCAAAGTACCAGCTTCTAGTCTTATTTATTAAATCAATAGTTCTTTGACTTTCAGTTTTATTAATTTCTCCTTTGAGCTTTAGGATCTCTAATTTAGTCTTCATCTGAGGATTTTTAATTTGTTCTCTTTCTAAATTTTTTAATTTGCCTGCCCAATCCATTGACCTCTGCCCTTCTTAATTTGTTAATATATGAACTCAAGGATATAAATCTCCCCCTGAGTACTGCTCTGGCTGCATCCAATAGGTTTTGAAAGGATGTCTCATCATTGTGATTTTCTTCAATGAAGTTATTAATTGTTTCTATGATTTGTTCTTTAACTAACTGGTTTTGGAGAATCGTGTTGTTTGATTTCCAATTAATTTTCGATTCACCTCTCCATGTTCCCTTACTCATTATTATTTTCCTTGCATTGTGATCTGAGAACGTTGCATTTATTATTTCTGCTCTTTTGCACTTGCTTGCAATGTTTCTATGCCCTAATACATGGTCAATTTTTGTGAATGTACCAGGTGCTGCAGAGAAGAAGGTACATTCCTTTTTGTCCCTATTGATTTTTCTCCACATGTCTACTAACTCTAATTTTTCTAAGATTTCATTCACTTCTCTTACCTCTTTCTTATTTGTTTTTTTGGTTTGATTTATCTAGTTCAGAGAGAGTAAGGTTCAGGTCTCCCACTCTTATAGTTTTTCTATCTATCTCGTCCTTGAGCTCCTCTAGTTTCTCCTTTAGAAATCTGGATGCGATGCCATTTGGTGCATACGTGGTGAGTACAGATATTTCCTCACTGTCTATACTGCCTTTTATCAGGATGTAATTACGTTCCCTATCTCTTTTAACTAGATTTATTCTTACTTTGGCTTTGTCGGATATCACGATTGCGACTCCTGCCTTCTTTCTGTCAGTTGATGCCCAAAAGATTTGGCTCCACCCTCTTACTTTCACCCTATGTGTATCTACCTTCCTCATGTGTGTTTCTTGTAGACAGCATATGGTAGGGTTTTGGATTCTAATCCACTCTGCTCTTCGCTTGCGTTTTATGGGTGAGTTCATTCCAGTCACATTCAGAGTTATGATTACTAGCTGTGTCTTTCCCGGCATATTGATTTCTGTTCCTGTTCCGGCCTTTTCTTCTCTCACTATTTCCTTCTACACCAACGTTTGCTTTTAAACATTCCCCCTTGTTCCCACCCTTATTTTACATCCCTTTCTACCCCCCTCCCTTCTTATGCCCCCCCTTATTTTCCGTGTAGTCTTTCTAAAATTAACCCCCCACCCCTCCCTCTCTTGTACTACTTCCCTCCCCACCAGACCTTTTGTTACCCTTCTGCTCCCCTATTGGGCGTAAATCTATGCTCTGCCCCCAGTGAATTGGATGGTTTTTCCCTCTTTGAGTCAATGTCAAAGCACATAAAAGTTGAGTATTTCCTGCCTCCGACCTCTTTACCCTTCCAGTATATTGATGTTCTCCCCCCTCCCACCATGAGCTTCTTTATGACGTATAAATTCACCCCCATTTGTTTCTTTTTCCCATTTCTTTAAATATTAACCTATTTTTAAGCTCTAATTATATATATATATGTGTGTGTGTGTGTGTGTGTGTATGCATTCTCATGTGTATGTATTTTTGCATGCATATATCTGTATACCTATTTGTGTCACGTCTTTTCGTCCTATAGGGTTTGTCACTGTTCCCTCTAAGTGTACTTCTCTTTGCTGCCCAGGTAATAACAACAGTTTTTCAGAGTTACCAATGACCTCTTTTCTTATAGGGATACGTATCATTTTAACTTATTGAGTCTCTTAACAAGAATTCCTTTTGTTTTGTTTTGTTTTTTCTTTTTTAATTATCTTTCGATGATTCTCTTGAGTTCTGTGCTTGTACATCCAATTTTCTGTTCAGGTCTGGTCTTTTCTTTAGAAAATCTTGAAATTCTTCTATTTTGTTGAATGACCATACTTTCCCCTGTAAGAGTATAGTCAGTTTTGCTGGGTCGTTGATTCTTGGTTGTAGACCTAGAGAAAGGAAGTAAGGTAGACACCCAATGCCTGGGTTGGGGGTGGGGATGGGAGTGGTGGTGGGGGACTAGCAGGTGCCAGGCCCTCTCAGACTCCTGGGAATGCAGCCCTCACACCAGGGGACCAAAGGTGTGAACCCAGGTGTCAAAGATCCTCTTGGTGTGAACCCAGGTGCCACGCCCACTTTGATATGAACCAGGTGACAAGGCCCTCTTGGTGTGAACCCAGGTGTCAGGCCCCTTTGGTGTGAACTCAGGGGCAGTGCCCAGGGAGCAATAAAAAAGAATGCAGACCAAGGTCCTACTCACCTGAGAGCTGCTCTCTTACGAGTTGGAGCCTCTGGAGAGAGAGAGAGAGAAAGAGACAGAGAGATACAGAGAGACTGAGACAGACACACTCACACACAGAGAGTGAGAGAGAGAGAGAAAGATAGAGAGAGAGAGAAAGATAGAGAGAGAGAGAAAGAGAGTGAGGGAGACAGAGAGAGAGAGAGAGAGAGAGAGAGAGAGAGAGAGAGAGAGAGAGAGTGAGAAAGAGAGAGAGAGAGAGAGAGAGACAGAGAGACAGAGACAGAGACAGAGACAGAGAGACAGAGACAGAGACAGAGACAGAGACAGAGACAGAGTGAGAGAGAGAGAGAGAGCCTTGCAAGACAGAGAGATATCAAGTCCCAGAGAGATGGATGTCAGTGAGATGACTGAGAAGGTCAGGTCAGAACTGACCTGTTCCATCTGTTTGGACCTCTTCACCCAGCCAGTGACCCTTGACTGCGGGCATAGCTTCTGCAGAGAGTGTGTTCTTCGGAGCTGGCAGGAAGCCCAAGTCCCATGGACATGCCCACTGTGCAGGGCAAGCAGTCAGCCCAGAGCCTTAGAGCCCACCCAGGTCCTGGAGGCCCTGGCCTCCAGCATGAGCAGGCAGCTGAGACTTCCCAGAGATGTGGGTGGCCAGGCCAGGTGTGGCCAACACCAAGCCGTTCAGAAGCTGTTCTGTGAAGATGATTTCAGCCCACTCTGTGTCTCGTGCTTACTCCCTCAAGAACACGAAGGTCATCGTGTGTATCCCCTGGAAGAGTCTGCGGAGACCTGCAAGGCACAGCTGCAGGAAGCCCTTGGCCAGGCCTGGGATAAGGCGAGAGAGGCTCACATGTTGCTGGAGCAGGAGAGAGAAAGGAGGCTGAGGTGCCGGAGGGAGGCTGCCACTCTGAAGCGGGTCATCTTGCCAGAATATATCAAGACCCACCTTGTGTGGACAGAGGACCAACAACAGGATCTCCTGGACAAGGAAAAGAGAAGGAATGTGAAGAGATTATGGACCAGTGAGGCCAGAATCTCCAAGTATGTCCAAAGCCTCAGGAAGCTGATTGAGGAGCTCGACAAGACTTTGGAGCAGCCCCTGGTGGAGATGCTCCTGGCTGGGAGGAGCACTTTGGAAAGGAGTCGGGAGCTGCTGCTTCGGTGTCCAGAGCCTGCTGCCCTAAGCTGGACTCTGTGTGGAACCACTGGAATGAGGGAGCTCCTACTGGCCTTCCAGAGCCACATCCTTCTGGATCCGGGAACAGCCCATTCCTATCTCAGCATCTCTGGAGATCTGAAGAGCGTGAGGCTTGCTAGCCATTGGTGGGACCTTCTGGACAACCAGCAGGAAGAGGTGGAGCGTCTTGTTTGTGTGCTGGGTGCTCAGAGCTTCACCTCAGGGAGCCATTATTGGGAGGTGGAGGTAGGAAGCAAGACAGAGTGGGAAGTGGGCATCTGTACAGGGCCAGGAAACAACCAGGGCAGCACCCATGGGGATGTGCTCTCCCTCTCTTGCCTCAACATGGGAGAACAATTTGAACTGTGGATCTCTCACACCATGGAAGACCCTGAGGATACAGGACCCCTGCACAGGCTGGGCATTTTCCTCCAATACGAAGGGGGACACCTGTCATTTTACAATGTGACCCAGGGCTGCCTGATCTACGCCTTTCCCCCGGTCACCTTCCAAGGTCCTCTCAGGCCTTTCTTCTCCCTTGGCCTGCTGCAGGAGGAGAATCAGCCCATCCCTCTCACCATCTGTCCACTGAGCCCTCATCCCTGAGGGAGCTCATGCCATTCCACCTGGCCTAGGCTCTGGGGCTCCATTCAGGGAGAGGATCCATCCTGTGCCGAATTCCTTAGTGAAAAGCTCCAGGACCAGCGAGAGTGACACCAAGGGACTGCAACGGGAAAAGGATGGACCACAGAGCTACCAGTGGAAAAGGAAAAACAAACAAAGAAAAAAATAACATAAAAATAATAGGAGCAGAGATCTGGAGACCAATTTTGGGAATTGTAAGGGTGATATTAGAAAATAAGTACTGTTTTATTAGTTTAGGGATGAGAAGTAAAGTGGCTGGCTTGAGAAAAGAACTGGAGTTGGAAGCAGAGCTGAGAGAGTGTGTACATTTCAACTGCTGACAGTTATAACCATTTTTCTGTGTCAATTAAGCTCTCTGGAAGTTGGCAGATATATGCACTCTCAGAGACTCTCTCTCAGGACTGGAGGAGGTAGCATCATGGCCACCCCACCCCCCTCTGTCTGTCTGTCTGAGGGAAAAGACCTGAAGGAGCTCAGCCTTTTCCTTTCCCAACTGGGGAAACACTATTGAATATCTATTGTGGGTTTTGTAGATTCTTTAACTCTGAGAAAACCAAAGAAAAACTTGGCCTTTGGTTTGGACTCAGAGTCCTAACTTGCTTCTTGACTCAACCAGGTAGCCTTTGCTATTTCATCATCTGAAGGTGAGGTTAAGATTTCCAAAGATAATAGCAGTAGGTTTTATTTAGATAGTATAAATTTGGGTTGGTCAAATCAGAGAGGATTAGTGTAGCCGGTGAAACACAGGAGAAGCCGTTCCTTGGGGAAACTGGGAGTCCATTTGGGTTCATCTAGAATCCATTCCCATTAGAAATCCTTGATTCATCCTGATGTCTTTCAAGAAATATTTTATGTTTATAATAAGAGGCTCCTTAGCATCCTTGAGCCTGCCCCCGAAGGGAAGCTCACATTTGACCTTCACTTCATCACCGAGGATACTTTTGATGACCTCTATCAAAAGTATCCAAAGAGTTGGAACCTGATTGGCAAGTTGAAAAGTTTTGAGCCTACGTTGGAGCCGTTTTTCGATCTAAACGTTTCTTTTCCGTAAGTCATCAAAATTCATTTTTACAGAATGGGCTTTAAAGGGCTCTAAAATTATGCTTGCCCACTGATTCAGCAACACCACGCCTAGGTCCCAATGCCCAAGGGATCACAAGAAGAGGTGGGAGGGTGGGGATAGAGGGGGCGGGCATTATTTCTTTTCATTTTTATTTTTTTACTTTATTTATTTATTTATTTATTTATTTATTTATCTATCTATCTATCTAGTCATTGATTGATTTAATTTGGTCATTTCCAAACATTATTCATTGGAAACAAAGATCATTTCCTTTTCTTCCCTCCCCCCTCAACCCCCCACCCCCACCTCTCCCATAGCCACCGCCCGATTTCACTGGGTATCACATGTGTTCTTGATTCGAACCCATTTCCATGTTGATGGTATCTGCATTAGAGTGTTCATTTAGAGTCTCTCCTCAGTCGTATCCCCTCCACCCCTGCAGTCAAGCAGTTGCTTTTCATCAGTGTTTTGAATCCCAGAGTTCATCCTCTGCTTGTGGATAGTGTTTTTTAGATCCCCGCAGATTGTTCAGGGACACTGCATTGACACCAATGGAGAAGTCCATTACCTTCGATTGTACCACGGTGTATCAGTCTCTGTGTACAATGTTCTCCTGGTTCTGCTCCTTTCGCTCTGCATCACCTCCTGGAGGTTGTTCCAGTCTCCATGGAATTCCTCCGCTTTAGTATTCCTTTGAGCACAATAGGATTCCATCACCAACATATACCACAATTTGTTCAGCCACTCCCCAATTGAAGGGCATGCCCTCATTTTCCAATTTTTGGCCACCACGAAGAGCGCAGCTAATGAATATTCTTGTACAAGTCTTTTTCCTTATTGTCCCTGTTGGGGTACAAACCCAGCTGTGCTATGGCTGGATCGAAGGGCAGACAGTCTCTTATCGCCCTTTGGGCATAGTTCCAAATTGTCCTCCAGAATGGTTGGATCAATTCACAACTCCACCAGCAATGAATTAGTGTCCCTACTTTGCCACATCCCCTCCAGCATTCACTACTTTCCATAGCTGTCATGTTAGCCAATCTGCTAGGTGTGAGGTGATACCTCAGAGTTGTTTTGATTTGCATCTCTCTGATTATGAGAGATGTAGAACATTTTTTCATGTGCTTATTAATAGTTTTAATTTCTTTGGCTGAGAACCGCCTGTTCGTGTCCCTTGCCCATTTATCAATTGGAGAATGGCTTGATTTTTTGGACAATTGACTTAGCTCTTTGTCAATTTGAGTAATTAAACCTTTGTGGGAGGTTTTTATGAAGATTGTTTCCCAGTCTGTTGCTTCCCTTCTGATTTTACTTACGTTGGTTTTGTTTGTACAAAAGCTTTTTAATTTGATGTAGTCAAAAGTATTTATGTTACATTTTGTGACTCTTTCTAAGTCTTGCTTGGTTTTCAAATCTTTCCCTTCCCAGAGGTCTGACGTGTATACTAGTCTGCGTTCACCTGATTTACTTATACTTGCCTTCTTTATGTTCAAGACATTCACCCATTCTGAAGTCATCTTGGTGTAGGGTGTGAGGTGTTGATCCAAACCTAATCTCTCCCACACTGTCTTCCAATTTTCCCAGCAGTTTTTATCAAATAATGGATCTTTGTCCCCAAAGCTGGGGTCTTTGGCTTTCCCATAAGCTGTCTTGCTGAGACCATTTACGCCAAGTCTATTCCACTGATCCTCCTTTCTGTCTCTTAGCCAGTACCAAATTGTTTTGATAACCACTGCTTCATAGTAGAGTTTCAGATCTGGGACTGCAAGTCCTCCTTCCTTTGCATTTTTTTTCCCCACATGATTTCCCTGGATATCCTTGATCTTTTGTTCTTCCAAGTGAACTTATTTATGGTTGTTTTCTAATTCGGTAAAGAAGTTTTTTGGTAGTTCAATGGGTATGGCACTAAACAAGTTAATTAATTTGGGTAGGATTGTCATTTTTTATTATGTTAGCTCGTCCCACCCATGAGCAATCAATGTTTTTCCAGTTGTTTAGATCTAGTTTTCGCTGTGCGGAGAGTGTTTTGTAGTTGTGTTCATATAGTTCCTGTGTTTGTCTCGGCACACAGATTCCTAAGTATTCTATATTGTCTAGGGTGACTTTAAATGGAATTTCACTCTCTAATTCTTGCTGCTGAGATGGGTTAGAGATATATAGAAGTGCTGATGACTTATGCGGGTTTATTTTGTATCCTGCGACTTTGCTGAAGCTGCTGATTATTTCGAGGAACTTTTTGGTTGGTTCTCTAGGATTCCTTACGTAAACCATCATATCATGAGCAAAGAGTGATAGCTTGGTCTCCTCATTGCCAGTTTTAATACCTTCCATTTCTATTCCTTCTCTAATTGCTACTGCTAGTGTTTCTAGTACAATGTTAAATAATCGAGGTGATAGTGGGCATCCTTGTTTTACTCCCGATCTTATTGGGAAGGCTTCTAGTTTATCCCCATTGCAGATGATGTTTGCTGATGGTTTCAGCTATATACTGTTTATGATTTTTAGGAAAGGCCCTTCAATTCCTATGCTTTCTAGTGTTTTCACTAGGAATGGGTGTTGCATTCAATGAAAGGCTTTTTCTGCATCTATTGAGATGATCATGTGATTTTTGTCAGTTTGCTCGTTTGTACGGTCAGTTATGTGGATGGTTTTCCTAATATTGAACCATCCTTGCATTCCTGGTATGAACCCTGCCTGGGCATAGTGGATGACCCTTGTGATGACTTGCTGGAGTCTTTTTGCTGGTATCCTATTTAAGATTTTTGCATCTATAGTCATTAGGGAGATTGGCCTTTGGTGTTCCTTCTCTGTTTTTGAGCTGACTGGCTTTGGGATCAGTACCATGATTGTGTCGTAAAACGAATTTGGCAGAACTTCTTCTTGGCTCATTCTGTCAAATAGTCTGTTTTCTATTGGGATTAGTTGTCCTTTGAATGTTTGATAGAATTCATTTGTGAATCCATCTGGACCTGGGGATTTTTTCTTAGGGAGTGCTTTGATGGCTTGTTCGATGTCTTTTTCTGATATGGGATTGTTAAGGTAATTTATTTCTTCCTCTTTTAGTCTAGGCGATTTATATTTTTGTAAGTATTCATCCATATCACCTAGACTGCCATATTGGTTGCCATATAATTGGGCATAGTCGTTTTTCACGATAGCCTTAATTTCTCCTTCATTAGAGGTGAGGTCTCCTTTTTCATCTTGGAGACTGTCAATTCGGTTTATTTCTTTTCTTTTTTTTTTTAATTGGACCGACTAGTACTGGGTCTCTTTTATTAATTTTTTCAAAGTACCAGCTTCTAGTCTTATTTATTAAATCAATAGTTCTTTGACTTTCAGTTTTATTAATTTCTCCTTTGAGCTTTAGGATCTCTAATTTAGTCTTCATCTGAGGATTTTTAATTTGTTCTCTTTCTAAATTTTTTAATTTGCCTGCCCAATCCATTGACCTCTGCCCTTCTTAATTTGTTAATATATGAACTCAAGGATATAAATCTCCCCCTGAGTACTGCTCTGGCTGCATCCAATAGGTTTTGAAAGGATGTCTCATCATTGTGATTTTCTTCAATGAAGTTATTAATTGTTTCTATGATTTGTTCTTTAACTAACTGGTTTTGGAGAATCGTGTTGTTTGATTTCCAATTAATTTTCGATTCACCTCTCCATGTTCCCTTACTCATTATTATTTTCCTTGCATTGTGATCTGAGAACGTTGCATTTATTATTTCTGCTCTTTTGCACTTGCTTGCAATGTTTCTATGCCCTAATACATGGTCAATTTTTGTGAATGTACCAGGTGCTGCAGAGAAGAAGGTACATTCCTTTTTGTCCCTATTGATTTTTCTCCACATGTCTACTAACTCTAATTTTTCTAAGATTTCATTCACTTCTCTTACCTCTTTCTTATTTGTTTTTTTGGTTTGATTTATCTAGTTCAGAGAGAGTAAGGTTCAGGTCTCCCACTCTTATAGTTTTTCTATCTATCTCGTCCTTGAGCTCCTCTAGTTTCTCCTTTAGAAATCTGGATGCGATGCCATTTGGTGCATACGTGGTGAGTACAGATATTTCCTCACTGTCTATACTGCCTTTTATCAGGATGTAATTACGTTCCCTATCTCTTTTAACTAGATTTATTCTTACTTTGGCTTTGTCGGATATCACGATTGCGACTCCTGCCTTCTTTCTGTCAGTTGATGCCCAAAAGATTTGGCTCCACCCTCTTACTTTCACCCTATGTGTATCTACCTTCCTCATGTGTGTTTCTTGTAGACAGCATATGGTAGGGTTTTGGATTCTAATCCACTCTGCTCTTCGCTTGCGTTTTATGGGTGAGTTCATTCCAGTCACATTCAGAGTTATGATTACTAGCTGTGTCTTTCCCGGCATATTGATTTCTGTTCCTGTTCTGGCCTTTTCTTCTCTCACTATTTCCTTCTACACCAACGTTTGCTTTTAAACATTCCCCCTTGTTCCCACCCTTATTTTACATCCCTTTCTACCCCCCTCCCTTCTTATGCCCCCCCTTATTTTCCGTGTAGTCTTTCTAAAATTAACCCCCCACCCCTCCCTCTCTTGTACTACTTCCCTCCCCACCAGACCTTTTGTTACCCTTCTGCTCCCCTATTGGGCGTAAATCTATGCTCTGCCCCCAGTGAATTGGATGGTTTTTCCCTCTTTGAGTCAATGTCAAAGCACATAAAAGTTGAGTATTTCCTGCCTCCGACCTCTTTACCCTTCCAGTATATTGATGTTCTCCCCCCTCCCACCATGAGCTTCTTTATGACGTATAAATTCACCCCCATTTGTTTCTTTTTCCCATTTCTTTAAATATTAACCTATTTTTAAGCTCTAATTATATATATATATGTGTGTGTGTGTGTGTGTGTGTGTATGCATTCTCATGTGTATGTATTTTTGCATGCATATATCTGTATACCTATTTGTGTCACGTCTTTTCGTCCTATAGGGTTTGTCACTGTTCCCTCTAAGTGTACTTCTCTTGCTGCCCAGGTAATAACAACAGTTTTTCAGAGTTACCAATGACCTCTTTTCTTATAGGGATACGTATCATTTTAACTTATTGAGTCTCTTAACAAGAATTCCTTTTGTTTTGTTTTGTTTTTTCTTTTTTAATTATCTTTCGATGATTCTCTTGAGTTCTGTGCTTGTACATCCAATTTTCTGTTCAGGTCTGGTCTTTTCTTTAGAAAATCTTGAAATTCTTCTATTTTGTTGAATGACCATACTTTCCCCTGTAAGAGTATAGTCAGTTTTGCTGGGTCGTTGATTCTTGGTTGTAGACCTAGAGAAAGGAAGTAAGGTAGACACCCAATGCCTGGGTTGGGGGTGGGGATGGGAGTGGTGGTGGGGGACTAGCAGGTGCCAGGCCCTCTCAGACTCCTGGGAATGCAGCCCTCACACCAGGGGACCAAAGGTGTGAACCCAGGTGTCAAAGATCCTCTTGGTGTGAACCCAGGTGCCACGCCCACTTTGATATGAACCAGGTGACAAGGCCCTCTTGGTGTGAACCCTATTGTGGGTTTTGTAGATTCTTTAACTCTGAGAAAACCAAAGAAAAACTTGGCCTTTGGTTTGGACTCAGAGTCCTAACTTGCTTCTTGACTCAACCAGGTAGCCTTTGCTATTTCATCATCTGAAGGTGAGGTTAAGATTTCCAAAGATAATAGCAGTAGGTTTTATTTAGATAGTATAAATTTGGGTTGGTCAAATCAGAGAGGATTAGTGTAGCCGGTGAAACACAGGAGAAGCCGTTCCTTGGGGAAACTGGGAGTCCATTTGGGTTCATCTAGAATCCATTCCCATTAGAAATCCTTGATTCATCCTGATGTCTTTCAAGAAATATTTTATGTTTATAATAAGAGGCTCCTTAGCATCCTTGAGCCTGCCCCCGAAGGGAAGCTCACATTTGACCTTCACTTCATCACCGAGGATACTTTTGATGACCTCTATCAAAAGTATCCAAAGAGTTGGAACCTGATTGGCAAGTTGAAAAGTTTTGAGCCTACGTTGGAGCCGTTTTTCGATCTAAACGTTTCTTTTCCGTAAGTCATCAAAATTCATTTTTACAGAATGGGCTTTAAAGGGCTCTAAAATTGTGCTTGCCCACTGATTCAGCAACACCACGCCTAGGTCCCAATGCCCAAGGGATCACAAGAAGGGGTGGGAGGGTGGGGATAGAGGGGGCGGGCATTATTTCTTTTCATTTTTATTTTTTTACTTTATTTATTTATTTATTTATTTATTTATCTATCTATCTATCTAGTCATTGATTGATTTAATTTGGTCATTTCCAAACATTATTCATTGGAAACAAAGATCATTTCCTTTTCTTCCCTCCCCCCTCAACCCCCCACCCCCACCTCTCCCATAGCCACCGCCCGATTTCACTGGGTATCACATGTGTTCTTGATTCGAACCCATTTCCATGTTGATGGTATCTGCATTAGAGTGTTCATTTAGAGTCTCTCCTCAGTCGTATCCCCTCCACCCCTGCAGTCAAGCAGTTGCTTTTCATCAGTGTTTTGAATCCCAGAGTTCATCCTCTGCTTGTGGATAGTGTTTTTTAGATCCCCGCAGATTGTTCAGGGACACTGCATTGACACCAATGGAGAAGTCCATTACCTTCGATTGTACCACGGTGTATCAGTCTCTGTGTACAATGTTCTCCTGGTTCTGCTCCTTTCGCTCTGCATCACCTCCTGGAGGTTGTTCCAGTCTCCATGGAATTCCTCCGCTTTAGTATTCCTTTGAGCACAATAGGATTCCATCACCAACATATACCACAATTTGTTCAGCCACTCCCCAATTGAAGGTCATGCCCTCATTTTCCAATTTTTGGCCACCACGAAGAGCGCAGCTAATGAATATTCTTGTACAAGTCTTTTTCCTTATTGTCCCTGTTGGGGTACAAACCCAGCTGTGCTATGGCTGGATCGAAGGGCAGACAGTCTCTTATCGCCCTTTGGGCATAGTTCCAAATTGTCCTCCAGAATGGTTGGATCAATTCACAACTCCACCAGCAATGAATTAGTGTCCCTACTTTGCCACATCCCCTCCAGCATTCACTACTTTCCATAGCTGTCATGTTAGCCAATCTGCTAGGTGTGAGGTGATACCTCAGAGTTGTTTTGATTTGCATCTCTCTGATTATGAGAGATGTAGAACATTTTTTCATGTGCTTATTAATAGTTTTAATTTCTTTGGCTGAGAACCGCCTGTTCGTGTCCCTTGCCCATTTATCAATTGGAGAATGGCTTGATTTTTTGGACAATTGACTTAGCTCTTTGTCAATTTGAGTAATTAAACCTTTGTGGGAGGTTTTTATGAAGATTGTTTCCCAGTCTGTTGCTTCCCTTCTGATTTTACTTACGTTGGTTTTGTTTGTACAAAAGCTTTTTAATTTGATGTAGTCAAAAGTATTTATGTTACATTTTGTGACTCTTTCTAAGTCTTGCTTGGTTTTCAAATCTTTCCCTTCCCAGAGGTCTGACGTGTATACTAGTCTGCGTTCACCTGATTTACTTATACTTGCCTTCTTTATGTTCAAGACATTCACCCATTCTGAAGTCATCTTGGTGTAGGGTGTGAGGTGTTGATCCAAACCTAATCTCTCCCACACTGTCTTCCAATTTTCCCAGCAGTTTTTATCACATAATGGATCTTTGTCCCCAAAGCTGGGGTCTTTGGCTTTCCCATAAGCTGTCTTGCTGAGACCATTTACGCCAAGTCTATTCCACTGATCCTCCTTTCTGTCTCTTAGCCAGTACCAAATTGTTTTGATAACCACTGCTTCATAGTAGAGTTTCAGATCTGGGACTGCAAGTCCTCCTTCCTTTGCATTTTTTTTCCCCACATGATTTCCCTGGATATCCTTGATCTTTTGTTCTTCCAAGTGAACTTATTTATGGTTGTTTTCTAATTCGGTAAAGAAGTTTTTTGGTAGTTCAATGGGTATGGCACTAAACAAGTAAATTAATTTGGGTAGGATTGTCATTTTTTATTATGTTAGCTCGTCCCACCCATGAGCAATCAATGTTTTTCCAGTTGTTTAGATCTAGTTTTCGCTGTGCGGAGAGTGTTTTGTAGTTGTGTTCATATAGTTCCTGTGTTTGTCTCGGCACACAGATTCCTAAGTATTCTATATTGTCTAGGGTGACTTTAAATGGAATTTCACTCTCTAATTCTTGCTGCTGAGATGGGTTAGAGATATATAGAAGTGCTGATGACTTATGCGGGTTTATTTTGTATCCTGCGACTTTGCTGAAGCTGCTGATTATTTCGAGGAACTTTTTGGTTGGTTCTCTAGGATTCCTTACGTAAACCATCATATCATGAGCAAAGAGTGATAGCTCGGTCTCCTCATTGCCAGTTTTAATACCTTCCATTTCTATTCCTTCTCTAATTGCTACTGCTAGTGTTTCTAGTACAATGTTAAATAATCGAGGTGATAGTGGGCATCCTTGTTTTACTCCCGATCTTATTGGGAAGGCTTCTAGTTTATCCCCATTGCAGATGATGTTTGCTGATGGTTTCAGCTATATACTGTTTATGATTTTTAGGAAAGGCCCTTCAATTCCTATGCTTTCTAGTGTTTTCACTAGGAATGGGTGTTGCATTCAATGAAAGGCTTTTTCTGCATCTATTGAGATGATCATGTGATTTTTGTCAGTTTGCTCGTTTGTACGGTCAGTTATGTGGATGGTTTTCCTAATATTGAACCATCCTTGCATTCCTGGTATGAACCCTGCCTGGGCATAGTGGATGACCCTTGTGATGACTTGCTGGAGTCTTTTTGCTGGTATCCTATTTAAGATTTTTGCATCTATAGTCATTAGGGAGATTGGCCTTTGGTGTTCCTTCTCTGTTTTTGAGCTGACTGGCTTTGGGATCAGTACCATGATTGTGTCGTAAAACGAATTTGGCAGAACTCCTTCTTGGCTCATTCTGTCAAATAGTCTGTTTTCTATTGGGATTAGTTGTCCTTTGAATGTTTGATAGAATTCATTTGTGAATCCATCTGGACCTGGGGATTTTTTCTTAGGGAGTGCTTTGATGGCTTGTTCGATGTCTTTTTCTGATATGGGATTGTTAAGGTAATTTATTTCTTCCTCTTTTAGTCTAGGCGATTTATATTTTTGTAAGTATTCATCCATATCACCTAGACTGCCATATTGGTTGCCATATAATTGGGCATAGTCGTTTTTCACGATAGCCTTAATTTCTCCTTCATTAGAGGTGAGGTCTCCTTTTTCATCTTGGAGACTGTCAATTCGGTTTATTTCTTTTCTTTTTTTTTTTTAATTGGACCGACTAGTACTGGGTCTCTTTTATTAATTTTTTCAAAGTACCAGCTTCTAGTCTTATTTATTAAATCAATAGTTCTTTGACTTTCAGTTTTATTAATTTCTCCTTTGAGCTTTAGGATCTCTAATTTAGTCTTCATCTGAGGATTTTTAATTTGTTCTCTTTCTAAATTTTTTAATTTGCCTGCCCAATCCATTGACCTCTGCCCTTCTTAATTTGTTAATATATGAACTCAAGGATATAAATCTCCCCCTGAGTACTGCTCTGGCTGCATCCAATAGGTTTTGAAAGGATGTCTCATCATTGTGATTTTCTTCAATGAAGTTATTAATTGTTTCTATGATTTGTTCTTTAACTAACTGGTTTTGGAGAATCGTGTTGTTTGATTTCCAATTAATTTTCGATTCACCTCTCCATGTTCCCTTACTCATTATTATTTTCCTTGCATTGTGATCTGAGAACGTTGCATTTATTATTTCTGCTCTTTTGCACTTGCTTGCAATGTTTCTATGCCCTAATACATGGTCAATTTTTGTGAATGTACCAGGTGCTGCAGAGAAGAAGGTACATTCCTTTTTGTCCCTATTGATTTTTCTCCACATGTCTACTAACTCTAATTTTTCTAAGATTTCATTCACTTCTCTTACCTCTTTCTTATTTGTTTTTTTGGTTTGATTTATCTAGTTCAGAGAGAGTAAGGTTCAGGTCTCCCACTCTTATAGTTTTTCTATCTATCTCGTCCTTGAGCTCCTCTAGTTTCTCCTTTAGAAATCTGGATGCGATGCCATTTGGTGCATACGTGGTGAGTACAGATATTTCCTCACTGTCTATACTGCCTTTTATCAGGATGTAATTACGTTCCCTATCTCTTTTAACTAGATTTATTCTTACTTTGGCTTTGTCGGATATCACGATTGCGACTCCTGCCTTCTTTCTGTCAGTTGATGCCCAAAAGATTTGGCTCCACCCTCTTACTTTCACCCTATGTGTATCTACCTTCCTCATGTGTGTTTCTTGTAGACAGCATATGGTAGGGTTTTGGATTCTAATCCACTCTGCTCTTCGCTTGCGTTTTATGGGTGAGTTCATTCCAGTCACATTCAGAGTTATGATTACTAGCTGTGTCTTTCCCGGCATATTGATTTCTGTTCCTGTTCTGGCCTTTTCTTCTCTCACTATTTCCTTCTACACCAACGTTTGCTTTTAAACATTCCCCCTTGTTCCCACCCTTATTTTACATCCCTTTCTACCCCCCTCCCTTCTTATGCCCCCCCTTATTTTCCGTGTAGTCTTTCTAAAATTAACCCCCCACCCCTCCCTCTCTTGTACTACTTCCCTCCCCACCAGACCTTTTGTTACCCTTCTGCTCCCCTATTGGGCGTAAATCTATGCTCTGCCCCCAGTGAATTGGATGGTTTTTCCCTCTTTGAGTCAATGTCAAAGCACATAAAAGTTGAGTATTTCCTGCCTCCGACCTCTTTACCCTTCCAGTATATTGATGTTCTCCCCCCTCCCACCATGAGCTTCTTTATGACGTATAAATTCACCCCCATTTGTTTCTTTTTCCCATTTCTTTAAATATTAACCTATTTTTAAGCTCTAATTATATATATATATGTGTGTGTGTGTGTGTGTGTGTGTATGCATTCTCATGTGTATGTATTTTTGCATGCATATATCTGTATACCTATTTGTGTCACGTCTTTTCGTCCTATAGGGTTTGTCACTGTTCCCTCTAAGTGTACTTCTCTTTGCTGCCCAGGTAATAACAACAGTTTTTCAGAGTTACCAATGACCTCTTTTCTTATAGGGATACGTATCATTTTAACTTATTGAGTCTCTTAACAAGAATTCCTTTTGTTTTGTTTTGTTTTTTCTTTTTTAATTATCTTTCGATGATTCTCTTGAGTTCTGTGCTTGTACATCCAATTTTCTGTTCAGGTCTGGTCTTTTCTTTAGAAAATCTTGAAATTCTTCTATTTTGTTGAATGACCATACTTTCCCCTGTAAGAGTATAGTCAGTTTTGCAGGGTCGTTGATTCTTGGTTGTAGACCTAGAGAAAGGAAGTAAGGTAGACACCCAATGCCTGGGTTGGGGGTGGGGATGGGAGTGGTGGTGGGGGACTAGCAGGTGCCAGGCCCTCTCAGACTCCTGGGAATGCAGCCCTCACACCAGGGGACCAAAGGTGTGAACCCAGGTGTCAAAGATCCTCTTGGTGTGAACCCAGGTGCCACGCCCACTTTGATATGAACCAGGTGACAAGGCCCTCTTGGTGTGAACCCAGGTGTCAGGCCCCTTTGGTGTGAACTCAGGGGCAGTGCCCAGGGGGCAATAAAAAAGAATGCAGACCAAGGTCCTACTCACCTGAGAGCTGCTCTCTTGCGAGTTGGAGCCTCTGGAGAGAGAGAGAGAGAAAGAGACAGAGAGAGACAGAGAGACTGAGACAGACACACTCACACACAGAGAGTGAGAGAGAGAGAGAAAGATAGAGAGAGAGAGAAAGATAGAGAGAGAGAGAAAGAGAGTGAGGGAGACAGAGAGAGAGAGAGAGAGAGAGAGAGAGAGAGAGAGAGAGAGAGAGTGAGAAAGAGAGAGAGAGAGAGAGAGAGACAGAGAGACAGAGACAGAGACAGAGACAGAGAGACAGAGACAGAGACAGAGACAGAGACAGAGACAGAGTGAGAGAGAGAGAGAGAGCCTTGCAAGACAGAGAGATATCAAGTCCCAGAGAGATGGATGTCAGTGAGATGACTGAGAAGGTCAGGTCAGAACTGACCTGTTCCATCTGTTTGGACCTCTTCACCCAGCCAGTGACCCTTGACTGCGGGCATAGCTTCTGCAGAGAGTGTGTTCTTCGGAGCTGGCAGGAAGCCCAAGTCCCATGGACATGCCCACTGTGCAGGGCAAGCAGTCAGCCCAGAGCCTTAGAGCCCACCCAGGTCCTGGAGGCCCTGGCCTCCAGCATGAGCAGGCAGCTGAGACTTCCCAGAGATGTGGGTGGCCAGGCCAGGTGTGGCCAACACCAAGCCGTTCAGAAGCTGTTCTGTGAAGATGATTTCAGCCCACTCTGTGTCTCGTGCTTACTCCCTCAAGAACACGAAGGTCATCGTGTGTATCCCCTGGAAGAGTCTGCGGAGACCTGCAAGGCACAGCTGCAGGAAGCCCTTGGCCAGGCCTGGGATAAGGCGAGAGAGGCTCACATGTTGCTGGAGCAGGAGAGAGAAAGGAGGCTGAGGTGCCGGAGGGAGGCTGCCACTCTGAAGTGGGTCATCTTGCCAGAATATATCAAGACCCACCTTGTGTGGACAGAGGACCAACAACAGGATCTCCTGGACAAGGAAAAGAGAAGGAATGTGAAGAGATTATGGACCAGTGAGGCCAGAATCTCCAAGTATGTCCAAAGCCTCAGGAAGCTGATTGAGGAGCTCGACAAGACTTTGGAGCAGCCCCTGGTGGAGATGCTCCTGGCTGGGAGGAGCACTTTGGAAAGGAGTCGGGAGCTGCTGCTTCGGTGTCCAGAGCCTGCTGCCCTAAGCTGGACTCTGTGTGGAACCACTGGAATGAGGGAGCTCCTACTGGCCTTCCAGAGCCACATCCTTCTGGATCCGGGAACAGCCCATTCCTATCTCAGCATCTCTGGAGATCTGAAGAGCGTGAGGCTTGCTAGCCATTGGTGGGACCTTCTGGACAACCAGCAGGAAGAGGTGGAGCGTCTTGTTTGTGTGCTGGGTGCTCAGAGCTTCACCTCAGGGAGCCATTATTGGGAGGTGGAGGTAGGAAGCAAGACAGAGTGGGAAGTGGGCATCTGTACAGGGCCAGGAAACAACCAGGGCAGCACCCATGGGGATGTGCTCTCCCTCTCTTGCCTCAACATGGGAGAACAATTTGAACTGTGGATCTCTCACACCATGGAAGACCCTGAGGATACAGGACCCCTGCACAGGCTGGGCATTTTCCTCCAATACGAAGGGGGACACCTGTCATTTTACAATGTGACCCAGGGCTGCCTGATCTACGCCTTTCCCCCGGTCACCTTCCAAGGTCCTCTCAGGCCTTTCTTCTCCCTTGGCCTGCTGCAGGAGGAGAATCAGCCCATCCCTCTCACCATCTGTCCACTGAGCCCTCATCCCTGAGGGAGCTCATGCCATTCCACCTGGCCTAGGCTCTGGGGCTCCATTCAGGGAGAGGATCCATCCTGTGCCGAATTCCTTAGTGAAAAGCTCCAGGACCAGCGAGAGTGACACCAAGGGACTGCAACGGGAAAAGGATGGACCACAGAGCTACCAGTGGAAAAGGAAAAACAAACAAAGAAAAAAATAACATAAAAATAATAGGAGCAGAGATCTGGAGACCAATTTTGGGAATTGTAAGGGTGATATTAGAAAATAAGTACTGTTTTATTAGTTTAGGGATGAGAAGTAAAGTGGCTGGCTTGAGAAAAGAACTGGAGTTGGAAGCAGAGCTGAGAGAGTGTGTACATTTCAACTGCTGACAGTTATAACCATTTTTCTGTGTCAATTAAGCTCTCTGGAAGTTGGCAGATATATGCACTCTCAGAGACTCTCTCTCAGGACTGGAGGAGGTAGCATCATGGCCACCCCACCCCCCTCTGTCTGTCTGTCTGAGGGAAAAGACCTGAAGGAGCTCAGCCTTTTCCTTTCCCAACTGGGGAAACACTATTGAATATCTATTGTGGGTTTTGTAGATTCTTTAACTCTGAGAAAACCAAAGAAAAACTTGGCCTTTGGTTTGGACTCAGAGTCCTAACTTGCTTCTTGACTCAACCAGGTAGCCTTTGCTATTTCATCATCTGAAGGTGAGGTTAAGATTTCCAAAGATAATAGCAGTAGGTTTTATTTAGATAGTATAAATTTGGGTTGGTCAAATCAGAGAGGATTAGTGTAGCCGGTGAAACACAGGAGAAGCCGTTCCTTGGGGAAACTGGGAGTCCATTTGGGTTCATCTAGAATCCATTCCCATTAGAAATCCTTGATTCATCCTGATGTCTTTCAAGAAATATTTTATGTTTATAATAAGAGGCTCCTTAGCATCCTTGAGCCTGCCCCCGAAGGGAAGCTCACATTTGACCTTCACTTCATCACCGAGGATACTTTTGATGACCTCTATCAAAAGTATCCAAAGAGTTGGAACCTGATTGGCAAGTTGAAAAGTTTTGAGCCTACGTTGGAGCCGTTTTTCGATCTAAACGTTTCTTTTCCGTAAGTCATCAAAATTCATTTTTACAGAATGGGCTTTAAAGGGCTCTAAAATTATGCTTGCCCACTGATTCAGCAACACCACGCCTAGGTCCCAATGCCCAAGGGATCACAAGAAGAGGTGGGAGGGTGGGGATAGAGGGGGCGGGCATTATTTCTTTTCATTTTTATTTTTTTACTTTATTTATTTATTTATTTATTTATTTATCTATCTATCTATCTAGTCATTGATTGATTTAATTTGGTCATTTCCAAACATTATTCATTGGAAACAAAGATCATTTCCTTTTCTTCCCTCCCCCCTCAACCCCCCACCCCCACCTCTCCCATAGCCACCGCGCGATTTCACTGGGTATCACATGTGTTCTTGATTCGAACCCATTTCCATGTTGATGGTATCTGCATTAGAGTGTTCATTTAGAGTCTCTCCTCAGTCGTATCCCCTCCACCCCTGCAGTCAAGCAGTTGCTTTTCATCAGTGTTTTGAATCCCAGAGTTCATCCTCTGCTTGTGGATAGTGTTTTTTAGATCCCCGCAGATTGTTCAGGGACACTGCATTGACACCAATGGAGAAGTCCATTACCTTCGATTGTACCACGGTGTATCAGTCTCTGTGTACAATGTTCTCCTGGTTCTGCTCCTTTCGCTCTGCATCACCTCCTGGAGGTTGTTCCAGTCTCCATGGAATTCCTCCGCTTTAGTATTCCTTTGAGCACAATAGGATTCCATCACCAACATATACCACAATTTGTTCAGCCACTCCCCAATTGAAGGGCATGCCCTCATTTTCCAATTTTTGGCCACCACGAAGAGCGCAGCTAATGAATATTCTTGTACAAGTCTTTTTCCTTATTGTCCCTGTTGGGGTACAAACCCAGCTGTGCTATGGCTGGATCGAAGGGCAGACAGTCTCTTATCGCCCTTTGGGCATAGTTCCAAATTGTCCTCCAGAATGGTTGGATCAATTCACAACTCCACCAGCAATGAATTAGTGTCCCTACTTTGCCACATCCCCTCCAGCATTCACTACTTTCCATAGCTGTCATGTTAGCCAATCTGCTAGGTGTGAGGTGATACCTCAGAGTTGTTTTGATTTGCATCTCTCTGATTATGAGAGATGTAGAACATTTTTTCATGTGCTTATTAATAGTTTTAATTTCTTTGGCTGAGAACCGCCTGTTCGTGTCCCTTGCCCATTTATCAATTGGAGAATGGCTTGATTTTTTGGACAATTGACTTAGCTCTTTGTCAATTTGAGTAATTAAACCTTTGTGGGAGGTTTTTATGAAGATTGTTTCCCAGTCTGTTGCTTCCCTTCTGATTTTACTTACGTTGGTTTTGTTTGTACAAAAGCTTTTTAATTTGATGTAGTCAAAAGTATTTATGTTACATTTTGTGACTCTTTCTAAGTCTTGCTTGGTTTTCAAATCTTTCCCTTCCCAGAGGTCTGACGTGTATACTAGTCTGCGTTCACCTGATTTACTTATACTTGCCTTCTTTATGTTCAAGACATTCACCCATTCTGAAGTCATCTTGGTGTAGGGTGTGAGGTGTTGATCCAAACCTAATCTCTCCCACACTGTCTTCCAATTTTCCCAGCAGTTTTTATCAAATAATGGATCTTTGTCCCCAAAGCTGGGGTCTTTGGCTTTCCCATAAGCTGTCTTGCTGAGACCATTTACGCCAAGTCTATTCCACTGATCCTCCTTTCTGTCTCTTAGCCAGTACCAAATTGTTTTGATAACCACTGCTTCATAGTAGAGTTTCAGATCTGGGACTGCAAGTCCTCCTTCCTTTGCATTTTTTTTCCCCACATGATTTCCCTGGATATCCTTGATCTTTTGTTCTTCCAAGTGAACTTATTTATGGTTGTTTTCTAATTCGGTAAAGAAGTTTTTTGGTAGTTCAATGGGTATGGCACTAAACAAGTAAATTAATTTGGGTAGGATTGTCATTTTTTATTATGTTAGCTCGTCCCACCCATGAGCAATCAATGTTTTTCCAGTTGTTTAGATCTAGTTTTCGCTGTGCGGAGAGTGTTTTGTAGTTGTGTTCATATAGTTCCTGTGTTTGTCTCGGCACACAGATTCCTAAGTATTCTATATTGTCTAGGGTGACTTTAAATGGAATTTCACTCTCTAATTCTTGCTGCTGAGATGGGTTAGAGATATATAGAAGTGCTGATGACTTATGCGGGTTTATTTTGTATCCTGCGACTTTGCTGAAGCTGCTGATTATTTCGAGGAACTTTTTGGTTGGTTCTCTAGGATTCCTTACGTAAACCATCATATCATGAGCAAAGAGTGATAGCTTGGTCTCCTCATTGCCAGTTTTAATACCTTCCATTTCTATTCCTTCTCTAATTGCTACTGCTAGTGTTTCTAGTACAATGTTAAATAATCGAGGTGATAGTGGGCATCCTTGTTTTACTCCCGATCTTATTGGGAAGGCTTCTAGTTTATCCCCATTGCAGATGATGTTTGCTGATGGTTTCAGCTATATACTGTTTATGATTTTTAGGAAAGGCCCTTCAATTCCTAGGCTTTCTAGTGTTTTCACTAGGAATGGGTGTTGCATTCAATGAAAGGCTTTTTCTGCATCTATTGAGATGATCATGTGATTTTTGTCAGTTGGCTCGTTTGTACGGTCAGTTATGTGGATGGTTTTCCTAATATTGAACCATCCTTGCATTCCTGGTATGAACCCTGCCTGGGCATAGTGGATGACCCTTGTGATGACTTGCTGGAGTCTTTTTGCTGGTATCCTATTTAAGATTTTTGCATCTATAGTCATTAGGGAGATTGGCCTTTGGTGTTCCTTCTCTGTTTTTGAGCTGACTGGCTTTGGGATCAGTACCATGATTGTGTCGTAAAACGAATTTGGCAGAACTCCTTCTTGGCTCATTCTGTCAAATAGTCTGTTTTCTATTGGGATTAGTTGTCCTTTGAATGTTTGATAGAATTCATTTGTGAATCCATCTGGACCTGGGGATTTTTTCTTAGGGAGTGCTTTGATGGCTTGTTCGATGTCTTTTTCTGATATGGGATTGTTAAGGTAATTTATTTCTTCCTCTTTTAGTCTAGGCGATTTATATTTTTGTAAGTATTCATCCATATCACCTAGACTGCCATATTGGTTGCCATATAATTGGGCATAGTCGTTTTTCACGATAGCCTTAATTTCTCCTTCATTAGAGGTGAGGTCTCCTTTTTCATCTTGGAGACTGTCAATTCGGTTTATTTCTTTTCTTTTTTTTTTTTTAATTGGACCGACTAGTACTGGGTCTCTTTTATTAATTTTTTCAAAGTACCAGCTTCTAGTCTTATTTATTAAATCAATAGTTCTTTGACTTTCAGTTTTATTAATTTCTCCTTTGAGCTTTAGGATCTCTAATTTAGTCTTCATCTGAGGATTTTTAATTTGTTCTCTTTCTAAATTTTTTAATTTGCCTGCCCAATCCATTGACCTCTGCCCTTCTTAATTTGTTAATATATGAACTCAAGGATATAAATCTCCCCCTGAGTACTGCTCTGGCTGCATCCAATAGGTTTTGAAAGGATGTCTCATCATTGTGATTTTCTTCAATGAAGTTATTAATTGTTTCTATGATTTGTTCTTTAACTAACTGGTTTTGGAGAATCGTGTTGTTTGATTTCCAATTAATTTTCGATTCACCTCTCCATGTTCCCTTACTCATTATTATTTTCCTTGCATTGTGATCTGAGAACGTTGCATTTATTATTTCTGCTCTTTTGCACTTGCTTGCAATGTTTCTATGCCCTAATACATGGTCAATTTTTGTGAATGTACCAGGTGCTGCAGAGAAGAAGGTACATTCCTTTTTGTCCCTATTGATTTTTCTCCACATGTCTACTAACTCTAATTTTTCTAAGATTTCATTCACTTCTCTTACCTCTTTCTTATTTGTTTTTTTGGTTTGATTTATCTAGTTCAGAGAGAGTAAGGTTCAGGTCTCCCACTCTTATAGTTTTTCTATCTATCTCGTCCTTGAGCTCCTCTAGTTTCTCCTTTAGAAATCTGGATGCGATGCCATTTGGTGCATACGTGGTGAGTACAGATATTTCCTCACTGTCTATACTGCCTTTTATCAGGATGTAATTACGTTCCCTATCTCTTTTAACTAGATTTATTCTTACTTTGGCTTTGTCGGATATCACGATTGCGACTCCTGCCTTCTTTCTGTCAGTTGATGCCCAAAAGATTTGGCTCCACCCTCTTACTTTCACCCTATGTGTATCTACCTTCCTCATGTGTGTTTCTTGTAGACAGCATATGGTAGGGTTTTGGATTCTAATCCACTCTGCTCTTCGCTTGCGTTTTATGGGTGAGTTCATTCCAGTCACATTCAGAGTTATGATTACTAGCTGTGTCTTTCCCGGCATATTGATTTCTGTTCCTGTTCTGGCCTTTTCTTCTCTCACTATTTCCTTCTACACCAACGTTTGCTTTTAAACATTCCCCCTTGTTCCCACCCTTATTTTACATCCCTTTCTACCCCCCTCCCTTCTTATGCCCCCCCTTATTTTCCGTGTAGTCTTTCTAAAATTAACCCCCCACCCCTCCCTCTCTTGTACTACTTCCCTCCCCACCAGACCTTTTGTTACCCTTCTGCTCCCCTATTGGGCGTAAATCTATGCTCTGCCCCCAGTGAATTGGATGGTTTTTCCCTCTTTGAGTCAATGTCAAAGCACATAAAAGTTGAGTATTTCCTGCCTCCGACCTCTTTACCCTTCCAGTATATTGATGTTCTCCCCCCTCCCACCATGAGCTTCTTTATGACGTATAAATTCACCCCCATTTGTTTCTTTTTCCCATTTCTTTAAATATTAACCTATTTTTAAGCTCTAATTATATATATGTGTGTGTGTGTGTGTGTGTGTGTGTATGCATTCTCATGTGTATGTATTTTTGCATGCATATATCTGTATACCTATTTGTGTCACGTCTTTTCGTCCTATAGGGTTTGTCACTGTTCCCTCTAAGTGTACTTCTCTTTGCTGCCCAGGTAATAACAACAGTTTTTCAGAGTTACCAATGACCTCTTTTCTTATAGGGATACGTATCATTTTAACTTATTGAGTCTCTTAACAAGAATTCCTTTTGTTTTGTTTTGTTTTTTCTTTTTTAATTATCTTTCGATGATTCTCTTGAGTTCTGTGCTTGTACATCCAATTTTCTGTTCAGGTCTGGTCTTTTCTTTAGAAAATCTTGAAATTCTTCTATTTTGTTGAATGACCATACTTTCCCCTGTAAGAGTATAGTCAGTTTTGCAGGGTCGTTGATTCTTGGTTGTAGACCTAGAGAAAGGAAGTAAGGTAGACACCCAATGCCTGGGTTGGGGGTGGGGATGGGAGTGGTGGTGGGGGACTAGCAGGTGCCAGGCCCTCTCAGACTCCTGGGAATGCAGCCCTCACACCAGGGGACCAAAGGTGTGAACCCAGGTGTCAAAGATCCTCTTGGTGTGAACCCAGGTGCCACGCCCACTTTGATATGAACCAGGTGACAAGGCCCTCTTGGTGTGAACCCAGGTGTCAGGCCCCTTTGGTGTGAACTCAGGGGCAGTGCCCAGGGGGCAATAAAAAAGAATGCAGACCAAGGTCCTACTCACCTGAGAGCTGCTCTCTTGCGAGTTGGAGCCTCTGGAGAGAGAGAGAGAGAAAGAGACAGAGAGAGACAGAGAGACTGAGACAGACACACTCACACACAGAGAGTGAGAGAGAGAGAGAAAGATAGAGAGAGAGAGAAAGATAGAGAGAGAGAGAAAGAGAGTGAGGGAGACAGAGAGAGAGAGAGAGAGAGAGAGAGAGAGAGAGAGAGAGAGAGAGAGTGAGAAAGAGAGAGAGAGAGAGAGAGAGACAGAGAGACAGAGACAGAGACAGAGACAGAGAGACAGAGACAGAGACAGAGACAGAGACAGAGACAGAGTGAGAGAGAGAGAGAGAGCCTTGCAAGACAGAGAGATATCAAGTCCCAGAGAGATGGATGTCAGTGAGATGACTGAGAAGGTCAGGTCAGAACTGACCTGTTCCATCTGTTTGGACCTCTTCACCCAGCCAGTGACCCTTGACTGCGGGCATAGCTTCTGCAGAGAGTGTGTTCTTCGGAGCTGGCAGGAAGCCCAAGTCCCATGGACATGCCCACTGTGCAGGGCAAGCAGTCAGCCCAGAGCCTTAGAGCCCACCCAGGTCCTGGAGGCCCTGGCCTCCAGCATGAGCAGGCAGCTGAGACTTCCCAGAGATGTGGGTGGCCAGGCCAGGTGTGGCCAACACCAAGCCGTTCAGAAGCTGTTCTGTGAAGATGATTTCAGCCCACTCTGTGTCTCGTGCTTACTCCCTCAAGAACACGAAGGTCATCGTGTGTATCCCCTGGAAGAGTCTGCGGAGACCTGCAAGGCACAGCTGCAGGAAGCCCTTGGCCAGGCCTGGGATAAGGCGAGAGAGGCTCACATGTTGCTGGAGCAGGAGAGAGAAAGGAGGCTGAGGTGCCGGAGGGAGGCTGCCACTCTGAAGCGGGTCATCTTGCCAGAATATATCAAGACCCACCTTGTGTGGACAGAGGACCAACAACAGGATCTCCTGGACAAGGAAAAGAGAAGGAATGTGAAGAGATTATGGACCAGTGAGGCCAGAATCTCCAAGTATGTCCAAAGCCTCAGGAAGCTGATTGAGGAGCTCGACAAGACTTTGGAGCAGCCCCTGGTGGAGATGCTCCTGGCTGGGAGGAGCACTTTGGAAAGGAGTCGGGAGCTGCTGCTTCGGTGTCCAGAGCCTGCTGCCCTAAGCTGGACTCTGTGTGGAACCACTGGAATGAGGGAGCTCCTACTGGCCTTCCAGAGCCACATCCTTCTGGATCCGGGAACAGCCCATTCCTATCTCAGCATCTCTGGAGATCTGAAGAGCGTGAGGCTTGCTAGCCATTGGTGGGACCTTCTGGACAACCAGCAGGAAGAGGTGGAGCGTCTTGTTTGTGTGCTGGGTGCTCAGAGCTTCACCTCAGGGAGCCATTATTGGGAGGTGGAGGTAGGAAGCAAGACAGAGTGGGAAGTGGGCATCTGTACAGGGCCAGGAAACAACCAGGGCAGCACCCATGGGGATGTGCTCTCCCTCTCTTGCCTCAACATGGGAGAACAATTTGAACTGTGGATCTCTCACACCATGGAAGACCCTGAGGATACAGGACCCCTGCACAGGCTGGGCATTTTCCTCCAATACGAAGGGGGACACCTGTCATTTTACAATGTGACCCAGGGCTGCCTGATCTACGCCTTTCCCCCGGTCACCTTCCAAGGTCCTCTCAGGCCTTTCTTCTCCCTTGGCCTGCTGCAGGAGGAGAATCAGCCCATCCCTCTCACCATCTGTCCACTGAGCCCTCATCCCTGAGGGAGCTCATGCCATTCCACCTGGCCTAGGCTCTGGGGCTCCATTCAGGGAGAGGATCCATCCTGTGCCGAATTCCTTAGTGAAAAGCTCCAGGACCAGCGAGAGTGACACCAAGGGACTGCAACGGGAAAAGGATGGACCACAGAGCTACCAGTGGAAAAGGAAAAACAAACAAAGAAAAAAATAACATAAAAATAATAGGAGCAGAGATCTGGAGACCAATTTTGGGAATTGTAAGGGTGATATTAGAAAATAAGTACTGTTTTATTAGTTTAGGGATGAGAAGTAAAGTGGCTGGCTTGAGAAAAGAACTGGAGTTGGAAGCAGAGCTGAGAGAGTGTGTACATTTCAACTGCTGACAGTTATAACCATTTTTCTGTGTCAATTAAGCTCTCTGGAAGTTGGCAGATATATGCACTCTCAGAGACTCTCTCTCAGGACTGGAGGAGGTAGCACCATGGCCACCCCACCCCCCTCTGTCTGTCTGTCTGAGGGAAAAGACCTGAAGGAGCTCAGCCTTTTCCTTTCCCAACTGGGGAAACACTATTGAATATCTATTGTGGGTTTTGTAGATTCTTTAACTCTGAGAAAACCAAAGAAAAACTTGGCCTTTGGTTTGGACTCAGAGTCCTAACTTGCTTCTTGACTCAACCAGGTAGCCTTTGCTATTTCATCATCTGAAGGTGAGGTTAAGATTTCCAAAGATAATAGCAGTAGGTTTTATTTAGATAGTATAAATTTGGGTTGGTCAAATCAGAGAGGATTAGTGTAGCCGGTGAAACACAGGAGAAGCCGTTCCTTGGGGAAACTGGGAGTCCATTTGGGTTCATCTAGAATCCATTCCCATTAGAAATCCTTGATTCATCCTGATGTCTTTCAAGAAATATTTTATGTTTATAATAAGAGGCTCCTTAGCATCCTTGAGCCTGCCCCCGAAGGGAAGCTCACATTTGACCTTCACTTCATCACCGAGGATACTTTTGATGACCTCTATCAAAAGTATCCAAAGAGTTGGAACCTGATTGGCAAGTTGAAAAGTTTTGAGCCTACGTTGGAGCCGTTTTTCGATCTAAACGTTTCTTTTCCGTAAGTCATCAAAATTCATTTTTACAGAATGGGCTTTAAAGGGCTCTAAAATTATGCTTGCCCACTGATTCAGCAACACCACGCCTAGGTCCCAATGCCCAAGGGATCACAAGAAGAGGTGGGAGGGTGGGGATAGAGGGGGCGGGCATTATTTCTTTTCATTTTTATTTTTTTACTTTATTTATTTATTTATTTATCTATCTATCTATCTAGTCATTGATTGATTTAATTTGGTCATTTCCAAACATTATTCATAGGAAACAAAGATCATTTCCTTTTCTTCCCTCCCCCCTCAACCCCCCACCCCCACCTCTCCCATAGCCACCGCCCGATTTCACTGGGTATCACATGTGTTCTTGATTCGAACCCATTTCCATGTTGATGGTATCTGCATTAGAGTGTTCATTTAGAGTCTCTCCTCAGTCGTATCCCCTCCACCCCTGCAGTCAAGCAGTTGCTTTTCATCAGTGTTTTGAATCCCAGAGTTCATCCTCTGCTTGTGGATAGTGTTTTTTAGATCCCCGCAGTTTGTTCAGGGACACTGCATTGACACCAATGGAGAAGTCCATTACCTTCGATTGTACCACGGTGTATCAGTCTCTGTGTACAATGTTCTCCTGGTTCTGCTCCTTTCGCTCTGCATCACCTCCTGGAGGTTGTTCCAGTCTCCATGGAATTCCTCCGCTTTAGTATTCCTTTGAGCACAATAGGATTCCATCACCAACATATACCACAATTTGTTCAGCCACTCCCCAATTGAAGGGCATGCCCTCATTTTCCAATTTTTGGCCACCACGAAGAGCGCAGCTAATGAATATTCTTGTACAAGTCTTTTTCCTTATTGTCCCTGTTGGGGTACAAACCCAGCTGTGCTATGGCTGGATCGAAGGGCAGACAGTCTCTTATCGCCCTTTGGGCATAGTTCCAAATTGTCCTCCAGAATGGTTGGATCAATTCACAACTCCACCAGCAATGAATTAGTGTCCCTACTTTGCCACATCCCCTCCAGCATTCACTACTTTCCATAGCTGTCATGTTAGCCAATCTGCTAGGTGTGAGGTGATACCTCAGAGTTGTTTTGATTTGCATCTCTCTGATTATGAGAGATGTAGAACATTTTTTCATGTGCTTATTAATAGTTTTAATTTCTTTGGCTGAGAACCGCCTGTTCGTGTCCCTTGCCCATTTATCAATTGGAGAATGGCTTGATTTTTTGGACAATTGACTTAGCTCTTTGTCAATTTGAGTAATTAAACCTTTGTGGGAGGTTTTTATGAAGATTGTTTCCCAGTCTGTTGCTTCCCTTCTGATTTTACTTACGTTGGTTTTGTTTGTACAAAAGCTTTTTAATTTGATGTAGTCAAAAGTATTTATGTTACATTTTGTGACTCTTTCTAAGTCTTGCTTGGTTTTCAAATCTTTCCCTTCCCAGAGGTCTGACGTGTATACTAGTCTGCGTTCACCTGATTTACTTATACTTGCCTTCTTTATGTTCAAGACATTCACCCATTCTGAAGTCATCTTGGTGTAGGGTGTGAGGTGTTGATCCAAACCTAATCTCTCCCACACTGTCTTCCAATTTTCCCAGCAGTTTTTATCACATAATGGATCTTTGTCCCCAAAGCTGGGGTCTTTGGCTTTCCCATAAGCTGTCTTGCTGAGACCATTTACGCCAAGTCTATTCCACTGATCCTCCTTTCTGTCTCTTAGCCAGTACCAAATTGTTTTGATAACCACTGCTTCATAGTAGAGTTTCAGATCTGGGACTGCAAGTCCTCCTTCCTTTGCATTTTTTTTCCCCACATGATTTCCCTGGATATCCTTGATCTTTTGTTCTTCCAAGTGAACTTATTTATGGTTGTTTTCTAATTCGGTAAAGAAGTTTTTTGGTAGTTCAATGGGTATGGCACTAAACAAGTAAATTAATTTGGGTAGGATTGTCATTTTTTATTATGTTAGCTCGTCCCACCCATGAGCAATCAATGTTTTTCCAGTTGTTTAGATCTAGTTTTCGCTGTGCGGAGAGTGTTTTGTAGTTGTGTTCATATAGTTCCTGTGTTTGTCTCGGCACACAGATTCCTAAGTATTCTATATTGTCTAGGGTGACTTTAAATGGAATTTCACTCTCTAATTCTTGCTGCTGAGATGGGTTAGAGATATATAGAAGTGCTGATGACTTATGCGGGTTTATTTTGTATCCTGCGACTTTGCTGAAGCTGCTGATTATTTCGAGGAACTTTTTGGTTGGTTCTCTAGGATTCCTTACGTAAACCATCATATCATGAGCAAAGAGTGATAGCTCGGTCTCCTCATTGCCAGTTTTAATACCTTCCATTTCTATTCCTTCTCTAATTGCTACTGCTAGTGTTTCTAGTACAATGTTAAATAATCGAGGTGATAGTGGGCATCCTTGTTTTACTCCCGATCTTATTGGGAAGGCTTCTAGTTTATCCCCATTGCAGATGATGTTTGCTGATGGTTTCAGCTATATACTGTTTATGATTTTTAGGAAAGGCCCTTCGATTCCTATGCTTTCTAGTGTTTTCACTAGGAATGGGTGTTGCATTCAATGAAAGGCTTTTTCTGCATCTATTGAGATGATCATGTGATTTTTGTCAGTTTGCTCGTTTGTACGGTCAGTTATGTGGATGGTTTTCCTAATATTGAACCATCCTTGCATTCCTGGTATGAACCCTGCCTGGGCATAGTGGATGACCCTTGTGATGACTTGCTGGAGTCTTTTTGCTGGTATCCTATTTAAGATTTTTGCATCTATAGTCATTAGGGAGATTGGCCTTTGGTGTTCCTTCTCTGTTTTTGAGCTGACTGGCTTTGGGATCAGTACCATGATTGTGTCGTAAAACGAATTTGGCAGAACTCCTTCTTGGCTCATTCTGTCAAATAGTCTGTTTTCTATTGGGATTAGTTGTCCTTTGAATGTTTGATAGAATTCATTTGTGAATCCATCTGGACCTGGGGATTTTTTCTTAGGGAGTGCTTTGATGGCTTGTTCGATGTCTTTTTCTGATATGGGATTGTTAAGGTAATTTATTTCTTCCTCTTTTAGTCTAGGCGATTTATATTTTTGTAAGTATTCATCCATATCACCTAGACTGCCATATTGGTTGCCATATAATTGGGCATAGTCGTTTTTCACGATAGCCTTAATTTCTCCTTCATTAGAGGTGAGGTCTCCTTTTTCATCTTGGAGACTGTCAATTCGGTTTATTTCTTTTCTTTTTTTTTTTTAATTGGACCGACTAGTACTGGGTCTCTTTTATTAATTTTTTCAAAGTACCAGCTTCTAGTCTTATTTATTAAATCAATAGTTCTTTGACTTTCAGTTTTATTAATTTCTCCTTTGAGCTTTAGGATCTCTAATTTAGTCTTCATCTGAGGATTTTTAATTTGTTCTCTTTCTAAATTTTTTAATTTGCCTGCCCAATCCATTGACCTCTGCCCTTCTTAATTTGTTAATATATGAACTCAAGGATATAAATCTCCCCCTGAGTACTGCTCTGGCTGCATCCAATAGGTTTTGAAAGGATGTCTCATCATTGTGATTTTCTTCAATGAAGTTATTAATTGTTTCTATGATTTGTTCTTTAACTAACTGGTTTTGGAGAATCGTGTTGTTTGATTTCCAATTAATTTTCGATTCACCTCTCCATGTTCCCTTACTCATTATTATTTTCCTTGCATTGTGATCTGAGAACGTTGCATTTATTATTTCTGCTCTTTTGCACTTGCTTGCAATGTTTCTATGCCCTAATACATGGTCAATTTTTGTGAATGTACCAGGTGCTGCAGAGAAGAAGGTACATTCCTTTTTGTCCCTATTGATTTTTCTCCACATGTCTACTAACTCTAATTTTTCTAAGATTTCATTCACTTCTCTTACCTCTTTCTTATTTGTTTTTTTGGTTTGATTTATCTAGTTCAGAGCGAGTAAGGTTCAGGTCTCCCACTCTTATAGTTTTTCTATCTATCTCGTCCTTGAGCTCCTCTAGTTTCTCCTTTAGAAATCTGGATGCGATGCCATTTGGTGCATACGTGGTGAGTACAGATATTTCCTCACTGTCTATACTGCCTTTTATCAGGATGTAATTACGTTCCCTATCTCTTTTAACTAGATTTATTCTTACTTTGGCTTTGTCGGATATCACGATTGCGACTCCTGCCTTCTTTCTGTCAGTTGATGCCCAAAAGATTTGGCTCCACCCTCTTACTTTCACCCTATGTGTATCTACCTTCCTCATGTGTGTTTCTTGTAGACAGCATATGGTAGGGTTTTGGATTCTAATCCACTCTGCTCTTCGCTTGCGTTTTATGGGTGAGTTCATTCCAGTCACATTCAGAGTTATGATTACTAGCTGTGTCTTTCCCGGCATATTGATTTCTGTTCCTGTTCTGGCCTTTTCTTCTCTCACTATTTCCTTCTACACCAACGTTTGCTTTTAAACATTCCCCCTTGTTCCCACCCTTATTTTACATCCCTTTCTACCCCCCTCCCTTCTTATGCCCCCCCTTATTTTCCGTGTAGTCTTTCTAAAATTAACCCCCCACCCCTCCCTCTCTTGTACTACTTCCCTCCCCACCAGACCTTTTGTTACCCTTCTGCTCCCCTATTGGGCGTAAATCTATGCTCTGCCCCCAGTGAATTGGATGGTTTTTCCCACTTTGAGTCAATGTCAAAGCACATAAAAGTTGAGTATTTCCTGCCTCCGACCTCTTTACCCTTCCAGTATATTGATGTTCTCCCCCCTCCCACCATGAGCTTCTTTATGACGTATAAATTCACCC
The DNA here is from genome assembly GCF_027887165.1 of Monodelphis domestica. Classification (NCBI taxonomy): domain Eukaryota; kingdom Metazoa; phylum Chordata; class Mammalia; order Didelphimorphia; family Didelphidae; genus Monodelphis; species Monodelphis domestica. The sequence continues at coordinate 577,625,546 of NC_077227.1, read as the reverse complement.
CCATTTGTTTCTTTTTCCCATTTCTTTAAATATTAACCTATTTTTTAGCTCTAATTATATATATATGTGTGTGTGTGTGTGTGTGTGTGTATGCATTCTCATGTGTATGTATTTTTGCAGGCATATATCTGTATACCTATTTGTGTCACGTCTTTTCGTCCTATAGGGTTTGTCACTGTTCCCTCTAAGTGTACTTCTCTTTGCTGCCCAGGTAATAACAACAGTTTTTCAGAGTTACCAATGACCTCTTTTCTTATAGGGATACGTATCATTTTAACTTATTGAGTCTCTTAACAAGAATTCCTTTTGTTTTGTTTTGTTTTTTCTTTTTTAATTATCTTTCGATGATTCTCTTGAGTTCTGTGCTTGTACATCCAATTTTCTGTTCAGGTCTGGTCTTTTCTTTAGAAAATCTTGAAATTCTTGTATTTTGTTGAATGACCATACTTTCCCCTGTAAGAGTATAGTCAGTTTTGCTGGGTCGTTGATTCTTGGTTGTAGACCTAGAGAAAGGAAGTAAGGTAGACACCCAATGCCTGGGTTGGGGGTGGGGATGGGAGTGGTGGTGGGGGACTAGCAGGTGCCAGGCCCTCTCAGACTCCTGGGAATGCAGCCCTCACACCAGGGGACCAAAGGTGTGAACCCAGGTGTCAAAGATCCTCTTGGTGTGAACCCAGGTGCCACGCCCACTTTGATATGAACCAGGTGACAAGGCCCTCTTGGTGTGAACCCTATTGTGGGTTTTGTAGATTCTTTAACTCTGAGAAAACCAAAGAAAAACTTGGCCTTTGGTTTGGACTCAGAGTCCTAACTTGCTTCTTGACTCAACCAGGTAGCCTTTGCTATTTCATCATCTGAAGGTGAGGTTAAGATTTCCAAAGATAATAGCAGTAGGTTTTATTTAGATAGTATAAATTTGGGTTGGTCAAATCAGAGAGGATTAGTGTAGCCGGTGAAACACAGGAGAAGCCGTTCCTTGGGGAAACTGGGAGTCCATTTGGGTTCATCTAGAATCCATTCCCATTAGAAATCCTTGATTCATCCTGATGTCTTTCAAGAAATATTTTATGTTTATAATAAGAGGCTCCTTAGCATCCTTGAGCCTGCCCCCGAAGGGAAGCTCACATTTGACCTTCACTTCATCACCGAGGATACTTTTGATGACCTCTATCAAAAGTATCCAAAGAGTTGGAACCTGATTGGCAAGTTGAAAAGTTTTGAGCCTACGTTGGAGCCGTTTTTCGATCTAAACGTTTCTTTTCCGTAAGTCATCAAAATTCATTTTTACAGAATGGGCTTTAAAGGGCTCTAAAATTGTGCTTGCCCACTGATTCAGCAACACCACGCCTAGGTCCCAATGCCCAAGGGATCACAAGAAGGGGTGGGAGGGTGGGGATAGAGGGGGCGGGCATTATTTCTTTTCATTTTTATTTTTTTACTTTATTTATTTATTTATTTATTTATCTATCTATCTATCTATCTAGTCATTGATTGATTTAATTTGGTCATTTCCAAACATTATTCATCGGAAACAAAGATCATTTCCTTTTCTTCCCTCCCCCCTCAACCCCCCACCCCCACCTCTCCCATAGCCACCGCCCGATTTCACTGGGTATCACATGTGTTCTTGATTCGAACCCATTTCCATGTTGATGGTATCTGCATTAGAGTGTTCATTTAGAGTCTCTCCTCAGTCGTATCCCCTCCACCCCTGCAGTCAAGCAGTTGCTTTTCATCAGTGTTTTGAATCCCAGAGTTCATCCTCTGCTTGTGGATAGTGTTTTTTAGATCCCCGCAGATTGTTCAGGGACACTGCATTGACACCAATGGAGAAGTCCATTACCTTCGATTGTACCACGGTGTATCAGTCTCTGTGTACAATGTTCTCCTGGTTCTGCTCCTTTCGCTCTGCATCACCTCCTGGAGGTTGTTCCAGTCTCCATGGAATTCCTCCGCTTTAGTATTCCTTTGAGCACAATAGGATTCCATCACCAACATATACCACAATTTGTTCAGCCACTCCCCAATTGAAGGGCATGCCCTCATTTTCCAATTTTTGGCCACCACGAAGAGCGCAGCTAATGAATATTCTTGTACAAGTCTTTTTCCTTATTGTCCCTGTTGGGGTACAAACCCAGCTGTGCTATAGCTGGATCGAAGGGCAGACAGTCTCTTATCGCCCTTTGGGCATAGTTCCAAATTGTCCTCCAGAATGGTTGGATCAATTCACAACTCCACCAGCAATGAATTAGTGTCCCTACTTTGCCACATCCCCTCCAGCATTCACTACTTTCCATAGCTGTCATGTTAGCCAATCTGCTAGGTGTGAGGTGATACCTCAGAGTTGTTTTGATTTGCATCTCTCTGATTATGAGAGATGTAGAACATTTTTTCATGTGCTTATTAATAGTTTTAATTTCTTTGGCTGAGAACCGCCTGTTCGTGTCCCTTGCCCATTTATCAATTGGAGAATGGCTTGATTTTTTGGACAATTGACTTAGCTCTTTGTCAATTTGAGTAATTAAACCTTTGTGGGAGGTTTTTATGAAGATTGTTTCCCAGTCTGTTGCTTCCCTTCTGATTTTACTTACGTTGGTTTTGTTTGTACAAAAGCTTTTTAATTTGATGTAGTCAAAAGTATTTATGTTACATTTTGTGACTCTTTCTAAGTCTTGCTTGGTTTTCAAATCTTTCCCTTCCCAGAGGTCTGACGTGTATACTAGTCTGCGTTCACCTGATTTACTTATACTTGCCTTCTTTATGTTCAAGACATTCACCCATTCTGAAGTCATCTTGGTGTAGGGTGTGAGGTGTTGATCCAAACCTAATCTCTCCCACACTGTCTTCCAATTTTCCCAGCAGTTTTTATCACATAATGGATCTTTGTCCCCAAAGCTGGGGTCTTTGGCTTTCCCATAAGCTGTCTTGCTGAGACCATTTACGCCAAGTCTATTCCACTGATCCTCCTTTCTGTCTCTTAGCCAGTACCAAATTGTTTTGATAACCACTGCTTCATAGTAGAGTTTCAGATCTGGGACTGCAAGTCCTCCTTCCTTTGCATTTTTTTTCCCCACATGATTTCCCTGGATATCCTTGATCTTTTGTTCTTCCAAGTGAACTTATTTATGGTTGTTTTCTAATTCGGTAAAGAAGTTTTTTGGTAGTTCAATGGGTATGGCACTAAACAAGTAAATTAATTTGGGTAGGATTGTCATTTTTTATTATGTTAGCTCGTCCCACCCATGAGCAATCAATGTTTTTCCAGTTGTTTAGATCTAGTTTTCGCTGTGCGGAGAGTGTTTTGTAGTTGTGTTCATATAGTTCCTGTGTTTGTCTCGGCACACAGATTCCTAAGTATTCTATATTGTCTAGGGTGACTTTAAATGGAATTTCACTCTCTAATTCTTGCTGCTGAGATGGGTTAGAGATATATAGAAGTGCTGATGACTTATGCGGGTTTATTTTGTATCCTGCGACTTTGCTGAAGCTGCTGATTATTTCGAGGAACTTTTTGGTTGGTTCTCTAGGATTCCTTACGTAAACCATCATATCATGAGCAAAGAGTGATAGCTCGGTCTCCTCATTGCCAGTTTTAATACCTTCCATTTCTATTCCTTCTCTAATTGCTACTGCTAGTGTTTCTAGTACAATGTTAAATAATCGAGGTGATAGTGGGCATCCTTGTTTTACTCCCGATCTTATTGGGAAGGCTTCTAGTTTATCCCCATTGCAGATGATGTTTGCTGATGGTTTCAGCTATATACTGTTTATGATTTTTAGGAAAGGCCCTTCGATTCCTATGCTTTCTAGTGTTTTCACTAGGAATGGGTGTTGCATTCAATGAAAGGCTTTTTCTGCATCTATTGAGATGATCATGTGATTTTTGTCAGTTTGCTCGTTTGTACGGTCAGTTATGTGGATGGTTTTCCTAATATTGAACCATCCTTGCATTCCTGGTATGAACCCTGCCTGGGCATAGTGGATGACCCTTGTGATGACTTGCTGGAGTCTTTTTGCTGGTATCCTATTTAAGATTTTTGCATCTATAGTCATTAGGGAGATTGGCCTTTGGTGTTCCTTCTCTGTTTTTGAGCTGACTGGCTTTGGGATCAGTACCATGATTGTGTCGTAAAACGAATTTGGCAGAACTCCTTCTTGGCTCATTCTGTCAAATAGTCTGTTTTCTATTGGGATTAGTTGTCCTTTGAATGTTTGATAGAATTCATTTGTGAATCCATCTGGACCTGGGGATTTTTTCTTAGGGAGTGCTTTGATGGCTTGTTCGATGTCTTTTTCTGATATGGGATTGTTAAGGTAATTTATTTCTTCCTCTTTTAGTCTAGGCGATTTATATTTTTGTAAGTATTCATCCATATCACCTAGACTGCCATATTGGTTGCCATATAATTGGGCATAGTCGTTTTTCACGATAGCCTTAATTTCTCCTTCATTAGAGGTGAGGTCTCCTTTTTCATCTTGGAGACTGTCAATTCGGTTTATTTCTTTTCTTTTTTTTTTTAATTGGACCGACTAGTACTGGGTCTCTTTTATTAATTTTTTCAAAGTACCAGCTTCTAGTCTTATTTATTAAATCAATAGTTCTTTGACTTTCAGTTTTATTAATTTCTCCTTTGAGCTTTAGGATCTCTAATTTAGTCTTCATCTGAGGATTTTTAATTTGTTCTCTTTCTAAATTTTTTAATTTGCCTGCCCAATCCATTGACCTCTGCCCTTCTTAATTTGTTAATATATGAACTCAAGGATATAAATCTCCCCCTGAGTACTGCTCTGGCTGCATCCAATAGGTTTTGAAAGGATGTCTCATCATTGTGATTTTCTTCAATGAAGTTATTAATTGTTTCTATGATTTGTTCTTTAACTAACTGGTTTTGGAGAATCGTGTTGTTTGATTTCCAATTAATTTTCGATTCACCTCTCCATGTTCCCTTACTCATTATTATTTTCCTTGCATTGTGATCTGAGAACGTTGCATTTATTATTTCTGCTCTTTTGCACTTGCTTGCAATGTTTCTATGCCCTAATACATGGTCAATTTTTGTGAATGTACCAGGTGCTGCAGAGAAGAAGGTACATTCCTTTTTGTCCCTATTGATTTTTCTCCACATGTCTACTAACTCTAATTTTTCTAAGATTTCATTCACTTCTCTTACCTCTTTCTTATTTGTTTTTTTGGTTTGATTTATCTAGTTCAGAGAGAGTAAGGTTCAGGTCTCCCACTCTTATAGTTTTTCTATCTATCTCGTCCTTGAGCTCCTCTAGTTTCTCCTTTAGAAATCTGGATGCGATGCCATTTGGTGCATACGTGGTGAGTACAGATATTTCCTCACTGTCTATACTGCCTTTTATCAGGATGTAATTACGTTCCCTATCTCTTTTAACTAGATTTATTCTTACTTTGGCTTTGTCGGATATCACGATTGCGACTCCTGCCTTCTTTCTGTCAGTTGATGCCCAAAAGATTTGGCTCCACCCTCTTACTTTCACCCTATGTGTATCTACCTTCCTCATGTGTGTTTCTTGTAGACAGCATATGGTAGGGTTTTGGATTCTAATCCACTCTGCTCTTCGCTTGCGTTTTATGGGTGAGTTCATTCCAGTCACATTCAGAGTTATGATTACTAGCTGTGTCTTTCCCGGCATATTGATTTCTGTTCCTGTTCTGGCCTTTTCTTCTCTCACTATTTCCTTCTACACCAACGTTTGCTTTTAAACATTCCCCCTTGTTCCCACCCTTATTTTACATCCCTTTCTACCCCCCTCCCTTCTTATGCCCCCCCTTATTTTCCGTGTAGTCTTTCTAAAATTAACCCCCCACCCCTCCCTCTCTTGTACTACTTCCCTCCCCACCAGACCTTTTGTTACCCTTCTGCTCCCCTATTGGGCGTAAATCTATGCTCTGCCCCCAGTGAATTGGATGGTTTTTCCCACTTTGAGTCAATGTCAAAGCACATAAAAGTTGAGTATTTCCTGCCTCCGACCTCTTTACCCTTCCAGTATATTGATGTTCTCCCCCCTCCCACCATGAGCTTCTTTATGACGTATAAATTCACCCCCATTTGTTTCTTTTTCCCATTTCTTTAAATATTAACCTATTTTTTAGCTCTAATTATATATATATGTGTGTGTGTGTGTGTGTGTGTGTATGCATTCTCATGTGTATGTATTTTTGCAGGCATATATCTGTATACCTATTTGTGTCACGTCTTTTCGTCCTATAGGGTTTGTCACTGTTCCCTCTAAGTGTACTTCTCTTTGCTGCCCAGGTAATAAGAACAGTTTTTCAGAGTTACCAATGACCTCTTTTCTTATAGGGATACGTATCATTTTAACTTATTGAGTCTCTTAACAAGAATTCCTTTTGTTTTGTTTTGTTTTTTCTTTTTTAATTATCTTTCGATGATTCTCTTGAGTTCTGTGCTTGTACATCCAATTTTCTGTTCAGGTCTGGTCTTTTCTTTAGAAAATCTTGAAATTCTTGTATTTTGTTGAATGACCATACTTTCCCCTGTAAGAGTATAGTCAGTTTTGCTGGGTCGTTGATTCTTGGTTGTAGACCTAGAGAAAGGAAGTAAGGTAGACACCCAATGCCTGGGTTGGGGGTGGGGATGGGAGTGGTGGTGGGGGACTAGCAGGTGCCAGGCCCTCTCAGACTCCTGGGAATGCAGCCCTCACACCAGGGGACCAAAGGTGTGAACCCAGGTGTCAAAGATCCTCTTGGTGTGAACCCAGGTGCCACGCCCACTTTGATATGAACCAGGTGACAAGGCCCTCTTGGTGTGAACCCTATTGTGGGTTTTGTAGATTCTTTAACTCTGAGAAAACCAAAGAAAAACTTGGCCTTTGGTTTGGACTCAGAGTCCTAACTTGCTTCTTGACTCAACCAGGTAGCCTTTGCTATTTCATCATCTGAAGGTGAGGTTAAGATTTCCAAAGATAATAGCAGTAGGTTTTATTTAGATAGTATAAATTTGGGTTGGTCAAATCAGAGAGGATTAGTGTAGCCGGTGAAACACAGGAGAAGCCGTTCCTTGGGGAAACTGGGAGTCCATTTGGGTTCATCTAGAATCCATTCCCATTAGAAATCCTTGATTCATCCTGATGTCTTTCAAGAAATATTTTATGTTTATAATAAGAGGCTCCTTAGCATCCTTGAGCCTGCCCCCGAAGGGAAGCTCACATTTGACCTTCACTTCATCACCGAGGATACTTTTGATGACCTCTATCAAAAGTATCCAAAGAGTTGGAACCTGATTGGCAAGTTGAAAAGTTTTGAGCCTACGTTGGAGCCGTTTTTCGATCTAAACGTTTCTTTTCCGTAAGTCATCAAAATTCATTTTTACAGAATGGGCTTTAAAGGGCTCTAAAATTGTGCTTGCCCACTGATTCAGCAACACCACGCCTAGGTCCCAATGCCCAAGGGATCACAAGAAGGGGTGGGAGGGTGGGGATAGAGGGGGCGGGCATTATTTCTTTTCATTTTTATTTTTTTACTTTATTTATTTATTTATTTATTTATCTATCTATCTATCTATCTAGTCATTGATTGATTTAATTTGGTCATTTCCAAACATTATTCATCGGAAACAAAGATCATTTCCTTTTCTTCCCTCCCCCCTCAACCCCCCACCCCCACCTCTCCCATAGCCACCGCCCGATTTCACTGGGTATCACATGTGTTCTTGATTCGAACCCATTTCCATGTTGATGGTATCTGCATTAGAGTGTTCATTTAGAGTCTCTCCTCAGTCGTATCCCCTCCACCCCTGCAGTCAAGCAGTTGCTTTTCATCAGTGTTTTGAATCCCAGAGTTCATCCTCTGCTTGTGGATAGTGTTTTTTAGATCCCCGCAGATTGTTCAGGGACACTGCATTGACACCAATGGAGAAGTCCATTACCTTCGATTGTACCACGGTGTATCAGTCTCTGTGTACAATGTTCTCCTGGTTCTGCTCCTTTCGCTCTGCATCACCTCCTGGAGGTTGTTCCAGTCTCCATGGAATTCCTCCGCTTTAGTATTCCTTTGAGCACAATAGGATTCCATCACCAACATATACCACAATTTGTTCAGCCACTCCCCAATTGAAGGGCATGCCCTCATTTTCCAATTTTTGGCCACCACGAAGAGCGCAGCTAATGAATATTCTTGTACAAGTCTTTTTCCTTATTGTCCCTGTTGGGGTACAAACCCAGCTGTGCTATAGCTGGATCGAAGGGCAGACAGTCTCTTATCGCCCTTTGGGCATAGTTCCAAATTGTCCTCCAGAATGGTTGGATCAATTCACAACTCCACCAGCAATGAATTAGTGTCCCTACTTTGCCACATCCCCTCCAGCATTCACTACTTTCCATAGCTGTCATGTTAGCCAATCTGCTAGGTGTGAGGTGATACCTCAGAGTTGTTTTGATTTGCATCTCTCTGATTATGAGAGATGTAGAACATTTTTTCATGTGCTTATTAATAGTTTTAATTTCTTTGGCTGAGAACCGCCTGTTCGTGTCCCTTGCCCATTTATCAATTGGAGAATGGCTTGATTTTTTGGACAATTGACTTAGCTCTTTGTCAATTTGAGTAATTAAACCTTTGTGGGAGGTTTTTATGAAGATTGTTTCCCAGTCTGTTGCTTCCCTTCTGATTTTACTTACGTTGGTTTTGTTTGTACAAAAGCTTTTTAATTTGATGTAGTCAAAAGTATTTATGTTACATTTTGTGACTCTTTCTAAGTCTTGCTTGGTTTTCAAATCTTTCCCTTCCCAGAGGTCTGACGTGTATACTAGTCTGCGTTCACCTGATTTACTTATACTTGCCTTCTTTATGTTCAAGACATTCACCCATTCTGAAGTCATCTTGGTGTAGGGTGTGAGGTGTTGATCCAAACCTAATCTCTCCCACACTGTCTTCCAATTTTCCCAGCAGTTTTTATCACATAATGGATCTTTGTCCCCAAAGCTGGGGTCTTTGGCTTTCCCATAAGCTGTCTTGCTGAGACCATTTACGCCAAGTCTATTCCACTGATCCTCCTTTCTGTCTCTTAGCCAGTACCAAATTGTTTTGATAACCACTGCTTCATAGTAGAGTTTCAGATCTGGGACTGCAAGTCCTCCTTCCTTTGCATTTTTTTTCCCCACATGATTTCCCTGGATATCCTTGATCTTTTGTTCTTCCAAGTGAACTTATTTATGGTTGTTTTCTAATTCGGTAAAGAAGTTTTTTGGTAGTTCAATGGGTATGGCACTAAACAAGTAAATTAATTTGGGTAGGATTGTCATTTTTTATTATGTTAGCTCGTCCCACCCATGAGCAATCAATGTTTTTCCAGTTGTTTAGATCTAGTTTTCGCTGTGCGGAGAGTGTTTTGTAGTTGTGTTCATATAGTTCCTGTGTTTGTCTCGGCACACAGATTCCTAAGTATTCTATATTGTCTAGGGTGACTTTAAATGGAATTTCACTCTCTAATTCTTGCTGCTGAGATGGGTTAGAGATATATAGAAGTGCTGATGACTTATGCGGGTTTATTTTGTATCCTGCGACTTTGCTGAAGCTGCTGATTATTTCGAGGAACTTTTTGGTTGGTTCTCTAGGATTCCTTACGTAAACCATCATATCATGAGCAAAGAGTGATAGCTCGGTCTCCTCATTGCCAGTTTTAATACCTTCCATTTCTATTCCTTCTCTAATTGCTACTGCTAGTGTTTCTAGTACAATGTTAAATAATCGAGGTGATAGTGGGCATCCTTGTTTTACTCCCGATCTTATTGGGAAGGCTTCTAGTTTATCCCCATTGCAGATGATGTTTGCTGATGGTTTCAGCTATATACTGTTTATGATTTTTAGGAAAGGCCCTTCGATTCCTATGCTTTCTAGTGTTTTCACTAGGAATGGGTGTTGCATTCAATGAAAGGCTTTTTCTGCATCTATTGAGATGATCATGTGATTTTTGTCAGTTTGCTCGTTTGTACGGTCAGTTATGTGGATGGTTTTCCTAATATTGAACCATCCTTGCATTCCTGGTATGAACCCTGCCTGGGCATAGTGGATGACCCTTGTGATGACTTGCTGGAGTCTTTTTGCTGGTATCCTATTTAAGATTTTTGCATCTATAGTCATTAGGGAGATTGGCCTTTGGTGTTCCTTCTCTGTTTTTGAGCTGACTGGCTTTGGGATCAGTACCATGATTGTGTCGTAAAACGAATTTGGCAGAACTCCTTCTTGGCTCATTCTGTCAAATAGTCTGTTTTCTATTGGGATTAGTTGTCCTTTGAATGTTTGATAGAATTCATTTGTGAATCCATCTGGACCTGGGGATTTTTTCTTAGGGAGTGCTTTGATGGCTTGTTCGATGTCTTTTTCTGATATGGGATTGTTAAGGTAATTTATTTCTTCCTCTTTTAGTCTAGGCGATTTATATTTTTGTAAGTATTCATCCATATCACCTAGACTGCCATATTGGTTGCCATATAATTGGGCATAGTCGTTTTTCACGATAGCCTTAATTTCTCCTTCATTAGAGGTGAGGTCTCCTTTTTCATCTTGGAGACTGTCAATTCGGTTTATTTCTTTTCTTTTTTTTTTAATTGGACCGACTAGTACTGGGTCTCTTTTATTAATTTTTTGAAAGTACCAGCTTCTAGTCTTATTCATTAAATCAATAGTTCTTTGACTTTCAGTTTTATTAATTTCTCCTTTGAGCTTTAGGATCTCTAATTTAGTCTTCATCTGAGGAATTTTAATTTGTTCTCTTTCTAAATTTTTTAATTTGCCTGCCCAATCCATTGACCTCTGCCCTTCTTAATTTGTTAATATATGAACTCAAGGATATAAATCTCCCCCTGAGTACTGCTCTGGCTGCATCTAATAGGTTTTGAAAGGATGTCTCATCATCGTGATTTTCTTCAATGAAGTTATTAATTGTTTCTATGATTTGTTCTTTAACTAACTGGTTTTGGAGAATCATGTTGTTTGATTTCCAATTAATTTTCGATTCACCTCTCCATGTTCCCTTACTCATTATTATTTTCCTTGCATTGTGATCTGAGAACGTTGCATTTATTATTTCTGCTCTTTTGCACTTGCTTGCAATGTTTCTATGCCCTAATACATGGTCAATTTTTGTGAATGTACCAGGTGCTACAGAGAAGAAGGTACATTCCTTTTTGTCCCTATTGATTTTTCTCCACATGTCTACTAACTCTAATTTTTCTAAGATTTCATTCACTTCTCTTACCTCTTTCTTATTTGTTTTTTTTGTTTGATTTATCTAGTTCAGAGAGAGGAAGGTTCAGGTCTCCCACTCTTATAGTTTTTCTATCTATCTCGTCCTTGAGCTCCTCTAGTTTCTCCTTTAGAAATCTGGATGCGATGCCATTTGGTGCATACATGGTGAGTACAGATATTTCCTCACTGTCTATACTGCCTTTTATTAGGATGTAATTACGTTCGCTATCTCTTTTAACTAGATTTATTCTTACTTTGGCTTTGTCGGATATCACGATTGCGACTCCTGCCTTCTTTCTGTCAGTTGATGCCCAAAAGATTTGGCTCCACCCTCTTACTTTCACCCTATGTGTATCTACCTTCCTCATGTGTGTTTCTTGTAGACAGCATATGGTAGGGTTTTGGATTCTAATCCACTCTGCTCTTCGCTTGCGTTTTATGGGTGAGTTCATTCCAGTCACATTCAGAGTTATGATTACTAGCTGTGTCTTTCCCGGCATATTGATTTCTGTTCCTGTTCTGGCCTTTTCTTCTCTCACTATTTCCTTCTACACCAACGTTTGCTTTTAAACATTCCCCCTTGTTCCCACCCTTATTTTACATCCCTTTCTACCCCCCTCCCTTCTTATGCCCCCCCTTATTTTCCGTGTAGTCTTTCTAAAATTAACCCCCCACCCCTCCCTCTCTTGTACTACTTCCCTCCCCACCAGACCTTTTGTTACCCTTCTGCTCCCCTATTGGGCGTAAATCTATGCTCTGCCCCCAGTGAATTGGATGGTTTTTCCCTCTTTGAGTCAATGTCAAAGCACATAAAAGTTGAGTATTTCCTGCCTCCGACCTCTTTACCCTTCCAGTATATTGATGTTCTCCCCCCTCCCACCATGAGCTTCTTTATGACGTATAAATTCACCCCCATTTGTTTCTTTTTCCCATTTCTTTAAATATTAACCTATTTTTAAGCTCTAATTATATATATATGTGTGTGTGTGTGTGTGTGTGTGTATGCATTCTCATGTGTATGTATTTTTGCATGCATATATCTGTATACCTATTTGTGTCACGTCTTTTCGTCCTATAGGGTTTGTCACTGTTCCCTCTAAGTGTACTTCTCTTTGCTGCCCAGGTAATAACAACAGTTTTTCAGAGTTACCAATGACCTCTTTTCTTATAGGGATACGTATCATTTTAACTTATTGAGTCTCTTAACAAGAATTCCTTTTGTTTTGTTTTGTTTTTTCTTTTTTAATTATCTTTCGATGATTCTCTTGAGTTCTGTGCTTGTACATCCAATTTTCTGTTCAGGTCTGGTCTTTTCTTTAGAAAATCTTGAAATTCTTCTATTTTGTTGAATGACCATACTTTCCCCTGTAAGAGTATAGTCAGTTTTGCTGGGTCGTTGATACTTGGTTGTAGACCTAGAGAAAGGAAGTAAGGTAGACACCCAATGCCTGGGTTGGGGGTGGGGATGGGAGTGGTGGTGGGGGACTAGCAGGTGCCAGGCCCTCTCAGACTCCTGGGAATGCAGCCCTCACACCAGGGGACCAAAGGTGTGAACCCAGGTGTCAAAGATCCTCTTGGTGTGAACCCAGGTGCCATGCCCACTTTGATATGAACCAGGTGACAAGGCCCTCTTGGTGTGAACCCTATTGTGGGTTTTGTAGATTCTTTAACTCTGAGAAAACCAAAGAAAAACTTGGCCTTTGGTTTGGACTCAGAGTCCTAACTTGCTTCTTGACTCAACCAGGTAGCCTTTGCTATTTCATCATCTGAAGGTGAGGTTAAGATTTCCAAAGATAATAGCAGTAGGTTTTATTTAGATAGTATAAATTTGGGTTGGTCAAATCAGAGAGGATTAGTGTAGCCGGTGAAACACAGGAGAAGCCGTTCCTTGGGGAAACTGGGAGTCCATTTGGGTTCATCTAGAATCCATTCCCATTAGAAATCCTTGATTCATCCTGATGTCTTTCAAGAAATATTTTATGTTTATAATAAGAGGCTCCTTAGCATCCTTGAGCCTGCCCCCGAAGGGAAGCTCACATTTGACCTTCACTTCATCACCGAGGATACTTTTGATGACCTCTATCAAAAGTATCCAAAGAGTTGGAACCTGATTGGCAAGTTGAAAAGTTTTGAGCCTACGTTGGAGCCGTTTTTCGATCTAAACGTTTCTTTTCCGTAAGTCATCAAAATTCATTTTTACAGAATGGGCTTTAAAGGGCTCTAAAATTGTGCTTGCCCACTGATTCAGCAACACCAAGCCTAGGTCCCAATGCCCAAGGGATCACAAGAAGGGGTGGGAGGGTGGGGATAGAGGGGGCGGGCATTATTTCTTTTCATTTTTATTTTTTTACTTTATTTATTTATTTATTTATTTATTTATTTATCTATCTATCTATCTATCTAGTCATTGATTGATTTAATTTGGTCATTTCCAAACATTATTCATCGGAAACAAAGATCATTTCCTTTTCTTCCCTCCCCCCTCAACCCCCCACCCCCACCTCTCCCATAGCCACCGCGCGATTTCACTGGGTATCACATGTGTTCTTGATTCGAACCCATTTCCATGTTGATGGTATCTGCATTAGAGTGTTCATTTAGAGTCTCTCCTCAGTCGTATCCCCTCCACCCCTGCAGTCAAGCAGTTGCTTTTCATCAGTGTTTTGAATCCCAGAGTTCATCCTCTGCTTGTGGATAGTGTTTTTTAGATCCCCGCAGATTGTTCAGGGACACTGCATTGACACCAATGGAGAAGTCCATTACCTTCGATTGTACCACGGTGTATCAGTCTCTGTGTACAATGTTCTCCTGGTTCTGCTCCTTTCGCTCTGCATCACCTCCTGGAGGTTGTTCCAGTCTCCATGGAATTCCTCCGCTTTAGTATTCCTTTGAGCACAATAGGATTCCATCACCAACATATACCACAATTTGTTCAGCCACTCCCCAATTGAAGGGCATGCCCTCATTTTCCAATTTTTGGCCACCACGAAGAGCGCAGCTAATGAATATTCTTGTACAAGTCTTTTTCCTTATTGTCCCTGTTGGGGTACAAACCCAGCTGTGCTATAGCTGGATCGAAGGGCAGACAGTCTCTTATCGCCCTTTGGGCATAGTTCCAAATTGTCCTCCAGAATGGTTGGATCAATTCACAACTCCACCAGCAATGAATTAGTGTCCCTACTTTGCCACATCCCCTCCAGCATTCACTACTTTCCATAGCTGTCATGTTAGCCAATCTGCTAGGTGTGAGGTGATACCTCAGAGTTGTTTTGATTTGCATCTCTCTGATTATGAGAGATGTAGAACATTTTTTCATGTGCTTATTAATAGTTTTAATTTCTTTGGCTGAGAACCGCCTGTTCGTGTCCCTTGCCCATTTATCAATTGGAGAATGGCTTGATTTTTTGGACAATTGACTTAGCTCTTTGTCAATTTGAGTAATTAAACCTTTGTGGGAGGTTTTTATGAAGATTGTTTCCCAGTCTGTTGCTTCCCTTCTGATTTTACTTACGTTGGTTTTGTTTGTACAAAAGCTTTTTAATTTGATGTAGTCAAAAGTATTTATGTTACATTTTGTGACTCTTTCTAAGTCTTGCTTGGTTTTCAAATCTTTCCCTTCCCAGAGGTCTGACGTGTATACTAGTCTGCGTTCACCTGATTTACTTATACTTGCCTTCTTTATGTTCAAGACATTCACCCATTCTGAAGTCATCTTGGTGTAGGGTGTGAGGTGTTGATCCAAACCTAATCTCTCCCACACTGTCTTCCAATTTTCCCAGCAGTTTTTATCACATAATGGATCTTTGTCCCCAAAGCTGGGGTCTTTGGCTTTCCCATAAGCTGTCTTGCTGAGACCATTTACGCCAAGTCTATTCCACTGATCCTCCTTTCTGTCTCTTAGCCAGTACCAAATTGTTTTGATAACCACTGCTTCATAGTAGAGTTTCAGATCTGGGACTGCAAGTCCTCCTTCCTTTGCATTTTTTTTCCCCACATGATTTCCCTGGATATCCTTGACCTTTTGTTCTTCCAAGTGAACTTATTTATGGTTGTTTTCTAATTCGGTAAAGAAGTTTTTTGGTACTTCAATGGGTATGGCACTAAACAAGTTAATTAATTTGGGTAGGATTGTCATTTTTTATTATGTTAGCTCGTCCCACCCATGAGCAATCAATGTTTTTCCAGTTGTTTAGATCTAGTTTTCGCTGTGCGGAGAGTGTTTTGTAGTTGTGTTCATATAGTTCCTGTGTTTGTCTCGGCACACAGATTCCTAAGTATTCTATATTGTCTAGGGTGACTTTAAATGGAATTTCACTCTCTAATTCTTGCTGCTGAGATGGGTTAGAGATATATAGAAGTGCTGATGACTTATGCGGGTTTATTTTGTATCCTGCGACTTTGCTGAAGCTGCTGATTATTTCGAGGAACTTTTTGGTTGGTTTTCTAGGATTCCTTACGTAAACCATCATATCATGAGCAAAGAGTGATAGCTCGGTCTCCTCGTTGCCAGTTTTAATACCTTCCATTTCTATTCCTTCTCTAATTGCTACTGCTAGTGTTTCTAGTACAATGTTAAATAATCGAGGTGATAGTGGGCATCCTTGTTTTACTCCCGATCTTATTGGGAAGGCTTCTAGTTTATCCCCATTGCAGATGATGTTTGCTGATGGTTTCAGCTATATACTGTTTATGATTTTTAGGAAAGGCCCTTCAATTCCTATGCTTTCTAGTGTTTTCACTAGGAATGGGTGTTGCATTCAATGAAAGGCTTTTTCTGCATCTATTGAGATGATCATGTGATTTTTGTCAGTTTGCTCGTTTGTACGGTCAGTTATGTGGATGGTTTTCCTAATATTGAACCATCCTTGCATTCCTGGTATGAACCCTGCCTGGGCATAGTGGATGACCCTTGTGATGACTTGCTGGAGTCTTTTTGCTGGTATCCTATTTAAGATTTTTGCATCTATAGTCATTAGGGAGATTGGCCTTTGGTGTTCCTTCTCTGTTTTTGAGCTGACTGGCTTTGGGATCAGTACCATGATTGTGTCGTAAAACGAATTTGGCAGAACTCCTTCTTGGCTCATTCTGTCAAATAGTCTGTTTTCTATTGGGATTAGTTGTCCTTTGAATGTTTGATAGAATTCATTTGTGAATCCATCTGGACCTGGGGATTTTTTCTTAGGGAGTGCTTTGATGGCTTGTTCGATGTCTTTTTCTGATATGGGATTGTTAAGGTAATTTATTTCTTCCTCTTTTAGTCTAGGCGATTTATATTTTTGTAAGTATTCATCCATATCACCTAGACTGCCATATTGGTTGCCATATAATTGGGCATAGTCGTTTTTCACGATAGCCTTAATTTCTCCTTCATTAGAGGTGAGGTCTCCTTTTTCATCTTGGAGACTGTCAATTCGGTTTATTTCTTTTCTTTTTTTTTTTAATTGGACCGACTAGTACTGGGTCTCTTTTATTAATTTTTTCAAAGTACCAGCTTCTACTCTTATTTATTAAATCAATAGTTCTTTGACTTTCAGTTTTATTAATTTCTCCTTTGAGCTTTAGGATCTCTAATTTAGTCTTCATCTGAGGATTTTTAATTTGTTCTCTTTCTAAATTTTTTAATTTGCCTGCCCAATCCATTGACCTCTGCCCTTCTTAATTTGTTAATATATGAACTCAAGGATATAAATCTCCCCCTGAGTACTGCTCTGGCTGCATCCAATAGGTTTTGAAAGGATGTCTCATCATCGTGATTTTCTTCAATGAAGTTATTAATTGTTTCTATGATTTGTTCTTTAACTAACTGGTTTTGGAGAATCGTGTTGTTTGATTTCCAATTAATTTTCGATTCACCTCTCCATGTTCCCTTACTCATTATTATTTTCCTTGCATTGTGATCTGAGAACGTTGCATTTATTATTTCTGCTCTTTTGCACTTGCTTGCAATGTTTCTATGCCCTAATACATGGTCAATTTTTGTGAATGTACCAGGTGCTGCAGAGAAGAAGGTACATTCCTTTTTGTCCCTATTGATTTTTCTCCACATGTCTACTAACTCTAATTTTTCTAAGATTTCATTCACTTCTCTTACCTCTTTCTTATTTGTTTTTTTGGTTTGATTTATCTAGTTCAGAGAGAGGAAGGTTCAGGTCTCCCACTCTTATAGTTTTTCTATCTATCTCGTCCTTGAGCTCCTCTAGTTTCTCCTTTAGAAATCTGGATGCGATGCCATTTGGTGCATACGTGGTGAGTACAGATATTTCCTCACTGTCTATACTGCCTTTTATCAGGATGTAATTACGTTCCCTATCTCTTTTAACTAGATTTATTCTTACTTTGGCTTTGTCGGATATCACGATTGCGACTCCTGCCTTCTTTCTGTCAGTTGATGCCCAAAAGATTTGGCTCCACCCTCTTACTTTCACCCTATGTGTATCTACCTTCCTCATGTGTGTTTCTTGTAGACAGCATATGGTAGGGTTTTGGATTCTAATCCACTCTGCTCTTCGCTTGCGTTTTATGGGTGAGTTCATTCCAGTCACATTCAGAGTTATGATTACTAGCTGTGTCTTTCCCGGCATATTGATTTCTGTTCCTGTTCTGGCCTTTTCTTCTCTCACTATTTCCTTCTACACCAACGTTTGCTTTTAAACATTCCCCCTTGTTCCCACCCTTATTTTACATCCCTTTCTACCCCCCTCCCTTCTTATGCCCCCCCTTATTTTCCGTGTAGTCTTTCTAAAATTAACCCCCCACCCCTCCCTCTCTTGTACTACTTCCCTCCCCACCAGACCTTTTGTTACCCTTCTGCTCCCCTATTGGGCGTAAATCTATGCTCTGCCCCCAGTGAATTGGATGGTTTTTCCCACTTTGAGTCAATGTCAAAGCACATAAAAGTTGAGTATTTCCTGCCTCCGACCTCTTTACCCTTCCAGTATATTGATGTTCTCCCCCCTCCCACCATGAGCTTCTTTATGACGTATAAATTCACCCCCATTTGTTTCTTTTTCCCATTTCTTTAAATATTAACCTATTTTTAAGCTCTAATTATATATATATATATATGTGTGTGTGTGTGTGTGTGTGTATGCATTCTCATGTGTATGTATTTTTGCATGCATATATCTGTATACCTATTTGTGTCACGTCTTTTCGTCCTATAGGGTTTGTCACTGTTCCCTCTAAGTGTACTTCTCTTTGCTGCCCAGGTAATAACAACAGTTTTTCAGAGTTACCAATGACCTCTTTTCTTATAGGGATACGTATCATTTTAACTTATTGAGTCTCTTAACAAGAATTCCTTTTGTTTTGTTTTGTTTTTTCTTTTTTAATTATCTTTCGATGATTCTCTTGAGTTCTGTGCTTGTACATCCAATTTTCTGTTCAGGTCTGGTCTTTTCTTTAGAAAATCTTGAAATTCTTCTATTTTGTTGAATGACCATACTTTCCCCTGTAAGAGTATAGTCAGTTTTGCAGGGTCGTTGATTCTTGGTTGTAGACCTAGAGAAAGGAAGTAAGGTAGACACCCAATGCCTGGGTTGGGGGTGGGGATGGGAGTGGTGGTGGGGGACTAGCAGGTGCCAGGCCCTCTCAGACTCCTGGGAATGCAGCCCTCACACCAGGGGACCAAAGGTGTGAACCCAGGTGTCAAAGATCCTCTTGGTGTGAACCCAGGTGCCACGCCCACTTTGATATGAACCAGGTGACAAGGCCCTCTTGGTGTGAACCCAGGTGTCAGGCCCCTTTGGTGTGAACTCAGGGGCAGTGCCCAGGGGGCAATAAAAAAGAATGCAGACCAAGGTCCTACTCACCTGAGAGCTGCTCTCTTGCGAGTTGGAGCCTCTGGAGAGAGAGAGAGAGAAAGAGACAGAGAGAGACAGAGAGACTGAGACAGACACACTCACACACAGAGAGTGAGAGAGAGAGAGAAAGATAGAGAGAGAGAGAAAGATAGAGAGAGAGAGAAAGAGAGTGAGGGAGACAGAGAGAGAGAGAGAGAGAGAGAGAGAGAGAGAGAGAGAGAGAGAGAGAGAGAGTGAGAAAGAGAGAGAGAGAGAGACAGAGAGACAGAGACAGAGACAGAGACAGAGAGACAGAGACAGAGACAGAGACAGAGACAGAGACAGAGACAGAGTGAGAGAGAGAGAGAGAGCCTTGCAAGACAGAGAGATATCAAGTCCCAGAGAGATGGATGTCAGTGAGATGACTGAGAAGGTCAGGTCAGAACTGACCTGTTCCATCTGTTTGGACCTCTTCACCCAGCCAGTGACCCTTGACTGCGGGCATAGCTTCTGCAGAGAGTGTGTTCTTCGGAGCTGGCAGGAAGCCCAAGTCCCATGGACATGCCCACTGTGCAGGGCAAGCAGTCAGCCCAGAGCCTTAGAGCCCACCCAGGTCCTGGAGGCCCTGGCCTCCAGCATGAGCAGGCAGCTGAGACTTCCCAGAGATGTGGGTGGCCAGGCCAGGTGTGGCCAACACCAAGCCGTTCAGAAGCTGTTCTGTGAAGATGATTTCAGCCCACTCTGTGTCTCGTGCTTACTCCCTCAAGAACACGAAGGTCATCGTGTGTATCCCCTGGAAGAGTCTGCGGAGACCTGCAAGGCACAGCTGCAGGAAGCCCTTGGCCAGGCCTGGGATAAGGCGAGAGAGGCTCACATGTTGCTGGAGCAGGAGAGAGAAAGGAGGCTGAGGTGCCGGAGGGAGGCTGCCACTCTGAAGCGGGTCATCTTGCCAGAATATATCAAGACCCACCTTGTGTGGACAGAGGACCAACAACAGGATCTCCTGGACAAGGAAAAGAGAAGGAATGTGAAGAGATTATGGACCAGTGAGGCCAGAATCTCCAAGTATGTCCAAAGCCTCAGGAAGCTGATTGAGGAGCTCGACAAGACTTTGGAGCAGCCCCTGGTGGAGATGCTCCTGGCTGGGAGGAGCACTTTGGAAAGGAGTCGGGAGCTGCTGCTTCGGTGTCCAGAGCCTGCTGCCCTAAGCTGGACTCTGTGTGGAACCACTGGAATGAGGGAGCTCCTACTGGCCTTCCAGAGCCACATCCTTCTGGATCCGGGAACAGCCCATTCCTATCTCAGCATCTCTGGAGATCTGAAGAGCGTGAGGCTTGCTAGCCATTGGTGGGACCTTCTGGACAACCAGCAGGAAGAGGTGGAGCGTCTTGTTTGTGTGCTGGGTGCTCAGAGCTTCACCTCAGGGAGCCATTATTGGGAGGTGGAGGTAGGAAGCAAGACAGAGTGGGAAGTGGGCATCTGTACAGGGCCAGGAAACAACCAGGGCAGCATCCATGGGGATGTGCTCTCCCTCTCTTGCCTCAACATGGGAGAACAATTTGAACTGTGGATCTCTCACACCATGGAAGACCCTGAGGATACAGGACCCCTGCACAGGCTGGGCATTTTCCTCCAATACGAAGGGGGACACCTGTCATTTTACAATGTGACCCAGGGCTGCCTGATCTACGCCTTTCCCCCGGTCACCTTCCAAGGTCCTCTCAGGCCTTTCTTCTCCCTTGGCCTGCTGCAGGAGGAGAATCAGCCCATCCCTCTCACCATCTGTCCACTGAGCCCTCATCCCTGAGGGAGCTCATGCCATTCCACCTGGCCTAGGCTCTGGGGCTCCATTCAGGGAGAGGATCCATCCTGTGCCGAATTCCTTAGTGAAAAGCTCCAGGACCAGCGAGAGTGACACCAAGGGACTGCAACGGGAAAAGGATGGACCACAGAGCTACCAGTGGAAAAGGAAAAACAAACAAAGAAAAAAATAACATAAAAATAATAGGAGCAGAGATCTGGAGACCAATTTTGGGAATTGTAAGGGTGATATTAGAAAATAAGTACTGTTTTATTAGTTTAGGGATGAGAAGTAAAGTGGCTGGCTTGAGAAAAGAACTGGAGTTGGAAGCAGAGCTGAGAGAGTGTGTACATTTCAACTGCTGACAGTTATAACCATTTTTCTGTGTCAATTAAGCTCTCTGGAAGTTGGCAGATATATGCACTCTCAGAGACTCTCTCTCAGGACTGGAGGAGGTAGCATCATGGCCACCCCACCCCCCTCTGTCTGTCTGTCTGAGGGAAAAGACCTGAAGGAGCTCAGCCTTTTCCTTTCCCAACTGGGGAAACACTATTGAATATCTATTGTGGGTTTTGTAGATTCTTTAACTCTGAGAAAACCAAAGAAAAACTTGGCCTTTGGTTTGGACTCAGAGTCCTAACTTGCTTCTTGACTCAACCAGGTAGCCTTTGCTATTTCATCATCTGAAGGTGAGGTTAAGATTTCCAAAGATAATAGCAGTAGGTTTTATTTAGATAGTATAAATTTGGGTTGGTCAAATCAGAGAGGATTAGTGTAGCCGGTGAAACACAGGAGAAGCCGTTCCTTGGGGAAACTGGGAGTCCATTTGGGTTCATCTAGAATCCATTCCCATTAGAAATCCTTGATTCATCCTGATGTCTTTCAAGAAATATTTTATGTTTATAATAAGAGGCTCCTTAGCATCCTTGAGCCTGCCCCCGAAGGGAAGCTCACATTTGACCTTCACTTCATCACCGAGGATACTTTTGATGACCTCTATCAAAAGTATCCAAAGAGTTGGAACCTGATTGGCAAGTTGAAAAGTTTTGAGCCTACGTTGGAGCCGTTTTTCGATCTAAACCTTTCTTTTCCGTAAGTCATCAAAATTCATTTTTACAGAATGGGCTTTAAAGGGCTCTAAAATTGTGCTTGCCCACTGATTCAGCAACACCACGCCTAGGTCCCAATGCCCAAGGGATCACAAGAAGGGGTGGGAGGGTGGGGATAG
Organism: Monodelphis domestica; assembly: GCF_027887165.1. Classification (NCBI taxonomy): domain Eukaryota; kingdom Metazoa; phylum Chordata; class Mammalia; order Didelphimorphia; family Didelphidae; genus Monodelphis; species Monodelphis domestica. Next base: position 577,603,503 of record NC_077227.1, on the reverse strand, counting down.
AGGGGGCGGGCATTATTTCTTTTCGTTTTTATTTTTTTTACTTTATTTATTTATTTATTTATTTATTTATCTATCTATCTATCTAGTCATTGATTGATTTAATTTGGTCATTTCCAAACATTATTCATTGGAAACAAAGATCATTTCCTTTTCTTCCCTCCCCCCTCAACCCCCCACCCCCACCTCTCCCATAGCCACCGCGCGATTTCACTGGGTATCACATGTGTTCTTGATTCGAACCCATTTCCATGTTGATGGTATCTGCATTAGAGTGTTCATTTAGAGTCTCTCCTCAGTCGTATCCCCTCCACCCCTGCAGTCAAGCAGTTGCTTTTCATCAGTGTTTTGAATCCCAGAGTTCATCCTCTGCTTGTGGATAGTGTTTTTTAGATCCCCGCAGATTGTTCAGGGACACTGCATTGACACCAATGGAGAAGTCCATTACCTTCGATTGTACCACGGTGTATCAGTCTCTGTGTACAATGTTCTCCTGGTTCTGCTCCTTTCGCTCTGCATCACCTCCTGGAGGTTGTTCCAGTCTCCATGGAATTCCTCCGCTTTAGTATTCCTTTGAGCACAATAGGATTCCATCACCAACATATACCACAATTTGTTCAGCCACTCCCCAATTGAAGGGCATGCCCTCATTTTCCAATTTTTGGCCACCACGAAGAGCGCAGCTAATGAATATTCTTGTACAAGTCTTTTTCCTTATTGTCCCTGTTGGGGTACAAACCCAGCTGTGCTATGGCTGGATCGAAGGGCAGACAGTCTCTTATCGCCCTTTGGGCATAGTTCCAAATTGTCCTCCAGAATGGTTGGATCAATTCACAACTCCACCAGCAATGAATTAGTGTCCCTACTTTGCCACATCCCCTCCAGCATTCACTACTTTCCATAGCTGTCATGTTAGCCAATCTGCTAGGTGTGAGGTGATACCTCAGAGTTGTTTTGATTTGCATCTCTCTGATTATGAGAGATGTAGAACATTTTTTCATGTGCTTATTAATAGTTTTAATTTCTTTGGCTGAGAACCGCCTGTTCGTGTCCCTTGCCCATTTATCAATTGGAGAATGGCTTGATTTTTTGGACAATTGACTTAGCTCTTTGTCAATTTGAGTAATTAAACCTTTGTGGGAGGTTTTTATGAAGATTGTTTCCCAGTCTGTTGCTTCCCTTCTGATTTTACTTACGTTGGTTTTGTTTGTACAAAAGCTTTTTAATTTGATGTAGTCAAAAGTATTTATGTTACATTTTGTGACTCTTTCTAAGTCTTGCTTGGTTTTCAAATCTTTCCCTTCCCAGAGGTCTGACGTGTATACTAGTCTGCGTTCACCTGATTTACTTATACTTGCCTTCTTTATGTTCAAGACATTCACCCATTCTGAAGTCATCTTGGTGTAGGGTGTGAGGTGTTGATCCAAACCTAATCTCTCCCACACTGTCTTCCAATTTTCCCAGCAGTTTTTATCAAATAATGGATCTTTGTCCCCAAAGCTGGGGTCTTTGGCTTTCCCATAAGCTGTCTTGCTGAGACCATTTACGCCAAGTCTATTCCACTGATCCTCCTTTCTGTCTCTTAGCCAGTACCAAATTGTTTTGATAACCACTGCTTCATAGTAGAGTTTCAGATCTGGGACTGCAAGTCCTCCTTCCTTTGCATTTTTTTTCCCCACATGATTTCCCTGGATATCCTTGATCTTTTGTTCTTCCAAGTGAACTTATTTATGGTTGTTTTCTAATTCGGTAAAGAAGTTTTTTGGTAGTTCAATGGGTATGGCACTAAACAAGTAAATTAATTTGGGTAGGATTGTCATTTTTTATTATGTTAGCTCGTCCCACCCATGAGCAATCAATGTTTTTCCAGTTGTTTAGATCTAGTTTTCGCTGTGCGGAGAGTGTTTTGTAGTTGTGTTCATATAGTTCCTGTGTTTGTCTCGGCACACAGATTCCTAAGTATTCTATATTGTCTAGGGTGACTTTAAATGGAATTTCACTCTCTAATTCTTGCTGCTGAGATGGGTTAGAGATATATAGAAGTGTTGATGACTTATGCGGGTTTATTTTGTATCCTGCGACTTTGCTGAAGCTGCTGATTATTTCGAGGAACTTTTTGGTTGGTTCTCTAGGATTCCTTACGTAAACCATCATATCATGAGCAAAGAGTGATAGCTTGGTCTCCTCATTGCCAGTTTTAATACCTTCCATTTCTATTCCTTCTCTAATTGCTACTGCTAGTGTTTCTAGTACAATGTTAAATAATCGAGGTGATAGTGGGCATCCTTGTTTTACTCCCGATCTTATTGGGAAGGCTTCTAGTTTATCCCCATTGCAGATGATGTTTGCTGATGGTTTCAGCTATATACTGTTTATGATTTTTAGGAAAGGCCCTTCAATTCCTATGCTTTCTAGTGTTTTCACTAGGAATGGGTGTTGCATTCAATGAAAGGCTTTTTCTGCATCTATTGAGATGATCATGTGATTTTTGTCAGTTTGCTCGTTTGTACGGTCAGTTATGTGGATGGTTTTCCTAATATTGAACCATCCTTGCATTCCTGGTATGAACCCTGCCTGGGCATAGTGGATGACCCTTGTGATGACTTGCTGGAGTCTTTTTGCTGGTATCCTATTTAAGATTTTTGCATCTATAGTCATTAGGGAGATTGGCCTTTGGTGTTCCTTCTCTGTTTTTGAGCTGACTGGCTTTGGGATCAGTACCATGATTGTGTCGTAAAACGAATTTGGCAGAACTCCTTCTTGGCTCATTCTGTCAAATAGTCTGTTTTCTATTGGGATTAGTTGTCCTTTGAATGTTTGATAGAATTCATTTGTGAATCCATCTGGACCTGGGGATTTTTTCTTAGGGAGTGCTTTGATGGCTTGTTCGATGTCTTTTTCTGATATGGGATTGTTAAGGTAATTTATTTCTTCCTCTTTTAGTCTAGGCGATTTATATTTTTGTAAGTATTCATCCATATCACCTAGACTGCCATATTGGTTGCCATATAATTGGGCATAGTCGTTTTTCACGATAGCCTTAATTTCTCCTTCATTAGAGGTGAGGTCTCCTTTTTCATCTTGGAGACTGTCAATTCGGTTTATTTCTTTTCTTTTTTTTTTTTAATTGGACCGACTAGTACTGGGTCTCTTTTATTAATTTTTTCAAAGTACCAGCTTCTAGTCTTATTTATTAAATCAATAGTTCTTTGACTTTCAGTTTTATTAATTTCTCCTTTGAGCTTTAGGATCTCTAATTTAGTCTTCATCTGAGGATTTTTAATTTGTTCTCTTTCTAAATTTTTTAATTTGCCTGCCCAATCCATTGACCTCTGCCCTTCTTAATTTGTTAATATATGAACTCAAGGATATAAATCTCCCCCTGAGTACTGCTCTGGCTGCATCCAATAGGTTTTGAAAGGATGTCTCATCATTGTGATTTTCTTCAATGAAGTTATTAATTGTTTCTATGATTTGTTCTTTAACTAACTGGTTTTGGAGAATCGTGTTGTTTGATTTCCAATTAATTTTCGATTCACCTCTCCATGTTCCCTTACTCATTATTATTTTCCTTGCATTGTGATCTGAGAACGTTGCATTTATTATTTCTGCTCTTTTGCACTTGCTTGCAATGTTTCTATGCCCTAATACATGGTCAATTTTTGTGAATGTACCAGGTGCTGCAGAGAAGAAGGTACATTCCTTTTTGTCCCTATTGATTTTTCTCCACATGTCTACTAACTCTAATTTTTCTAAGATTTCATTCACTTCTCTTACCTCTTTCTTATTTGTTTTTTTGGTTTGATTTATCTAGTTCAGAGAGAGGAAGGTTCAGGTCTCCCACTCTTATAGTTTTTCTATCTATCTCGTCCTTGAGCTCCTCTAGTTTCTCCTTTAGAAATCTGGATGCGATGCCATTTGGTGCATACGTGGTGAGTACAGATATTTCCTCACTGTCTATACTGCCTTTTATCAGGATGTAATTACGTTCGCTATCTCTTTTAACTAGATTTATTCTTACTTTGGCTTTGTCGGATATCACGATTGCGACTCCTGCCTTCTTTCTGTCAGTTGATGCCCAAAAGATTTGGCTCCACCCTCTTACTTTCACCCTATGTGTATCTACCTTCCTCATGTGTGTTTCTTGTAGACAGCATATGGTAGGGTTTTGGATTCTAATCCACTCTGCTCTTCGCTTGCGTTTTATGGGTGAGTTCATTCCAGTCACATTCAGAGTTATGATTACTAGCTGTGTCTTTCCCGGCATATTGATTTCTGTTCCTGTTCTGGCCTTTTCTTCTCTCACTATTTCCTTCTACACCAACGTTTGCTTTTAAACATTCCCCCTTGTTCCCACCCTTATTTTACATCCCTTTCTACCCCCCTCCCTTCTTATGCCCCCCCTTATTTTCCGTGTAGTCTTTCTAAAATTAACCCCCCACCCCTCCCTCTCTTGTACTACTTCCCTCCCCACCAGACCTTTTGTTACCCTTCTGCTCCCCTATTGGGCGTAAATCTATGCTCTGCCCCCAGTGAATTGGATGGTTTTTCCCTCTTTGAGTCAATGTCAAAGCACATAAAAGTTGAGTATTTCCTGCCTCCGACCTCTTTACCCTTCCAGTATATTGATGTTCTCCCCCCTCCCACCATGAGCTTCTTTATGACGTATAAATTCACCCCCATTTGTTTCTTTTTCCCATTTCTTTAAATATTAACCTATTTTTAAGCTCTAATTATATATATATGTGTGTGTGTGTGTGTGTGTGTATGCATTCTCATGTGTATGTATTTTTGCATGCATATATCTGTATACCTATTTGTGTCACGTCTTTTCGTCCTATAGGGTTTGTCACTGTTCCCTCTAAGTGTACTTCTCTTTGCTGCCCAGGTAATAACAACAGTTTTTCAGAGTTACCAATGACCTCTTTTCTTATAGGGATACGTATCATTTTAACTTATTGAGTCTCTTAACAAGAATTCCTTTTGTTTTGTTTTGTTTTTTCTTTTTTAATTATCTTTCGATGATTCTCTTGAGTTCTGTGCTTGTACATCCAATTTTCTGTTCAGGTCTGGTCTTTTCTTTAGAAAATCTTGAAATTCTTCTATTTTGTTGAATGACCATACTTTCCCCTGTAAGAGTATAGTCAGTTTTGCAGGGTCGTTGATTCTTGGTTGTAGACCTAGAGAAAGGAAGTAAGGTAGACACCCAATGCCTGGGTTGGGGGTGGGGATGGGAGTGGTGGTGGGGGACTAGCAGGTGCCAGGCCCTCTCAGACTCCTGGGAATGCAGCCCTCACACCAGGGGACCAAAGGTGTGAACCCAGGTGTCAAAGATCCTCTTGGTGTGAACCCAGGTGCCACGCCCACTTTGATATGAACCAGGTGACAAGGCCCTCTTGGTGTGAACCCAGGTGTCAGGCCCCTTTGGTGTGAACTCAGGGGCAGTGCCCAGGGGGCAATAAAAAAGAATGCAGACCAAGGTCCTACTCACCTGAGAGCTGCTCTCTTGCGAGTTGGAGCCTCTGGAGAGAGAGAGAGAGAAAGAGACAGAGAGAGACAGAGAGACTGAGACAGACACACTCACACACAGAGAGTGAGAGAGAGAGAGAAAGATAGAGAGAGAGAGAAAGATAGAGAGAGAGAGAAAGAGAGTGAGGGAGACAGAGAGAGAGAGAGAGAGAGAGAGAGAGAGAGAGAGAGAGAGAGAGAGAGAGAGAGAGAGAGAGAGAGAGAGAGAGAGTGAGAAAGAGAGAGAGAGAGAGAGAGACAGAGAGACAGAGACAGAGACAGAGACAGAGAGACAGAGACAGAGACAGAGACAGAGACAGAGACAGAGACAGAGTGAGAGAGAGAGAGAGAGCCTTGCAAGACAGAGAGATATCAAGTCCCAGAGAGATGGATGTCAGTGAGATGACTGAGAAGGTCAGGTCAGAACTGACCTGTTCCATCTGTTTGGACCTCTTCACCCAGCCAGTGACCCTTGACTGCGGGCATAGCTTCTGCAGAGAGTGTGTTCTTCGGAGCTGGCAGGAAGCCCAAGTCCCATGGACATGCCCACTGTGCAGGGCAAGCAGTCAGCCCAGAGCCTTAGAGCCCACCCAGGTCCTGGAGGCCCTGGCCTCCAGCATGAGCAGGCAGCTGAGACTTCCCAGAGATGTGGGTGGCCAGGCCAGGTGTGGCCAACACCAAGCCGTTCAGAAGCTGTTCTGTGAAGATGATTTCAGCCCACTCTGTGTCTCGTGCTTACTCCCTCAAGAACACGAAGGTCATCGTGTGTATCCCCTGGAAGAGTCTGCGGAGACCTGCAAGGCACAGCTGCAGGAAGCCCTTGGCCAGGCCTGGGATAAGGCGAGAGAGGCTCACATGTTGCTGGAGCAGGAGAGAGAAAGGAGGCTGAGGTGCCGGAGGGAGGCTGCCACTCTGAAGCGGGTCATCTTGCCAGAATATATCAAGACCCACCTTGTGTGGACAGAGGACCAACAACAGGATCTCCTGGACAAGGAAAAGAGAAGGAATGTGAAGAGATTATGGACCAGTGAGGCCAGAATCTCCAAGTATGTCCAAAGCCTCAGGAAGCTGATTGAGGAGCTCGACAAGACTTTGGAGCAGCCCCTGGTGGAGATGCTCCTGGCTGGGAGGAGCACTTTGGAAAGGAGTCGGGAGCTGCTGCTTCGGTGTCCAGAGCCTGCTGCCCTAAGCTGGACTCTGTGTGGAACCACTGGAATGAGGGAGCTCCTACTGGCCTTCCAGAGCCACATCCTTCTGGATCCGGGAACAGCCCATTCCTATCTCAGCATCTCTGGAGATCTGAAGAGCGTGAGGCTTGCTAGCCATTGGTGGGACCTTCTGGACAACCAGCAGGAAGAGGTGGAGCGTCTTGTTTGTGTGCTGGGTGCTCAGAGCTTCACCTCAGGGAGCCATTATTGGGAGGTGGAGGTAGGAAGCAAGACAGAGTGGGAAGTGGGCATCTGTACAGGGCCAGGAAACAACCAGGGCAGCATCCATGGGGATGTGCTCTCCCTCTCTTGCCTCAACATGGGAGAACAATTTGAACTGTGGATCTCTCACACCATGGAAGACCCTGAGGATACAGGACCCCTGCACAGGCTGGGCATTTTCCTCCAATACGAAGGGGGACACCTGTCATTTTACAATGTGACCCAGGGCTGCCTGATCTACGCCTTTCCCCCGGTCACCTTCCAAGGTCCTCTCAGGCCTTTCTTCTCCCTTGGCCTGCTGCAGGAGGAGAATCAGCCCATCCCTCTCACCATCTGTCCACTGAGCCCTCATCCCTGAGGGAGCTCATGCCATTCCACCTGGCCTAGGCTCTGGGGCTCCATTCAGGGAGAGGATCCATCCTGTGCCGAATTCCTTAGTGAAAAGCTCCAGGACCAGCGAGAGTGACACCAAGGGACTGCAACGGGAAAAGGATGGACCACAGAGCTACCAGTGGAAAAGGAAAAACAAACAAAGAAAAAAATAACATAAAAATAATAGGAGCAGAGATCTGGAGACCAATTTTGGGAATTGTAAGGGTGATATTAGAAAATAAGTACTGTTTTATTAGTTTAGGGATGAGAAGTAAAGTGGCTGGCTTGAGAAAAGAACTGGAGTTGGAAGCAGAGCTGAGAGAGTGTGTACATTTCAACTGCTGACAGTTATAACCATTTTTCTGTGTCAATTAAGCTCTCTGGAAGTTGGCAGATATATGCACTCTCAGAGACTCTCTCTCAGGACTGGAGGAGGTAGCATCATGGCCACCCCACCCCCCTCTGTCTGTCTGTCTGAGGGAAAAGACCTGAAGGAGCTCAGCCTTTTCCTTTCCCAACTGGGGAAACACTATTGAATATCTATTGTGGGTTTTGTAGATTCTTTAACTCTGAGAAAACCAAAGAAAAACTTGGCCTTTGGTTTGGACTCAGAGTCCTAACTTGCTTCTTGACTCAACCAGGTAGCCTTTGCTATTTCATCATCTGAAGGTGAGGTTAAGATTTCCAAAGATAATAGCAGTAGGTTTTATTTAGATAGTATAAATTTGGGTTGGTCAAATCAGAGAGGATTAGTGTAGCCGGTGAAACACAGGAGAAGCCGTTCCTTGGGGAAACTGGGAGTCCATTTGGGTTCATCTAGAATCCATTCCCATTAGAAATCCTTGATTCATCCTGATGTCTTTCAAGAAATATTTTATGTTTATAATAAGAGGCTCCTTAGCATCCTTGAGCCTGCCCCCGAAGGGAAGCTCACATTTGACCTTCACTTCATCACCGAGGATACTTTTGATGACCTCTATCAAAAGTATCCAAAGAGTTGGAACCTGATTGGCAAGTTGAAAAGTTTTGAGCCTACGTTGGAGCCGTTTTTCGATCTAAACGTTTCTTTTCCGTAAGTCATCAAAATTCATTTTTACAGAATGGGCTTTAAAGGGCTCTAAAATTGTGCTTGCCCACTGATTCAGCAACACCACGCCTAGGTCCCAATGCCCAAGGGATCACAAGAAGGGGTGGGAGGGTGGGGATAGAGGGGGCGGGCATTATTTCTTTTCATTTTTATTTTTTTACTTTATTTATTTATTTATTTATTTATTTATCTATCTATCTATCTAGTCATTGATTGATTTAATTTGGTCATTTCCAAACATTATTCATTGGAAACAAAGATCATTTCCTTTTCTTCCCTCCCCCCTCAACCCCCCACCCCCACCTCTCCCATAGCCACCGCGCGATTTCACTGGGTATCACATGTGTTCTTGATTCGAACCCATTTCCATGTTGATGGTATCTGCATTAGAGTGTTCATTTAGAGTCTCTCCTCAGTCGTATCCCCTCCACCCCTGCAGTCAAGCAGTTGCTTTTCATCAGTGTTTTGAATCCCAGAGTTCATCCTCTGCTTGTGGATAGTGTTTTTTAGATCCCCGCAGATTGTTCAGGGACACTGCATTGACACCAATGGAGAAGTCCATTACCTTCGATTGTACCACGGTGTATCAGTCTCTGTGTACAATGTTCTCCTGGTTCTGCTCCTTTCGCTCTGCATCACCTCCTGGAGGTTGTTCCAGTCTCCATGGAATTCCTCCGCTTTAGTATTCCTTTGAGCACAATAGGATTCCATCACCAACATATACCACAATTTGTTCAGCCACTCCCCAATTGAAGGGCATGCCCTCATTTTCCAATTTTTGGCCACCACGAAGAGCGCAGCTAATGAATATTCTTGTACAAGTCTTTTTCCTTATTGTCCCTGTTGGGGTACAAACCCAGCTGTGCTATGGCTGGATCGAAGGGCAGACAGTCTCTTATCGCCCTTTGGGCATAGTTCCAAATTGTCCTCCAGAATGGTTGGATCAATTCACAACTCCACCAGCAATGAATTAGTGTCCCTACTTTGCCACATCCCCTCCAGCATTCACTACTTTCCATAGCTGTCATGTTAGCCAATCTGCTAGGTGTGAGGTGATACCTCAGAGTTGTTTTGATTTGCATCTCTCTGATTATGAGAGATGTAGAACATTTTTTCATGTGCTTATTAATAGTTTTAATTTCTTTGGCTGAGAACCGCCTGTTCGTGTCCCTTGCCCATTTATCAATTGGAGAATGGCTTGATTTTTTGGACAATTGACTTAGCTCTTTGTCAATTTGAGTAATTAAACCTTTGTGGGAGGTTTTTATGAAGATTGTTTCCCAGTCTGTTGCTTCCCTTCTGATTTTACTTACGTTGGTTTTGTTTGTACAAAAGCTTTTTAATTTGATGTAGTCAAAAGTATTTATGTTACATTTTGTGACTCTTTCTAAGTCTTGCTTGGTTTTCAAATCTTTCCCTTCCCAGAGGTCTGACGTGTATACTAGTCTGCGTTCACCTGATTTACTTATACTTGCCTTCTTTATGTTCAAGACATTCACCCATTCTGAAGTCATCTTGGTGTAGGGTGTGAGGTGTTGATCCAAACCTAATCTCTCCCACACTGTCTTCCAATTTTCCCAGCAGTTTTTATCACATAATGGATCTTTGTCCCCAAAGCTGGGGTCTTTGGCTTTCCCATAAGCTGTCTTGCTGAGACCATTTACGCCAAGTCTATTCCACTGATCCTCCTTTCTGTCTCTTAGCCAGTACCAAATTGTTTTGATAACCACTGCTTCATAGTAGAGTTTCAGATCTGGGACTGCAAGTCCTCCTTCCTTTGCATTTTTTTTCCCCACATGATTTCCCTGGATATCCTTGATCTTTTGTTCTTCCAAGTGAACTTATTTATGGTTGTTTTCTAATTCGGTAAAGAAGTTTTTTGGTAGTTCAATGGGTATGGCACTAAACAAGTAAATTAATTTGGGTAGGATTGTCATTTTTTATTATGTTAGCTCGTCCCACCCATGAGCAATCAATGTTTTTCCAGTTGTTTAGATCTAGTTTTCGCTGTGCGGAGAGTGTTTTGTAGTTGTGTTCATATAGTTCCTGTGTTTGTCTCGGCACACAGATTCCTAAGTATTCTATATTGTCTAGGGTGACTTTAAATGGAATTTCACTCTCTAATTCTTGCTGCTGAGATGGGTTAGAGATATATAGAAGTGCTGATGACTTATGCGGGTTTATTTTGTATCCTGCGACTTTGCTGAAGCTGCTGATTATTTCGAGGAACTTTTTGGTTGGTTCTCTAGGATTCCTTACGTAAACCATCATATCATGAGCAAAGAGTGATAGCTTGGTCTCCTCATTGCCAGTTTTAATACCTTCCATTTCTATTCCTTCTCTAATTGCTACTGCTAGTGTTTCTAGTACAATGTTAAATAATCGAGGTGATAGTGGGCATCCTTGTTTTACTCCCGATCTTATTGGGAAGGCTTCTAGTTTATCCCCATTGCAGATGATGTTTGCTGATGGTTTCAGCTATATACTGTTTATGATTTTTAGGAAAGGCCCTTCAATTCCTATGCTTTCTAGTGTTTTCACTAGGAATGGGTGTTGCATTCAATGAAAGGCTTTTTCTGCATCTATTGAGATGATCATGTGATTTTTGTCAGTTTGCCCGTTTGTACGGTCAGTTATGTGGATGGTTTTCCTAATATTGAACCATCCTTGCATTCCTGGTATGAACCCTGCCTGGGCATAGTGGATGACCCTTGTGATGACTTGCTGGAGTCTTTTTGCTGGTATCCTATTTAAGATTTTTGCATCTATAGTCATTAGGGAGATTGGCCTTTGGTGTTCCTTCTCTGTTTTTGAGCTGACTGGCTTTGGGATCAGTACCATGATTGTGTCGTAAAACGAATTTGGCAGAACTCCTTCTTGGCTCATTCTGTCAAATAGTCTGTTTTCTATTGGGATTAGTTGTCCTTTGAATGTTTGATAGAATTCATTTGTGAATCCATCTGGACCTGGGGATTTTTTCTTAGGGAGTGCTTTGATGGCTTGTTCGATGTCTTTTTCTGATATGGGATTGTTAAGGTAATTTATTTCTTCCTCTTTTAGTCTAGGCGATTTATATTTTTGTAAGTATTCATCCATATCACCTAGACTGCCATATTGGTTGCCATATAATTGGGCATAGTCGTTTTTCACGATAGCCTTAATTTCTCCTTCATTAGAGGTGAGGTCTCCTTTTTCATCTTGGAGACTGTCAATTCGGTTTATTTCTTTTCTTTTTTTTTTTAATTGGACCGACTAGTACTGGGTCTCTTTTATTAATTTTTTCAAAGTACCAGCTTCTAGTCTTATTTATTAAATCAATAGTTCTTTGACTTTCAGTTTTATTAATTTCTCCTTTGAGCTTTAGGATCTCTAATTTAGTCTTCATCTGAGGATTTTTAATTTGTTCTCTTTCTAAATTTTTAAATTTGCCTGCCCAATCCATTGACCTCTGCCCTTCTTAATTTGTTAATATATGAACTCAAGGATATAAATCTCCCCCTGAGTACTGCTCTGGCTGCATCCAATAGGTTTTGAAAGGATGTCTCATCATTGTGATTTTCTTCAATGAAGTTATTAATTGTTTCTATGATTTGTTCTTTAACTAACTGGTTTTGGAGAATCGTGTTGTTTGATTTCCAATTAATTTTCGATTCACCTCTCCATGTTCCCTTACTCATTATTATTTTCCTTGCATTGTGATCTGAGAACGTTGCATTTATTATTTCTGCTCTTTTGCACTTGCTTGCAATGTTTCTATGCCCTAATACATGGTCAATTTTTGTGAATGTACCAGGTGCTGCAGAGAAGAAGGTACATTCCTTTTTGTCCCTATTGATTTTTCTCCACATGTCTACTAACTCTAATTTTTCTAAGATTTCATTCACTTCTCTTACCTCTTTCTTATTTGTTTTTTTGGTTTGATTTATCTAGTTCAGAGAGAGGAAGGTTCAGGTCTCCCACTCTTATAGTTTTTCTATCTATCTCGTCCTTGAGCTCCTCTAGTTTCTCCTTTAGAAATCTGGATGCGATGCCATTTGGTGCATACGTGGTGAGTACAGATATTTCCTCACTGTCTATACTGCCTTTTATCAGGATGTAATTACGTTCCCTATCTCTTTTAACTAGATTTATTCTTACTTTGGCTTTGTCGGATATCACGATTGCGACTCCTGCCTTCTTTCTGTTAGTTGATGCCCAAAAGATTTGGCTCCACCCTCTTACTTTCACCCTATGTGTATCTACCTTCCTCATGTGTGTTTCTTGTAGACAGCATATGGTAGGGTTTTGGATTCTAATCCACTCTGCTCTTCGCTTGCGTTTTATGGGTGAGTTCATTCCAGTCACATTCAGAGTTATGATTACTAGCTGTGTCTTTCCCGGCATATTGATTTCTGTTCCTGTTCTGGCCTTTTCTTCTCTCACTATTTCCTTCTACACCAACGTTTGCTTTTAAACATTCCCCCTTGTTCCCACCCTTATTTTACATCCCTTTCTACCCCCCTCCCTTCTTATGCCCCCCCCTTATTTTCCCTGTAGTCTTTCTAAAATTAACCCCCCACCCCTCCCTCTCTTGTACTACTTCCCTCCCCACCAGACCTTTTGTTGCCCTTCTGCTCCCCTATTGGGCGTAAATCTATGCTCTGCCCCCAGTGAATTGGATGGTTTTTCCCTCTTTGAGTCAATGTCAAAGCACATAAAAGTTGAGTATTTCCTGCCTCCGACCTCTTTACCCTTCCAGTATATTGATGTTCTCCCCCCTCCCACCATGAGCTTCTTTATGACGTATAAATTCACCCCCATTTGTTTCTTTTTCCCATTTCTTTAAATATTAACCTATTTTTAAGCTCTAATTATATATATATATGTGTGTGTGTGTGTGTGTGTATGCATTCTCATGTGTATGTATTTTTGCATGCATATATCTGTATACCTATTTGTGTCACGTCTTTTCGTCCTATAGGGTTTGTCACTGTTCCCTCTAAGTGTACTTCTCTTTGCTGCCCAGGTAATAACAACAGTTTTTCAGAGTTACCAATGACCTCTTTTCTTATAGGGATACGTATCATTTTAACTTATTGAGTCTCTTAACAAGAATTCCTTTTGTTTTGTTTTGTTTTTTCTTTTTTAATTATCTTTCGATGATTCTCTTGAGTTCTGTGCTTGTACATCCAATTTTCTGTTCAGGTCTGGTCTTTTCTTTAGAAAATCTTGAAATTCTTCTATTTTGTTGAATGACCATACTTTCCCCTGTAAGAGTATAGTCAGTTTTGCAGGGTCGTTGATTCTTGGTTGTAGACCTAGAGAAAGGAAGTAAGGTAGACACCCAATGCCTGGGTTGGGGGTGGGGATGGGAGTGGTGGTGGGGGACTAGCAGGTGCCAGGCCCTCTCAGACTCCTGGGAATGCAGCCCTCACACCAGGGGACCAAAGGTGTGAACCCAGGTGTCAAAGATCCTCTTGGTGTGAACCCAGGTGCCACGCCCACTTTGATATGAACCAGGTGACAAGGCCCTCTTGGTGTGAACCCAGGTGTCAGGCCCCTTTGGTGTGAACTCAGGGGCAGTGCCCAGGGGGCAATAAAAAAGAATGCAGACCAAGGTCCTACTCACCTGAGAGCTGCTCTCTTGCGAGTTGGAGCCTCTGGAGAGAGAGAGAGAGAAAGAGACAGAGAGAGACAGAGAGACTGAGACAGACACACTCACACACAGAGAGTGAGAGAGAGAGAGAAAGATAGAGAGAGAGAGAAAGAGAGTGAGGGAGACAGAGAGAGAGAGAGAGAGAGAGAGAGAGAGAGAGAGAGAGAGAGAGAGAGAGAGAGAGTGAGAAAGAGAGAGAGAGAGAGAGAGAGACAGAGAGACAGAGACAGAGACAGAGACAGAGAGACAGAGACAGAGACAGAGACAGAGACAGAGACAGAGTGAGAGAGAGAGAGAGAGCCTTGCAAGACAGAGAGATATCAAGTCCCAGAGAGATGGATGTCAGTGAGATGACTGAGAAGGTCAGGTCAGAACTGACCTGTTCCATCTGTTTGGACCTCTTCACCCAGCCAGTGACCCTTGACTGCGGGCATAGCTTCTGCAGAGAGTGTGTTCTTCGGAGCTGGCAGGAAGCCCAAGTCCCATGGACATGCCCACTGTGCAGGGCAAGCAGTCAGCCCAGAGCCTTAGAGCCCACCCAGGTCCTGGAGGCCCTGGCCTCCAGCATGAGCAGGCAGCTGAGACTTCCCAGAGATGTGGGTGGCCAGGCCAGGTGTGGCCAACACCAAGCCGTTCAGAAGCTGTTCTGTGAAGATGATTTCAGCCCACTCTGTGTCTCGTGCTTACTCCCTCAAGAACACGAAGGTCATCGTGTGTATCCCCTGGAAGAGTCTGCGGAGACCTGCAAGGCACAGCTGCAGGAAGCCCTTGGCCAGGCCTGGGATAAGGCGAGAGAGGCTCACATGTTGCTGGAGCAGGAGAGAGAAAGGAGGCTGAGGTGCCGGAGGGAGGCTGCCACTCTGAAGCGGGTCATCTTGCCAGAATATATCAAGACCCACCTTGTGTGGACAGAGGACCAACAACAGGATCTCCTGGACAAGGAAAAGAGAAGGAATGTGAAGAGATTATGGACCAGTGAGGCCAGAATCTCCAAGTATGTCCAAAGCCTCAGGAAGCTGATTGAGGAGCTCGACAAGACTTTGGAGCAGCCCCTGGTGGAGATGCTCCTGGCTGGGAGGAGCACTTTGGAAAGGAGTCGGGAGCTGCTGCTTCGGTGTCCAGAGCCTGCTGCCCTAAGCTGGACTCTGTGTGGAACCACTGGAATGAGGGAGCTCCTACTGGCCTTCCAGAGCCACATCCTTCTGGATCCGGGAACAGCCCATTCCTATCTCAGCATCTCTGGAGATCTGAAGAGCGTGAGGCTTGCTAGCCATTGGTGGGACCTTCTGGACAACCAGCAGGAAGAGGTGGAGCGTCTTGTTTGTGTGCTGGGTGCTCAGAGCTTCACCTCAGGGAGCCATTATTGGGAGGTGGAGGTAGGAAGCAAGACAGAGTGGGAAGTGGGCATCTGTACAGGGCCAGGAAACAACCAGGGCAGCATCCATGGGGATGTGCTCTCCCTCTCTTGCCTCAACATGGGAGAACAATTTGAACTGTGGATCTCTCACACCATGGAAGACCCTGAGGATACAGGACCCCTGCACAGGCTGGGCATTTTCCTCCAATACGAAGGGGGACACCTGTCATTTTACAATGTGACCCAGGGCTGCCTGATCTACGCCTTTCCCCCGGTCACCTTCCAAGGTCCTCTCAGGCCTTTCTTCTCCCTTGGCCTGCTGCAGGAGGAGAATCAGCCCATCCCTCTCACCATCTGTCCACTGAGCCCTCATCCCTGAGGGAGCTCATGCCATTCCACCTGGCCTAGGCTCTGGGGCTCCATTCAGGGAGAGGATCCATCCTGTGCCGAATTCCTTAGTGAAAAGCTCCAGGACCAGCGAGAGTGACACCAAGGGACTGCAACGGGAAAAGGATGGACCACAGAGCTACCAGTGGAAAAGGAAAAACAAACAAAGAAAAAAATAACATAAAAATAATAGGAGCAGAGATCTGGAGACCAATTTTGGGAATTGTAAGGGTGATATTAGAAAATAAGTACTGTTTTATTAGTTTAGGGATGAGAAGTAAAGTGGCTGGCTTGAGAAAAGAACTGGAGTTGGAAGCAGAGCTGAGAGAGTGTGTACATTTCAACTGCTGACAGTTATAACCATTTTTCTGTGTCAATTAAGCTCTCTGGAAGTTGGCAGATATATGCACTCTCAGAGACTCTCTCTCAGGACTGGAGGAGGTAGCATCATGGCCACCCCACCCCCCTCTGTCTGTCTGTCTGAGGGAAAAGACCTGAAGGAGCTCAGCCTTTTCCTTTCCCAACTGGGGAAACACTATTGAATATCTATTGTGGGTTTTGTAGATTCTTTAACTCTGAGAAAACCAAAGAAAAACTTGGCCTTTGGTTTGGACTCAGAGTCCTAACTTGCTTCTTGACTCAACCAGGTAGCCTTTGCTATTTCATCATCTGAAGGTGAGGTTAAGATTTCCAAAGATAATAGCAGTAGGTTTTATTTAGATAGTATAAATTTGGGTTGGTCAAATCAGAGAGGATTAGTGTAGCCGGTGAAACACAGGAGAAGCCGTTCCTTGGGGAAACTGGGAGTCCATTTGGGTTCATCTAGAATCCATTCCCATTAGAAATCCTTGATTCATCCTGATGTCTTTCAAGAAATATTTTATGTTTATAATAAGAGGCTCCTTAGCATCCTTGAGCCTGCCCCCGAAGGGAAGCTCACATTTGACCTTCACTTCATCACCGAGGATACTTTTGATGACCTCTATCAAAAGTATCCAAAGAGTTGGAACCTGATTGGCAAGTTGAAAAGTTTTGAGCCTACGTTGGAGCCGTTTTTCGATCTAAACGTTTCTTTTCCGTAAGTCATCAAAATTCATTTTTACAGAATGGGCTTTAAAGGGCTCTAAAATTATGCTTGCCCACTGATTCAGCAACACCACGCCTAGGTCCCAATGCCCAAGGGATCACAAGAAGGGGTGGGAGGGTGGGGATAGAGGGGGCGGGCATTATTTCTTTTCATTTTTATTTTTTTTACTTTATTTATTTATTTATTTATTTATTTATCTATCTATCTATCTAGTCATTGATTGATTTAATTTGGTCATTTCCAAACATTATTCATTGGAAACAAAGATCATTTCCTTTTCTTCCCTCCCCCCTCAACCCCCCACCCCCACCTCTCCCATAGCCACCGCGCGATTTCACTGGGTATCACATGTGTTCTTGATTCGAACCCATTTCCATGTTGATGGTATCTGCATTAGAGTGTTCATTTAGAGTCTCTCCTCAGTCGTATCCCCTCCACCCCTGCAGTCAAGCAGTTGCTTTTCATCAGTGTTTTGAATCCCAGAGTTCATCCTCTGCTTGTGGATAGTGTTTTTTAGATCCCCGCAGATTGTTCAGGGACACTGCATTGACACCAATGGAGAAGTCCATTACCTTCGATTGTACCACGGTGTATCAGTCTCTGTGTACAATGTTCTCCTGGTTCTGCTCCTTTCGCTCTGCATCACCTCCTGGAGGTTGTTCCAGTCTCCATGGAATTCCTCCGCTTTAGTATTCCTTTGAGCACAATAGGATTCCATCACCAACATATACCACAATTTGTTCAGCCACTCCCCAATTGAAGGGCATGCCCTCATTTTCCAATTTTTGGCCACCACGAAGAGCGCAGCTAATGAATATTCTTGTACAAGTCTTTTTCCTTATTGTCCCTGTTGGGGTACAAACCCAGCTGTGCTATGGCTGGATCGAAGGGCAGACAGTCTCTTATCGCCCTTTGGGCATAGTTCCAAATTGTCCTCCAGAATGGTTGGATCAATTCACAACTCCACCAGCAATGAATTAGTGTCCCTACTTTGCCACATCCCCTCCAGCATTCACTACTTTCCATAGCTGTCATGTTAGCCAATCTGCTAGGTGTGAGGTGATACCTCAGAGTTGTTTTGATTTGCATCTCTCTGATTATGAGAGATGTAGAACATTTTTTCATGTGCTTATTAATAGTTTTAATTTCTTTGGCTGAGAACCGCCTGTTCGTGTCCCTTGCCCATTTATCAATTGGAGAATGGCTTGATTTTTTGGACAATTGACTTAGCTCTTTGTCAATTTGAGTAATTAAACCTTTGTGGGAGGTTTTTATGAAGATTGTTTCCCAGTCTGTTGCTTCCCTTCTGATTTTACTTACGTTGGTTTTGTTTGTACAAAAGCTTTTTAATTTGATGTAGTCAAAAGTATTTATGTTACATTTTGTGACTCTTTCTAAGTCTTGCTTGGATTTCAAATCTTTCCCTTCCCAGAGGTCTGACGTGTATACTAGTCTGCGTTCACCTGATTTACTTATACTTGCCTTCTTTATGTTCAAGACATTCACCCATTCTGAAGTCATCTTGGTGTAGGGTGTGAGGTGTTGATCCAAACCTAATCTCTCCCACACTGTCTTCCAATTTTCCCAGCAGTTTTTATCACATAATGGATCTTTGTCCCCAAAGCTGGGGTCTTTGGCTTTCCCATAAGCTGTCTTGCTGAGACCATTTACGCCAAGTCTATTCCACTGATCCTCCTTTCTGTCTCTTA
Source organism: Monodelphis domestica (assembly GCF_027887165.1). NCBI lineage: Eukaryota > Metazoa > Chordata > Mammalia > Didelphimorphia > Didelphidae > Monodelphis > Monodelphis domestica. The sequence goes on along the minus strand of NC_077227.1, from coordinate 577,584,934 downwards.
GCCAGTACCAAATTGTTTTGATAACCACTGCTTCATAGTAGAGTTTCAGATCTGGGACTGCAAGTCCTCCTTCCTTTGCATTTTTTTTCCCCACATGATTTCCCTGGATATCCTTGATCTTTTGTTCTTCCAAGTGAACTTATTTATGGTTGTTTTCTAATTCGGTAAAGAAGTTTTTTGGTAGTTCAATGGGTATGGCACTAAACAAGTAAATTAATTTGGGTAGGATTGTCATTTTTTATTATGTTAGCTCGTCCCACCCATGAGCAATCAATGTTTTTCCAGTTGTTTAGATCTAGTTTTCGCTGTGTGGAGAGTGTTTTGTAGTTGTGTTCATATAGTTCCTGTGTTTGTCTCGGCACACAGATTCCTAAGTATTCTATATTGTCTAGGGTGACTTTAAATGGAATTTCACTCTCTAATTCTTGCTGCTGAGATGGGTTAGAGATATATAGAAGTGCTGATGACTTATGCGGGTTTATTTTGTATCCTGCGACTTTGCTGAAGCTGCTGATTATTTCGAGGAACTTTTTGGTTGGTTCTCTAGGATTCCTTACGTAAACCATCATATCATGAGCAAAGAGTGATAGCTCGGTCTCCTCATTGCCAGTTTTAATACCTTCCATTTCTATTCCTTCTCTAATTGCTACTGCTAGTGTTTCTAGTACAATGTTAAATAATCGAGGTGATAGTGGGCATCCTTGTTTTACTCCCGATCTTATTGGGAAGGCTTCTAGTTTATCCCCATTGCAGATGATGTTTGCTGATGGTTTCAGCTATATACTGTTTATGATTTTTAGGAAAGGCCCTTCAATTCCTATGCTTTCTAGTGTTTTCACTAGGAATGGGTGTTGCATTCAATGAAAGGCTTTTTCTGCATCTATTGAGATGATCATGTGATTTTTGTCAGTTTGCTCGTTTGTACGGTCAGTTATGTGGATGGTTTTCCTAATATTGAACCATCCTTGCATTCCTGGTATGAACCCTGCCTGGGCATAGTGGATGACCCTTGTGATGACTTGCTGGAGTCTTTTTGCTGGTATCCTATTTAAGATTTTTGCATCTATAGTCATTAGGGAGATTGGCCTTTGGTGTTCCTTCTCTGTTTTTGAGCTGACTGGCTTTGGGATCAGTACCATGATTGTGTCGTAAAACGAATTTGGCAGAACTCCTTCTTGGCTCATTCTGTCAAATAGTCTGTTTTCTATTGGGATTAGTTGTCCTTTGAATGTTTGATAGAATTCATTTGTGAATCCATCTGGACCTGGGGATTTTTTCTTAGGGAGTGCTTTGATGGCTTGTTCGATGTCTTTTTCTGATATGGGATTGTTAAGGTAATTTATTTCTTCCTCTTTTAGTCTAGGCGATTTATATTTTTGTAAGTATTCATCCATATCACCTAGACTGCCATATTGGTTGCCATATAATTGGGCATAGTCGTTTTTCACGATAGCCTTAATTTCTCCTTCATTAGAGGTGAGGTCTCCTTTTTCATCTTGGAGACTGTCAATTCGGTTTATTTCTTTTCTTTTTTTTTTTTAATTGGACCGACTAGTACTGGGTCTCTTTTATTAATTTTTTCAAAGTACCAGCTTCTACTCTTATTTATTAAATCAATAGTTCTTTGACTTTCAGTTTTATTAATTTCTCCTTTGAGCTTTAGGATCTCTAATTTAGTCTTCATCTGAGGATTTTTAATTTGTTCTCTTTCTAAATTTTTTAATTTGCCTGCCCAATCCATTGACCTCTGCCCTTCTTAATTTGTTAATATATGAACTCAAGGATATAAATCTCCCCCTGAGTACTGCTCTGGCTGCATCCAATAGGTTTTGAAAGGATGTCTCATCATTGTGATTTTCTTCAATGAAGTTATTAATTGTTTCTATGATTTGTTCTTTAACTAACTGGTTTTGGAGAATCGTGTTGTTTGATTTCCAATTAATTTTCGATTCACCTCTCCATGTTCCCTTACTCATTATTATTTTCCTTGCATTGTGATCTGAGAACGTTGCATTTATTATTTCTGCTCTTTTGCACTTGCTTGCAATGTTTCTATGCCCTAATACATGGTCAATTTTTGTGAATGTACCAGGTGCTGCAGAGAAGAAGGTACATTCCTTTTTGTCCCTATTGATTTTTCTCCACATGTCTACTAACTCTAATTTTTCTAAGATTTCATTCACTTCTCTTACCTCTTTCTTATTTGTTTTTTTGGTTTGATTTATCTAGTTCAGAGAGAGTAAGGTTCAGGTCTCCCACTCTTATAGTTTTTCTATCTATCTCGTCCTTGAGCTCCTCTAGTTTCTCCTTTAGAAATCTGGATGCGATGCCATTTGGTGCATACGTGGTGAGTACAGATATTTCCTCACTGTCTATACTGCCTTTTATCAGGATGTAATTACGTTCGCTATCTCTTTTAACTAGATTTATTCTTACTTTGGCTTTGTCGGATATCACGATTGCGACTCCTGCCTTCTTTCTGTCAGTTGATGCCCAAAAGATTTGGCTCCACCCTCTTACTTTCACCCTATGTGTATCTACCTTCCTCATGTGTGTTTCTTGTAGACAGCATATGGTAGGGTTTTGGATTCTAATCCACTCTGCTCTTCGCTTGCGTTTTATGGGTGAGTTCATTCCAGTCACATTCAGAGTTATGATTACTAGCTGTGTCTTTCCCGGCATATTGATTTCTGTTCCTGTTCCGGCCTTTTCTTCTCTCACTATTTCCTTCTACACCAACGTTTGCTTTTAAACATTCCCCCTTGTTCCCACCCTTATTTTACATCCCTTTCTACCCCCCTCCCTTCTTATGCCCCCCCTTATTTTCCGTGTAGTCTTTCTAAAATTAACCCCCCACCCCTCCCTCTCTTGTACTACTTCCCTCCCCACCAGACCTTTTGTTACCCTTCTGCTCCCCTATTGGGCGTAAATCTATGCTCTGCCCCCAGTGAATTGGATGGTTTTTCCCTCTTTGAGTCAATGTCAAAGCACATAAAAGTTGAGTATTTCCTGCCTCCGACCTCTTTACCCTTCCAGTATATTGATGTTCTCCCCCCTCCCACCATGAGCTTCTTTATGACGTATAAATTCACCCCCATTTGTTTCTTTTTCCCATTTCTTTAAATATTAACCTATTTTTAAGCTCTAATTATATATATATATATATATGTGTGTGTGTGTGTGTGTATGCATTCTCATGTGTATGTATTTTTGCATGCATATATCTGTATACCTATTTGTGTCACGTCTTTTCGTCCTATAGGGTTTGTCACTGTTCCCTCTAAGTGTACTTCTCTTTGCTGCCCAGGTAATAACAACAGTTTTTCAGAGTTACCAATGACCTCTTTTCTTATAGGGATACGTATCATTTTAACTTATTGAGTCTCTTAACAAGAATTCCTTTTGTTTTGTTTTGTTTTTTCTTTTTTAATTATCTTTCGATGATTCTCTTGAGTTCTGTGCTTGTACATCCAATTTTCTGTTCAGGTCTGGTCTTTTCTTTAGAAAATCTTGAAATTCTTCTATTTTGTTGAATGACCATACTTTCCCCTGTAAGAGTATAGTCAGTTTTGCAGGGTCGTTGATTCTTGGTTGTAGACCTAGAGAAAGGAAGTAAGGTAGACACCCAATGCCTGGGTTGGGGGTGGGGATGGGAGTGGTGGTGGGGGACTAGCAGGTGCCAGGCCCTCTCAGACTCCTGGGAATGCAGCCCTCACACCAGGGGACCAAAGGTGTGAACCCAGGTGTCAAAGATCCTCTTGGTGTGAACCCAGGTGCCACGCCCACTTTGATATGAACCAGGTGACAAGGCCCTCTTGGTGTGAACCCAGGTGTCAGGCCCCTTTGGTGTGAACTCAGGGGCAGTGCCCAGGGGGCAATAAAAAAGAATGCAGACCAAGGTCCTACTCACCTGAGAGCTGCTCTCTTGCGAGTTGGAGCCTCTGGAGAGAGAGAGAGAGAAAGAGACAGAGAGAGACAGAGAGACTGAGACAGACACACTCACACACAGAGAGTGAGAGAGAGAGAGAAAGATAGAGAGAGAGAGAAAGAGAGTGAGGGAGACAGAGAGAGAGAGAGAGAGAGAGAGAGAGAGAGAGAGAGAGAGAGAGAGAGTGAGAAAGAGAGAGAGAGAGAGAGAGAGACAGAGAGACAGAGACAGAGACAGAGACAGAGAGACAGAGACAGAGACAGAGACAGAGACAGAGACAGAGTGAGAGAGAGAGAGAGAGCCTTGCAAGACAGAGAGATATCAAGTCCCAGAGAGATGGATGTCAGTGAGATGACTGAGAAGGTCAGGTCAGAACTGACCTGTTCCATCTGTTTGGACCTCTTCACCCAGCCAGTGACCCTTGACTGCGGGCATAGCTTCTGCAGAGAGTGTGTTCTTCGGAGCTGGCAGGAAGCCCAAGTCCCATGGACATGCCCACTGTGCAGGGCAAGCAGTCAGCCCAGAGCCTTAGAGCCCACCCAGGTCCTGGAGGCCCTGGCCTCCAGCATGAGCAGGCAGCTGAGACTTCCCAGAGATGTGGGTGGCCAGGCCAGGTGTGGCCAACACCAAGCCGTTCAGAAGCTGTTCTGTGAAGATGATTTCAGCCCACTCTGTGTCTCGTGCTTACTCCCTCAAGAACACGAAGGTCATCGTGTGTATCCCCTGGAAGAGTCTGCGGAGACCTGCAAGGCACAGCTGCAGGAAGCCCTTGGCCAGGCCTGGGATAAGGCGAGAGAGGCTCACATGTTGCTGGAGCAGGAGAGAGAAAGGAGGCTGAGGTGCCGGAGGGAGGCTGCCACTCTGAAGCGGGTCATCTTGCCAGAATATATCAAGACCCACCTTGTGTGGACAGAGGACCAACAACAGGATCTCCTGGACAAGGAAAAGAGAAGGAATGTGAAGAGATTATGGACCAGTGAGGCCAGAATCTCCAAGTATGTCCAAAGCCTCTGGAAGCTGATTGAGGAGCTCGACAAGACTTTGGAGCAGCCCCTGGTGGAGATGCTCCTGGCTGGGAGGAGCACTTTGGAAAGGAGTCGGGAGCTGCTGCTTCGGTGTCCAGAGCCTGCTGCCCTAAGCTGGACTCTGTGTGGAACCACTGGAATGAGGGAGCTCCTACTGGCCTTCCAGAGCCACATCCTTCTGGATCCGGGAACAGCCCATTCCTATCTCAGCATCTCTGGAGATCTGAAGAGCGTGAGGCTTGCTAGCCATTGGTGGGACCTTCTGGACAACCAGCAGGAAGAGGTGGAGCGTCTTGTTTGTGTGCTGGGTGCTCAGAGCTTCACCTCAGGGAGCCATTATTGGGAGGTGGAGGTAGGAAGCAAGACAGAGTGGGAAGTGGGCATCTGTACAGGGCCAGGAAACAACCAGGGCAGCATCCATGGGGATGTGCTCTCCCTCTCTTGCCTCAACATGGGAGAACAATTTGAACTGTGGATCTCTCACACCATGGAAGACCCTGAGGATACAGGACCCCTGCACAGGCTGGGCATTTTCCTCCAATACGAAGGGGGACACCTGTCATTTTACAATGTGACCCAGGGCTGCCTGATCTACGCCTTTCCCCCGGTCACCTTCCAAGGTCCTCTCAGGCCTTTCTTCTCCCTTGGCCTGCTGCAGGAGGAGAATCAGCCCATCCCTCTCACCATCTGTCCACTGAGCCCTCATCCCTGAGGGAGCTCATGCCATTCCACCTGGCCTAGGCTCTGGGGCTCCATTCAGGGAGAGGATCCATCCTGTGCCGAATTCCTTAGTGAAAAGCTCCAGGACCAGCGAGAGTGACACCAAGGGACTGCAACGGGAAAAGGATGGACCACAGAGCTACCAGTGGAAAAGGAAAAACAAACAAAGAAAAAAATAACATAAAAATAATAGGAGCAGAGATCTGGAGACCAATTTTGGGAATTGTAAGGGTGATATTAGAAAATAAGTACTGTTTTATTAGTTTAGGGATGAGAAGTAAAGTGGCTGGCTTGAGAAAAGAACTGGAGTTGGAAGCAGAGCTGAGAGAGTGTGTACATTTCAACTGCTGACAGTTATAACCATTTTTCTGTGTCAATTAAGCTCTCTGGAAGTTGGCAGATATATGCACTCTCAGAGACTCTCTCTCAGGACTGGAGGAGGTAGCATCATGGCCACCCCACCCCCCTCTGTCTGTCTGTCTGAGGGAAAAGACCTGAAGGAGCTCAGCCTTTTCCTTTCCCAACTGGGGAAACACTATTGAATATCTATTGTGGGTTTTGTAGATTCTTTAACTCTGAGAAAACCAAAGAAAAACTTGGCCTTTGGTTTGGACTCAGAGTCCTAACTTGCTTCTTGACTCAACCAGGTAGCCTTTGCTATTTCATCATCTGAAGGTGAGGTTAAGATTTCCAAAGATAATAGCAGTAGGTTTTATTTAGATAGTATAAATTTGGGTTGGTCAAATCAGAGAGGATTAGTGTAGCCGGTGAAACACAGGAGAAGCCGTTCCTTGGGGAAACTGGGAGTCCATTTGGGTTCATCTAGAATCCATTCCCATTAGAAATCCTTGATTCATCCTGATGTCTTTCAAGAAATATTTTATGTTTATAATAAGAGGCTCCTTAGCATCCTTGAGCCTGCCCCCGAAGGGAAGCTCACATTTGACCTTCACTTCATCACCGAGGATACTTTTGATGACCTCTATCAAAAGTATCCAAAGAGTTGGAACCTGATTGGCAAGTTGAAAAGTTTTGAGCCTACGTTGGAGCCGTTTTTCGATCTAAACGTTTCTTTTCCGTAAGTCATCAAAATTCATTTTTACAGAATGGGCTTTAAAGGGCTCTAAAATTGTGCTTGCCCACTGATTCAGCAACACCACGCCTAGGTCCCAATGCCCAAGGGATCACAAGAAGGGGTGGGAGGGTGGGGATAGAGGGGGCGGGCATTATTTCTTTTCATTTTTATTTTTTTTACTTTATTTATTTATTTATTTATTTATTTATCTATCTATCTATCTAGTCATTGATTGATTTAATTTGGTCATTTCCAAACATTATTCATTGGAAACAAAGATCATTTCCTTTTCTTCCCTCCCCCCTCAACCCCCCACCCCCACCTCTCCCATAGCCACCGCGCGATTTCACTGGGTATCACATGTGTTCTTGATTCGAACCCATTTCCATGTTGATGGTATCTGCATTAGAGTGTTCATTTAGAGTCTCTCCTCAGTCGTATCCCCTCCACCCCTGCAGTCAAGCAGTTGCTTTTCATCAGTGTTTTGAATCCCAGAGTTCATCCTCTGCTTGTGGATAGTGTTTTTTAGATCCCCGCAGATTGTTCAGGGACACTGCATTGACACCAATGGAGAAGTCCATTACCTTCGATTGTACCACGGTGTATCAGTCTCTGTGTACAATGTTCTCCTGGTTCTGCTCCTTTCGCTCTGCATCACCTCCTGGAGGTTGTTCCAGTCTCCATGGAATTCCTCCGCTTTAGTATTCCTTTGAGCACAATAGGATTCCATCACCAACATATACCACAATTTGTTCAGCCACTCCCCAATTGAAGGGCATGCCCTCATTTTCCAATTTTTGGCCACCACGAAGAGCGCAGCTAATGAATATTCTTGTACAAGTCTTTTTCCTTATTGTCCCTGTTGGGGTACAAACCCAGCTGTGCTATGGCTGGATCGAAGGGCAGACAGTCTCTTATCGCCCTTTGGGCATAGTTCCAAATTGTCCTCCAGAATGGTTGGATCAATTCACAACTCCACCAGCAATGAATTAGTGTCCCTACTTTGCCACATCCCCTCCAGCATTCACTACTTTCCATAGCTGTCATGTTAGCCAATCTGCTAGGTGTGAGGTGATACCTCAGAGTTGTTTTGATTTGCATCTCTCTGATTATGAGAGATGTAGAACATTTTTTCATGTGCTTATTAATAGTTTTAATTTCTTTGGCTGAGAACCGCCTGTTCGTGTCCCTTGCCCATTTATCAATTGGAGAATGGCTTGATTTTTTGGACAATTGACTTAGCTCTTTGTCAATTTGAGTAATTAAACCTTTGTGGGAGGTTTTTATGAAGATTGTTTCCCAGTCTGTTGCTTCCCTTCTGATTTTACTTACGTTGGTTTTGTTTGTACAAAAGCTTTTTAATTTGATGTAGTCAAAAGTATTTATGTTACATTTTGTGACTCTTTCTAAGTCTTGCTTGGATTTCAAATCTTTCCCTTCCCAGAGGTCTGACGTGTATACTAGTCTGCGTTCACCTGATTTACTTATACTTGCCTTCTTTATGTTCAAGACATTCACCCATTCTGAAGTCATCTTGGTGTAGGGTGTGAGGTGTTGATCCAAACCTAATCTCTCCCACACTGTCTTCCAATTTTCCCAGCAGTTTTTATCACATAATGGATCTTTGTCCCCAAAGCTGGGGTCTTTGGCTTTCCCATAAGCTGTCTTGCTGAGACCATTTACGCCAAGTCTATTCCACTGATCCTCCTTTCTGTCTCTTAGCCAGTACCAAATTGTTTTGATAACCACTGCTTCATAGTAGAGTTTCAGATCTGGGACTGCAAGTCCTCCTTCCTTTGCATTTTTTTTCCCCACATGATTTCCCTGGATATCCTTGATCTTTTGTTCTTCCAAGTGAACTTATTTATGGTTGTTTTCTAATTCGGTAAAGAAGTTTTTTGGTAGTTCAATGGGTATGGCACTAAACAAGTAAATTAATTTGGGTAGGATTGTCATTTTTTATTATGTTAGCTCGTCCCACCCATGAGCAATCAATGTTTTTCCAGTTGTTTAGATCTAGTTTTCGCTGTGTGGAGAGTGTTTTGTAGTTGTGTTCATATAGTTCCTGTGTTTGTCTCGGCACACAGATTCCTAAGTATTCTATATTGTCTAGGGTGACTTTAAATGGAATTTCACTCTCTAATTCTTGCTGCTGAGATGGGTTAGAGATATATAGAAGTGCTGATGACTTATGCGGGTTTATTTTGTATCCTGCGACTTTGCTGAAGCTGCTGATTATTTCGAGGAACTTTTTGGTTGGTTCTCTAGGATTCCTTACGTAAACCATCATATCATGAGCAAAGAGTGATAGCTCGGTCTCCTCATTGCCAGTTTTAATACCTTCCATTTCTATTCCTTCTCTAATTGCTACTGCTAGTGTTTCTAGTACAATGTTAAATAATCGAGGTGATAGTGGGCATCCTTGTTTTACTCCCGATCTTATTGGGAAGGCTTCTAGTTTATCCCCATTGCAGATGATGTTTGCTGATGGTTTCAGCTATATACTGTTTATGATTTTTAGGAAAGGCCCTTCAATTCCTATGCTTTCTAGTGTTTTCACTAGGAATGGGTGTTGCATTCAATGAAAGGCTTTTTCTGCATCTATTGAGATGATCATGTGATTTTTGTCAGTTTGCTCGTTTGTACGGTCAGTTATGTGGATGGTTTTCCTAATATTGAACCATCCTTGCATTCCTGGTATGAACCCTGCCTGGGCATAGTGGATGACCCTTGTGATGACTTGGTGGAGTCTTTTTGCTGGTATCCTATTTAAGATTTTTGCATCTATAGTCATTAGGGAGATTGGCCTTTGGTGTTCCTTCTCTGTTTTTGAGCTGACTGGCTTTGGGATCAGTACCATGATTGTGTCGTAAAACGAATTTGGCAGAACTCCTTCTTGGCTCATTCTGTCAAATAGTCTGTTTTCTATTGGGATTAGTTGTCCTTTGAATGTTTGATAGAATTCATTTGTGAATCCATCTGGACCTGGGGATTTTTTCTTAGGGAGTGCTTTGATGGCTTGTTCGATGTCTTTTTCTGATATGGGATTGTTAAGGTAATTTATTTCTTCCTCTTTTAGTCTAGGCGATTTATATTTTTGTAAGTATTCATCCATATCACCTAGACTGCCATATTGGTTGCCATATAATTGGGCATAGTCGTTTTTCACGATAGCCTTAATTTCTCCTTCATTAGAGGTGAGGTCTCCTTTTTCATCTTGGAGACTGTCAATTCGGTTTATTTCTTTTCTTTTTTTTTTTAATTGGACCGACTAGTACTGGGTCTCTTTTATTAATTTTTTCAAAGTACCAGCTTCTACTCTTATTTATTAAATCAATAGTTCTTTGACTTTCAGTTTTATTAATTTCTCCTTTGAGCTTTAGGATCTCTAATTTAGTCTTCATCTGAGGATTTTTAATTTGTTCTCTTTCTAAATTTTTTAATTTGCCTGCCCAATCCATTGACCTCTGCCCTTCTTAATTTGTTAATATATGAACTCAAGGATATAAATCTCCCCCTGAGTACTGCTCTGGCTGCATCCAATAGGTTTTGAAAGGATGTCTCATCATTGTGATTTTCTTCAATGAAGTTATTAATTGTTTCTATGATTTGTTCTTTAACTAACTGGTTTTGGAGAATCGTGTTGTTTGATTTCCAATTAATTTTCGATTCACCTCTCCATGTTCCCTTACTCATTATTATTTTCCTTGCATTGTGATCTGAGAACGTTGCATTTATTATTTCTGCTCTTTTGCACTTGCTTGCAATGTTTCTATGCCCTAATACATGGTCAATTTTTGTGAATGTACCAGGTGCTGCAGAGAAGAAGGTACATTCCTTTTTGTCCCTATTGATTTTTCTCAACATGTCTACTAACTCTAATTTTTCTAAGATTTCATTCACTTCTCTTACCTCTTTCTTATTTGTTTTTTTGGTTTGATTTATCTAGTTCAGAGAGAGGAAGGTTCAGGTCTCCCACTCTTATAGTTTTTCTATCTATCTCGTCCTTGAGCTCCTCTAGTTTCTCCTTTAGAAATCTGGATGCGATGCCATTTGGTGCATACGTGGTGAGTACAGATATTTCCTCACTGTCTATACTGCCTTTTATCAGGATGTAATTACGTTCGCTATCTCTTTTAACTAGATTTATTCTTACTTTGGCTTTGTCGGATATCACGATTGCGACTCCTGCCTTCTTTCTGTCAGTTGATGCCCAAAAGATTTGGCTCCACCCTCTTACTTTCACCCTATGTGTATCTACCTTCCTCATGTGTGTTTCTTGTAGACAGCATATGGTAGGGTTTTGGATTCTAATCCACTCTGCTCTTCGCTTGCGTTTTATGGGTGAGTTCATTCCAGTCACATTCAGAGTTATGATTACTAGCTGTGTCTTTCCCGGCATATTGATTTCTGTTCCTGTTCCGGCCTTTTCTTCTCTCACTATTTCCTTCTACACCAACGTTTGCTTTTAAACATTCCCCCTTGTTCCCACCCTTATTTTACATCCCTTTCTACCCCCCTCCCTTCTTATGCCCCCCCTTATTTTCCGTGTAGTCTTTCTAAAATTAACCCCCCACCCCTCCCTCTCTTGTACTACTTCCCTCCCCACCAGACCTTTTGTTACCCTTCTGCTCCCCTATTGGGCGTAAATCTATGCTCTGCCCCCAGTGAATTGGATGGTTTTTCCCTCTTTGAGTCAATGTCAAAGCACATAAAAGTTGAGTATTTCCTGCCTCCGACCTCTTTACCCTTCCAGTATATTGATGTTCTCCCCCCTCCCACCATGAGCTTCTTTATGACGTATAAATTCACCCCCATTTGTTTCTTTTTCCCATTTCTTTAAATATTAACCTATTTTTAAGCTCTAATTATATATATATATATATGTGTGTGTGTGTGTGTGTATGCCTTCTCATGTGTATGTATTTTTGCATGCATATATCTGTATACCTATTTGTGTCACGTCTTTTCGTCCTATAGGGTTTGTCACTGTTCCCTCTAAGTGTACTTCTCTTTGCTGCCCAGGTAATAACAACAGTTTTTCAGAGTTACCAATGACCTCTTTTCTTATAGGGATACGTATCATTTTAACTTATTGAGTCTCTTAACAAGAATTCCTTTTGTTTTGTTTTGTTTTTTCTTTTTTAATTATCTTTCGATGATTCTCTTGAGTTCTGTGCTTGTACATCCAATTTTCTGTTCAGGTCTGGTCTTTTCTTTAGAAAATCTTGAAATTCTTCTATTTTGTTGAATGACCATACTTTCCCCTGTAAGAGTATAGTCAGTTTTGCAGGGTCGTTGATTCTTGGTTGTAGACCTAGAGAAAGGAAGTAAGGTAGACACCCAATGCCTGGGTTGGGGGTGGGGATGGGAGTGGTGGTGGGGGACTAGCAGGTGCCAGGCCCTCTCAGACTCCTGGGAATGCAGCCCTCACACCAGGGGACCAAAGGTGTGAACCCAGGTGTCAAAGATCCTCTTGGTGTGAACCCAGGTGCCACGCCCACTTTGATATGAACCAGGTGACAAGGCCCTCTTGGTGTGAACCCAGGTGTCAGGCCCCTTTGGTGTGAACTCAGGGGCAGTGCCCAGGGGGCAATAAAAAAGAATGCAGACCAAGGTCCTACTCACCTGAGAGCTGCTCTCTTGCGAGTTGGAGCCTCTGGAGAGAGAGAGAGAGAAAGAGACAGAGAGAGACAGAGAGACTGAGACAGACACACTCACACACAGAGAGTGAGAGAGAGAGAGAAAGATAGAGAGAGAGAGAAAGAGAGTGAGGGAGACAGAGAGAGAGAGAGAGAGAGAGAGAGAGAGAGAGAGAGAGAGAGAGAGAGAGTGAGAAAGAGAGAGAGAGAGAGAGAGAGACAGAGAGACAGAGACAGAGACAGAGACAGAGAGACAGAGACAGAGACAGAGACAGAGACAGAGACAGAGTGAGAGAGAGAGAGAGAGCCTTGCAAGACAGAGAGATATCAAGTCCCAGAGAGATGGATGTCAGTGAGATGACTGAGAAGGTCAGGTCAGAACTGACCTGTTCCATCTGTTTGGACCTCTTCACCCAGCCAGTGACCCTTGACTGCGGGCATAGCTTCTGCAGAGAGTGTGTTCTTCGGAGCTGGCAGGAAGCCCAAGTCCCATGGACATGCCCACTGTGCAGGGCAAGCAGTCAGCCCAGAGCCTTAGAGCCCACCCAGGTCCTGGAGGCCCTGGCCTCCAGCATGAGCAGGCAGCTGAGACTTCCCAGAGATGTGGGTGGCCAGGCCAGGTGTGGCCAACACCAAGCCGTTCAGAAGCTGTTCTGTGAAGATGATTTCAGCCCACTCTGTGTCTCGTGCTTACTCCCTCAAGAACACGAAGGTCATCGTGTGTATCCCCTGGAAGAGTCTGCGGAGACCTGCAAGGCACAGCTGCAGGAAGCCCTTGGCCAGGCCTGGGATAAGGCGAGAGAGGCTCACATGTTGCTGGAGCAGGAGAGAGAAAGGAGGCTGAGGTGCCGGAGGGAGGCTGCCACTCTGAAGCGGGTCATCTTGCCAGAATATATCAAGACCCACCTTGTGTGGACAGAGGACCAACAACAGGATCTCCTGGACAAGGAAAAGAGAAGGAATGTGAAGAGATTATGGACCAGTGAGGCCAGAATCTCCAAGTATGTCCAAAGCCTCAGGAAGCTGATTGAGGAGCTCGACAAGACTTTGGAGCAGCCCCTGGTGGAGATGCTCCTGGCTGGGAGGAGCACTTTGGAAAGGAGTCGGGAGCTGCTGCTTCGGTGTCCAGAGCCTGCTGCCCTAAGCTGGACTCTGTGTGGAACCACTGGAATGAGGGAGCACCTACTGGCCTTCCAGAGCCACATCCTTCTGGATCCGGGAACAGCCCATTCCTATCTCAGCATCTCTGGAGATCTGAAGAGCGTGAGGCTTGCTAGCCATTGGTGGGACCTTCTGGACAACCAGCAGGAAGAGGTGGAGCGTCTTGTTTGTGTGCTGGGTGCTCAGAGCTTCACCTCAGGGAGCCATTATTGGGAGGTGGAGGTAGGAAGCAAGACAGAGTGGGAAGTGGGCATCTGTACAGGGCCAGGAAACAACCAGGGCAGCATCCATGGGGATGTGCTCTCCCTCTCTTGCCTCAACATGGGAGAACAATTTGAACTGTGGATCTCTCACACCATGGAAGACCCTGAGGATACAGGACCCCTGCACAGGCTGGGCATTTTCCTCCAATACGAAGGGGGACACCTGTCATTTTACAATGTGACCCAGGGCTGCCTGATCTACGCCTTTCCCCCGGTCACCTTCCAAGGTCCTCTCAGGCCTTTCTTCTCCCTTGGCCTGCTGCAGGAGGAGAATCAGCCCATCCCTCTCACCATCTGTCCACTGAGCCCTCATCCCTGAGGGAGCTCATGCCATTCCACCTGGCCTAGGCTCTGGGGCTCCATTCAGGGAGAGGATCCATCCTGTGCCGAATTCCTTAGTGAAAAGCTCCAGGACCAGCGAGAGTGACACCAAGGGACTGCAACGGGAAAAGGATGGACCACAGAGCTACCAGTGGAAAAGGAAAAACAAACAAAGAAAAAAATAACATAAAAATAATAGGAGCAGAGATCTGGAGACCAATTTTGGGAATTGTAAGGGTGATATTAGAAAATAAGTACTGTTTTATTAGTTTAGGGATGAGAAGTAAAGTGGCTGGCTTGAGAAAAGAACTGGAGTTGGAAGCAGAGCTGAGAGAGTGTGTACATTTCAACTGCTGACAGTTATAACCATTTTTCTGTGTCAATTAAGCTCTCTGGAAGTTGGCAGATATATGCACTCTCAGAGACTCTCTCTCAGGACTGGAGGAGGTAGCATCATGGCCACCCCACCCCCCTCTGTCTGTCTGTCTGAGGGAAAAGACCTGAAGGAGCTCAGCCTTTTCCTTTCCCAACTGGGGAAACACTATTGAATATCTATTGTGGGTTTTGTAGATTCTTTAACTCTGAGAAAACCAAAGAAAAACTTGGCCTTTGGTTTGGACTCAGAGTCCTAACTTGCTTCTTGACTCAACCAGGTAGCCTTTGCTATTTCATCATCTGAAGGTGAGGTTAAGATTTCCAAAGATAATAGCAGTAGGTTTTATTTAGATAGTATAAATTTGGGTTGGTCAAATCAGAGAGGATTAGTGTAGCCGGTGAAACACAGGAGAAGCCGTTCCTTGGGGAAACTGGGAGTCCATTTGGGTTCATCTAGAATCCATTCCCATTAGAAATCCTTGATTCATCCTGATGTCTTTCAAGAAATATTTTATGTTTATAATAAGAGGCTCCTTAGCATCCTTGAGCCTGCCCCCGAAGGGAAGCTCACATTTGACCTTCACTTCATCACCGAGGATACTTTTGATGACCTCTATCAAAAGTATCCAAAGAGTTGGAACCTGATTGGCAAGTTGAAAAGTTTTGAGCCTACGTTGGAGCCGTTTTTCGATCTAAACGTTTCTTTTCCGTAAGTCATCAAAATTCATTTTTACAGAATGGGCTTTAAAGGGCTCTAAAATTGTGCTTGCCCACTGATTCAGCAACACCACGCCTAGGTCCCAATGCCCAAGGGATCACAAGAAGGGGTGGGAGGGTGGGGATAGAGGGGGCGGGCATTATTTCTTTTCGTTTTTATTTTTTTTACTTTATTTATTTATTTATTTATTTATCTATCTATCTAGTCATTGATTGATTTAATTTGGTCATTTCCAAACATTATTCATTGGAAACAAAGATCATTTCCTTTTCTTCCCTCCCCCCTCAACCCCCCACCCCCACCTCTCCCATAGCCACCGCGCGATTTCACTGGGTATCACATGTGTTCTTGATTCGAACCCATTTCCATGTTGATGGTATCTGCATTAGAGTGTTCATTTAGAGTCTCTCCTCAGTCGTATCCCCTCCACCCCTGCAGTCAAGCAGTTGCTTTTCATCAGTGTTTTGAATCCCAGAGTTCATCCTCTGCTTGTGGATAGTGTTTTTTAGATCCCCGCAGATTGTTCAGGGACACTGCATTGACACCAATGGAGAAGTCCATTACCTTCGATTGTACCACGGTGTATCAGTCTCTGTGTACAATGTTCTCCTGGTTCTGCTCCTTTCGCTCTGCATCACCTCCTGGAGGTTGTTCCAGTCTCCATGGAATTCCTCCGCTTTAGTATTCCTTTGAGCACAATAGGATTCCATCACCAACATATACCACAATTTGTTCAGCCACTCCCCAATTGAAGGGCATGCCCTCATTTTCCAATTTTTGGCCACCACGAAGAGCGCAGCTAATGAATATTCTTGTACAAGTCTTTTTCCTTATTGTCCCTGTTGGGGTACAAACCCAGCTGTGCTATGGCTGGATCGAAGGGCAGACAGTCTCTTATCGCCCTTTGGGCATAGTTCCAAATTGTCCTCCAGAATGGTTGGATCAATTCACAACTCCACCAGCAATGAATTAGTGTCCCTACTTTGCCACATCCCCTCCAGCATTCACTACTTTCCATAGCTGTCATGTTAGCCAATCTGCTAGGTGTGAGGTGATACCTCAGAGTTGTTTTGATTTGCATCTCTCTGATTATGAGAGATGTAGAACATTTTTTCATGTGCTTATTAATAGTTTTAATTTCTTTGGCTGAGAACCGCCTGTTCGTGTCCCTTGCCCATTTATCAATTGGAGAATGGCTTGATTTTTTGGACAATTGACTTAGCTCTTTGTCAATTTGAGTAATTAAACCTTTGTGGGAGGTTTTTATGAAGATTGTTTCCCAGTCTGTTGCTTCCCTTCTGATTTTACTTACGTTGGTTTTGTTTGTACAAAAGCTTTTTAATTTGATGTAGTCAAAAGTATTTATGTTACATTTTGTGACTCTTTCTAAGTCTTGCTTGGATTTCAAATCTTTCCCTTCCCAGAGGTCTGACGTGTATACTAGTCTGCGTTCACCTGATTTACTTATACTTGCCTTCTTTATGTTCAAGACATTCACCCATTCTGAAGTCATCTTGGTGTAGGGTGTGAGGTGTTGATCCAAACCTAATCTCTCCCACACTGTCTTCCAATTTTCCCAGCAGTTTTTATCACATAATGGATCTTTGTCCCCAAAGCTGGGGTCTTTGGCTTTCCCATAAGCTGTCTTGCTGAGACCATTTACGCCAAGTCTATTCCACTGATCCTCCTTTCTGTCTCTTAGCCAGTACCAAATTGTTTTGATAACCACTGCTTCATAGTAGAGTTTCAGATCTGGGACTGCAAGTCCTCCTTCCTTTGCATTTTTTTTCCCCACATGATTTCCCTGGATATCCTTGATCTTTTGTTCTTCCAAGTGAACTTATTTATGGTTGTTTTCTAATTCGGTAAAGAAGTTTTTTGGTAGTTCAATGGGTATGGCACTAAACAAGTAAATTAATTTGGGTAGGATTGTCATTTTTTATTATGTTAGCTCGTCCCACCCATGAGCAATCAATGTTTTTCCAGTTGTTTAGATCTAGTTTTCGCTGTGCGGAGAGTGTTTTGTAGTTGTGTTCATATAGTTCCTGTGTTTGTCTCGGCACACAGATTCCTAAGTATTCTATATTGTCTAGGGTGACTTTAAATGGAATTTCACTCTCTAATTCTTGCTGCTGAGATGGGTTAGAGATATATAGAAGTGCTGATGACTTATGCGGGTTTATTTTGTATCCTGCGACTTTGCTGAAGCTGCTGATTATTTCGAGGAACTTTTTGGTTGGTTCTCTAGGATTCCTTACGTAAACCATCATATCATGAGCAAAGAGTGATAGCTCGGTCTCCTCATTGCCAGTTTTAATACCTTCCATTTCTATTCCTTCTCTAATTGCTACTGCTAGTGTTTCTAGTACAATGTTAAATAATCGAGGTGATAGTGGGCATCCTTGTTTTACTCCCGATCTTATTGGGAAGGCTTCTAGTTTATCCCCATTGCAGATGATGTTTGCTGATGGTTTCAGCTATATACTGTTTATGATTTTTAGGAAAGGCCCTTCAATTCCTATGCTTTCTAGTGTTTTCACTAGGAATGGGTGTTGCATTCAATGAAAGGCTTTTTCTGCATCTATTGAGATGATCATGTGATTTTTGTCAGTTTGCTCGTTTGTACGGTCAGTTATGTGGATGGTTTTCCTAATATTGAACCATCCTTGCATTCCTGGTATGAACCCTGCCTGGGCATAGTGGATGACCCTTGTGATGACTTGCTGGAGTCTTTTTGCTGGTATCCCATTTAAGATTTTTGCATCTATAGTCATTAGGGAGATTGGCCTTTGGTGTTCCTTCTCTGTTTTTGAGCTGACTGGCTTTGGGATCAGTACCATGATTGTGTCGTAAAACGAATTTGGCAGAACTCCTTCTTGGCTCATTCTGTCAAATAGTCTGTTTTCTATTGGGATTAGTTGTCCTTTGAATGTTTGATAGAATTCATTTGTGAATCCATCTGGACCTGGGGATTTTTTCTTAGGGAGTGCTTTGATGGCTTGTTCGATGTCTTTTTCTGATATGGGATTGTTAAGGTAATTTATTTCTTCCTCTTTTAGTCTAGGCGATTTATATTTTTGTAAGTATTCATCCATATCACCTAGACTGCCATATTGGTTGCCATATAATTGGGCATAGTCGTTTTTCACGATAGCCTTAATTTCTCCTTCATTAGAGGTGAGGTCTCCTTTTTCATCTTGGAGACTGTCAATTCGGTTTATTTCTTTTCTTTTTTTTTTTAATTGGACCGACTAGTACTGGGTCTCTTTTATTAATTTTTTCAAAGTACCAGCTTCTACTCTTATTTATTAAATCAATAGTTCTTTGACTTTCAGTTTTATTAATTTCTCCTTTGAGCTTTAGGATCTCTAATTTAGTCTTCATCTGAGGATTTTTAATTTGTTCTCTTTCTAAATTTTTTAATTTGCCTGCCCAATCCATTGACCTCTGCCCTTCTTAATTTGTTAATATATGAACTCAAGGATATAAATCTCCCCCTGAGTACTGCTCTGGCTGCATCCAATAGGTTTTGAAAGGATGTCTCATCATTGTGATTTTCTTCAATGAAGTTATTAATTGTTTCTATGATTTGTTCTTTAACTAACTGGTTTTGGAGAATCGTGTTGTTTGATTTCCAATTAATTTTCGATTCACCTCTCCATGTTCCCTTACTCATTATTATTTTCCTTGCATTGTGATCTGAGAACGTTGCATTTATTATTTCTGCTCTTTTGCACTTGCTTGCAATGTTTCTATGCCCTAATACATGGTCAATTTTTGTGAATGTACCAGGTGCTGCAGAGAAGAAGGTACATTCCTTTTTGTCCCTATTGATTTTTCTCCACATGTCTACTAACTCTAATTTTTCTAAGATTTCATTCACTTCTCTTACCTCTTTCTTATTTGTTTTTTTGGTTTGATTTATCTAGTTCAGAGAGAGGAAGGTTCAGGTCTCCCACTCTTATAGTTTTTCTATCTATCTCGTCCTTGAGCTCCTCTAGTTTCTCCTTTAGAAATCTGGATGCGATGCCATTTGGTGCATACGTGGTGAGTACAGATATTTCCTCACTGTCTATACTGCCTTTTATCAGGATGTAATTACGTTCCCTATCTCTTTTAACTAGATTTATTCTTACTTTGGCTTTGTCGGATATCACGATTGCGACTCCTGCCTTCTTTCTGTCAGTTGATGCCCAAAAGATTTGGCTCCACCCTCTTACTTTCACCCTATGTGTATCTACCTTCCTCATGTGTGTTTCTTGTAGACAGCATATGGTAGGGTTTTGGATTCTAATCCACTCTGCTCTTCGCTTGCGTTTTATGGGTGAGTTCATTCCAGTCACATTCAGAGTTATGATTACTAGCTGTGTCTTTCCCGGCATATTGATTTCTGTTCCTGTTCCGGCCTTTTCTTCTCTCACTATTTCCTTCTACACCAACGTTTGCTTTTAAACATTCCCCCTTGTTCCCACCCTTATTTTACATCCCTTTCTACCCCCCTCCCTTCTTATGCCCCCCCTTATTTTCCGTGTAGTCTTTCTAAAATTAACCCCCCACCCCTCCCTCTCTTGTACTACTTCCCTCCCCACCAGACCTTTTGTTACCCTTCTGCTCCCCTATTGGGCGTAAATCTATGCTCTGCCCCCAGTGAATTGGATGGTTTTTCCCTCTTTGAGTCAATGTCAAAGCACATAAAAGTTGAGTATTTCCTGCCTCCGACCTCTTTACCCTTCCAGTATATTGATGTTCTCCCCCCTCCCACCATGAGCTTCTTTATGACGTATAAATTCACCCCCATTTGTTTCTTTTTCCCATTTCTTTAAATATTAACCTATTTTTAAGCTCTAATTATATATATATATATATGTGTGTGTGTGTGTGTGTGTGTATGCCTTCTCATGTGTATGTATTTTTGCATGCATATATCTGTATACCTATTTGTGTCACGTCTTTTCGTCCTATAGGGTTTGTCACTGTTCCCTCTAAGTGTACTTCTCTTTGCTGCCCAGGTAATAACAACAGTTTTTCAGAGTTACCAATGACCTCTTTTCTTATAGGGATACGTATCATTTTAACTTATTGAGTCTCTTAACAAGAATTCCTTTTGTTTTGTTTTGTTTTTTCTTTTTTAATTATCTTTCGATGATTCTCTTGAGTTCTGTGCTTGTACATCCAATTTTCTGTTCAGGTCTGGTCTTTTCTTTAGAAAATCTTGAAATTCTTCTATTTTGTTGAATGACCATACTTTCCCCTGTAAGAGTATAGTCAGTTTTGCAGGGTCGTTGATTCTTGGTTGTAGACCTAGAGAAAGGAAGTAAGGTAGACACCCAATGCCTGGGTTGGGGGTGGGGATGGGAGTGGTGGGGGACTAGCAGGTGCCAGGCCCTCTCAGACTCCTGGGAATGCAGCCCTCACACCAGGGGACCAAAGGTGTGAACCCAGGTGTCAAAGATCCTCTTGGTGTGAACCCAGGTGCCACGCCCACTTTGATATGAACCAGGTGACAAGGCCCTCTTGGTGTGAACCCAGGTGTCAGGCCCCTTTGGTGTGAACTCAGGGGCAGTGCCCAGGGGGCAATAAAAAAGAATGCAGACCAAGGTCCTACTCACCTGAGAGCTGCTCTCTTGCGAGTTGGAGCCTCTGGAGAGAGAGAGAGAGAAAGAGACAGAGAGAGACAGAGAGACTGAGACAGACACACTCACACACAGAGAGTGAGAGAGAGAGAGAAAGATAGAGAGAGAGAGAAAGAGAGTGAGGGAGACAGAGAGAGAGAGAGAGAGAGAGAGAGAGAGAGAGAGAGAGAGAGAGAGAGAGAGAGTGAGAAAGAGAGAGAGAGAGAGAGAGAGACAGAGAGACAGAGACAGAGACAGAGACAGAGAGACAGAGACAGAGACAGAGACAGAGACAGAGACAGAGTGAGAGAGAGAGAGAGAGCCTTGCAAGACAGAGAGATATCAAGTCCCAGAGAGATGGATGTCAGTGAGATGACTGAGAAGGTCAGGTCAGAACTGACCTGTTCCATCTGTTTGGACCTCTTCACCCAGCCAGTGACCCTTGACTGCGGGCATAGCTTCTGCAGAGAGTGTGTTCTTCGGAGCTGGCAGGAAGCCCAAGTCCCATGGACATGCCCACTGTGCAGGGCAAGCAGTCAGCCCAGAGCCTTAGAGCCCACCCAGGTCCTGGAGGCCCTGGCCTCCAGCATGAGCAGGCAGCTGAGACTTCCCAGAGATGTGGGTGGCCAGGCCAGGTGTGGCCAACACCAAGCCGTTCAGAAGCTGTTCTGTGAAGATGATTTCAGCCCACTCTGTGTCTCGTGCTTACTCCCTCAAGAACACGAAGGTCATCGTGTGTATCCCCTGGAAGAGTCTGCGGAGACCTGCAAGGCACAGCTGCAGGAAGCCCTTGGCCAGGCCTGGGATAAGGCGAGAGAGGCTCACATGTTGCTGGAGCAGGAGAGAGAAAGGAGGCTGAGGTGCCGGAGGGAGGCTGCCACTCTGAAGCGGGTCATCTTGCCAGAATATATCAAGACCCACCTTGTGTGGACAGAGGACCAACAACAGGATCTCCTGGACAAGGAAAAGAGAAGGAATGTGAAGAGATTATGGACCAGTGAGGCCAGAATCTCCAAGTATGTCCAAAGCCTCAGGAAGCTGATTGAGGAGCTCGACAAGACTTTGGAGCAGCCCCTGGTGGAGATGCTCCTGGCTGGGAGGAGCACTTTGGAAAGGAGTCGGGAGCTGCTGCTTCGGTGTCCAGAGCCTGCTGCCCTAAGCTGGACTCTGTGTGGAACCACTGGAATGAGGGAGCTCCTACTGGCCTTCCAGAGCCACATCCTTCTGGATCCGGGAACAGCCCATTCCTATCTCAGCATCTCTGGAGATCTGAAGAGCGTGAGGCTTGCTAGCCATTGGTGGGACCTTCTGGACAACCAGCAGGAAGAGGTGGAGCGTCTTGTTTGTGTGCTGGGTGCTCAGAGCTTCACCTCAGGGAGCCATTATTGGGAGGTGGAGGTAGGAAGCAAGACAGAGTGGGAAGTGGGCATCTGTACAGGGCCAGGAAACAACCAGGGCAGCATCCATGGGGATGTGCTCTCCCTCTCTTGCCTCAACATGGGAGAACAATTTGAACTGTGGATCTCTCACACCATGGAAGACCCTGAGGATACAGGACCCCTGCACAGGCTGGGCATTTTCCTCCAATACGAAGGGGGACACCTGTCATTTTACAATGTGACCCAGGGCTGCCTGATCTACGCCTTTCCCCCGGTCACCTTCCAAGGTCCTCTCAGGCCTTTCTTCTCCCTTGGCCTGCTGCAGGAGGAGAATCAGCCCATCCCTCTCACCATCTGTCCACTGAGCCCTCATCCCTGAGGGAGCTCATGCCATTCCACCTGGCCTAGGCTCTGGGGCTCCATTCAGGGAGAGGATCCATCCTGTGCCGAATTCCTTAGTGAAAAGCTCCAGGACCAGCGAGAGTGACACCAAGGGACTGCAACGGGAAAAGGATGGACCACAGAGCTACCAGTGGAAAAGGAAAAACAAACAAAGAAAAAAATAACATAAAAATAATAGGAGCAGAGATCTGGAGACCAATTTTGGGAATTGTAAGGGTGATATTAGAAAATAAGTACTGTTTTATTAGTTTAGGGATGAGAAGTAAAGTGGCTGGCTTGAGAAAAGAACTGGAGTTGGAAGCAGAGCTGAGAGAGTGTGTACATTTCAACTGCTGACAGTTATAACCATTTTTCTGTGTCAATTAAGCTCTCTGGAAGTTGGCAGATATATGCACTCTCAGAGACTCTCTCTCAGGACTGGAGGAGGTAGCATCATGGCCACCCCACCCCCCTCTGTCTGTCTGTCTGAGGGAAAAGACCTGAAGGAGCTCAGCCTTTTCCTTTCCCAACTGGGGAAACACTATTGAATATCTATTGTGGGTTTTGTAGATTCTTTAACTCTGAGAAAACCAAAGAAAAACTTGGCCTTTGGTTTGGACTCAGAGTCCTAACTTGCTTCTTGACTCAACCAGGTAGCCTTTGCTATTTCATCATCTGAAGGTGAGGTTAAGATTTCCAAAGATAATAGCAGTAGGTTTTATTTAGATAGTATAAATTTGGGTTGGTCAAATCAGAGAGGATTAGTGTAGCCGGTGAAACACAGGAGAAGCCGTTCCTTGGGGAAACTGGGAGTCCATTTGGGTTCATCTAGAATCCATTCCCATTAGAAATCCTTGATTCATCCTGATGTCTTTCAAGAAATATTTTATGTTTATAATAAGAGGCTCCTTAGCATCCTTGAGCCTGCCCCCGAAGGGAAGCTCACATTTGACCTTCACTTCATCACCGAGGATACTTTTGATGACCTCTATCAAAAGTATCCAAAGAGTTGGAACCTGATTGGCAAGTTGAAAAGTTTTGAGCCTACGTTGGAGCCGTTTTTCGATCTAAACGTTTCTTTTCCGTAAGTCATCAAAATTCATTTTTACAGAATGGGCTTTAAAGGGCTCTAAAATTGTGCTTGCCCACTGATTCAGCAACACCACGCCTAGGTCCCAATGCCCAAGGGATCACAAGAAGGGGTGGGAGGGTGGGGATAGAGGGGGCGGGCATTATTTCTTTTCGTTTTTATTTTTTTTACTTTATTTATTTATTTATTTATTTATTTATCTATCTATCTATCTAGTCATTGATTGATTTAATTTGGTCATTTCCAAACATTATTCATTGGAAACAAAGATCATTTCCTTTTCTTCCCTCCCCCCTCAACCCCCCACCCCCACCTCTCCCATAGCCACCGCGCGATTTCACTGGGTATCACATGTGTTCTTGATTCGAACCCATTTCCATGTTGATGGTATCTGCATTAGAGTGTTCATTTAGAGTCTCTCCTCAGTCGTATCCCCTCCACCCCTGCAGTCAAGCAGTTGCTTTTCATCAGTGTTTTGAATCCCAGAGTTCATCCTCTGCTTGTGGATAGTGTTTTTTAGATCCCCGCAGATTGTTCAGGGACACTGCATTGACACCAATGGAGAAGTCCATTACCTTCGATTGTACCACGGTGTATCAGTCTCTGTGTACAATGTTCTCCTGGTTCTGCTCCTTTCGCTCTGCATCACCTCCTGGAGGTTGTTCCAGTCTCCATGGAATTCCTCCGCTTTAGTATTCCTTTGAGCACAATAGGATTCCATCACCAACATATACCACAATTTGTTCAGCCACTCCCCAATTGAAGGGCATGCCCTCATTTTCCAATTTTTGGCCACCACGAAGAGCGCAGCTAATGAATATTCTTGTACAAGTCTTTTTCCTTATTGTCCCTGTTGGGGTACAAACCCAGCTGTGCTATGGCTGGATCGAAGGGCAGACAGTCTCTTATCGCCCTTTGGGCATAGTTCCAAATTGTCCTCCAGAATGGTTGGATCAATTCACAACTCCACCAGCAATGAATTAGTGTCCCTACTTTGCCACATCCCCTCCAGCATTCACTACTTTCCATAGCTGTCATGTTAGCCAATCTGCTAGGTGTGAGGTGATACCTCAGAGTTGTTTTGATTTGCATCTCTCTGATTATGAGAGATGTAGAACATTTTTTCATGTGCTTATTAATAGTTTTAATTTCTTTGGCTGAGAACCGCCTGTTCGTGTCCCTTGCCCATTTATCAATTGGAGAATGGCTTGATTTTTTGGACAATTGACTTAGCTCTTTGTCAATTTGAGTAATTAAACCTTTGTGGGAGGTTTTTATGAAGATTGTTTCCCAGTCTGTTGCTTCCCTTCTGATTTTACTTACGTTGGTTTTGTTTGTACAAAAGCTTTTTAATTTGATGTAGTCAAAAGTATTTATGTTACATTTTGTGACTCTTTCTAAGTCTTGCTTGGTTTTCAAATCTTTCCCTTCCCAGAGGTCTGACGTGTATACTAGTCTGCGTTCACCTGATTTACTTATACTTGCCTTCTTTATGTTCAAGACATTCACCCATTCTGAAGTCATCTTGGTGTAGGGTGTGAGGTATTGATCCAAACCTAATCTCTCCCACACTGTCTTCCAATTTTCCCAGCAGTTTTTATCACATAATGGATCTTTGTCCCCAAAGCTGGGGTCTTTGGCTTTCCCATAAGCTGTCTTGCTGAGACCATTTACGCCAAGTCTATTCCACTGATCCTCCTTTCTGTCTCTTAGCCAGTACCAAATTGTTTTGATAACCACTGCTTCATAGTAGAGTTTCAGATCTGGGACTGCAAGTCCTCCTTCCTTTGCATTTTTTTTCCCCACATGATTTCCCTGGATATCCTTGATCTTTTGTTCTTCCAAGTGAACTTATTTATGGTTGTTTTCTAATTCGGTAAAGAAGTTTTTTGGTAGTTCAATGGGTATGGCACTAAACAAGTAAATTAATTTGGGTAGGATTGTCATTTTTTATTATGTTAGCTCGTCCCACCCATGAGCAATCAATGTTTTTCCAGTTGTTTAGATCTAGTTTTCGCTGTGCGGAGAGTGTTTTGTAGTTGTGTTCATATAGTTCCTGTGTTTGTCTCGGCACACAGATTCCTAAGTATTCTATATTGTCTAGGGTGACTTTAAATGGAATTTCACTCTCTAATTCTTGCTGCTGAGATGGGTTAGAGATATATAGAAGTGCTGATGACTTATGCGGGTTTATTTTGTATCCTGCGACTTTGCTGAAGCTGCTGATTATTTCGAGGAACTTTTTGGTTGGTTCTCTAGGATTCCTTACGTAAACCATCATATCATGAGCAAAGAGTGATAGCTTGGTCTCCTCATTGCCAGTTTTAATACCTTCCATTTCTATTCCTTCTCTAATTGCTACTGCTAGTGTTTCTAGTACAATGTTAAATAATCGAGGTGATAGTGGGCATCCTTGTTTTACTCCCGATCTTATTGGGAAGGCTTCTAGTTTATCCCCATTGCAGATGATGTTTGCTGATGGTTTCAGCTATATACTGTTTATGATTTTTAGGAAAGGCCCTTCAATTCCTATGCTTTCTAGTGTTTTCACTAGGAATGGGTGTTGCATTCAATGAAAGGCTTTTTCTGCATCTATTGAGATGATCATGTGATTTTTGTCAGTTTGCTCGTTTGTACGGTCAGTTATGTGGATGGTTTTCCTAATATTGAACCATCCTTGCATTCCTGGTATGAACCCTGCCTGGGCATAGTGGATGACCCTTGTGATGACTTGCTGGAGTCTTTTTGCTGGTATCCCATTTAAGATTTTTGCATCAATAGTCATTAGGGAGATTGGCCTATGGTGTTCCTTCTCTGTTTTTGAGCTGACTGGCTTTGGGATCAGTACCATGATTGTGTCGTAAAACGAATTTGGCAGAACTCCTTCTTGGCTCATTCTGTCAAATAGTCTGTTTTCTATTGGGATTAGTTGTCCTTTGAATGTTTGATAGAATTCATTTGTGAATCCATCTGGACCTGGGGATTTTTTCTTAGGGAGTGCTTTGATGGCTTGTTCGATGTCTTTTTCTGATATGGGATTGTTAAGGTAATTTATTTCTTCCTCTTTTAGTCTAGGCAATTTATATTTTTGTAAGTATTCATCCATATCACCTAGACTGCCATATTGGTTGCCATATAATTGGGCATAGTCGTTTTTCACGATATCCTTAATTTCTCCTTCATTAGAGGTGAGGTCTCCTTTTTCATCTTGGAGACTGTCAATTCGGTTTATTTCTTTTCTTTTTTTTTTTAATTGGACCGACTAGTACTGGGTCTCTTTTATTAATTTTTTCAAAGTACCAGCTTCTAGTCTTATTTATTAAATCAATAGTTCTTTGACTTTCAGTTTTATTAATTTCTCCTTTGAGCTTTAGGATCTCTAATTTAGTCTTCATCTGAGGATTTTTAATTTGTTCTCTTTCTAAATTTTTAAATTTGCCTGCCCAATCCATTGACCTCTGCCCTTCTTAATTTGTTAATATATGAACTCAAGGATATAAATCTCCCCCTGAGTACTGCTCTGGCTGCATCCAATAGGTTTTGAAAGGATGTCTCATCATTGTGATTTTCTTCAATGAAGTTATTAATTGTTTCTATGATTTGTTCTTTAACTAACTGGTTTTGGAGAATCGTGTTGTTTGATTTCCAATTAATTTTCGATTCACCTCTCCATGTTCCCTTACTCATTATTATTTTCCTTGCATTGTGATCTGAGAACGTTGCATGTATTATTTCTGCTCTTTTGCACTTGCTTGCAATGTTTCTATGCCCTAATACATGGTCAATTTTTGTGAATGTACCAGGTGCTGCAGAGAAGAAGGTACATTCCTTTTTGTCCCTATTGATTTTTCTCCACATGTCTACTCACTCTAATTTTTCTAAGATTTCATTCACTTCTCTTACCTCTTTCTTATTTGTTTTTTTGGTTTGATTTATCTAGTTCAGAGAGAGGAAGGTTCAGGTCTCCCACTCTTATAGTTTTTCTATCTATCTCGTCCTTGAGCTCCTCTAGTTTCTCCTTTAGAAATCTGGATGCGATGCCATTTGGTGCATACGTGGTGAGTACAGATATTTCCTCACTGTCTATACTGCCTTTTATCAGGATGTAATTACGTTCCCTATCTCTTTTAACTAGATTTATTCTTACTTTGGCTTTGTCGGATATCACGATTGCGACTCCTGCCTTCTTTCTGTCAGTTGATGCCCAAAAGATTTGGCTCCACCCTCTTACTTTCACCCTATGTGTATCTACCTTCCTCATGTGTGTTTCTTGTAGACAGCATATGGTAGGGTTTTGGATTCTAATCCACTCTGCTCTTCGCTTGCGTTTTATGGGTGAGTTCATTCCAGTCACATTCAGAGTTATGATTACTAGCTGTGTCTTTCCCGGCATATTGATTTCTGTTCCTGTTCCGGCCTTTTCTTCTCTCACTATTTCCTTCTACACCAACGTTTGCTTTTAAACATTCCCCCTTGTTCCCACCCTTATTTTACATCCCTTTCTACCCCCCTCCCTTCTTATGCCCCCCCTTATTTTCCGTGTAGTCTTTCTAAAATTAACCCCCCACCCCTCCCTCTCTTGTACTACTTCCCTCCCCACCAGACCTTTTGTTACCCTTCTGCTCCCCTATTGGGCGTAAATCTATGCTCTGCCCCCAGTGAATTGGATGGTTTTTCCCTCTTTGAGTCAATGTCAAAGCACATAAAAGTTGAGTATTTCCTGCCTCCGACCTCTTTACCCTTCCAGTATATTGATGTTCTCCCCCCTCCCACCATGAGCTTCTTTATGACGTATAAATTCACCCCCATTTGTTTCTTTTTCCCATTTCTTTAAATATTAACCTATTTTTAAGCTCTAATTATATATATATATGTGTGTGTGTGTGTGTGTGTGTGTATGCATTCTCATGTGTATGTATTTTTGCATGCATATATCTGTATACCTATTTGTTTCACGTCTTTTCGTCCTATAGGGTTTGTCACTGTTCCCTCTAAGTGTACTTCTCTTTGCTGCCCAGGTAATAACAACAGTTTTTCAGAGTTACCAATGACCTCTTTTCTTATAGGGATACGTATCATTTTAACTTATTGAGTCTCTTAACAAGAATTCCTTTTGTTTTGTTTTGTTTTTTCTTTTTTAATTATCTTTCGATGATTCTCTTGAGTTCTGTGCTTGTACATCCAATTTTCTGTTCAGGTCTGGTCTTTTCTTTAGAAAATCTTGAAATTCTTCTATTTTGTTGAATGACCATACTTTCCCCTGTAAGAGTATAGTCAGTTTTGCTGGGTCGTTGATTCTTGGTTGTAGACCTAGAGAAAGGAAGTAAGGTAGACACCCAATGCCTGGGTTGGGGGTGGGGATGGGAGTGGTGGTGGGGGACTAGCAGGTGCCAGGCCCTCTCAGACTCCTGGGAATGCAGCCCTCACACCAGGGGACCAAAGGTGTGAACCCAGGTGTCAAAGATCCTCTTGGTGTGAACCCAGGTGCCACGCCCACTTTGATATGAACCAGGTGACAAGGCCCTCTTGGTGTGAACCCTATTGTGGGTTTTGTAGATTCTTTAACTCTGAGAAAACCAAAGAAAAACTTGGCCTTTGGTTTGGACTCAGAGTCCTAACTTGCTTCTTGACTCAACCAGGTAGCCTTTGCTATTTCATCATCTGAAGGTGAGGTTAAGATTTCCAAAGATAATAGCAGTAGGTTTTATTTAGATAGTATAAATTTGGGTTGGTGAAATCAGAGAGGATTAGTGTAGCCGGTGAAACACAGGAGAAGCCGTTCCTTGGGGAAACTGGGAGTCCATTTGGGTTAATCTAGAATCCATTCCCATTAGAAATCCTTGATTCATCCTGATGTCTTTCAAGAAATATTTTATGTTTATAATAAGAGGCTCCTTAGCATCCTTGAGCCTGCCCCCGAAGGGAAGCTCACATTTGACCTTCACTTCATCACCGAGGATACTTTTGATGACCTCTATCAAAAGTATCCAAAGAGGTGGAACCTGATTGGCAAGTTGAAAAGTTTTGAGCCTACGTTGGAGCCGTTTTTCGATCTAAACGTTTCTTTTCCGTAAGTCATCAAAATTCATTTTTACAGAATGGGCTTTAAAGGGCTCTAAAATTGTGCTTGCCCACTGATTCAGCAACACCACGCCTAGGTCCCAATGCCCAAGGGATCACAAGAAGGGGTGGGAGGGTGGGGATAGAGGGGGCGGGCATTATTTCTTTTCATTTTTATTTTTTTACTTTATTTATTTATTTATTTATTTATTTATCTATCTATCTATCTAGTCATTGATTGATTTAATTTGGTCATTTCCAAACATTATTCACTGGAAACAAAGATCATTTCCTTTTCTTCCCTCCCCCCTCAACCCCCCACCCCCACCTCTCCCATAGCCACCGCGCGATTTCACTGGGTATCACATGTGTTCTTGATTCGAACCCATTTCCATGTTGATGGTATCTGCATTAGAGTGTTCATTTAGAGTCTCTCCTCAGTCGTATCCCCTCCACCCCTGCAGTCAAGCAGTTGCTTTTCATCAGTGTTTTGAATCCCAGAGTTCATCCTCTGCTTGTGGATAGTGTTTTTTAGATCCCCGCAGATTGTTCAGGGACACTGCATTGACACCAATGGAGAAGTCCATTACCTTCGATTGTACCACGGTGTATCAGTCTCTGTGTACAATGTTCTCCTGGTTCTGCTCCTTTCGCTCTGCATCACCTCCTGGAGGTTGTTCCAGTCTCCATGGAATTCCTCCGCTTTAGTATTCCTTTGAGCACAATAGGATTCCATCACCAACATATACCACAATTTGTTCAGCCACTCCCCAATTGAAGGGCATGCCCTCATTTTCCAATTTTTGGCCACCACGAAGAGCGCAGCTAATGAATATTCTTGTACAAGTCTTTTTCCTTATTGTCCCTGTTGGGGTACAAACCCAGCTGTGCTATGGCTGGATCGAAGGGCAGACAGTCTCTTATCGCCCTTTGGGCATAGTTCCAAATTGTCCTCCAGAATGGTTGGATCAATTCACAACTCCACCAGCAATGAATTAGTGTCCCTACTTTGCCACATCCCCTCCAGCATTCACTACTTTCCATAGCTGTCATGTTAGCCAATCTGCTAGGTGTGAGGTGATACCTCAGAGTTGTTTTGATTTGCATCTCTCTGATTATGAGAGATGTAGAACATTTTTTCATGTGCTTATTAATAGTTTTAATTTCTTTGGCTGAGAACCGCCTGTTCGTGTCCCTTGCCCATTTATCAATTGGAGAATGGCTTGATTTTTTGGACAATTGACTTAGCTCTTTGTCAATTTGAGTAATTAAACCTTTGTGGGAGGTTTTTATGAAGATTGTTTCCCAGTCTGTTGCTTCCCTTCTGATTTTACTTACGTTGGTTTTGTTTGTACAAAAGCTTTTTAATTTGATGTAGTCAAAAGTATTTATGTTACATTTTGTGACTCTTTCTAAGTCTTGCTTGGTTTTCAAATCTTTCCCTTCC
Organism: Monodelphis domestica; assembly: GCF_027887165.1. NCBI lineage: Eukaryota > Metazoa > Chordata > Mammalia > Didelphimorphia > Didelphidae > Monodelphis > Monodelphis domestica. The sequence continues at coordinate 577,553,737 of NC_077227.1, read as the reverse complement.
CAGAGGTCTGACGTGTATACTAGTCTGCGTTCACCTGATTTACTTATACTTGCCTTCTTTATGTTCAAGACATTCACCCATTCTGAAGTCATCTTGGTGTAGGGTGTGAGGTGTTGATCCAAACCTAATCTCTCCCACACTGTCTTCCAATTTTCCCAGCAGTTTTTATCACATAATGGATCTTTGTCCCCAAAGCTGGGGTCTTTGGCTTTCCCATAAGCTGTCTTGCTGAGACCATTTACGCCAAGTCTATTCCACTGATCCTCCTTTCTGTCTCTTAGCCAGTACCAAATTGTTTTGATAACCACTGCTTCATAGTAGAGTTTCAGATCTGGGACTGCAAGTCCTCCTTCCTTTGCATTTTTTTTCCCCACATGATTTCCCTGGATATCCTTGATCTTTTGTTCTTCCAAGTGAACTTATTTATGGTTGTTTTCTAATTCGGTAAAGAAGTTTTTTGGTAGTTCAATGGGTATGGCACTAAACAAGTAAATTAATTTGGGTAGGATTGTCATTTTTTATTATGTTAGCTCGTCCCACCCATGAGCAATCAATGTTTTTCCAGTTGTTTAGATCTAGTTTTCGCTGTGCGGAGAGTGTTTTGTAGTTGTGTTCATATAGTTCCTGTGTTTGTCTCGGCACACAGATTCCTAAGTATTCTATATTGTCTAGGGTGACTTTAAATGGAATTTCACTCTCTAATTCTTGCTGCTGAGATGGGTTAGAGATATATAGAAGTGCTGATGACTTATGCGGGTTTATTTTGTATCCTGCGACTTTGCTGAAGCTGCTGATTATTTCGAGGAACTTTTTGGTTGGTTCTCTAGGATTCCTTACGTAAACCATCATATCATGAGCAAAGAGTGATAGCTTGGTCTCCTCATTGCCAGTTTTAATACCTTCCATTTCTATTCCTTCTCTAATTGCTACTGCTAGTGTTTCTAGTACAATGTTAAATAATCGAGGTGATAGTGGGCATCCTTGTTTTACTCCCGATCTTATTGGGAAGGCTTCTAGTTTATCCCCATTGCAGATGATGTTTGCTGATGGTTTCAGCTATATACTGTTTATGATTTTTAGGAAAGGCCCTTCAATTCCTATGCTTTCTAGTGTTTTCACTAGGAATGGGTGTTGCATTCAATGAAAGGCTTTTTCTGCATCTATTGAGATGATCATGTGATTTTTGTCAGTTTGCTCGTTTGTACGGTCAGTTATGTGGATGGTTTTCCTAATATTGAACCATCCTTGCATTCCTGGTATGAACCCTGCCTGGGCATAGTGGATGACCCTTGTGATGACTTGCTGGAGTCTTTTTGCTGGTATCCCATTTAAGATTTTTGCATCAATAGTCATTAGGGAGATTGGCCTATGGTGTTCCTTCTCTGTTTTTGAGCTGACTGGCTTTGGGATCAGTACCATGATTGTGTCGTAAAACGAATTTGGCAGAACTCCTTCTTGGCTCATTCTGTCAAATAGTCTGTTTTCTATTGGGATTAGTTGTCCTTTGAATGTTTGATAGAATTCATTTGTGAATCCATCTGGACCTGGGGATTTTTTCTTAGGGAGTGCTTTGATGGCTTGTTCGATGTCTTTTTCTGATATGGGATTGTTAAGGTAATTTATTTCTTCCTCTTTTAGTCTAGGCAATTTATATTTTTGTAAGTATTCATCCATATCACCTAGACTGCCATATTGGTTGCCATATAATTGGGCATAGTCGTTTTTCACGATATCCTTAATTTCTCCTTCATTAGAGGTGAGGTCTCCTTTTTCATCTTGGAGACTGTCAATTCGGTTTATTTCTTTTCTTTTTTTTTTTAATTGGACCGACTAGTACTGGGTCTCTTTTATTAATTTTTTCAAAGTACCAGCTTCTACTCTTATTTATTAAATCAATAGTTCTTTGACTTTCAGTTTTATTAATTTCTCCTTTGAGCTTTAGGATCTCTAATTTAGTCTTCATCTGAGGATTTTTAATTTGTTCTCTTTCTAAATTTTTTAATTTGCCTGCCCAATCCATTGACCTCTGCCCTTCTTAATTTGTTAATATATGAACTCAAGGATATAAATCTCCCCCTGAGTACTGCTCTGGCTGCATCCAATAGGTTTTGAAAGGATGTCTCATCATTGTGATTTTCTTCAATGAAGTTATTAATTGTTTCTATGATTTGTTCTTTAACTAACTGGTTTTGGAGAATCGTGTTGTTTGATTTCCAATTAATTTTCGATTCACCTCTCCATGTTCCCTTACTCATTATTATTTTCCTTGCATTGTGATCTGAGAACGTTGCATTTATTATTTCTGCTCTTTTGCACTTGCTTGCAATGTTTCTATGCCCTAATACATGGTCAATTTTTGTGAATGTACCAGGTGCTGCAGAGAAGAAGGTACATTCCTTTTTGTCCCTATTGATTTTTCTCCACATGTCTACTCACTCTAATTTTTCTAAGATTTCATTCACTTCTCTTACCTCTTTCTTATTTGTTTTTTTGGTTTGATTTATCTAGTTCAGAGAGAGGAAGGTTCAGGTCTCCCACTCTTATAGTTTTTCTATCTATCTCGTCCTTGAGCTCCTCTAGTTTCTCCTTTAGAAATCTGGATGCGATGCCATTTGGTGCATACGTGGTGAGTACAGATATTTCCTCACTGTCTATACTGCCTTTTATCAGGATGTAATTACGTTCCCTATCTCTTTTAACTAGATTTATTCTTACTTTGGCTTTGTCGGATATCACGATTGCGACTCCTGCCTTCTTTCTGTCAGTTGATGCCCAAAAGATTTGGCTCCACCCTCTTACTTTCACCCTATGTGTATCTACCTTCCTCATGTGTGTTTCTTGTAGACAGCATATGGTAGGGTTTTGGATTCTAATCCACTCTGCTCTTCGCTTGCGTTTTATGGGTGAGTTCATTCCAGTCACATTCAGAGTTATGATTACTAGCTGTGTCTTTCCCGGCATATTGATTTCTGTTCCTGTTCCGGCCTTTTCTTCTCTCACTATTTCCTTCTACACCAACGTTTGCTTTTAAACATTCCCCCTTGTTCCCACCCTTATTTTACATCCCTTTCTACCCCCCTCCCTTCTTATGCCCCCCCTTATTTTCCGTGTAGTCTTTCTAAAATTAACCCCCCACCCCTCCCTCTCTTGTACTACTTCCCTCCCCACCAGACCTTTTGTTACCCTTCTGCTCCCCTATTGGGCGTAAATCTATGCTCTGCCCCCAGTGAATTGGATGGTTTTTCCCACTTTGAGTCAATGTCAAAGCACATAAAAGTTGAGTATTTCCTGCCTCCGACCTCTTTACCCTTCCAGTATATTGATGTTCTCCCCCCTCCCACCATGAGCTTCTTTATGACGTGTAAATTCACCCCCATTTGTTTCTTTTTCCCATTTCTTTAAATATTAACCTATTTTTAAGCTCTAATTATATATATATATATATATATGTGTGTGTGTGTGTGTGTGTGTATGCATTCTCATGTGTATGTATTTTTGCATGCATATATCTGTATACCTATTTGTGTCACGTCTTTTCGTCCTATAGGGTTTGTCACTGTTCCCTCTAAGTGTACTTCTCTTTGCTGCCCAGGTAATAAGAACAGTTTTTCAGAGTTACCAATGACCTCTTTTCTTATAGGGATACGTATCATTTTAACTTATTGAGTCTCTTAACAAGAATTCCTTTTGTTTTGTTTTGTTTTTTCTTTTTTAATTATCTTTCGATGATTCTCTTGAGTTCTGTGCTTGTACATCCAATTTTCTGTTCAGGTCTGGTCTTTTCTTTAGAAAATCTTGAAATTCTTCTATTTTGTTGAATGACCATACTTTCCCCTGTAAGAGTATAGTCAGTTTTGCAGGGTCGTTGATTCTTGGTTGTAGACCTAGAGAAAGGAAGTAAGGTAGACACCCAATGCCTGGGTTGGGGGTGGGGATGGGAGTGGTGGTGGGGGACTAGCAGGTGCCAGGCCCTCTCAGACTCCTGGGAATGCAGCCCTCACACCAGGGGACCAAAGGTGTGAACCCAGGTGTCAAAGATCCTCTTGGTGTGAACCCAGGTGCCACGCCCACTTTGATATGAACCAGGTGACAAGGCCCTCTTGGTGTGAACCCTATTGTGGGTTTTGTAGATTCTTTAACTCTGAGAAAACCAAAGAAAAACTTGGCCTTTGGTTTGGACTCAGAGTCCTAACTTGCTTCTTGACTCAACCAGGTAGCCTTTGCTATTTCATCATCTGAAGGTGAGGTTAAGATTTCCAAAGATAATAGCAGTAGGTTTTATTTAGATAGTATAAATTTGGGTTGGTCAAATCAGAGAGGATTAGTGTAGCTGGTGAAACACAGGAGAAGCCGTTCCTTGGGGAAACTGGGAGTCCATTTGGGTTCATCTAGAATCCATTCCCATTAGAAATCTTTGATTCATCCTGATGTCTTTCAAGAAATATTTTATGTTTATAATAAGAGGCTCCTTAGCATCCTTGAGCCTGCCCCCGAAGGGAAGCTCACATTTGACCTTCACTTCATCACCGAGGATACTTTTGATGACCTCTATCAAAAGTATCCAAAGAGTTGGAACCTGATTGGCAAGTTGAAAAGTTTTGAGCCTACTTTGGAGCCGTTTTTCGATCTAAACGTTTCTTTTCCGTAAGTCATCAAAATTCATTTTTACAGAATGGGCTTTAAAGGGCTCTAAAATTGTGCTTGCCCACTGATTCAGCAACACCACGCCTAGGTCCCAATGCCCAAGGGATCACAAGAAGGGGTGGGAGGGTGGGGATAGAGGGGGCGGGCATTATTTCTTTTCATTTTTATTTTTTTTACTTTATTTATTTATTTATTTATTTATCTATCTATCTATCTAGTCATTGATTGATTTAATTTGGTCATTTCCAAACATTATTCATTGGAAACAAAGATCATTTCCTTTTCTTCCCTCCCCCCTCAACCCCCCACCCCCACCTCTCCCATAGCCACCGCGCGATTTCACTGGGTATCACATGTGTTCTTGATTCGAACCCATTTCCATGTTGATGGTATCTGCATTAGAGTGTTCATTTAGAGTCTCTCCTCAGTCGTATCCCCTCCACCCCTGCAGTCAAGCAGTTGCTTTTCATCAGTGTTTTGAATCCCAGAGTTCATCCTCTGCTTGTGGATAGTGTTTTTTAGATCCCCGCAGATTGTTCAGGGACACTGCATTGACACCAATGGAGAAGTCCATTACCTTCGATTGTACCACGGTGTATCAGTCTCTGTGTACAATGTTCTCCTGGTTCTGCTCCTTTCGCTCTGCATCACCTCCTGGAGGTTGTTCCAGTCTCCATGGAATTCCTCCGCTTTAGTATTCCTTTGAGCACAATAGGATTCCATCACCAACATATACCACAATTTGTTCAGCCACTCCCCAATTGAAGGGCATGCCCTCATTTTCCAATTTTTGGTCACCACGAAGAGCGCAGCTAATGAATATTCTTGTACAAGTCTTTTTCCTTATTGTCCCTGTTGGGGTACAAACCCAGCTGTGCTATGGCTGGATCGAAGGGCAGACAGTCTCTTATCGCCCTTTGGGCATAGTTCCAAATTGTCCTCCAGAATGGTTGGATCAATTCACAACTCCACCAGCAATGAATTAGTGTCCCTACTTTGCCACATCCCCTCCAGCATTCACTACTTTCCATAGCTGTCATGTTAGCCAATCTGCTAGGTGTGAGGTGATACCTCAGAGTTGTTTTGATTTGCATCTCTCTGATTATGAGAGATGTAGAACATTTTTTCATGTGCTTATTAATAGTTTTAATTTCTTTGGCTGAGAACCGCCTGTTCGTGTCCCTTGCCCATTTATCAATTGGAGAATGGCTTGATTTTTTGGACAATTGACTTAGCTCTTTGTCAATTTGAGTAATTAAACCTTTGTGGGAGGTTTTTATGAAGATTGTTTCCCAGTCTGTTGCTTCCCTTTGATTTTACTTACGTTGGTTTTGTTTGTACAAAAGCTTTTTAATTTGATGTAGTCAAAAGTATTTATGTTACATTTTGTGATTCTTTCTAAGTCTTGCTTGGTTTTCAAATCTTTCCCTTCCCAGAGGTCTGACGTGTATACTAGTCTGCGTTCACCTGATTTACTTATACTTGCCTTCTTTATGTTCAAGACATTCACCCATTCTGAAGTCATCTTGGTGTAGGGTGTGAGGTGTTGATCCAAACCTAATCTCTCCCACACTGTCTTCCAATTTTCCCAGCAGTTTTTATCACATAATGGATCTTTGTCCCCAAAGCTGGGGTCTTTGGCTTTCCCATAAGCTGTCTTGCTGAGACCATTTACGCCAAGTCTATTCCACTGATCCTCCTTTCTGTCTCTTAGCCAGTACCAAATTGTTTTGATAACCACTGCTTCATAGTAGAGTTTCAGATCTGGGACTGCAAGTCCTCCTTCCTTTGCATTTTTTTCCCCACATGATTTCCCTGGATATCCTTGATCTTTTGTTCTTCCAAGTGAACTTATTTATGGTTGTTTTCTAATTCGGTAAAGAAGTTTTTTGGTAGTTCAATGGGTATGGCACTAAACAAGTAAATTAATTTGGGTAGGATTGTCATTTTTTATTATGTTAGCTCGTCCCACCCATGAGCAATCAATGTTTTTCCAGTTGTTTAGATCTAGTTTTCGCTGTGCGGAGAGTGTTTTGTAGTTGTGTTCATATAGTTCCTGTGTTTGTCTCGGCACACAGATTCCTAAGTATTCTATATTGTCTAGGGTGACTTTAAATGGAATTTCACTCTCTAATTCTTGCTGCTGAGATGGGTTAGAGATATATAGAAGTGCTGATGACTTATGCGGGTTTATTTTGTATCCTGCGACTTTGCTGAAGCTGCTGATTATTTCGAGGAACTTTTTGGTTGGTTCTCTAGGATTCCTTACGTAAACCATCATATCATGAGCAAAGAGTGATAGCTTGGTCTCCTCATTGCCAGTTTTAATACCTTCCATTTCTATTCCTTCTCTAATTGCTACTGCTAGTGTTTCTAGTACAATGTTAAATAATCGAGGTGATAGTGGGCATCCTTGTTTTACTCCCGATCTTATTGGGAAGGCTTCTAGTTTATCCCCATTGCAGATGATGTTTGCTGATGGTTTCAGCTATATACTGTTTATGATTTTTAGGAAAGGCCCTTCAATTCCTATGCTTTCTAGTGTTTTCACTAAGAATGGGTGTTGCATTCAATGAAAGGCTTTTTCTGCATCTATTGAGATGATCATGTGATTTTTGTCAGTTTGCTCGTTTGTACGGTCAGTTATGTGGATGGTTTTCCTAATATTGAACCATCCTTGCATTCCTGGTATGAACCCTGCCTGGGCATAGTGGATGACCCTTGTGATGACTTGCTGGAGTCTTTTTGCTGGTATCCTATTTAAGATTTTTGCATCTATAGTCATTAGGGAGATTGGCCTTTGGTGTTCCTTCTCTGTTTTTGAGCTGACTGGCTTTGTGATCAGTACCATGATTGTATCGTAAAACGAATTTGGCAGAACTCCTTCTTGGCTCATTCTGTCAAATAGTCTGTTTTCTATTGGGATTAGTTGTCCTTTGAATGTTTGATAGAATTCATTTGTGAATCCATCTGGACCTGGGGATTTTTTCTTAGGGAGTGCTTTGATGGCTTGTTCGATGTCTTTTTCTGATATGGGATTGTTAAGGTAATTTATTTCTTCCTCTTTTAGTCTAGGCGATTTATATTTTTGTAAGTATTCATCCATATCACCTAGACTGCCATATTGGTTGCCATATAATTGGGCATAGTCGTTTTTCACGATAGCCTTAATTTCTCCTTCATTAGAGGTGAGGTCTCCTTTTTCATCTTGGAGACTGTCAATTCGGTTTATTTCTTTTCTTTTTTTTTTTAATTGGACCGACTAGTACTGGGTCTCTTTTATTAATTTTTTCAAAGTACCAGCTTCTAGTCTTATTTATTAAATCAATAGTTCTTTGACTTTCAGTTTTATTAATTTCTCCTTTGAGCTTTAGGATCTCTAATTTAGTCTTCATCTGAGGATTTTTAATTTGTTCTCTTTCTAAATTTTTAAATTTGCCTGCCCAATCCATTGACCTCTGCCCTTCTTAATTTGTTAATATATGAACTCAAGGATATAAATCTCCCCCTGAGTACTGCTCTGGCTGCATCCAATAGGTTTTGAAAGGATGTCTCATCATTGTGATTTTCTTCAATGAAGTTATTAATTGTTTCTATGATTTGTTCTTTAACTAACTGGTTTTGGAGAATCGTGTTGTTTGATTTCCAATTAATTTTCGATTCACCTCTCCATGTTCCCTTACTCATTATTATTTTCCTTGCATTGTGATCTGAGAACGTTGCATGTATTATTTCTGCTCTTTTGCACTTGCTTGCAATGTTTCTATGCCCTAATACATGGTCAATTTTTGTGAATGTACCAGGTGCTGCAGAGAAGAAGGTACATTCCTTTTTGTCCCTATTGATTTTTCTCCACATGTCTACTAACTCTAATTTTTCTAAGATTTCATTCACTTCTCTTACCTCTTTCTTATTTGTTTTTTTGGTTTGATTTATCTAGTTCAGAGAGAGGAAGGTTCAGGTCTCCCACTCTTATAGTTTTTCTATCTATCTCGTCCTTGAGCTCCTCTAGTTTCTCCTTTAGAAATCTGGATGCGATGCCATTTGGTGCATACGTGGTGAGTACAGATATTTCCTCACTGTCTATACTGCCTTTTATCAGGATGTAATTACGTTCCCTATCTCTTTTAACTAGATTTATTCTTACTTTGGCTTTGTCGGATATCACGATTGCGACTCCTGCCTTCTTTCTGTCAGTTGATGCCCAAAAGATTTGGCTCCACCCTCTTACTTTCACCCTATGTGTATCTACCTTCCTCATGTGTGTTTCTTGTAGACAGCATATGGTAGGGTTTTGGATTCTAATCCACTCTGCTCTTCGCTTGCGTTTTATGGGTGAGTTCATTCCAGTCACATTCAGAGTTATGATTACTAGCTGTGTCTTTCCCGGCATATTGATTTCTGTTCCTGTTCCGGCCTTTTCTTCTCTCACTATTTCCTTCTACACCAACGTTTGCTTTTAAACATTCCCCCTTGTTCCCACCCTTATTTTACATCCCTTTCTACCCCCCTCCCTTCTTATGCCCCCCCTTATTTTCCGTGTAGTCTTTCTAAAATTAACCCCCCACCCCTCCCTCTCTTGTACTACTTCCCTCCCCACCAGACCTTTTGTTACCCTTCTGCTCCCCTATTGGGCGTAAATCTATGCTCTGCCCCCAGTGAATTGGATGGTTTTTCCCTCTTTGAGTCAATGTCAAAGCACATAAAAGTTGAGTATTTCCTGCCTCCGACCTCTTTACCCTTCCAGTATATTGATGTTCTCCCCCCTCCCACCATGAGCTTCTTTATGACGTATAAATTCACCCCCATTTGTTTCTTTTTCCCATTTCTTTAAATATTAACCTATTTTTAAGCTCTAATTATATATATATATATGTGTGTGTGTGTGTGTGTGTATGCATTCTCATGTGTATGTATTTTTGCATGCATATATCTGTATACCTATTTGTGTCACGTCTTTTCGTCCTATAGGGTTTGTCACTGTTCCCTCTAAGTGTACTTCTCTTTGCTGCCCAGGTAATAAGAACAGTTTTTCAGAGTTACCAATGACCTCTTTTCTTATAGGGATACGTATCATTTTAACTTATTGAGTCTCTTAACAAGAATTCCTTTTGTTTTGTTTTGTTTTTTCTTTTTTAATTATCTTTCGATGATTCTCTTGAGTTCTGTGCTTGTACATCCAATTTTCTGTTCAGGTCTGGTCTTTTCTTTAGAAAATCTTGAAATTCTTCTATTTTGTTGAATGACCATACTTTCCCCTGTAAGAGTATAGTCAGTTTTGCAGGGTCGTTGATTCTTGGTTGTAGACCTAGAGAAAGGAAGTAAGGTAGACACCCAATGCCTGGGTTGGGGGTGGGGATGGGAGTGGTGGTGGGGGACTAGCAGGTGCCAGGCCCTCTCAGACTCCTGGGAATGCAGCCCTCACACCAGGGGACCAAAGGTGTGAACCCAGGTGTCAAAGATCCTCTTGGTGTGAACCCAGGTGCCACGCCCACTTTGATATGAACCAGGTGACAAGGCCCTCTTGGTGTGAACCCTATTGTGGGTTTTGTAGATTCTTTAACTCTGAGAAAACCAAAGAAAAACTTGGCCTTTGGTTTGGACTCAGAGTCCTAACTTGCTTCTTGACTCAACCAGGTAGCCTTTGCTATTTCATCATCTGAAGGTGAGGTTAAGATTTCCAAAGATAATAGCAGTAGGTTTTATTTAGATAGTATAAATTTGGGTTGGTCAAATCAGAGAGGATTAGTGTAGCTGGTGAAACACAGGAGAAGCCGTTCCTTGGGGAAACTGGGAGTCCATTTGGGTTCATCTAGAATCCATTCCCATTAGAAATCTTTGATTCATCCTGATGTCTTTCAAGAAATATTTTATGTTTATAATAAGAGGCTCCTTAGCATCCTTGAGCCTGCCCCCGAAGGGAAGCTCACATTTGACCTTCACTTCATCACCGAGGATACTTTTGATGACCTCTATCAAAAGTATCCAAAGAGTTGGAACCTGATTGGCAAGTTGAAAAGTTTTGAGCCTACTTTGGAGCCGTTTTTCGATCTAAACGTTTCTTTTCCGTAAGTCATCAAAATTCATTTTTACAGAATGGGCTTTAAAGGGCTCTAAAATTGTGCTTGCCCACTGATTCAGCAACACCACGCCTAGGTCCCAATGCCCAAGGGATCACAAGAAGGGGTGGGAGGGTGGGGATAGAGGGGGCGGGCATTATTTCTTTTCGTTTTTATTTTTTTTACTTTATTTATTTATTTATTTATTTATCTATCTATCTATCTAGTCATTGATTGATTTAATTTGGTCATTTCCAAACATTATTCATTGGAAACAAAGATCATTTCCTTTTCTTCCCTCCCCCCTCAACCCCCCACCCCCACCTCTCCCATAGCCACCGCGCGATTTCACTGGGTATCACATGTGTTCTTGATTCGAACCCATTTCCATGTTGATGGTATCTGCATTAGAGTGTTCATTTAGAGTCTCTCCTCAGTCGTATCCCCTCCACCCCTGCAGTCAAGCAGTTGCTTTTCATCAGTGTTTTGAATCCCAGAGTTCATCCTCTGCTTGTGGATAGTGTTTTTTAGATCCCCGCAGATTGTTCAGGGACACTGCATTGACACCAATGGAGAAGTCCATTACCTTCGATTGTACCACGGTGTATCAGTCTCTGTGTACAATGTTCTCCTGGTTCTGCTCCTTTCGCTCTGCATCACCTCCTGGAGGTTGTTCCAGTCTCCATGGAATTCCTCCGCTTTAGTATTCCTTTGAGCACAATAGGATTCCATCACCAACATATACCACAATTTGTTCAGCCACTCCCCAATTGAAGGGCATGCCCTCATTTTCCAATTTTTGGTCACCACGAAGAGCGCAGCTAATGAATATTCTTGTACAAGTCTTTTTCCTTATTGTCCCTGTTGGGGTACAAACCCAGCTGTGCTATGGCTGGATCGAAGGGCAGACAGTCTCTTATCGCCCTTTGGGCATAGTTCCAAATTGTCCTCCAGAATGGTTGGATCAATTCACAACTCCACCAGCAATGAATTAGTGTCCCTACTTTGCCACATCCCCTCCAGCATTCACTACTTTCCATAGCTGTCATGTTAGCCAATCTGCTAGGTGTGAGGTGATACCTCAGAGTTGTTTTGATTTGCATCTCTCTGATTATGAGAGATGTAGAACATTTTTTCATGTGCTTATTAATAGTTTTAATTTCTTTGGCTGAGAACCGCCTGTTCGTGTCCCTTGCCCATTTATCAATTGGAGAATGGCTTGATTTTTTGGACAATTGACTTAGCTCTTTGTCAATTTGAGTAATTAAACCTTTGTGGGAGGTTTTTATGAAGATTGTTTCCCAGTCTGTTGCTTCCCTTTGATTTTACTTACGTTGGTTTTGTTTGTACAAAAGCTTTTTAATTTGATGTAGTCAAAAGTATTTATGTTACATTTTGTGATTCTTTCTAAGTCTTGCTTGGTTTTCAAATCTTTCCCTTCCCAGAGGTCTGACGTGTATACTAGTCTGCGTTCACCTGATTTACTTATACTTGCCTTCTTTATGTTCAAGACATTCACCCATTCTGAAGTCATCTTGGTGTAGGGTGTGAGGTGTTGATCCAAACCTAATCTCTCCCACACTGTCTTCCAATTTTCCCAGCAGTTTTTATCACATAATGGATCTTTGTCCCCAAAGCTGGGGTCTTTGGCTTTCCCATAAGCTGTCTTGCTGAGACCATTTACGCCAAGTCTATTCCACTGATCCTCCTTTCTGTCTCTTAGCCAGTACCAAATTGTTTTGATAACCACTGCTTCATAGTAGAGTTTCAGATCTGGGACTGCAAGTCCTCCTTCCTTTGCATTTTTTTCCCCACATGATTTCCCTGGATATCCTTGATCTTTTGTTCTTCCAAGTGAACTTATTTATGGTTGTTTTCTAATTCGGTAAAGAAGTTTTTTGGTAGTTCAATGGGTATGGCACTAAACAAGTAAATTAATTTGGGTAGGATTGTCATTTTTTATTATGTTAGCTCGTCCCACCCATGAGCAATCAATGTTTTTCCAGTTGTTTAGATCTAGTTTTCGCTGTGCGGAGAGTGTTTTGTAGTTGTGTTCATATAGTTCCTGTGTTTGTCTCGGCACACAGATTCCTAAGTATTCTATATTGTCTAGGGTGACTTTAAATGGAATTTCACTCTCTAATTCTTGCTGCTGAGATGGGTTAGAGATATATAGAAGTGCTGATGACTTATGCGGGTTTATTTTGTATCCTGCGACTTTGCTGAAGCTGCTGATTATTTCGAGGAACTTTTTGGTTGGTTCTCTAGGATTCCTTACGTAAACCATCATATCATGAGCAAAGAGTGATAGCTTGGTCTCCTCATTGCCAGTTTTAATACCTTCCATTTCTATTCCTTCTCTAATTGCTACTGCTAGTGTTTCTAGTACAATGTTAAATAATCGAGGTGATAGTGGGCATCCTTGTTTTACTCCCGATCTTATTGGGAAGGCTTCTAGTTTATCCCCATTGCAGATGATGTTTGCTGATGGTTTCAGCTATATACTGTTTATGATTTTTAGGAAAGGCCCTTCAATTCCTATGCTTTCTAGTGTTTTCACTAAGAATGGGTGTTGCATTCAATGAAAGGCTTTTTCTGCATCTATTGAGATGATCATGTGATTTTTGTCAGTTTGCTCGTTTGTACGGTCAGTTATGTGGATGGTTTTCCTAATATTGAACCATCCTTGCATTCCTGGTATGAACCCTGCCTGGGCATAGTGGATGACCCTTGTGATGACTTGCTGGAGTCTTTTTGCTGGTATCCTATTTAAGATTTTTGCATCTATAGTCATTAGGGAGATTGGCCTTTGGTGTTCCTTCTCTGTTTTTGAGCTGACTGGCTTTGTGATCAGTACCATGATTGTATCGTAAAACGAATTTGGCAGAACTCCTTCTTGGCTCATTCTGTCAAATAGTCTGTTTTCTATTGGGATTAGTTGTCCTTTGAATGTTTGATAGAATTCATTTGTGAATCCATCTGGACCTGGGGATTTTTTCTTAGGGAGTGCTTTGATGGCTTGTTCGATGTCTTTTTCTGATATGGGATTGTTAAGGTAATTTATTTCTTCCTCTTTTAGTCTAGGCGATTTATATTTTTGTAAGTATTCATCCATATCACCTAGACTGCCATATTGGTTGCCATATAATTGGGCATAGTCGTTTTTCACGATAGCCTTAATTTCTCCTTCATTAGAGGTGAGGTCTCCTTTTTCATCTTGGAGACTGTCAATTCGGTTTATTTCTTTTCTTTTTTTTTTTAATTGGACCGACTAGTACTGGGTCTCTTTTATTAATTTTTTCAAAGTACCAGCTTCTAGTCTTATTTATTAAATCAATAGTTCTTTGACTTTCAGTTTTATTAATTTCTCCTTTGAGCTTTAGGATCTCTAATTTAGTCTTCATCTGAGGATTTTTAATTTGTTCTCTTTCTAAATTTTTAAATTTGCCTGCCCAATCCATTGACCTCTGCCCTTCTTAATTTGTTAATATATGAACTCAAGGATATAAATCTCCCCCTGAGTACTGCTCTGGCTGCATCCAATAGGTTTTGAAAGGATGTCTCATCATTGTGATTTTCTTCAATGAAGTTATTAATTGTTTCTATGATTTGTTCTTTAACTAACTGGTTTTGGAGAATCGTGTTGTTTGATTTCCAATTAATTTTCGATTCACCTCTCCATGTTCCCTTACTCATTATTATTTTCCTTGCATTGTGATCTGAGAACGTTGCATGTATTATTTCTGCTCTTTTGCACTTGCTTGCAATGTTTCTATGCCCTAATACATGGTCAATTTTTGTGAATGTACCAGGTGCTGCAGAGAAGAAGGTACATTCCTTTTTGTCCCTATTGATTTTTCTCCACATGTCTACTAACTCTAATTTTTCTAAGATTTCATTCACTTCTCTTACCTCTTTCTTATTTGTTTTTTTGGTTTGATTTATCTAGTTCAGAGAGAGGAAGGTTCAGGTCTCCCACTCTTATAGTTTTTCTATCTATCTCGTCCTTGAGCTCCTCTAGTTTCTCCTTTAGAAATCTGGATGCGATGCCATTTGGTGCATACGTGGTGAGTACAGATATTTCCTCACTGTCTATACTGCCTTTTATCAGGATGTAATTACGTTCCCTATCTCTTTTAACTAGATTTATTCTTACTTTGGCTTTGTCGGATATCACGATTGCGACTCCTGCCTTCTTTCTGTCAGTTGATGCCCAAAAGATTTGGCTCCACCCTCTTACTTTCACCCTATGTGTATCTACCTTCCTCATGTGTGTTTCTTGTAGACAGCATATGGTAGGGTTTTGGATTCTAATCCACTCTGCTCTTCGCTTGCGTTTTATGGGTGAGTTCATTCCAGTCACATTCAGAGTTATGATTACTAGCTGTGTCTTTCCCGGCATATTGATTTCTGTTCCTGTTCCGGCCTTTTCTTCTCTCACTATTTCCTTCTACACCAACGTTTGCTTTTAAACATTCCCCCTTGTTCCCACCCTTATTTTACATCCCTTTCTACCCCCCTCCCTTCTTATGCCCCCCCTTATTTTCCGTGTAGTCTTTCTAAAATTAACCCCCCACCCCTCCCTCTCTTGTACTACTTCCCTCCCCACCAGACCTTTTGTTACCCTTCTGCTCCCCTATTGGGCGTAAATCTATGCTCTGCCCCCAGTGAATTGGATGGTTTTTCCCTCTTTGAGTCAATGTCAAAGCACATAAAAGTTGAGTATTTCCTGCCTCCGACCTCTTTACCCTTCCAGTATATTGATGTTCTCCCCCCTCCCACCATGAGCTTCTTTATGACGTATAAATTCACCCCCATTTGTTTCTTTTTCCCATTTCTTTAAATATTAACCTATTTTTAAGCTCTAATTATATATATATATGTGTGTGTGTGTGTGTGTGTATGCATTCTCATGTGTATGTATTTTTGCATGCATATATCTGTATACCTATTTGTGTCACGTCTTTTCGTCCTATAGGGTTTGTCACTGTTCCCTCTAAGTGTACTTCTCTTTGCTGCCCAGGTAATAAGAACAGTTTTTCAGAGTTACCAATGACCTCTTTTCTTATAGGGATACGTATCATTTTAACTTATTGAGTCTCTTAACAAGAATTCCTTTTGTTTTGTTTTGTTTTTTCTTTTTTAATTATCTTTCGATGATTCTCTTGAGTTCTGTGCTTGTACATCCAATTTTCTGTTCAGGTCTGGTCTTTTCTTTAGAAAATCTTGAAATTCTTCTATTTTGTTGAATGACCATACTTTCCCCTGTAAGAGTATAGTCAGTTTTGCAGGGTCGTTGATTCTTGGTTGTAGACCTAGAGAAAGGAAGTAAGGTAGACACCCAATGCCTGGGTTGGGGGTGGGGATGGGAGTGGTGGTGGGGGACTAGCAGGTGCCAGGCCCTCTCAGACTCCTGGGAATGCAGCCCTCACACCAGGGGACCAAAGGTGTGAACCCAGGTGTCAAAGATCCTCTTGGTGTGAACCCAGGTGCCACGCCCACTTTGATATGAACCAGGTGACAAGGCCCTCTTGGTGTGAACCCTATTGTGGGTTTTGTAGATTCTTTAACTCTGAGAAAACCAAAGAAAAACTTGGCCTTTGGTTTGGACTCAGAGTCCTAACTTGCTTCTTGACTCAACCAGGTAGCCTTTGCTATTTCATCATCTGAAGGTGAGGTTAAGATTTCCAAAGATAATAGCAGTAGGTTTTATTTAGATAGTATAAATTTGGGTTGGTCAAATCAGAGAGGATTAGTGTAGCTGGTGAAACACAGGAGAAGCCGTTCCTTGGGGAAACTGGGAGTCCATTTGGGTTCATCTAGAATCCATTCCCATTAGAAATCCTTGATTCATCCTGATGTCTTTCAAGAAATATTTTATGTTTATAATAAGAGGCTCCTTAGCATCCTTGAGCCTGCCCCCGAAGGGAAGCTCACATTTGACCTTCACTTCATCACTGAGGATACTTTTGATGACCTCTATCAAAAGTATCCAAAGAGTTGGAACCTGATTGGCAAGTTGAAAAGTTTTGAGCCTACTTTGGAGCCGTTTTTCGATCTAAACGTTTCTTTTCCGTAAGTCATCAAAATTCATTTTTACAGAATGGGCTTTAAAGGGCTCTAAAATTGTGCTTGCCCACTGATTCAGCAACACCACGCCTAGGTCCCAATGCCCAAGGGATCACAAGAAGGGGTGGGAGGGTGGGGATAGAGGGGGCGGGCATTATTTCTTTTCGTTTTTATTTTTTTTACTTTATTTATTTATTTATTTATTTATCTATCTATCTATCTAGTCATTGATTGATTTAATTTGGTCATTTCCAAACATTATTCATTGGAAACAAAGATCATTTCCTTTTCTTCCCTCCCCCCTCAACCCCCCACCCCCACCTCTCCCATAGCCACCGCGCGATTTCACTGGGTATCACATGTGTTCTTGATTCGAACCCATTTCCATGTTGATGGTATCTGCATTAGAGTGTTCATTTAGAGTCTCTCCTCAGTCGTATCCCCTCCACCCCTGCAGTCAAGCAGTTGCTTTTCATCAGTGTTTTGAATCCCAGAGTTCATCCTCTGCTTGTGGATAGTGTTTTTTAGATCCCCGCAGATTGTTCAGGGACACTGCATTGACACCAATGGAGAAGTCCATTACCTTCGATTGTACCACGGTGTATCAGTCTCTGTGTACAATGTTCTCCTGGTTCTGCTCCTTTCGCTCTGCATCACCTCCTGGAGGTTGTTCCAGTCTCCATGGAATTCCTCCGCTTTAGTATTCCTTTGAGCACAATAGGATTCCATCACCAACATATACCACAATTTGTTCAGCCACTCCCCAATTGAAGGGCATGCCCTCATTTTCCAATTTTTGGCCACCACGAAGAGCGCAGCTAATGAATATTCTTGTACAAGTCTTTTTCCTTATTGTCCCTGTTGGGGTACAAACCCAGCTGTGCTATGGCTGGATCGAAGGGCAGACAGTCTCTTATCGCCCTTTGGGCATAGTTCCAAATTGTCCTCCAGAATGGTTGGATCAATTCACAACTCCACCAGCAATGAATTAGTGTCCCTACTTTGCCACATCCCCTCCAGCATTCACTACTTTCCATAGCTGTCATGTTAGCCAATCTGCTAGGTGTGAGGTGATACCTCAGAGTTGTTTTGATTTGCATCTCTCTGATTATGAGAGATGTAGAACATTTTTTCATGTGCTTATTAATAGTTTTAATTTCTTTGGCTGAGAACCGCCTGTTCGTGTCCCTTGCCCATTTATCAATTGGAGAATGGCTTGATTTTTTGGACAATTGACTTAGCTCTTTGTCAATTTGAGTAATTAAACCTTTGTGGGAGGTTTTTATGAAGATTGTTTCCCAGTCTGTTGCTTCCCTTCTGATTTTACTTACGTTGGTTTTGTTTGTACAAAAGCTTTTTAATTTGATGTAGTCAAAAGTATTTATGTTACATTTTGTGACTCTTTCTAAGTCTTGCTTGGTTTTCAAATCTTTCCCTTCCCAGAGGTCTGACGTGTATACTAGTCTGCGTTCACCTGATTTACTTATACTTGCCTTCTTTATGTTCAAGACATTCACCCATTCTGAAGTCATCTTGGTGTAGGGTGTGAGGTGTTGATCCAAACCTAATCTCTCCCACACTGTCTTCCAATTTTCCCAGCAGTTTTTATCACATAATGGATCTTTGTCCCCAAAGCTGGGGTCTTTGGCTTTCCCATAAGCTGTCTTGCTGAGACCATTTACGCCAAGTCTATTCCACTGATCCTCCTTTCTGTCTCTTAGCCAGTACCAAATTGTTTTGATAACCACTGCTTCATAGTAGAGTTTCAGATCTGGGACTGCAAGTCCTCCTTCCTTTGCATTTTTTTCCCCACATGATTTCCCTGGATATCCTTGATCTTTTGTTCTTCCAAGTGAACTTATTTATGGTTGTTTTCTAATTCGGTAAAGAAGTTTTTTGGTAGTTCAATGGGTATGGCACTAAACAAGTAAATTAATTTGGGTAGGATTGTCATTTTTTATTATGTTAGCTCGTCCCACCCATGAGCAATCAATGTTTTTCCAGTTGTTTAGATCTAGTTTTCGCTGTGCGGAGAGTGTTTTGTAGTTGTGTTCATATAGTTCCTGTGTTTGTCTCGGCACACAGATTCCTAAGTATTCTATATTGTCTAGGGTGACTTTAAATGGAATTTCACTCTCTAATTCTTGCTGCTGAGATGGGTTAGAGATATATAGAAGTGCTGATGACTTATGCGGGTTTATTTTGTATCCTGCGACTTTGCTGAAGCTGCTGATTATTTCGAGGAACTTTTTGGTTGGTTCTCTAGGATTCCTTACGTAAACCATCATATCATGAGCAAAGAGTGATAGCTTGGTCTCCTCATTGCCAGTTTTAATACCTTCCATTTCTATTCCTTCTCTAATTGCTACTGCTAGTGTTTCTAGTACAATGTTAAATAATCGAGGTGATAGTGGGCATCCTTGTTTTACTCCCGATCTTATTGGGAAGGCTTCTAGTTTATCCCCATTGCAGATGATGTTTGCTGATGGTTTCAGCTATATACTGTTTATGATTTTTAGGAAAGGCCCTTCAATTCCTATGCTTTCTAGTGTTTTCACTAAGAATGGGTGTTGCATTCAATGAAAGGCTTTTTCTGCATCTATTGAGATGATCATGTGATTTTTGTCAGTTTGCTCGTTTGTACGGTCAGTTATGTGGATGGTTTTCCTAATATTGAACCATCCTTGCATTCCTGGTATGAACCCTGCCTGGGCATAGTGGATGACCCTTGTGATGACTTGCTGGAGTCTTTTTGCTGGTATCCTATTTAAGATTTTTGCATCTATAGTCATTAGGGAGATTGGCCTTTGGTGTTCCTTCTCTGTTTTTGAGCTGACTGGCTTTGTGATCAGTACCATGATTGTATCGTAAAACGAATTTGGCAGAACTCCTTCTTGGCTCATTCTGTCAAATAGTCTGTTTTCTATTGGGATTAGTTGTCCTTTGAATGTTTGATAGAATTCATTTGTGAATCCATCTGGACCTGGGGATTTTTTCTTAGGGAGTGCTTTGATGGCTTGTTCGATGTCTTTTTCTGATATGGGATTGTTAAGGTAATTTATTTCTTCCTCTTTTAGTCTAGGCGATTTATATTTTTGTAAGTATTCATCCATATCACCTAGACTGCCATATTGGTTGCCATATAATTGGGCATAGTCGTTTTTCACGATAGCCTTAATTTCTCCTTCATTAGAGGTGAGGTCTCCTTTTTCATCTTGGAGACTGTCAATTCGGTTTATTTCTTTTCTTTTTTTTTTTAATTGGACCGACTAGTACTGGGTCTCTTTTATTAATTTTTTCAAAGTACCAGCTTCTAGTCTTATTTATTAAATCAATAGTTCTTTGACTTTCAGTTTTATTAATTTCTCCTTTGAGCTTTAGGATCTCTAATTTAGTCTTCATCTGAGGATTTTTAATTTGTTCTCTTTCTAAATTTTTAAATTTGCCTGCCCAATCCATTGACCTCTGCCCTTCTTAATTTGTTAATATATGAACTCAAGGATATAAATCTCCCCCTGAGTACTGCTCTGGCTGCATCCAATAGGTTTTGAAAGGATGTCTCATCATTGTGATTTTCTTCAATGAAGTTATTAATTGTTTCTATGATTTGTTCTTTAACTAACTGGTTTTGGAGAATCGTGTTGTTTGATTTCCAATTAATTTTCGATTCACCTCTCCATGTTCCCTTACTCATTATTATTTTCCTTGCATTGTGATCTGAGAACGTTGCATGTATTATTTCTGCTCTTTTGCACTTGCTTGCAATGTTTCTATGCCCTAATACATGGTCAATTTTTGTGAATGTACCAGGTGCTGCAGAGAAGAAGGTACATTCCTTTTTGTCCCTATTGATTTTTCTCCACATGTCTACTAACTCTAATTTTTCTAAGATTTCATTCACTTCTCTTACCTCTTTCTTATTTGTTTTTTTGGTTTGATTTATCTAGTTCAGAGAGAGGAAGGTTCAGGTCTCCCACTCTTATAGTTTTTCTATCTATCTCGTCCTTGAGCTCCTCTAGTTTCTCCTTTAGAAATCTGGATGCGATGCCATTTGGTGCATACGTGGTGAGTACAGATATTTCCTCACTGTCTATACTGCCTTTTATCAGGATGTAATTACGTTCCCTATCTCTTTTAACTAGATTTATTCTTACTTTGGCTTTGTCGGATATCACGATTGCGACTCCTGCCTTCTTTCTGTCAGTTGATGCCCAAAAGATTTGGCTCCACCCTCTTACTTTCACCCTATGTGTATCTACCTTCCTCATGTGTGTTTCTTGTAGACAGCATATGGTAGGGTTTTGGATTCTAATCCACTCTGCTCTTCGCTTGCGTTTTATGGGTGAGTTCATTCCAGTCACATTCAGAGTTATGATTACTAGCTGTGTCTTTCCCGGCATATTGATTTCTGTTCCTGTTCCGGCCTTTTCTTCTCTCACTATTTCCTTCTACACCAACGTTTGCTTTTAAACATTCCCCCTTGTTCCCACCCTTATTTTACATCCCTTTCTACCCCCCTCCCTTCTTATGCCCCCCCTTATTTTCCGTGTAGTCTTTCTAAAATTAACCCCCCACCCCTCCCTCTCTTGTACTACTTCCCTCCCCACCAGACCTTTTGTTACCCTTCTGCTCCCCTATTGGGCGTAAATCTATGCTCTGCCCCCAGTGAATTGGATGGTTTTTCCCTCTTTGAGTCAATGTCAAAGCACATAAAAGTTGAGTATTTCCTGCCTCCGACCTCTTTACCCTTCCAGTATATTGATGTTCTCCCCCCTCCCACCATGAGCTTCTTTATGACGTATAAATTCACCCCCATTTGTTTCTTTTTCCCATTTCTTTAAATATTAACCTATTTTTAAGCTCTAATTATATATATATATGTGTGTGTGTGTGTGTGTGTATGCATTCTCATGTGTATGTATTTTTGCATGCATATATCTGTATACCTATTTGTGTCACGTCTTTTCGTCCTATAGGGTTTGTCACTGTTCCCTCTAAGTGTACTTCTCTTTGCTGCCCAGGTAATAAGAACAGTTTTTCAGAGTTACCAATGACCTCTTTTCTTATAGGGATACGTATCATTTTAACTTATTGAGTCTCTTAACAAGAATTCCTTTTGTTTTGTTTTGTTTTTTCTTTTTTAATTATCTTTCGATGATTCTCTTGAGTTCTGTGCTTGTACATCCAATTTTCTGTTCAGGTCTGGTCTTTTCTTTAGAAAATCTTGAAATTCTTCTATTTTGTTGAATGACCATACTTTCCCCTGTAAGAGTATAGTCAGTTTTGCAGGGTCGTTGATTCTTGGTTGTAGACCTAGAGAAAGGAAGTAAGGTAGACACCCAATGCCTGGGTTGGGGGTGGGGATGGGAGTGGTGGTGGGGGACTAGCAGGTGCCAGGCCCTCTCAGACTCCTGGGAATGCAGCCCTCACACCAGGGGACCAAAGGTGTGAACCCAGGTGTCAAAGATCCTCTTGGTGTGAACCCAGGTGCCACGCCCACTTTGATATGAACCAGGTGACAAGGCCCTCTTGGTGTGAACCCTATTGTGGGTTTTGTAGATTCTTTAACTCTGAGAAAACCAAAGAAAAACTTGGCCTTTGGTTTGGACTCAGAGTCCTAACTTGCTTCTTGACTCAACCAGGTAGCCTTTGCTATTTCATCATCTGAAGGTGAGGTTAAGATTTCCAAAGATAATAGCAGTAGGTTTTATTTAGATAGTATAAATTTGGGTTGGTCAAATCAGAGAGGATTAGTGTAGCTGGTGAAACACAGGAGAAGCCGTTCCTTGGGGAAACTGGGAGTCCATTTGGGTTCATCTAGAATCCATTCCCATTAGAAATCTTTGATTCATCCTGATGTCTTTCAAGAAATATTTTATGTTTATAATAAGAGGCTCCTTAGCATCCTTGAGCCTGCCCCCGAAGGGAAGCTCACATTTGACCTTCACTTCATCACCGAGGATACTTTTGATGACCTCTATCAAAAGTATCCAAAGAGTTGGAACCTGATTGGCAAGTTGAAAAGTTTTGAGCCTACTTTGGAGCCGTTTTTCGATCTAAACGTTTCTTTTCCGTAAGTCATCAAAATTCATTTTTACAGAATGGGCTTTAAAGGGCTCTAAAATTGTGCTTGCCCACTGATTCAGCAACACCACGCCTAGGTCCCAATGCCCAAGGGATCACAAGAAGGGGTGGGAGGGTGGGGATAGAGGGGGCGGGCATTATTTCTTTTCATTTTTATTTTTTTTACTTTATTTATTTATTTATTTATTTATCTATCTATCTATCTAGTCATTG